>NC_083627.1:10106652-10730152 GCF_963584025.1 Labrus mixtus | reverse complement strand
TCTTAGCTTGTTTTGTAGTCAGTTAAAAACATCAAATATGACAGATCAATTATGGTATTAAACACAATGAAAAACATAAAACAGGGTTCCTTATTAAACTGTCATTTCACCCGTCATCATGCATCTATCTTGAACAGGATCCGCTTGAGAATTTAGCATGTGGCTGTCCAGAGTGATGAAAGATCTGTTTATCGCGTTCAAACTGGCCTTTAGTAATCTGAATTATTTTTCAAGTGTATTTACTTTATTAATCCTGAGGGAAATTGAACTTTACACCATGTTATTGTGTGACATGGTACATGGACACACTACACACACAGAAAGGGCCCAAAGCACAAACAAAACCTACAGACACTTATATGTAAAGAGATTACAGAGTGAGGGGGCTGCACAGTGCTGGCGACCCGAGGAGGTGGAGATTCACTGCCTTGCGCAAGGGTATTTTTATTGACTTATTTTGATATACTTTATTAATCCCCGAGGGGTAATTCGGGTTTACACTGTTATTTATAGAGACATGCTTCTCACACACACATAGGCCCGAATCACACACATGCACAAACAAGACCTGTGGACATGCATTAGTGGAGAGATGTCAGAGTGGGGCTGCTACACACTTCTACGTAATATTTCAATATAAGTAGGAAATGTTTATCTGGACTAGTCAGCTAAATGTTGAAAAAGTGAGTTGAGATCTTTTTGACTATGAAGTACAGTAGATAAATACAAATTTTTTGCCGTGAAGACGTACTGCTTTGTCCACACAGGGCGCCAAGATCAACACAAATTGAAGGTTTCTCTCAAGAACTTAAAAGTAACTCATGCCAGTAAAGCAAACCCATATATCTGTCATAGTTTGATCCATTAAAGATCAGTTTGGTAGCAGTCGAAGAAAGAAGTCCTGCTCTTATTGATGTTTACATCGCAACTGTACGGTGAGCTGGGATTAGGAAAGCTGTGTGGAACAAAGACACTCTATAGGAGGAGACACTAAATCTTCAAGCAAGTATTGGGGAGCTGCGCCTAAAAGCTTCTTCTCAACTTCCTTTCATGTCTTCCTCTCCAGTGATGCTGCTGCAAAGTCTTTGAGCGCAGCAGCCCGGCCCACAGCTGGCAGCCCACAACATCGCCCAAATGAACCCGACGAGCAGATGAAGAGAAATTATTGTCGACTGCTCTTTGCCACAACGCCGTGCTTCACCATTTGAAGATTATAATTGTACATCTCATGAGCTGTCAGCGCCATGTGCTCGCATGTAATTTCTTTGTCTCTCTTACTCCTCCCTCTCTCTGTTTTCTTCTTCTGCTTCCTCCCTCCTTCCTCACGGTGTCAGTTCCCACCTCGAGTTGGAAGGTGGCACATTACGACTGATATGCACTGACAATGAGCCACTCGCACTAATTTACTCATTTATTCTAATATGATTGACATTTCATTTTCAGCGCTCTCCCCTCCCCTGCCGCTGATCGGGCCTGCCGAGGCAGCCAGTAATCATTGACAGGCCCATTAAAGGGAGATTGCATGCAATTATCTCGCTAATTCAGAGGGTTCTTTTAATTTGGCAGCATAAAATTGTCAATCTTGGATGTATAATCGGCCTCGTTCCCATTTGAGGCCAGCACTAAAAATAAACAAGAGTGGTGGGGTATGTTTCCGTTTTCTGTTCTTCAATGACAAAAGAGATGCAGATGCAGCAAATCGAAAGCAAAGAGACCTTCATCGGATTTTTCATCCACGCTGACGGGAGTCAGGGTTAAAGACAGAGTGATGTTTGCTGTTGCTGCAGTGAGTTCATCTTCAGGCCTAAAGAAAAAGAACAAAAAAAAAATCTCAAAATGTTAAAACAACAACAGCAAGAACAAATAAAATGACTCTATCTCACCATTTGAGACCTGTATGTCACCATCACAGAATATTATGACCAGCGACAAAGACAAAAGGATGCGAAACATGCAAATTAATGAAAAAATATGAAATGTGGCAGCAAGAAATAAATGGAAAATGTATTGCAGAGCATCAAAATGTTAATGAATAACATTCAGAGAGGACAGTGTCACATATGGGGATTCCTGTATAAAAAGTGTGTTATATTCGCATTAACAGGGAAATCAAATGTCCACAGTGTGTGTGTGTGTGTGTGTGTGTGTGTGTGTGTGTGTGTGTGCGTGTGTGTGCTTGTGTGTGTGTGTGTATCTGTAGCAACTATTCACCTCATCAGTACATTCAATTTGCACATGTAGATAACACATGACATTTACATCTCTCGGCTGTCCCAATGCATTTCTCAGCCCTGCTTTGGAGAATTGTACTAGTTCATCTTATTCCACATTCCCACACCACACACACACACACACACACACACACACACACACACACACACACACCTCCTCCGTGACTGTTCTCAGGATTTCCAGATGAAGGAGTGATTGGTCATTTCCCCATAAGTGCGAGGGCCCCTGAACGCAGCCCCATTCAGCAGCCATCAACCGGGGCCGGAGAAACCCTGAGTGGATGGGAACGGCTGCGAGAAGTGGACTCTACATGAATGAGAGAGCAAACCCTTGGCATTCAGCGCTCGGAAAATGGCTTTTCATGCCACACTCAGGGAGAAGCCAATTGGGCTGTGATGCGTGGCACGTCCCCTCTCTCTCCCTCACTGCAGGCGATTCAATTACCTCCCATGCAAATTGGCAGGGGGCTTTCATTTCTAGGAGGCAGCCCGGGTAACTCATAAGGCATCTCATTGGTAATCTCAGCAATTAAGGAGCTAATGCATCTGTTTGTCATGGTTTGGAAGGAGTGAAAGACACGGGTGCAAATGAAAGTGTCCAATTCTGGGAGCAGGGAACAGCAGAAGAATATGAAAAGTCCTACATGAACGCAAACTTATTGAAATTCCATAAAACCTGATGGGATGTGTTTAAAAATGTCTCATTCTGAAGCCAAAATCTTGAAAGCGGAGGAAAGATTTTTTTTTTGCAGCTGCACACATCCATTTAAAAAAAAACAAAAAAACATTCAGGTATGAGAATGTATACATTCTCAGGCAATAACACTAAGAATGAACGATTACACAACAACGATCTAATGTGTTTGCTGTTCCCATGAATCTACTGTTCGGTGGCTGTTCACGTTTCAGCCAAGGTTTTATTGTTTATCTAACCCCTCATGAATAAAACATCCCCCCCCCAGTCATTTTACTGCATGCTGTTGCATTATATCAATCATTCACAAAGCCCCGCGCCTGTAATTTGATTCCCAGTGTAATATTCACGGTGACAAAAGCAGGCCTGGGAAAAAGAAGAAACTGTGGGGACGCGTGCATTTTTGTTGCCTCTTTATATGATTTGTAGCTTATTCATCATCAATCTTATGCATGCTGTTGGGAAAATAAACAGTGTACATTGTTGGGGATTGGAATTCAGAGAAGATTAAATTATTGTATTCTACATAATGCACAGTGACATGGGGGAGCTGGTGCACAGAAAACATCTACTACTACAGCGAGGAGAGTGGTGACTATTGTGGCCAGCAGAGGGGGGCCATGCATTATCTAAAGACTGGTGAACGTGTGAGGGTAAGCTCAAGCATCCTGTTGCAGCAGGCGGGGGTTGGGGGGGGGGGGGGGGGGGGGGGGGTGGAGGGACAGCCAACCAAAGTCCCTTCACATTTCGCCCATGCAGCTTCCTGCACACACCTCACACACACACGCACACACACATCTGTATCTGCAGCTTGAAGCAGACTTTTTTTCCAATCCAAACTCTTCATTTGTACAGATGTTTTCCTCTCCGTCCTCCTCTGCTGTAAACACCAGGGGGGCCATTTAGCCGGCGATCACTGTGAGGATCAATGAAACTGTCACCAAACATCGAAAGAGTGTCGGCAGCTGTGTCACTTTTAAAGGCAGCAGAGGAGGGAAAGAAGAGTAAGGGGCATGGTGAACAATTTGAATGAGCAGGTTCATTTAAAAAGAGCTTTTCCTTTTAACCAGCGTTGATTTGTTTATTAGTGGAAGATAGAGGGTGTTCCGTTTGGCTTCATCATAATACATCTTCTATAGAGTGTTTGAATAGATACAGAATAATTCATTAAAAAGCTTTTTTTTTTTTTTTTAATATTACATACTTTATTCATCCCTGAGGGGAAATTCTGGTTTACACTCTGTTATTGAGAGACATGCTTCTCACACACACAGACACACACACACACACACACACACACACACACACACACACACACACACACATGTGGACATGCATTAGTGGAGAAATGTCAGAGTGGGGCTGCTACACACTTCTACCTAGTGAGAGCTGTTGGGGGTTCAGTGCCTTGTTCAAGGGCACCACGGCAGTGCTCTGGAGGTGACCTGGCACCTCTCCAGCTACCAGACCAATTTGAGTCGCACTGGGATTTGAACCGACGAACCCTCCTGTTCCCAACCCAAGTCCCCTACAGACTGAGCTACTGCTGCCCCTCGTGCAGAGTTTTTAACTGGTTATGAGACAGACTAAAAGAGACGTCTCAATGGGACGGACAAAAAGCAAACAATATGTCTTATTCCTATCTTCATATTATTAATGCCTGAAAACTGCTGTTGCAGAGTAACGTGAGTTACAGGACCCTCCCAAAACTGCCTGTTTTACATTTACAATAACAAAATAATATGAATATATATACTGTATGTTTATATCTATTGTTGAATTTAAATTAAAAAATGTTTTTTACAATAATACAAAATATCCAGTATTTAATTGGTCTTATTTAATATTCACATATTTTATTAATTTCTACATATTCAGTTTTGTTGATTAATTTTATGTTTTTTTTTTCCCCATCTCCTTTCTCATTATAGTTGTGTTTTTATCATATTTAACTATTATAAATCACTTTGTACCTCATGCTTCAGGTTTGAAGTTGTTGTATAAGGAAAGTTGAGTTGATAAAATATTTATTTCTTTAGTTATGAAGTTCTTAACGTTGTCATCAGCCAAATCCTCTCAGTTTTTTTTTTTTTAGATTTATATGATCTTAAGCTTTTTAACAGCTGCCGATAAGCACTCCGAGGTGCTACAATATTAGACGGATAAAGGTGTCATGAACATCTTGCTGTAGTGTCAACTTGAGCGTCTAAAAAAATAGGAAATGAAGTATGTCTGATTACATATTGCTTTTAAATGCTATGAGTAGTTTTCTCAATTATGCTTATAGTAGTTAATCTAAAAACAGTTGTTTATGTAAATTTTTAACTGCAATCATTTTGTAATAGAAACACCTGTATGTCAAAAAATGAAGGTGTTCAACAGATGTGAAGCATTTTCAGTCTGTGTGTGTGTGTGTATGTGTGTGTGTATGTGTGTGTGTGTGTGTGTGTGTGTGTGTGTTTCCCCCATAGCAGCTCTGTTGACAACCGTAGCAGCCTGACTGGTAAAAACCATTACAGTGCAATATATCATCCTGGGAACATGCTACCTTTACTGTCACCTGGGATAAAACAATCCCCAAAGCAAATAAACCGGAGGCCTGCTGTGGTGATGAGAGCAGAGGCCCAGCCTGCAGCCCGCTCCCAGCCTCGATGGCTCCCCCTGCAACAAAAGAGCAGACGGTGATTCCGACCTGGCTCTTTTGTCGGGGTCCACATGGGGCCATGATTAAAACAGTTCAACTCACCGAGGGGGTCCCGCTGCCCTCCCCTTCCCCTGACAGCAAGCTCTACCTGCAGCCTTCCCAGGGAGGGGCTGCAGGAAACTGAGGAGACAGGAGAGTTTCTGTCCGAATGAAGTTCTCAGATTGAGCCGCTCAGCCGCTTGCACTACAAAATATGACTTTATATCCTCCAGTCATGACCTCTGATGTCTTCTCAGGAGTGTCTTCTCCTCTGCGGAGGAGGTGTCAGGGGGATGCAGGTATCCTACCAGGCGATGTGTGTGAAACAACATGTTGGCTTGTTTGCATCCACGCTGCTGCTGATAGGATTACTGACACACGGGGGCTGTTGATCGTTCTCTCCGCATAGATTCACTCTGCATTCACCTCTTGTCACCTCAGAAGTTCAAAGTGAGGCAGAGGGGTCCCGTGATGGGCCACAGTGTGAAAGTGTGAGAGTGTGTGTTTTCTCTCTGACCCCTGTTCCCTAAAGTGTTGATTCCAGGCCCCCTTCTGACATCTCCCTACTTTACATGGGCGAGCACATGAATCTCAACATCAATGGGAGTGTGATCGGATATAAATGATCCTGTATTTGCCTCTTTTTTTATCATAGGCAACATCCTCATACATTTCATCATTTATTGGTGCTTATCATATACAGCTGCTTTAAATATCTCCGAGCCTTCTGATTGTCAAGTCAAGATCTGTTTTATTCTGTTTCATTCGCTATTTTTTCTTGGCTGAACTATTTTCTGCAACGATCCAGTATCCCCAACGGAGCCATTCATGTTTCCTCATATTTCACTGGAGATAAATAAGACAAATGAGGATGGTGAACTCTTATTACAGCTATGCAATGATTGCTGCAATAAAATCACTTATTCATGCACTTGCTCACCAAGAAAAATCCCAACTTTTATTTATCGCCATACAAACAGAAATCCTTTACATCTCAAGTAAAAGATTAAGATCCAGATCCTTCTTGTATGTATTACTAAATTAGATGTTGACTAAAAATGTTTTGCACTAGGGAATATTTACTCTTGGTGTAAATTTGCGGGTAACGAGGGGGACAGATTCTCTTCACTGATGAAGATGACTTGTTGTCCATGAGGTCAGATCAAAGGGCAGCAGAGTCTCAGGACCTCAAGTACCAACACAGCTCTGAAGATGTAGACCTTTTGTGTACTTTTGGATGCTATGGTGAGGTCTGAGGGAGAGGATGTTGGCTCGAAAAACATCACTTGTAAAATAAATCCTTTTAATGGAGCTCCTTGTTGTGTGGATGTTTTCTGATTCTTTATATCTATTCAGTTCTTGGATCCAGCACCCACTTAGGGATGGGCGTGTTTTTTTTTTCTTTATTTGGACGAAATAGTGAGAAATTAAAAAAAAGTATTTTTGTGTACAGGTATGATTTAAAAACACTCTTTTCTTTTATCAGCTTAAGATGTATAAAAGAAAAGAGACGGCACATTAAGACAAAAAAAAACCTTACAGCTCTCTGAAATCTTACACACATTTCCTCACATGCATTCCTGAATATTTATAGAAAATCTTCGGTGGTAGTTTTGCTTCACTTTTATACAATGGAAGGAGATGGAGACGTGCTGTCCATATTAATGAACCATCAACGAGTCTGATGTTATGATGACAGTTTTTGCCTCATCAATGGTACATGTAAAAAAAACGTATTCACAGCACAAAAGAAAAGCGGAGAAGAACATACTGGTGAGCAGAAAACTGGATCAAGTCGATTTATTGCATGCATTAAAATCGCACCGGGTTCAGAATATATGTTAGCATCCCCTCCCACTTGCTTAATGTCATTTGTCTGATTTCACTATGACATTTCCTTGGGGGCACGCAGGAACAAATCTGGGTAAAGTCCCGGTAAAGTTTGTGTTCACACACGCGGCTCACCAAGAAATGTTTGGAAATTTCCAGGTGTGTTGTGTGAATTCGGCTGCAGATAGAGAGAACGGTTGAGCAAGGGAAGAAGGAAGGGGCAGAGAAAAAAGGAGACTCTCCAAGATGAAGGGGCAGCAGAAGAAAAGGGGCAATTACTGTTCCTTTCTTATGGAAATGGTAATGAAGTGGGACATGGGGCTCAGGACAATAGAGGGCCACAGGCAGGTTGAGCGTCACCATGTAAACTGCTTCCTGTTAGGGAGCCATTTAGCCCTCACTTTTACTGACTAACAAGCCATCTCCAGGCCAACTACAAAGAGGCTTCCCCATCAAAGCTGGAGCTGCTGCTGTCTGTGGAGTCCAGATAGGCTTTTCCCAGGCCAGCTCACATCTAACGGCGCAGCACGGGCCTTTAGGGGGCCGCTTTAAAAAAGTGTGTGTGTGTGTATTCTATCTGTTTGTGTGGGGATGACTGATGACGTCTGCTTGTGCCTCACATCTTCTGACTGCTGCAGAAATGCTTATGCAAGAGAGTTTCCCTCCGTGACTTCAGCTACCCGATTTAAAACTTCAAAAGTTTTCATCAGAGACGAGGCGGTACAGTGAGGAAGCTGATGTGACGATGGCGGCAGACAGAAACTGTTTGATTTCGGTCACAGCTGTGAAGTTTGTTTCCCTCACGACGATCAGCGACTGCTCAGATTATCATTCTATTTATAACATCATTTTATTTAAAAGTGTGTCATTATCATCATCTGCATATCTGTCAGGTTTCTGCACTGACAGCTGGGAGAGATACCCAGCTCACCTTTGGTAGATATCGTCATAATAGGTTATAAAATGATGGATACAGCTCTGTCTTTGGTGTTTATTTTTACAACTTGGTTCTATTTTTAAGCAGGTAGTTTCACGAGGGACCGATTATATTTCTTAGTGACTGGAGAAGAAAACTGTTGGCGCATAAACCCAATACATTTCTTAATTCAATCTTACATAAAAACTGTGATTATGAGATAACACTGCATTAAAAATAGCGAAAGAGAAAAAAGGAATTCCATATTCTTCAAAATATAAGTTCATGTCCAATCTACTGCTTAAATAAATAACACACAATACTGAAAGTTACGATCATTTTGGAAAAGGATTTTTGAGTGTGTGAGTTGGCTCAGGCTTCTTTTTCTCCAATCTGAAGAGAGATTAACAATTTTTTACTTTTACCAATGTGGGCAGACATCAGTCTCAATATGTGTGCAACTTTTTACATCAATTTGAACTCAACCTGACAATACAGCATGACATGACAATTTAACAAGTATTTAAAGGTTTTCTCACACTGTATAATAATTGATAGAAGCCCACAGAAGCCCTGACCACAATAAAAAGTAACTGTACCTTAATACTTTACACAGTGCACGACACAAACATGACTGTTTAGGTGTTGGTAAAATATTTACTTTAAATATTTCTGTATCGTGACGTGAGCACACATCGTCCCTCACAGTGTCGAGTTTTCCAGTTGGACAGGTTCTCATTGGGAAAAATTTGAAGTAGAAGAGGAGCTGCAGAAATTCAAGATGACGGTCGAGTCTGACACTGCAAAAGAAAGTTTTGTTGCCTTTACATCAATGCTGCGTGAAAATGGATGTATTCACAGCACAAATGAATGAGCAGAAAAGAAAATACTGATGAGCGGAGAAGAGTGTGAACCTGCTTCATTACACGCACAAAGATTGCACCAGTTGCACATCTGTGTTGACACATCTGCTCATCCCAGCTTCACTCAGAAGGGAGCAGGCAGGAAAAAAGTCCAGGTAGAGTCAGGGTGATAACAAATTGGCAGTTTGAGTTCACTCATGCAGCTCACCCTGAAAATTTGGAAAGGATTACATTTTTTTTCAAAAGAAAACGTTTAATATTTTTACAGTTAAAACCTGGTGTTAAGTTTTAATAGTCAGTAGGGTAATCGTTTAGTAAATGCTCCGAGGGTGTTTTGAAGAGTAGGAACAAACAACCTTTATGTGTCAAAAGTGATATGTTGGTTAAAACAATTCAAACCACTTAAAGAGCCCCTTTATCAAGGACAGGGTAAATACTGATGTGCAATATTTTTAATCTCACTTATGCAAACTTTAATTTTAATCTAAATTACTTGAACAGTATTAAAAAGTGCATGTGATAGGGAACTCATTTCAAAAGCAGATAAATACATGTATTTGAGGTTCTGGTGAATAAGTCTGACGGTGCATGAGGGGTTGACTTAAACTAAAAATATAAGTGTGTGTTTTTGGGCTTCAAGGAACTGTTTTTTTGATGATTACATAAATCAGACTTTGGATACACACACACACACACACACACACACACACACACACACACACACACACACACACACACACACACACACACACACACACGTGCGAACACACACACACAACAATACATTTATTGACATGAAAATGTCAGAATTTCAACTTTGCAAGAAAAGTAACATATTTACTTACAGAGTTCCAACTTTTCCTAACTCCTGTTATGACCTTGTCCCGTTATTACTGATTCAGGATATTTTATTCATGCTGATGGGTTGCCCTCGATGATAATGTTTTCCTCACACTGCCACACTGGTCAGAAGGGGGCAGTGCAGCTGGGAGAGGCTGTGTGTGTTGTGGCTAAATCCCTGGCAGGACTTTTTTTCAGGGGGGTGTTCAGAGGAGATGAGGAGGAGGGCTTCTTCTATTGTCTTTTAATGAGAGCCTTTGATGTTGCTCCTTGTTTGCTGTTTGTACACCTGGGTCTCTGGGCCTGCATTCAGATTGGCTGTCTGCTGGTGGAGGGGGGCAACTCGGCATATTTCAGGTGACACTTTCCAGTCAGCTGCTGCTGCTGCCTGGCGTGGGAAGGCAGTAAAAGCAGCCCAGCCCCTTTGTTTACCCCCCTCCAGTTTACGGTGCAGCGTCCCCCCCCCCCCCCTTCCTATAGTCCTGCCTGGCCCCCAGACTCTGCAGGCAGACGCAGGCCGGCTCTATGGGGCACCCGTCGGCCCGCAGTGGTACTTCCTCCCAGTGGAGCAGGAAATGAATGCTCAGTGAAGATATGTGGTTTCTGGGAAAAGCGTTTAATAAAGGGGGCTTAAAGGGTCATTTCAACTAAATCAGGAAAAGACATAAGCACCATTTTGCCAAATCTATGCTCAAGAATAAATACAAAATAAAAGGGGGCATGAATGAAGCATCACTGTGCTCCTGGAAGAACTGAAAAAGACATGCATACCATTCCAGTTTATGCTGACTAAGATTATAATAATATCATGATACTATGTGTAATCGGCCCGTCTCTTCTTTTTTTTAAAGTTGTATTTTGGGTGCTTCTTACCTTTATGTGGATAAGACAGCTGAAGACTGACAGGAAATGTTAGGAGTAGAGAGTGGGGGATGAGATGTAAAAAAAAGGCCAAGGCCGGACCAGAACCCTCGGCTGCTGCAATGAGGACTATTGCCTCTGTACATGGGACGCACAACTTAACCGCTTTGCTGTCGGCGCCCTGACCAGCAGATCTCTTCTTGGCTTAGTTTTTTATTTCCTTGAGAAATACAAAATTGCACTTTTATTTTGAAGGTAGCAGTGAAGCTAGTGACAGATAAACACATGGCTGCATACCAATGGTGCTAAAAAACCCAAAGTTTGAAAACTGGCCCTTAAAATCAAATTTGAGCTTCACACTCTGTGGGTGCAGAGTTTGCTTGATAATTTTTCTCCTTAAATAGAGTTAAGGTTCTATAACGGGGGAAAGCACAGCAACATTTAAAGACATCACAACGTGTTTGTAAGTCACTTACAGTCCACAAGTGTAATGTGGACCTCCTGCATGATATATCTTTTACCTTTTATTGTCTACAGTGTATTGTCATATGTTTTTATATTGTGCAGTTCTGTAGATATGTTAAAATGTTTTTTCTTTTTTCTTATATTCTATTCCTGTTTTTTTTACATGTTGGTGTGATTTTATATATAGCTGTAACTAAAACGATTTGTTAACTGTAAGAGCAATAAGGGTCTTGTTCAGTGCATTAAAACATCTTTAGAGGACAGACAGCATGTTTAAAAGTAATTAACAAGTAAATCTTATATATTGAAATGAAATTAGATATGAATACCTACAGAGCAGGTCTTAACTGTACAAGGAGACTTCATTTCAGATGAGTTAACAAGCTTTTTATTTATTCTCAACCATTTAAAATACACACTGAGGACACTATATAGATTGTTCTGAACTTAGTCAAAAGTATGCAGTAACCTTAAGTTCAAATATCCAATGGCAATCATTTTTCAACAACATTTATTTCATTTCTTTTCCCTTTTTTACATTTTTTGAAAAGTAAATTGGCCCTTTATTAGAGGGCAGAACAAAAGAATATGCTTTATAATTCTCTCCTTTTTCTGTTAAACATCTTAGTCCCAACAGATCTATCATGTGATCCTTCTGGGGTCCCCAACCCTTAGCTTGACAACCACTGGTAGAGACAGAAAATTCCTGGATTGTGGCTTCAATGGCGTTTAAGTTCTCAGAGCTGCACCTGTAGTAAAAAAAAACAAGTGCTTTATTTTTTATCAGTGTATTCTTCATCACTGACATCTTCAGGGTGCTGCTGTTAACCCGACGAATCACTGCTTGTTTATGTGATGAGTGTGATGCCAAAAGCTGATTGGTCATGCATCTGAAGGTGACACTGGGCTGTGTGAACATCTCATTTTAATTGTGCATTTATAGAGAGAGGAAGTGGCGGCAGAGGAAGCGGGTGATGAGCTCTGAAGTCACACGTCCTCTGACTCTGGGTAAATAATGTTCCCTGGCTGCACCTATCATTAATCCTCTGTCTTTAACACTTACTGTTTGTCAGTGGAAACTGGCCTCGCTCCTTTTGATCTCCCCCCTGCCCATTCAAACCTCCCACTAAAAACCTCACTGTCCCAGGTCAGAGCAGAGAGACAGAGAGAGAGAGAGAGAGAGAGAGGGAGACTGAGTTGGTTATAAAAAGTCTTCTCCAGCAGACAGCGGGGCCCGGTTCTGATCGTCCAAACCCCAAACCCATGATTAATATCTGCTCATATTTGTTAATGTCCGTCACAGGTTCCCGGCCTGAGTCCATCCCTCTGCACGTCAGGAGGGGATGAAGTGTGATCTCACTCCACAGGCTTTACAGTTGATACGTGTGTGTGTGTGTGTGTGTGTGTGTGTGTGTGCGCGCACGTGTGCATGTGCACACAGCTGGGGGCTGCTGCAGGGAGATTTAACTGTGTTTTCTCACACACTGGTGTCTGCTGACCTCAGCTGCTCATATTTACATCAGGACAGCAGCACAGAGCGCAGTGGAAAAAATAGAGAAAACAGCCAAAAAAATAAAGAATAAAAAAGTCGCAAGAGAGAAAATGTGTGTGAAGTACAAGCCCTCTGTATCTACACAGGAGGAGGAAGCAGGACTCAATCCTGTGTTTTTCTGGTCATTTTTGCAGAACTAATCTTTGAATTAGTAAAGAAAATCTGAGATGTTCTGCTGTTGATTTGTTTAGGAGGAAAAGCTGTGAGGGAAATTGCACACATGTCCTCATACTGAATCCAGATTAGTCGGGCATTTTTTCTCATTTGGATAAATCATCAAAGAATTCGTAGGAGAAATGAGCATCTCTTGCTTCTAATTGTTTAATTTAAATCTCGAACATCAGCTGCTGTTATCTCATATACAGAACAAAATGGTAAAAAACAACCTTTGGGTACTTTCTCATATATCTGTGCATGCAATTTATTGGCAGTAAAAGTTACACTGAGTCCGAGTTCACAAGAAGAAAATAGAAAAATGTTCCGCCACAGGAAAGTATTTTGATGATAAAGGCAGTGCATATATTGTAGGTGTAAGATATCCAAAATTTGCAAAACATTCCTGTGAGCAAAAACACAATTTCCAAGTCGTTAAGACTTTTAATGAATTTTGAAGTGAAGTAAGAAAACTGCAGTTTTAAATGCAGCTCCTTCTGTTTCAGGTAGAATAGAAACGAGTGTGACCTGCTGGTGCTACTGCTGCTCTCTTTAAGGAAGAAGTTTGAAGAAAGCGATACAATAAAGTACATGTTGAGTGTAAATTATACATGAAAGATCTTTTGAGTGGTTTAGAAACATTTAAAAAAACATATTTAGATTTGGATAACAATTTTTTGGACTGTTTCTTCGGAGTTGATTAAACTCAATCCAGTCATTTTGTTCTTCCATTTAAAGAAAATCTATTTAAAGGTATCCACATTCCAGTCATTGTGACAGTGAACGAGCCCTGTTGTGCTTTATTATTAAATGAAATTAAAGTTAATGTTTCTAAAAAAAATTACAAATTCTCCATATATCAAATATTGAACATATCACCCAATGGTTGGCTGATTGCTCATTTTAAAAAATGAAGGATTTTGAGGACTTTTACATGAAAGAAATGGAACCTCATCCCAGATAAATCAAACCCGGCTGACTCTGTTTGTTTACAGGGAGGAACAAATAAAGAGGTTTAAGACAGGTGGTGATACAATATATGAAATATTGGGCATGCAGATGTTGGATGTTTAAATAAAAAAGATAATAAGGGGTTTAAATGAAGAATTAAAAAAATATACATCTTCATGAATCATACTTTTTTTGTAAATGTTTCAACCTTTATTAATTGAATTTACTGTCTTGGTTCAGATATAAACCCTTAAAACATTCTTCAAAGATAAAAGCTGTTTTCTAATTCCTTACTAGGTTTGCTAAAAGGACACATCTTGATTCCTCCTCTCCTCCTCCAGTCTCTGCCGGCTCGCTCTCTGTAGTGTCAAAGCTGAGCCTCCTGTCATTAGCATGCCAAAGGTCCCAAGGTCTACTGTAGGGCACCTAGATGAGGGCGGGGGCCGAGAGGGGGGCAATTACTGTCCCCACTAATTCTTTTTATCCCTTTCAAAGGGACGGGTGATTAGAAGAGGAAAGTTTAGATTTCCTGAACTTGAAGTGGAAACGCAAAAGTGACAGACGAAGCTCAGGGCCCAATCCACATCAGGGAGGGCTGGGCCGGTGTGTGTGTGTGTGTGTGTGTGTGTGTGTGTGTGTGTGTTGGTGACTCCTCTCTCTTCACTAAAGGGGCTGAGAGGAAGTTGAGGCTGCTGCTTGTGTCACTTGCTCGCTCTTTCTGTCTTTACATGCACACAAAACAACAAGAACGTCTTTATTTAAAGACACAGTAACACACTAGAAATGAATCTCTGTTAGGTAATTGTAGGTCAGACATTTTCTCGACCACGTTAGTACAATTCTACCTCACTAAATTTGTATATTTCTACTTATTCCACATCTCACGTGTACCCTACAAAATCCAGATATTGCTCTACTTTATCATCCTGAGATCTTTGGTACTTCACAGATGAAGATAACTGAATAAAGAACATCATTCATTACGCTCTTATCCAAACTTATTTAAATGTTTTTTGTATCAGTAACAACAATACAACATACCAATGTATTTATTAACTATAATACAACAGTGATTACGACGGTCACGAGTTAAACCTTTCTTTCTTTTTCGTTCATTCTTCCGTCCATGCTGTGATTTTGAACTTTCACATGTGGAGATGTGTTTTTAGTTTTACTAAAGTAAGACTATAAAAACTGTTAAAATAGAGATGAACACAATTCCTCTTCTGAAAAGCTTAATGCCTACTTAATAAAATGCAACCTTGAACCATGTCATATATATTAAGAAATAGGCTGCTACAGCCTTATTTGGCATGTGGTATAAGTGCAGGAGTTGCTATGGTTACGTTATTGATCAGGTGGTTGGACTGATGACACTCTTATTGATACAGATAAATATAATGGTGTGTAAAGCAACCTTTTCAGATGTGTTTTTTTATCTGTTTTAATAAATGTAAAGCCGCCTCGGTTCCAGTAAATACTCTTTTTTTTTATTAAAGTGATGCAATAACATGACAAACATAACAAGTGACATAAAGACAAAACAGGAGAACGAATATGAGGATGGAAACAACAACAACAACAAAAGGCTATACAGCTGCACACGCTAGAGTTAAAGCAACACAGTTCACACTAATTCATTGCTGTGTGACAGAACATCCTATTTGTATTGTATTTGTGAAGAATGCAGGTACCCCACGTCTCTAATAATCAAAGTACTTCATTCCATTAGTACTTCCTCCGCTGTGAGACTAAATAAGACGCAATACAACTTTTAAAAAGAGAGGAGTGAAGGAACCTTTTTATTTTAAGTCATATATCTATAAATCAAAGGGAGATGTTTAATATAAACCTTTATGCTTCCTTCTATCAGAAAGATATGAGTGTTCATTTATTTGTTGTTTATCCAGTAACAACCTTATATCATAATGTGTGTGTGTGTGTGTGTGTGTGTGTGTGTGTGTGTGTGTGTGTGTGTGTGTGTGTGTGTGTGTGTACCGGTCTTCTTCTTCTATGTGTGTGTGTGTGTGTGTGTGTGTGTGTGTGTACCTGTCTTCTTCTTCTATGTGTGTGTGTGTGTGTGTGTGTGTGTGTGTACCTGTCTTCTTCTTCTGTGTGTGTGTGTGTGTGTGTGTGTGTGTGTGTACCTGTCTTCTTCTTCTGTGTGTGTGTGTGTGTGTGTGTGTGTGTGTGTGTGTGTGTGTGTGTGTGTGTGTGTACCTGTCTTCTTCTTCTGTGTGTGTGTGTGTGTGTGTACCTGTCCTCTTCTTCTGTGTGGTGTGTGTGTGTGTGTGTGTGTGTGTGTGTGTGTGTGTGTACCTGTCCTCTTCTTCTGTGTGTGTGTGTGTGTGTGTGTGTGTGTGTGTGTGTGTGTGTACCTGTCCTCTTCTTCTGTGTGTGTGTGTGCAGGAGTGTTTTTTCTTCCCAGGCCTGACTCATCCGCCTCGCTGTGTTTACTCATTTAGGGCAGCAGAGTCCTCTGGAAAATATGCATCGTTATAACTGTCCCTTTGTGAAGCACCAGACCTCTGCAATATTTCTCACCTAGGTGAGTGTGTGCCCATGCCAGAGCGCAGCCTGCAAGCGCTTAACCCTCAGCTCGCCGGCAGCAGCAGTAGCAGCAGCAGCAGTAGTGTGAGTGTGTGTGTGTGTGTGTGTGTGTGCATGAGGGAGAAGAAAACCTGTGGGAAACCTTTGCTGGATTTTCATGTAAACTTTATATTTGAGAGCAGACATTCGCTCACCGTTCGGGATGGTAGATGCTCCTCCTTCTGCTCAGTTTGGACTCGGCCTGTCAATCAAACTGCGAGGATGTTTTGAGCTTTAATATTTTTCTCTCCAGGCAACACCTGACCATCCACAACACACAGCGCTGGAGTACGGCCAACTGGAGTGTTTTTGTTGCCGCAGCTAAGGACGACTCATCTCTGACTTATCAAATTAAATCTTATTTTAGAGTGATGATGCAGCGTCCTGTCAGGGCTCAGCCTGGAGGCCCTGCTCTGATCTGCAGGGGGAGGAGGGGGGGGGGGGGGGGGGGGGGGGGGGTCAGCTCCTGTATGCAGCCGCTTTTTAACACTCTCTGTCTCCAAAATTAAAGAAAAAAAAAAAGTTAAGAGAGGGGGGGGGAAAAAAAGGAAGAGGCCGCTGAATGATACGGGATGGAAAGGTGTGAGAGGACCTCTTTACATTTATGGCCTCTGTAGAGCTGGAGGAAGTGGTGTAGTAAAGTGGAGTCGCGCTCCAAAGCCCTCACTCAATTCCAAGTACATCACAGACAGAAGAGGCTCAGGCGGCAGGAACAACACAACAAAACAACAAGGCTCAGATCTGTAAAGGGCGGCACGATGGGACAATGTGAGCGTTAGAATGAATACTGTAAGTCAGGTAGAAGGAGTTCAGCAAGAGAGCCTGTTACTGTCTACTTTAGTCAAAGATGTTTCAACATTTTAAAACTCTTAACTCAGTTATCACATCATCCATCCATTATTTACACAATGAAGGATGTTGTCACCAAGCCTCCAGAGATTTATCAGGTACTTCAAATACTTAAATCTTTTACAAACAAGCTTACCCAGTGTCAAAATCATGACCGCAAATGTGCACATTTAACTCCCAACCACATGTTTTTTGAGGAGTTCTCTAAAAGTGCAAAACATTTGTAAGTTGTATTAGGTTTAAAATAGTCTTTAAGTGTGAGCATGCAGGGGTAAAAAGTATTCACATGATGTCCTTTAAGTTCACTTTGTAAAACATCACTCCGTTACAGATTTGTGTTTATTGTCTCAGGTCAGTCAAAGTCGTGAGCGTCTAGGTTAGATTTTTTATTTCAGATCAACTCAAGTTTCACCTTTTTTTCTTTACAACGGGGAAAGTTATAAAACCTAAACTGTAAAAAAAAAAACCCAAAAAAAACACCACATTTGATTGACTGAAAACTGTGTCATAACAAAGCTAGAATCTTCTGGTTTTCTTACACTGAAAAGAGTAGTGTGGGAGAATCCTAAAGTTTAAAATCATGTTCATTAATAAAAGAAGTCCTTTTCTTAATGTTCCAATAATTCTCTTTTGAAAGGTGGCTTTTAAAACACTCAGCATATTTTTCATAGGAGAGTAAAAAAGAAAATATGTAGAAAAGATAAGAGTAATGTTAAAGTGAATCATATTATATATGACGTTTATTAAACGCATTAATAAACAGCATTTTAAAGGCATTCCTTTTTAATCTGAGTTGCAATTTAATTGAACTTAATACATTTTTGACATGTTTTTTTTTGGGTCACTTTCGAACACTGACGAGCAGAAACAAAAAGTGACAGAAATCACTGTCTAGTATTAATAGTAATAAAAACTCCATGACCAAGTATGTAAATAAAAAAGCAAAAAAAGCAAAAATATACACGAGTTATCAGAAGTTGAAAAACTGTCCTCATGCTTCTCCTTCAGTTTTTTTTTTTTTTTAATCACTTTCCATTTATATAATCTCTGCATTCATAGATTGAGGTGGAAACTTCAACCAGTGTAAGTGTCCCTTAAAAATAAACTCATCAAAGCTTTGAGGATGGAATCTGCAGAATTATCTCAGTTCTGCTTTTAGATCATTAAACACGAGTTTTTTCCTTGTGGTGAGCAATGTCTTGTATCATTTGTGTCCCTTATCATAAATATTTTCTACCCAAACTGGCAAATAAAATTGGGCTTCATTGTAAGTTTTCTTGTGCAGTGTATTTATTGATTAAAATGTGAAGATATCGAATTTGAGAGAGAAAATGAGAACATGACATTAATAAATAAAAAATTCAATTTGTTAAATTACAATATCCCAACAATAGTTTCTTTTCTTAAGTCTGCATAGTCGTAGTTATATCCTTCTGACATGTGATGGAGTAGAATTGTAAAGTAGATCAGAAGGAAAACGCTGAAAAACATTTTCTGTAAATTTCACTGAAGGACAGAATTTAAGGGAATGTACTGAAGTGGGAATAAAGAGATCAGGAATCCAGAATAAGTGTTTCATCCTGTAGCAGCTTCAGGTTTCCACTACATTGATAAAGTTCATGAACATTTCCTTTTAATTTTTCTAACACGCAATTCATTTCTTCAGTCACGTGCTCTTCTCTCTGAAATGTATCAAAAAAAGAAGAAACACATTTTGAAGTTTTTCAGGTAAATGCTCAAAGGAAAGAAGGATATTGCTAAGCACTCAGACTCCAACTGGCAACATATTTAATATCAGAGAGCTTCCGAGAGAGTCCTGCAGGCCCATTATGCAAATCCAGGCATCACTTGTGGGCCGTCCACACTTTGGCACAACAGGAACACAGAGTCTGGCCTAATGGCCCATCCTCAGTAAACACAGGCCCTCTCCCATGTGGATTTGAGACAACAAAAGATTAACACTATTTGCAAATATACAACTGAGTTCAAAGGCACAGCTCTATCCCCTCGCTTCCCTTCTTTTGTTTGAACACGCAGCTCTGAATGTGTAGGCGCTTTAAACTGCAAGAGATTTATTAGATTTTGAGGGATCAAACTATATGAAGCACACACTTTCACTCCAGCTGCAGTTTGAGCAGCAGAGTCAGACTTTGAACATCTTGAAGAAATAGTTAAAACTGTGAGTGGAGTTTGGTTTGAGAAGATTGATTTTAAAATAATAAATAAATGCGTGTATTGTGAATTGTTGACCTGTTTTATATTATGAGGAGGAATCAGCCTGCGGTGGGCGGTGTTTGCAGACGCTAAACCCCGTAAGAGCAGCGAGACGCGCAAACCACGCCCCCATATCCCCATGAGGTCCCTGAGGGCCCTTAAATGATGAGGCCTCAGGGTCGAGTAACCAGAATCACTCGGGCTATCTAGAGTCGGTCAGCCCTGCGCACTAAACGTCTTGGATTTTAGATCTACCCACACAGCTTGGAAATATGACTTCTTCCAACCCCGACCAGCGCCTGGAGCATCTCCTGAGCGCCGTGGAGAGCGAGTTCCAGAAGGGCAGCGAGAAGGGAGACGCGTCCGAGCGGGATATTAAACTGACGCTGGACGACGCAGACTTATGGAACAAGTTTAAAGAGTTAACCAACGAGATGATAGTCACCAAAACTGGAAGGTAAGTCCAACGTAGAAGCAGCCGCAGCAGCAGCGAGTCTTTCCCTAAAGTGCCGGGTATATTTTACGCACTCTTACACTAGGATTTTCAGTAGAAGAATTTTCAAAATACTCTTTTTTTTGTTTTGGAATCTCATTGTCTCGTTTTAAAAGCTCTAAACTTAGTTTGATATTGACATAGAGCAGCTCTCAAATACACAAGTGCCTTGTCAAAAGTTCGGCTCCTGAGGCCTTAGAGGCCTCTCGAGGTAACAGAATTAGTTACGAAATTTGTTCTTCAAGTTTAATTAACATAAAACATTTTTTTTAAAATAAAGTTCAAAAACAATATTTGTCCCAGAACGACAGACACAACTTTTTTTTTTTTTTGAACAAATCCTATCTTTTTATGTTTTTCAGGAGGATGTTTCCGGTGCTCAGGGCCAGCGTCAGCGGCCTCGACCCCAACGCCATGTACTCGGTGCTGCTGGACTTCGTGGCCGCCGACAACAACAGGTGGAAATACGTGAATGGAGAGTGGGTCCCCGGCGGCAAACCGGAGCCCCAGAGCCCCAGCTGCGTCTACATCCACCCGGACTCCCCCAACTTCGGAGCGCACTGGATGAAAGCGCCAGTCTCCTTCAGCAAAGTCAAACTCTCCAATAAACTGAACGGAGGCGGACAGGTGAGGGTTCAAGACACTCAATTCTTATGTGGATATAAATATTAGAACGAGGACTGGGATGTGAAATAGACAGTTATTATCAAAACTTTTTTTTGTGCAAATTTTGGAACTGTAGAATTTCTTGAAAATTTTCTAAAAAAAATAGAAAGCAATAGTTTTTCACTTTCATAGTATAAGAGTGGATTCATGTCACTGTAATGCTAAATCTTTACCTCACCTGAGGAAAAAACACTTAACTGACTGTGTGGACTATTAGTCCTGCTGTTTGTTTCCACGATAAACAATAACATTGTCTGTATTTTGTTTCATAGATCATGCTGAATTCTCTGCACAAATACGAGCCAAGGATACACATCGTGAAGGTTGGAGGCATTCAGAAGATGATCAGCAGCCAGTCGTTCCCTGAAACACAGTTCATCGCTGTCACTGCTTACCAGAATGAAGAGGTCAGTGTTGCCTGGATCACACGGCCATTTCTACATGAGGCCTTTTTTTTTCTAAACTCTGATTCGTCTTGAGTCTTGATATAAGTGCTAACAGCTGAAATGTTCTCCACACAGATTACCGCTCTGAAGATAAAGCACAACCCCTTTGCAAAGGCTTTCTTGGATGCCAAAGAAAGGTACGGGATTCAACCCCAAATATGTCTTTGACTTATGAAGTCAGCGTGCTCATAGTAACAGGCATTAACGTCGTTGTTTATGTTTACAGAAGTGACCACAAAGACGTCCCTGATCACAGCGCCGACAGCCAACAGTCCGGCTACTCGCAGCGTGAGTTTCATTTCATTTATGTGCACCAAAGCATTCTTAAATTACTTATAGATTGCATTATAAAAACTCCTGATGTGTTTTCTGACTGATTTATTTTATTTTATTTTTTTACGTTTGATTCCACAGTTGGAGGTTGGTTCCTCCCGGGCCAGGCTCCGATGTGCCCCAGCAGCAGCCCTCCTCAGTTCAGCAGCACGCCGGGACACTCCTCCGGCTCCTACTGCGAGCGTTACTCCAGCCTGAGGAGCCACAGAGCGGCACCGTACCCCGGCCACTACCCCCACCGAGCCTCCAGCACAAGTAAGACCCCCCCCCCCCCCTAAAAACATACATTTACAGATATATTGAAGCGATCACGACAGGAATAAAAATAAATGTGGGGATTGTTGTTTGATTTGTGGTGTTTTCCCCTGACTTTTCAGACAACTACATGGACAACACTTCAGGGGCTCTTCCCACTCATGACAGCTGGTCTGCTCTTCAGATCCCCAACTCCTCCGGCATGGGCACTCTGTCCCACTCCACCAACTCCTCCTCTAACTCCAGGTAAGCTTCTTCACCTTGCACACTTTAAATAGAAAGCAAATGAAATTTCTTATTTGCTTTTATCTGTATGTAAGAAGCAGTTTGTGGGTAAAATATGGCGGTGATGTCATCATCTTTGAAACCTCTGAGGATATTGTAAAGTTCCCCAAATACTTAACCCTCTCCTCCCTCTGGTCCACAGTCAATACCCCAGCCTTTGGTCAGTTTCCGGCACCACCCTCACCCCTTCAGGCTCTGCCTCAGGCTCCATCCCCGGAGGTCTGACCTCCCAGTTCCTGAGGGGCTCCTCCTACACCAGCCTGACCTCCTCCCTGCCAGTGTCCTCGCCCTCCACCATGTATGACCCCAGCCTGGGCGAGGTCGGGGTCGGCGATGCCCAGTTCGAGAGCTCAATCGCCCGGTTGACCGCGTCCTGGGCGCCTGTGGCACAGAGCTACTGAGCAGAAAACTGAAACCCTGCGGCGTGTGGAGGCTCGAGGAGCAGGACTAAAGACAGAAATAAAATATTCAAAAGAAGATTTGGAGGCATCACAAGGCCTGTGAGGATCCTGCCTGCCTTGGGTTTATGAAAAAAGCTCAGATTATCCATTCCAGAGTCTCTCAATTTTTAAAAAGGTGTAAAGTTAGACTGAAGAAAGAAGTTGACAGACAATCGTCTCCCTCCATGTTGGACAATATGACATGAGAAAATGAAACTCTGTAATATCTGCACACTCAGAACTCTTTCTTTGCTCTTAGTAGTTCCCAACATGCTCATCACACCTTCATAACTTGTTTATCAAAATGACTTTAGACCCAACCAAACATCCCTGATATCTTCTGTTTCTTATTCCTGCATTCATATGATGAAAAAAAGGTTCCGCTAACATGATTATGTATATGTGTGTAAATATTTTAAATTAACGTCCAGTGTTTTTTCCCCCCCCCCGTATAAAAGTGCCTTTTTCCCCAAATGAAATAAATGTCCCACGATCGGACCGAGAGACACAAGTGCCTTCTGCATCCAACACCCTGTACATAACTATGTATTTGTATTTGAGCTCACTGTGAGTTTTTATTTATGTCATTTAATAATAAATTAAAGTGTTTGTTTTCTCAATCCTGGGTTGGTCTTTGTCTGTGTGTCAAGTCAAATCCTGAATCCAGAATGAAACGTTTCCCTGCCACTGAAAGGAGATTTATTTTTCTTCAAAGAAACACTTTACGGCTCAAGAGTTTATGGCGAAGAGATCCCAGATGTGATTTTAGTAACGATCACTGGGACACTTTTTGTCAGAATGTCTTTACTTTACTAATTCAACAGATTCAAAAGTGTATGCACATGGATGTACCTTACCCCGCTTCGTTTAAGTCAAATGCACCTTAACTCACCCTCTAAATGTCATTGGTGTAAAACACAAGCGGTCCGGTTTGGTTCAGTACAGTTTGGTACAATTTGGTGAGGTAAACCCTGAACTTGCTTGTGTTTCCAGAGCCAGCGTTCCCTTATTTGGTAAGCAGAGTGTAAACCAGATGGAGAAAGCTGCATCAGCTCTGTAATAGTGTGACATCACAGCGAAGCCCGCTATTAATTAAGTTAAACGCTTGGCACCCCAACAGAAGGGTACCAAAAAAGTAGGAAAGTACAGAGCCCTTATTTTGGAGTCCCAATTTTTGACGGTGGAAACGCCAATAAATGGGTAGCATACATACAGAACCGAACTGAACCGGACCAATATCAATGTTTTTTTTGGGAATGCAGACAATTCAAACACTTCTGGAAGGCGGTACACGCTCTGACTGTCAGGGTTACAGAGCTTCAACACCAGTGCTTTACCTTTATCAGCACAGAACTGGACAGGACTTTGGATCCCATATCTGCAAAGAGAATTTCTATCATATTTTATAAAGCAAAGAAATGCATCCTGCTCCACTGAAAGCAGCAAAGACCTCCAACATTCAATCAGTTCAAACAAATCCTCAATGACACTTTACCTCTGGAACAGGGGACGTATAACTAAAGGGAGAAAAGAGACATCTTTATGACAACGTAGAAGCCTTCATAGACCTCTGACTAGCAGTAGTAGTAATTTATTTCGGTCAACATTTACAGTTTTCCATTAGGAAATGTGTAAAAATTGTAGAATAAAAATACAAAAATTTACAAAGGCATGTGCATTCAAGAGAAGGCAAGAAGAACATTTAGACCGAAAAGGTGTAGGTTACACCCAGGAGAGCTTGATGTGCCTTGGCCATATGCAGAGACGAAAACAAAAGTGCTACATGAAATGTGACTGAAGGAAGAACTTTTATTTATTTCAGGGTTCTGTTGGTTTTACTTTAGCTGTTAGTATAATGTTCTTTTCTTTTCCTTGCTCGTATTATTATGACTCTTTTATTTTCTATTTTTGTCTGTTAAATGTAAAATGTTGTAAAAGAAATAAAGAAACAATGGAAAAGAAAGGAATAAAGAAATGCTTTATATACACACAGGCAAGCGTAAAGGTGGGGCGACGGTAGCCTAGTGGTTAGTGTACGGAGGCTATGCTGCCCTACAAAGGCAAAAGACCTCGCCAGAGTGTAGAACTGAGAAAAATGACAAAAGTATTTTTGTTGTCCAGCCAAATGAGTTGCAGGCAGAATATTGAAAATGTGACAATTCTTTGTCTTTTTAATGAGGTTATTAATGTTAATAAAAATCTTTCAATCAGCCCGGGTTCAGATCCGACCCAACCTGTGGCTACCTTCCTGTGTGTCATTCCCCACTCTCTCTCTCCCCTGTTTCTGACTCTATCCACTGTCCTATCTCTAGAATAAAGGAATTAAAATCCCCCAAATAATTCTTTAAAATAGCATACAACTCTGGTGTTCTGTGAGGCAACAAAGGCTGAAATAGTTTAATGAATAAGACGATCACAGAGAGTGATGTGTAACTCTCGTGTTGTTCTCAATGATCAAACCTCCAACACACAACGTTTAGCTCTGTGGTTAGAGCCTCACTTTAAATAACAACATCTGAACAGCTGTACGCTAAGTGAATGTGACTTCTCTGGCTCAGGTGATCAAAATGACGACTTGATGCAGAAGTGTCCAGTTTAAGAATCGTTTCAGGGGCTTTTCCATCACTGGCACCCTTTTGTTACAATCTGCATTGTGGTGCGACGTACGGCCAACACGTTGAGATCTGCAGGCGAGGAGAGTCAAAGGTACTGAGTACCGGCCCAAAAAAGCTAACACCTGGGATAGAATGTAATAACCTGAGATATGAACATGGACGCAGTTATTACTCCAGAGTCAGATCAGCGTGTAAAAGGAACAGAATATAACAATCAGCCAACATATGACGGGTGTGCAAAGTAACTGTACAAAGATATATTTTGATGTCTTAATCTGTCTCTGTGAGTAGGAGCGCATTTTGTTTTGTTTTTCAAATCTGTACCTGTAATCTTTAACTGAGAGGAAGTGTGTCCAAACGTTAGCCCTTTACACTTAAATGAATGTGCCTTAAGTGATTAATGTACTCCAGTAAATCTTTGGATCCTCTCTGAGAGAAGGAATCCATTGAATTATTTTGAACTTAATTTGTCATATTTCTCTTTTATTGCTCTGAATGTTCCTCTAACCCTGTAAATAACTTGCTCTGAGTGTGAATAATGCTTTAGAAAGTCGCCTTGCCTTTATCATTCATAAAAATGTACATAAGGTAAAAGTTTACACGATGTATGTGTGCTACTTTTTGATTTTTTTGTACTAAAATGTTATTCGGAATATACACAAACAAATATGTAGTTTAATTGAAAATGTACCATCGCTCACACGCTCATGTAAAAGTGCAGCTATTCTCAAACATAACATTTATCCTAAATCCTTTAAATTATATGTAATAAATAAATGTATTTGGTGTAACAGACCACAACACTTAAACTAAGAGCACATCAAATAAAATAATAAAATAAATAAATATAAATGGTATTTGTGGTACTAAACTCAAGGGGGGAAAAACAGCCTAAATAAAAAGTCAAAGGACTTTCAGGTTGATTTTCCAGCTCCATCCACCTCACTCCTACCTGAGGCCAGTGTCTCTTCTGTGCACTCAGTGGTGCGATGTGTGTGCATGTGTGTGTGTGTGTGTGTGTGTGTATGTGTGTCAGGCATGCAGAAGCGCAGTGATGGAGTAGTCCTCACTGAGGTGTAAATGAAGGCTGGGGGGGGGGGGGGGGGGGGGGGGGGGGGGGGGGGGCAGGGGGCCACAGGCAAACAGTAATGAAGCAGCAATGTGACCTGCAGCTGGCAGGGCCGTTACAGCACAGAGCAAAGGTCTCCTCATGAAAGGCTGACATCTCTGAAAAGCTCCACTTTACTGCCTCTACACAGAACATCTCTAGGTTATCTTAAAAAAAAAAAAACACACAGAAACTCTGACATGTTTGATATATTCATTGACATTCAGTATTTATTTGTATTTATAGCAGAACGGATTTTGTATCACCATAGTAACAAATAATTGACTGTAATTGATTAGTCCTTTTAAGCAGATGTATGCTTTCATTATTATTATTTCTTTGTATTTAAAGTCTATAAATTAAAATGATCAAACATACTCATACAAAACAAAAAATTTAGGAAAATTTTTTAAATATTCAATATTATTATCGGCACATTGATGTTTCAGAAGTACTTTTTTAAGTACCATCATGTAGTGGAGGTCATTCTATAAACGTGGATACTTTTATGTATAAAATGACCTCCATCACTCGACCTCACAGAGAGCTTCTAACTTAGCTTAAAAAATCTAACAAAGGGTCACCTGTAGCCTAGTGGTTAGTGTGCGAGACACATGTACAGAGTCTATAATCTTCCAAGCAGGTGGCCCGGGTTCGAATCTGACCTCTGGCTCCTTTCCCGCATGTCTTTCTCCACTCTCTCTCTTTTTTTTTGACTATATCTACTGGGTTGTGTCTAAATAAAGGCATTAACAGCCCAAATGTGTGGAGGCTGTGGTCCTCCAAGCAGGCGGCCCCGGTTCAAATCCAGCCTTTGGCTCCTTTCCCGCATGTCATTCCCCACTCTCTCTCTCCCTGATTTACAACTCTATCCACTGTCCTATCGCTCCATTAAAGGCACAAAAATCCCCAAAATAAATATTTAAAATAAATAAATAAATGTGTATCTTATAGGAGTAACTGAGGAACATTCTCAGAGCTTCTATGACAAGGGGGACACAAAAACATTAATCTTATTGAGGAGGTGTGGTTGACCCTGCTGCTAGGTGTGATACATTTATCAGAAGCTGTGATTGGTTGATCACCAAAGTTCAAGAGAAAAAGTTGCTCTGTTAATGATAATGGACATAGACGGACAGCGAAATCGATCATAGAACGTAATGCTTTATGCACCTCATGAGGCCGGATACCGATGTGGCAAACAAAGCAACGCAATCTGGCGTTATACTGACAATTTACACTACAGTGTGGTTCAACATAAATTCACAATATCCACTAAAGAGCAAATAAGAACATACAAGGGACTCAAGGCGAAAACAGAAGATATACTGAAGCAGAGGAAATGGCACCTGTTGTGTCATCCCGCCCTCCCTCTCGAGAATGAATATTTACACACAGCAGCTCACCCAAACTTCACGCAGAGAAGTCACCGGCGGGGCTCGTTAAATCATGGTGAAAAATTCTGCTTTTTGTGTTCACATATGCAGCTCACCCTGAAAGTTTCAGGAACTTTCAGGAGTTTTTGTGCACGTGTGAACAAACCAAAACAAGCAGACACACACTGTCACGGACACACTTGGGTCAGGGTCAAGTTTTTAGTAAAGTAAATTAAACTTTGCATGAACATGATCCTCTTACAGTCAACTAATCAATCTAAAGGAGTCTAAAGGAATAGATAAGTGCTTAGGGGAGGAAAGACTATGTTTTTTCAGGATTAATTTTTTTGTGTTTACATTTCAATATCAGATTCTGTGTGCAGTATCTTGAGTTTCTGCACTGTAATCAAAGGGAGTTTCATTAAATGTCTCACTTTACTTTCCAAATATATATGATGACATTTTAATAAAATAACAATAGAGATTCTTTTGATGTAAGCCAGAACCAAATGAAACCTTTACCATTAAAGGTGCACTTATGTAGATTTGGTGAAATTTGAAAGTTGGAGAAGTGAAACAATTCTTTGCTATATTTTCTGAACTGAATACACAAACTTTATTCAAAGTAAAAAAAATAGGTCCCTGGAACACTGCTTGGATCTAAAAAGCTAGCAGGAGAGTTACCGTTTCACTGTTGCAGCCCCCCCACCATAACTTCTAGCGTAGCACTTTAATCTTCAAACAGTGTTACAGGGACCAAGTTTTCCTCTGAGGACAGTTTGTGTATAGAGTTATGAACATATAGAATCTGTACACCAAAACTCCATACTGCACCTTTAATGAAACCTGTGACTCAACAGTCATAAGATTAAGTGACTGTATCGTTAAGGCATCTTTAATTAAAGCAAGTGTTAACACTGTAGGATTGAAATGAAAACATCATATAATGTTATTAGTAATCAACAAAAACAGGAAATAAGTTGGGCTTTTGTGTTAGGAGAGTGTGTGTGTGCGTGTGTGTGTGTGTGTGTGTGTATGCCAGTTTATGAGGAGTGGTATAGACTTGGATTGGAGGATGTTTGCTGATGGTCTTTGCTCAGTCTGGAGTTATAAACAGGTCCTGCTGGGCCCAAAGCCATCTCTTCCCTCTCACTCCTATATATGTGTGTGTGTGTGTGTGTGTGTGTGTGTGTGTGTGTTGATCTGAGGACCCTGAGCTGACTGAAGTCTTTGTCCTCCATGATGGCTGATCTGCTCTGCACACCTCAGCCTGCAGCCCATGTTGGCCTTCACTAATTGACAATTGGAGTTTGACTTTGCACAGAGCGGTCCTCCTCTCCTCCTCTGGAAGTGTGTGTAACAAATACGCTTTACAGAGTGTGCCCAACACCCAGGTGTGGAGGACCGACCACTATAAACAACAGATGCAGATATTGAGCTGGGTCAGGGTTGCCTCATTGTGAACCCCAGTCAGAGGTTTTTACTTATAAAACATTTTGGTGTCAACAAAATACTGTTAGCTTATTTTCTGGAGACAGAAATGAGGTTTATGTATCACAGGAATGAATAATGAATAATTCCAGGAAGAACATGAATTGATGAAAGATTTGTGTTTTATTTCAAGATTTTTGGTCATTTCACAGACAAAGACGGTATCAGCCTCCTGTTCTATCTTTGTCCTGGTGCCCCCTCACGTATCTCTCGTCCACTTCCAGGAATTAGCCACCGAGCAGCCTTATTGAAGAAGACAGAAGGGCGAAGCGGCCTCCGCAAACAGCCCCGATTATGACGGTGAGTCACATTGTGAAGGGGCTTGCGGCTGATTTACGAGGGGGGCCACTGCCAAAAAACAAGTTGTCAAGTCTGGAACAGCGAGTCAGGGAGGTGTGTTTGCAGACCGCCCCCTCGTCCGCCCGAAAGCCCAACCCCGTCCTCTGATGTCTGTGTGTCTTCGTTAATGAAGAAATTCTGGTACCTTGGTGAGACATTGCTCTCAGCTGAGCAGACTCTGCCTCCTCCGTGCCCTCAACCCCTGCACTGTCATACGGCCGCCCCACCCAGCCGCAATCCCATCAGGCCCCTGGCTTCAGCTTCTTTTCGCAGTGGATGGAAATACTGGAAGTTGAGCTGGCCGAAACTTCTTAATCCAACACATTTTCAGTACACTATGATAAAACCTGTGAGAATTGCCTGTGCAGGGCAATTTCAAAACAATTTGTGAAATGGTTAAGTGATTTGCCACATATCAGGTTTGAAAATATTTTCCAAGGCCTCAAACTGAGCCCCGGCCTCGTTGAAGAAGTCTGTGAAGAACAAATTTGAGACCCAAATGTGTACATTTTCTTCACCTCGTCCATTTTTTTTTTTTTACAGTAAGTTTGCCAGGCCGAGGCAGCAGACTCTCTATCTAACTCTAAATATTTTCCTCTTCCCTTAGTGCCTTAAATCTTAAACACATTATACACAAGAACGGAAACGTCTGGTACTGCCAGAAGGACAAAATGCCTCAGTAAATAAGCCAACATTTGAAGACAACTTGAGCCAGAAGCTGAAAACAAGAACATGCTGAAAATACGATAGTTTGAAAATGCTCTTATCTGGTTAAGAACAGGCTGTACTTATTCAATGGCAGCATTCAGATATATAAGAGTGTTTTTTTGTTTTTAAATGCTCTCACAGATTCCTTCGTCCTCGAACAACATGCTTGAAGTCTAAAAGTAGCTCAAGGTCTTAATTACTCAGGTTTTACTCACTTTTGGATAAAGAGTGTCAGAAATTTGGGTTTTTGCTTAACGAAAGACTACCTTCTCTAAATTCTGAAAACTGAAAATGAATGCTCACAGGTAATATTCAGGCTGTATTCTCAGGTCACAACACGTGTGGCAGGGAGCTTCTATAGCATCAACCTGTCTATGACACAGATTTGAACATTTTGCAGTTTATTCTATCCACCAGTTTACCGAAAACAATCTGGGTTCAAACCTTCAGACTGACTCTCTGTCTTTGCAAAGAAACAACAACAAACCACTGTCCCCGTGAGACAGATGTGCGAGCAGTGTTTTTGAACTACATGAGCAATTTCACACATTAACAGGACTTGCTAGCCAGCATAAGCTAATGTATGTTTCCTCCGGTCGCCACAGTGATGGTGACAGCGTCTCACCATCCTGACAGGCCAGACCAGTTAGCTGTGGACAGTCACACAAGCACAGAAGACTTGTAAGCAAACTGGTCCTCACTGAAGTAACATTTAGCAGCCGTGCATGATATCCAGTGTGGTCTGAGTGAGAAAGTGTCTTTCCCTCATTGGTAGCAGCATGTTGATTATCCTCCCGCTTTAGACGACATGTCGACAACTGCATCCGTACAAGTCACATATTGTAGCATTTAAGAGTTAAATACTGTGTGTATTTATGTCTAAAGTTTGATTACAGTCAACTCTACATGTGGTGTTTAGAGCTAGCCTGTTTGATTTAATAAAAGACTATATCAAAGTAGTAGTGAAAAGTAAAAAAATAACTTCATCAATGTAGTCTACAAACTTCATATTTGAAATAATCTAATCTTACACATTTAGGTATGGTTGCAGCTGTTGGGGAGGATGGCAGTTTGGGTAAAAAAAAAAAAACGTCTTGGAAATTAGGCATCGAGGGATTGGACAGCTGCTCTACTCTACTTCTTTTTTCTTTTTTTTAATATTTATTTTTGGGCTTTTTGCCTTTTTTTTTAAAGGAGAGTGGATTGAGTAGAAAACCAGGGAGAGAGAGAGGGAGATGGGGGGGGGGGCACTTTAGCCTCTGTACATGGGGCGCAACCTAACAGCGCCTCTCTTTTCTCCCTTTTTATTTCTAATTTTACCTTCATCGTTTTTCCCCTGAAATCACCAAGTGATTATGTGTATGTGTAAACCTATAGTGGCAGCTGATTCTGATTCTGGAGCTGCCCTTTGCTAACGTCTACAGGCTGCAGGTATTACATGCTACAGTCATAACACACCCCTTTGTTGTTCAGGAAGTAGAACAGGTTGTCATATATAGCCATTTTCTCTCTCCATAATAGCCCAATTCATAATGTTTCATAAATGCTCATTAGATGAAGATCAGTTCAAAATGACATTTGAGAGACAACAAGGATTATCACAAAGGACCATTGAACAGGAAGAAGAATAAATCTATGTTGTTTGCTTTATTGGCCCTGGACAGCTGGTTACCTGACAGCTGCGTTAAGGTTACTTACTACCACACACTTTTACACACTACCACACTTCACTGTCATATATGTGGAATTCACTTGATAATTTAAGTTAGGTACAGTTTACTACATATTTTCTTCTCTTCTTAGTTATCTTTTGGGAATTAAAAAAAACTTCCATCAAAGTTAATTTATTTGATTTCCCTGTGGAGATCAGCTTTCTAGTTCAGCAGATAATAAGGACTCTGTGGGTTCTCGTAGTACATTAACATCTACAGGAGAATACACACTCCTCAGAAAACACTCCACAGTAAGGAAAACACTGCTCCCTAGTGGTGTGAAATGTTTTCTCCAGCTTGTGCATGTTGCATTTGACATTTTCTTCTGATTTCAGTCATACAAAAAACGATGTTATGTATGAAAACTTTACAACAGATGTGTATAAAGCACATCTGTTGTATGTGTTGTATCATCTGCAGACATTTTAAAGGGGACATATTATGAAAAATCCACTTTTAGTGTTTCTGAACATATATTTGGGTAACCTGAGTGTCTACAGACCCACAAAATGTGAAATAAAACCATCCAGTCCTTTGTTTGTGGTCTGCATAAGTCTTACAACACAGAGAAAAGTGCTCCCTTTCAAATTTGCTCTCCTTGTGATGTCACAGTGGGATTTTGGTTTCAAAAAATCACCTCCCCTCCCCTGGTATCTCCACCCATGGACTCCACCCCCAACCTAGAAAAAAACTTTTGCACAGGTCCGCCATTTTTATTCTCGCTAGCGACGGAGTGATGTCTACCGTGAAAACTCACGCAACTCAATGCATTTAAAGAGACACACACACCAAAACGGAGCGTTCTGAGAGAGCTGGTTTATACAGGGTCACAAACCTCCTCTGGTGCTTGATTCATGTTATATTCACAGCACAGCACAGATGTTTCATTTAGACCCCAGGGGGACTGTTTGAAAAGGTGGAAAAGGGGGATAATATGTCCTCTTTAAAGCATGCTGCCCACTACAGTTACAGCTTTTGATAGATGTTTTATATCTATCTATAACAATGGAAGCCCAAAGCGGACAAACAACTACATTTATATGCTCTTTTATTTATCTTGTTGTCTCGGGACAACGCTGGTTGTTTTCTTGAGATTTTAAGAGACAACTGAAATGAAAGTCTCTATATTTTAAATTTAACTACTTTAGAGAGACTAGAGTCTGGAGAAGACTCAGACCTGGTCTACTGATACATTTGAAAATTTTGTGCGGTATTTTTTTAAACTAGTATTTGCGCTATTGAAATCAACACAAAAGCTACTTTTAAATGTCCATGTAAAAGTGGGCGTGGCCGTTTTTCCACCAAGGAGTGTTTTTTTTTCCAAAATAAATGTTTGCAATGGAAAAAGCCCTAGTTTGACTCCTCACAAGCTACCTTAGGCAGAGGTTAACATTTTAAAATTTTCACCAATTAGGTTCCAGGTACCCCAACTTTGAGCAGCTCTGATGGAGTTCCCTACAGGAGCTTTAAATCTTTTTATATGTGTTCATGAACACATTTCTTGGTAAGGAATTTTTAGTAGAAAGCTTGTTCTAATTTGTCGGCCACTGGCCAGATGTGATCAGGTGTGAATCCATGGCTGAGTTCATTGAGTCTGAGAGCTGGTAGAATCCATACTCCTGGCCTTCAACTCGAATGATTACAGTGTGAACAAAGAATTAAAGTAAGCAGGAAGAAGTTCAGGAGTTTTTACTGCTTGCTACCATTTTCCATTAGAAGATGTGCCGACGCTGCACTCCATTAAAAACCAGTCATGCATCGAATCATTTTGAATTTAAATTTCTTTATTTAAAAAATCCAGACACAACTTTAAACATCCAGACAACATGCAAAAGGAGAACGTGGGCCTAACTGTCATATACACGTTTTCATGAAGAAAGAACAAAAAGAACTGAAACATGAACCTTTACTCTTAAGACACATCAGTCATTTAAACCACGTCCAGTATGAAGAGAACGGATGAAGGGGGGGGGGTTTGTCGGTGCCTGTCGATTACCTGATATGATTTACATTAACCGTTATGTGAGGCAGGAGTGTCTCAGCTGAATTTGGCTTTTGAGAAATCCATCTCTGGGTGCTGAGCCATGAACCTGCAGAAAGGACGAGCAAGAAGAATTAATGACAACAAAGTAAACTTAGGTACGTTATATCTTTCAGATTATATTTTCCAACTGCATCTTGATTAAAAGAAAACTCATTCCCATAGTCAGTTGGGATCAGCCCCCTGCGACCCCAAAAAGGATACCAGTATAAACAACCATGTCATAATCATGCTCCTATTGCAAAAATATGTATTAGACGTTGGTCCTAGAATGACTAATTAATCACTGCATTACAACAACATACATTTATAAACCAGTTTGTTCTGGCGATATTTGTTCCATTTGTTTTTATGCGCCCTAAACCACTCAGCCAACAGCACCCCATCTGGTTTGAGTTGATTCAAACTCTTCTCTGCCTCAGGATTGTTGATATTTTCTGGCTGGCCCCACACTGAAGACATTTTCTCAAGCTTGAGCTACAGCACCTCCTTGTGGCCAAAAGATGAAATTGTAAATGCTTAAAGCAGGATTCCCTACCCATTCTGTTTCATTATTCCAAACGTTTAAAACTCTAATAACTTTCTCTGCATGTTTTCAGACCAACGTTGACACAAAAGAACAGATATCTGGACATATATTAAGTATGAATCAGCCAACCTGATTTAATTTATGGGATTGTCAACCCTGGGACAACTTGGACATTTACTCATTTTGGCCGATACATTATGGACAAAAAATTGCACAATGCCTTATAGAGTAAAACATCACAGCCTAAAGACGTACACTCACCTGTAACCACAAACTTACCAGCACTTCAACTATTTCTTACATAAATTGAATTAGAAAAAGTCTAAATCAGTTCACTCGTGTATTTTAGCCTCTCACATAAGAAAGAGATGCTAAATTGGTGGCAAAAGTATTAAAATTAAATCAAACATTTTAACCATATCTATGCTGCGTTGCTTATTCACTGTCTCCATGGAAACAGCAAGACAAGCTCGATGTTTTTTTTTTTTTGTGATTTTATTGGCTACATTTTAGATAAGTTTAAAGATATATTGATTATTTCACAGTTATTAGGCTATCAGGGTAAAGCAGCTGTGCAGCCTGCGACAGAAGTCGACGCAGCTCTGCATATGAATGATTGTTTAAGCCACGGGCCACTTCCTGTCTTGTTTTGACGACATCAGGCTCACTCTGGGAAGAATTTAAACTGGGCTGGCTTCACCCATCCACACGACACGAACAACACTGTTTGCTTAATATTTACTTTCTTAAGAAATACTTGAGTTTCATATTTCACACAAAGAATAAAAGTAATAGTCTGGAGACACAATTCTCGTCATCCCTCTTTCCCTTTTTCAAATAGTTATCCTGACATGCACATTACATTGAATTACATTACCTCTGATATCATATTGGACAGGAAATATGTTAGCCAGACATAATGTGAAGTTTGCGCCACACTATAAGAGCAGCTACCTACAACGAGTCACCACTACAGACGCATTGTTTCACCCTCATAAAAGATCTTTAGAGGCAGCTTTAACAAGCTCAAAGAGGAAGCAGAGGTCAACACAACAGCAGACATGTCTCCTCTGCTCTGAACGGAGAGCTGCAGAGGAAGAAGACGACTCATTAACTACCAGCAGTGATGAAAGAGCGACATTCAGATCCGTCTCACAGCTCTGACGTCAGCCCACATCCAGGTCTTATCCGAGTCAACTACTGTCTGTGTAATATTTAATGTGATGCGTCACGGACCGACCACTGGCTCAGAGCAGGGAGGAGGAAACGGTTGGTGTTGTGTTTGTGTACTGAACGCAACAGGGACAGGTTGCAGCAGTTCTTTAATATGTACATGAAAACTAAACACTGGTGGTTTATGTTTAACCGCTTCACTGTGATGAGGTTATTATAAGCTTCATGGCTGACCATTTTTCTTTAAATAGAGCTCCAGTGACTCCATCTCTGTTTGTTTTACTGCACTATAAAATGTAGCTGCAAAGAACAGGATGCAGGTTTGAGATCCCAAACAAAACTAGTCATCATATTTTTGTATGCATTTGTCTTAACTGTCAAAATGAGTGCCTACATTACCCATAATGCAAGCCCAGGTCCAACAGCTTTGTTAGAGATTTGAGAGGCATGCGAGTAGTGACAATTGAAGCCTTGTGTGGGCAACATAGTTCTTCTGATCTTAAAGGTCCCATATTTTGCTTTTTCTGGTTTTATTTGCTCGTTAGTGTGTTTTCCAAGTGTCCTGTGCATGTTTAGGCACATCTATGTGCAAAAATTCTCCTACGTCCTCCTGTTAGCTGCAGCATTAGCCACATGTAACACTCGGTTCTAGCCCCCCTCGATAAAAATGTGTCAGTGCGACGTCATTGTCAGTGTGAGATCACTGATCTAAGTCCATTGGCTCGTTGTGGCAAGCCCTGCAGCTCATGTTGAAATTTCCGAGAAGCGTGCTGAGCAACTGACCAATAACGACAGAGCGGATCGGCAGACCAATCAGAGCAGACTTGGCCCACGTGGGGTCTAGCAGTGGGGGCTCAACAGAGCGTAGCTGACGGACTCAGAGCGTAGAGGGAGCAAGGAGGAGCAGTACATGAAAACAGACACTTTTTTCAAACTTCAGCTATTGAGAACGTACAAAAGTAGGTACATAGATTAAATATATGAACCTCAAAAAGGGCATAATATGGGCTCTTTAATGTCTGTCTACGCACCAACATGTTTTGTTGATATTTAATTGCAATTCAAAATGTGTCAAATAAAGCCAAAATAACATCATGGTACAGTTTAAAAAAAAAAGTAAAGTTCATGCTCTGTCAGGTCTGTTCAGTATGGAAGACGATGAGGGCCAGGCATGAGAAATAAATAATGAGAGGAATGGATTGCACATAATCACATAATGGGACACCAACATTACGCAGCTGCAGAATCAATATGAATGTACAAAGACATAATGACTGCGGAGCTTTGATACAGTGCTGTTGTGGAATTGCAGTCTGAAAAGTGCTTTAGTGGGGGAGCAGAGTCTGCTTTGGAGAGTTCCCAATGAAATGACAAAGATGTCAGAGTGAAAGGTCTGCTCGATGTTTCATGGATCGACAGGTGTATTTTGGACAGTGAGAAACTTACTTTTTTAGAATGTCTTGTTTCTTTTGCTCTTCAGACGTTGGCAGGCCCATAGATTTCTGCCTCTGGTCATACATCATCTTCTCTACCATGCCACGCGTCTCTCCATCCAGGTCTGAAAGCTAATCGGCAGGGAAAAACACACAGTGAGGAAAAGGCGGGAGCTGATATATACATACAGCACACAGAGAACCTCTGAAGGCCTGACACTTTCCATCCTTTACCTTTGAGTTCTCTGGACAGACTTTCTTGGTGTTGATTTCAGGATCTGTGGTGACGATCTTGTTCCACCACTCCATCTTATTAATCTGAAAGTTAAGAAAACAAATAGGTTACCGTGAATCCGTATCTCTATATTAATCACAATCTATACACAATTTGACAATAATGCCAGTTTGAGGGGTATCTCGATAATAATGCAACCCAGAATTAACTGACTGCTCATCAATGTTGACTTGTTCTTACTTTTTCCAGGTGCACTGTGACAACTTTGCCGTCGTCAAGGAGCCAGGAGCTCTCTTCCACCTTCACCTCGTTGCACAGCTGGCCTTCGATAACCGGAGGGTGACCCTTCAGGCCCACCTTGATGGTGCGCCGCTGGATGTCCACGACCACATCTCTGCCTTTAATACGGAACTTCACATCGAAAGGTACCACCAGCTGTTTGAGGGGGAGGAAATGGTTCATGCAAATTAGACTCTGTTTTTCAAATACAAATTAAAAAGTACAAAAATGAACGAGGACCCAGAGGCTGAATCACCAAGTGTTGCCGTCTGACTCAAACATATCAGTTCATTTTGAGCGTGTTAAGACACCAATGGAAACCCAGCTGATGATGAGGGATACACTGATGCAATCGGTTAAATATCAGTTTTGTTGGATATGGGTCCTGTTGACAAACATCGGCCTATCTGCAAATAATGTGACATGCACCACTGTCATTAGTTGACGTTTATCTGTTGTGTTGCATCAGGTAAAGGAGGGTGAATACTGGTCTTATATTTGGCAAGTGACCAGAGGCACAACTACAAGTTGATTCTGATGATGCTCTGTACCTGCTCGAACAGCTAGCTGTTTGCTCACAAGTTCACCACATCGACTTAGAAGTGGAAGGAAGACAACAGAGCTGCCTCCCTTTAGATCCAATCTAAAGCCTTCTGTGCAGTGCAGCGTGTCACAGACTCATCAGAGTCAGAGAGATATCAGAGAGATATTAAACAGTTCAGACTCTGAGGACTTAAAACCCGGATGATTATGTCACTACCGTCAGAGTGGGACCTTAACAGGGAAAGACAGAGAAGGAGAGAAAGAGGTGGAGCCGCTGACTGTTTCCAAGCAACAGTAAACATTTCAGCACTGAGCTTAACGTTAGCCAGCATGCTATTGTTGACAGAAGAAGAACAGGTGTTATCTCTGCCCCAGATCCGATTCCTTACTAACCAACATGTCATCTTACAAGATCACGTGGTACATCTCTCCATCTAGCACTCACCATTCATTAGTAATATCCTGTCGTGAGAGACGTGCCATTATTTTTCCCATCTCAGTTTGTGCATGTTTCAGAATAATAATTCTCCCTACTATTATTAGGCAGCAACATTTTGAAGTCTGATTCGAAGCAGATTGATAGATTAAGTATTTTTGCGTGGCTCTGAATTAGAAAGAAAAAAAGAGAACAAGCTAAGCTTTGTATTGAACAGCCAAGTTTGATCAAACTGACAAAATGCTGAGTCGTGTAAAAACCATGTCTTTACACTTTTTGCAGGCAAACACAGGTTTAAAGGGAAACATTCACAGTGTAAAAGCAATACCCTGTTTCCTACACAGCTGCAGAAGCATGACATGTAGAATTTTGGATTCTACATAAAGCAGACCGTGCAATCCATTCTGTAAGCAAGTTCCTTCCTGATGTTTAAATTACGTGAACACTATTGATGAAACATAAACATTGGTAGTTGGTAAGGATCTGATAGGTGAAGCCTGGCCAGGATGTTTGAATGAAACTGGCTGCCTAAGTAGCAATGTGATTAAAAAAAAAAAAAACACATACTAAGAGGCTTAGCGGATGATGCAATACAACTCAGGGATGTTCATAATAAAATATTAATTCATAGTATGATCTTGAAGTCAAATGGCACTCACATCGACTTCAGACAGAGACTGTGTCCACTTGTAGTTGGGCAGGTCAGCTCCGTTCCCTGCGTTAGGCTTCAGCTTGTCTTTGTCCTTCGCATCCTCCTCTCCCTCCGACTCGGACTGACGAAACAAAATGAAAAATCAGCATGACAGTAGAACGAGATTTGACGATAAATCAACACCAAACTCTTTAACCAACATGCCACTCACCCCCTTTTCTTCCTCTGCTTTTTCAGATACTTTTTCTGCATTCTGCGTTGTGGCATTCACCACCTTCTCCTCGTCCTTCTTCTTCTAAGATATGTAGAAAATATATAAAAGTTATACTTTGGTAATCACCTGCCGCAGACACAAACGTGACAAAGCATCAAAGCTCAGAGATATAACCTTGTCGAGTTCAGACTGAAGTTTCTCTGCTTCTTCTTCAGTCAGCTCCTGGATTCTTGGACCGTCGTCATTTTTCTTTTTCCTCTCTCCCTCCGCCAGCTTGGCTGCTCTCTCGGCTTTCTCCTTCTTCTCCTTCTCCTGTTTCACCTGCTTCTCCTTGTGCGCCTTCAGCGCAAGTTTATTGTGATGGGCGAAGGCATCTTTGACTAGCTGAAAAAGGAAGAGAGCGATGACGGTTAAGTCCAACGTGCCGCTTGGTCACTGCTCTGAAATGCACGACGAAGTAGCGCCGCTCACCTTCTCAGGAGCATCTGAATCACCACCAGTGAAGAAATCAGTTTTCCGGCGAAGGAAGCTGAAAAATGTGTTGACTAACTGTAGAGAGAAAAATGGGACGTAACAAAAGTCTGTCAAAACAATTAGAAATTAACTTACCGAGCTTATAAAAGCTTCCTATTTGCTACTGCAGAGCCAAAAAAAGCTTTAAAGTAAAATGTAAAGTAAATGGCACATGAATATATTTTCCCTACATCACTCATTAGTATTTAACCCACGAGCCTTTCTGACAGCAATGTGCCTCGTGACCTGAAGAATCCAGGATCTTAATACTACATTAAAATGTCCAATTAGATAATAAATAGTCATAACATCTTCTTTAATAAGAAAATAGACCATACAAATGGGTCTTACAAGAAACTAAATAAGATTTATTTTGGATAATAATCACTTAAATACCCGAATAAACAGCGATAATTTAGTCTATCTATTATAACAACATCAAAAAGAAGCACATGATTTCTCTGAATGCTTACAGAGGTGTGCCAACTATCCTACATTAGCTTCAACATTAGCATGGTAGCTCCAGCACGTTCAGCAACACACATAAGTTATCACCTCTTGTATTCCTCCTTCATGTTGTTGCGCCATAACGAGCAGCATGCCGTCGTACTTCTCTTCGTCGTCGCCCATCTTGGTAGAGTTATGAAAAAGGGTTGAGTAAATTGGGATTGAGAAATGACCGAAATGTCAAGCGCACAGTTGAGTCAGCGGCAATGTGTGAGGCCCGTAGTCATGCAAAATCACTTCCTGAAAACAAACCCCGCCCACTGCTACGCCTTCTCGCTGTCGACCAATTGGAGGAGTAGATGGGAAATGACAGCCGAAATGTCCAATCAATTGAGATAATTACTTTAGGGAGGGACTGAGGTGCACAGAAGGAATGAGAATTTTCTTCAGCACTGGTTCCCAAAGTGGGGGTCGCGAGATTCCTTTCAAAAACTTATAAATATGGAAAATGGTTTAAAATTGGATATTTCACCCATTAATTTGAAAATACAGTAGGTAAAAAAAGTAGTTTCTTACAATAAATTACAAAAATAATATGATGGTGTTTGGGCTATTGTTTGCTGTTTTAATGCCAGTGTTTTGACCTAGTGCGTCAAATGTGGGGTCCCAAGTATCTATCACCGTCATAATGGGGGTCGCAAGCTGAAAAGTTTGGGAACCCCTGTTCTAGAGAGAGAGAGAAAAAACAATAGTTTATTGGTAATACTTTTGTTATAGCCTACCTCTTCTATTACCTCTAAGACATAAGGTAAGTAAAACGCTTTATAGTTTTAAGTGTCCCTCTGACCCTAAAGCCAATGTGTGTTTGATAATTATAATATTCATACATTTGGCATTCTTCAGAATAGCAACCTTTAATCTAAATGAAACTATTGTCCCATGTTAGTCAAACATTAGCGATTAAAATTATCTTCTGAAATATAAAGGCCACATATGAGATTTTTTTCCTTCAACTTATTTTTTTACCTAAAAACATTCAGGCCATCAGCCACAGAGCTCTTCTTCAAGCCAGTCATTGGAGACACAATTACGATTCATAATCATACATTGCACAAGTGTTACAATTTAAACATTTAACTAATATTTCAGTCGTAAAGAGTGCATAAGATAAGCTAAATAAAATGGATAATACATTATTCAGTTATGTAACAGATGACATAATTTACACTGAAAATATCTTGTGAGCGAACAAAAGTGTTGGGCGAACCTGAAGCAGCGACAGGTGAAACGCGTCGTTTGCTCACAATAACATACAGTAAAGTTATTTTCAGTGTGCCACAGAGATTTGATTTACTTTTCATGTCATATTCCTGTAACCATGCACAACAGAGAACATGTTCAGGCTGTGCACGGGGTACCATGTTGGCCATTTAGATTAGACTTAATTTACACGTTCTATCAACTTCTACATGAAGATATTGTTTTAAGAATTGTGCGACTTCTCTAAAATCCTTATCAATAATTGTGAATGAATGATTTTTCTGTTTAATGTGTCCAAATGGGACACTTTAAAGCAGCATTGCCTCACCTTAAAAAAATCTTGACTCCTTGCAAAAAAACAAAAAAAAAACAAGCAAAAACTTTCTTCTTTTAGTTTCACACCATTTACTGGATTGTGTTTTACAATGACAAATCAGTTTAAGGATGTAGCCTGGTTAAATTAAGAACCCCGGCAAGTCAACACAAGTATAAAGTATGTTATCTTGATGTAGAGCCAAAGAACTGCCCTTGGAATTTAGAAAATCTAACGTGCAGAGAAAACAACATTGCTATACCTCAGCAGACAGTCACACCATTAAATCAAATATTAAGTGTATGTTTAAAGTTAGCTGGTAATATGACAGAGACAAAGTCATTATCATTTACTTAATAGTCCAGGTGTATTTCGTGTTTCTGGTGGAAACCAGAGCAACCAGTTTCACACCATTTCATTATAACCACTCTGGGGTTGAAGCCAAATTCCAGACACACTTTAAACACACTGTGGTGTAATGTCATATTAATTATCTCAGTCCATATTAGTTCAAATTAAAACATAGACTCTGCTTTATACTTTGACTTGAAACAGTGTATAAACTGAAGGACTAACTATTCGGTCAATAATCTAATGCTGATAAGAAGAACACAGAGCTGGGTCAGCTGGTTCAATTCCCAACAGCAGCCAGGAGCAAACACAGCGAGTGTGTTGGCATGAAAACACACACGAGTCAGTTTGTGATGATGTCACTGAAAGAATAAGAACCTGCAGCACACGTCCGCTATCATAGCATTATTTAATAAAAGCAAAGACTTACAGACAGGAGGAAAGCATAGGAAATTACCCATAATGCATCACACACCCAGTTCATTTAAAACGTTAGAGCTGGCTGCTTGAGACGAGCTTCATGTGACGAGACTAATCAAAATCAGCTTTGCAAAGAAATTGCACTTCTCATATAAAATTCACAAAAGAAAAAAATGATTCACAAGACCAAACCCCCCCCCCAACCCTCAACTTCCACTCAATAACATTTTTATCAGGGATAAAAAAATAAAAAATAATTATTTTGTTGCAAAAAGAAAGTGCTGTCATAGCCGTTTGTATAGAAGCTAACTCTAACAGACGGTTCAACGTTAGCATTAACACGGTTAACAGAACTCTAAGAACAACAACTCGTGGCCAGGAAATATCCCGGTGTGCAACTCCTTAAAAAAAAACAAAAAAAAAAACACATTTATTTTTGTAATTTGGATAACTAAATATGGCGTGTTGACCAACATGTTCTAAGAGAAGTTTTGTTCCAGTCTATCAGAATCAGAAACCTTCATGCTATTTGGCTTTATTTTAAATCATTCTACGCCACTTGAAGTATTTATTTGGTAGGTTGTGTAAAATGTACATAAAAACAAATGTGATGATTTTCAAAACATTAAAACCCCATATTTACTTATAAAAGCAGAAAGACACTGAGCACTGATAACACACTGGATGGTGCCTCTTCTCTTTAGCCCTTAGGATGCTGGGGTAATTACTTCCAAACGTAAAGAACTTTTGCACTTCTCATGTCTGTCTGTTCTAAATGCAGGGCCGCTTGAGGGCCTGGAAATGACGGACACCTTATTATGTTTTTAGCCTTATCTTCTGCATTCACATATTTATTTACATCTCTGAATCTTTCGATGATATTAGGTATTGTAGACAACGAGATTACCAGCTTGTTCGTTATTTTATGTTGATAACAATAGTTTTTTTATCTGTTGCACTGCTTTTAAACCCAATCATGTCACTAACCTGTTGCCAATCAACCTAATTAAATGTCAAATGTTCCTCAAGGTGGTTTTAAGCCTTTCACAACTTTCCCAATCTTTTGTAGCCACAGTCCAAACTTTTTTTGAAATGTGTTGTTTGCATAAAATCTGAAAAGGGAACAAAAGTTCCCCAGAATCAATGACATGTCACTTTCAACCTTTGATATGTTGTCTTTATGCTATTTTTAATCAAATCTGGGGAGTCAATGTTTGACAAAGGAGGTGGTAGAATCACTAACTATGAGATATGTAATCATGAAATCTAAGCACTTAAATCTAGTTAAAATCACACATTTTGACGTTAAAGCTATAGTGATGATCAGATAATGAAATGTGCCAAAGAAAAAAACAACACGTTTTTATTCTATCTTCCAAAACTAAATCCACGTGTCCTTTCAGAACAACAGCTTACGGTCTGAACAGGTCAGGTTTCATGAGCATAACTTCAAGGACGAGGGGACGGTTAATTACGTTCAAATATCTGCCAGCAGGTCAAGCCTTCAATCAAGCTATCCTTCAAACATTATACACTATACACTCCTACATTATATTTATCAACTATAAATATCTACACACAGAGCCCTGAGTTCACTCAAGTCCTTCAGACAATGTGAATATTTCACATTTTCTTTCCCCCACAGCAGCTAGACACTCCTGTGCAAGGTTTTCCTCTTCCCGTACGTGACCTTGTAGACACAGCAAGACAAACAGAGGAGGCCAAGTGTGGCGCAGGAATCATGTTCTCACTGAGGTCTGAAGAAGTGGCACACCTGAAGAAGTAGTCCCTGTGTGAGCGGAGGAGTAGGCTGTAGGAGAACTGGAAGTGTGGCCTATGAGAACAAAATGAAAACACAATTCATCAGAGGTGACTTGACATTAACTCTGCCAGCCCTGGAACAAGCTATCACTTCCCACTGCTGAGCTACTTTGGTTTTAAAAGAGGTAAAAGTAAATGGAAAGAAATCGAAATATGAGGAAAACATTTACATGAATTACTTTCAGTCTTAGAACACAAAATGTTTGCTTGCTGTTACAGAGCACCTCACATTGGATTATGGTGAATGGACTCGAGCTTGTAGCACTTTTCTAGTCTTTTTACACCGCAGGCCACACCTACACATTCACACACTGATGGTAGAGGCTGCTGTGTAAAGTGACGAATCCCATTCATAAACACTCATACACCGCCGACGTAGGTGAAGGGAGCAAGTTGGGGTTAAGTGTCTTGCTCAAGGACACTTCAGACATGTTGCTGCACAAGCTGGGGATTGAATCTTCCGGTTGAGAGACGACCGACTCTACCAACTGAGCCACAGCCGCTCCAAGTCCTATGTTCAATGTGTAACATCTTTCTTCTCCTCAGCATTGCCGGACCTCTTTTTAAGATATTTTTGGGGGCCTTTATTGGATAGGACAGATGAAGAGAGACAGGACACATTGGGAGGAGAGTGTGTTGGGATGACATAAAGCAAAAGGTTGAGGCCAGACAAATCAGTTTAAGGATGTAGCCTGGTTAAATTAAGAACACCGGCAAGTCAACACAAGTATAAAATCTTGATGTAGAGCCAAATGAACTGCCCTTGGACTTTAGAAAATCTAACGTGCAGAGAAAACAACATTGCTATACCTCAGGAGACAGTCACACCATTAAATCAAATATTACGTGTATGTATGTTTAAATACGGAAGATTGGGGGTTCAATCCCCAGATTCGAACCCACGGTCGCTGCGGCGAGGACTAAAGCATCTGCACATGGGGCCCTCGACATAACAACTAGACTATCCTGCACCTCCCTGACCTCATTTTTTAAATATATAGAAAATGTATTGTTCAATCAATTCACTGGATACATATATGTGACACTCAAAATATGAGTTGGCCTCATTTAAGAATCACATATAACATGTTTATTACATTCACGAGGAATTCAAAAAAATCTTTTGCTTTCATCATTTCTCCCCATGTGTAAAACTAAATTTATAACCCCGCAGACCTGTCATACAATGTGTTTAGAAACAAAGACAGTGTATGGAGCCAGGTGAAATTTGTAAAATCTGTGCAAAACACATCCCTATGAAAAGAGCAACAATTCAAATTTGAGCTCTCACTTAGCACATCTAATCTGGCCCGCATTATTGTTTTGATTGTGACTTCTATTCATTTTCTTGGCAAGTTCCACTTGTGGTATCATTGAGTTTTTGACTACTAAACTTCTTAGAAGCTGTATTTGTATATGGGGGTCCAAGGTTTGATTAAAAACACTGGCCCTAGCGCCTGTAAGTAATACGTTGTTTTTTAGCCAACAAATATAACATAGCGGGAGGTGGCTCCATTTGTCTAAAAAGTTTTTAACTTCATACTGCTTACCTGTGGCAGTTCCAGAGATTGAGCAGCTATGTGGCATCAAATTGACTCCTGTTTATTACTGTTACCATGACAATAAAAGTCAGCTTGCTTTGTTTTTCCATGCACATTTCAAACTCGGAAAAAACGCAGCAGCATACATCTGAACTTGGACTCATATGCCCTTTATGTTACTGGTGAATCGTCTGCCATGAGAGTTGGATTTGGTGCATGAACTTTTTAAAAAGTGCAGTCCTTGAATTTGTGCGCACATTTTTGAGACTGGTTTCAGGAAGCAGAACATGACATAAAAACACAACCCAGAAATCCAAGATGTCTGACGATGGAACAGAGACTGACCAGTTTTTGCCTTTACTTCAGTGCTACGTGTTATTGAAAGATGCACAGCGACAAATGAGTGTTAAAGAACATTTTTCCAAGCAGAAAAGAGTATGAAGTAGCTTCACTACATGCACAAACTTTGCAACGGTCCATCCCGCTCGTGTGATATTAACATCATCATCCCCGTCTGCCGGCTCGCAGTACATTTTCCTGAATATTACCTGCTGCGATCACACACACCAGTGCGCCCTGACTCTGTGAGGACATTTTACTGGGGGACAGGAAGGAAGACGGAAGGGTGAAGTCTGAGTGAAAAATGTAGGAGTTTTGTGTGATAACACTTTAAAGTATTTAACTTTTATAGGAGTACATCATAAGTTCAGAATCAGTTTGTATTGCCAAGTACATTTGCATTTACAAGAAATTTGACACGGTGTTTTGGTAAAAAAACAAGTTCATTTTACGGCTACAGTATGGTTTTAACATCCTTAAAATGCAGTGCCATTGTTTTGTCAGACATCAAAGTGGATGTTTAGAGAGTTGATCAGGAAGTGAAACCAGTTTTTATGAAAACAAACCCTGGTGTGTTCTGTGCCATTGGTAATATGAGGGCAGACATTGTTGGCACTAACATGCATGTTGGATTTCCCCCGCGCTAGCAGCCAAACAAATGTTACAAGGAAGATAAAGCTAGATCATTATTTAAAGTCAGTGACTTAACGATAGGGAACAAACCAAGTCAATTACACAACTTACTATTCAAACTATACTTTCAAATCTTATTTCAATGGAAAAACAAGAATTATGTTGTATGCCTGGGACCATATCCTTACCTCCTGATTCAAACATCCACCATTGTTGAATGAGTGCTGATCCAATATGTCAAACACTTCTAAGGATTTTGGTTTAACACTACAGTTACTATTCTATAGTATCATCTTTGGGCCAAGGAAATAAATAAATCATAAGGTCCATGTGAACAAAATGTTTCACACCACATTCTATTCCACTTATATCAGTAATCGCCCATTACTGCAAAATAAGCCAAAAGGTCAGTGAAGTAGTTCTCATGTTCCCTGTATTGTTCTCCTACACGTGTTCCTTTTTTTTTTTTGTATTTTTTATTTTCGAGTCCGCCTGTCTTGTAAACTAAGCACACTTAATTATTGTGTAAAGCCATGCTTATGTTGTATAATGACGTTATGTAAAAGAGGTAACCGTGCTCAGACCCGGTTAGTCCTGGAGCAGTGTGAGTGCAGGCCAGCAGGGGAATGGTGAGCTGGGGGCATTAGCGCTTAAGTACAATACAGGACAACTTTGTCTAGTGTGACTGAGACATAAATAGAACTCATTGAGGACATTCTTATATATTTTGTTTTTTTAATGTTTTACTTTCTCTTTCTTTCGCTTTGTATTTTAATATATTTGAATGTCTTACTTTTTGCTTCATGTCATATTTCTTTTGATACTCTTAATTTTCTTAATGTTTTGTTTTTTTATCTTTGTAAAGAACTCTGAATCGCTCTGTGCAATAATGTTGTTTCACATTTTTTTTTTTTTTGGGCCTTTTTATACATTTATCAGAGTGACAGGCCAGAGGCCAGATCCGGTAATCAGAGAGAGAGAAAATGGAGAAGGACATGTGGCACAGGAGCCACAAGTCGGATTCAAACCCAGGCGTCCCACATTGAGAACTGTAGCCCCTGTACATGGGGCTTGTGAACTAACCGCTAGGCCATTAGCACCCCATTAATAGTGCTCTTAAAATAGATGTACTTTACTCTGCCTTATAAACCTAAGCATGAGTGCAGATGTGCCATTATTTGCAATGCATACAATCACTACAAGTATCTGACTTTCCTGGGCTGCAAAAACATTTATTTATAATTTGAAGAAGCTTCATCTTTAAAAAAAAATACATGTTCTGTAAACCTCCCACAACATTAAGATGTTTTTGAACATCAAGCTAGGGCCATAAAAACCAGTTAAGACACCAAATAGTCAGCCTCAGTATTGGAAAAAAAATGACATCATTAAGTAAATTGATGTTCCCCCTCCCCTGTCTGTTATGAATGTAACTGCATGTTGTTTATAAAAATGACATTATAAAGGAAGTTTTCTTACCTCCATTGTTCCTCCACATCTCTCTGGCATACTGGTCAGAGGAGGTCAGCTCTGATATTTGAATGTTTGGGTTTGATTTGTAGTCATCTGGAGGAAAAGAAAGAAAAACGGTAAATGGTTACTCAATGGCTGGAAAGCAGATCTGTGCAAATGGTGACAGATCATTTGGAATGAAGCAGTGAAGAACTCAAACTCACTGTTGTTGCTGAAGGTACAGGAATCGCTCTCCTTCATCGTCTCGTTCCCGCTGTCCGACAGCGTCCTCTCTCTCCTGGAGACGGCCGGCTTCCTCCTACTTTTCCGAGTGCTGATGCGGATGATTCCGCGCACAAGCCGACACTCCGCCTCCTGCTCGTCCATTTGGTGCTCCTCCGCCAGTGAGTTGATGAGATGGTTGATGGCTTTGCTCTTCCTCAGAAACAAAGAGTCTGAAGTGCACCTGGCCAACTCTTCGATCTGATATTCGGAGTACAGCTCCAGCAGCTTCTTGGTGATCAGTGAGTCCACGTCCTCTTCGGCGTCATCCCAGTCGTCAAATCTCATGGACTCGTGCAGGGACGGCTGGTTGGGTCGTGTGTAACTGCTGGGTGGAGAAACATATGATGGAGGTTTCACTACAGCATCTAAATACACTCTCGGACTGTCAACTTTGACTCCGCCTATGCAAACATCCCCCAGCCAGTCTGTTGCATCCTCTTCCTTCTTGTCTTCTGGGTTCACAGCACGGAGGCTGATTCTCTCTGGTTCGTCTGTGGAGCTCTCATTCGGTGCCAGGCACGGAGCGAGGATGGAACGCTCACAGACCCTATACAGGCCGCACGTGAGCACGCTGCACACAAAGGTCCTGCAGCTCCTCTGAGAAGCGCACGGATTGCAGGTTTGCGTCGCAGCGGGAGGGTCGGCCGAGCCAGGAATGAAGCCAATGGTCTCAGACTCCTTTCCATTAGCATCTTTCAGGTGAGCTTTGTGGACCGTCTTTGGCTCTGGGGTCGGGAGCCTGTCTTCCACCGGATCCACACATCGCTCCTCGTAAGACGACCTCTGGCTGCTGCCGCGGCTGGGCCCATGCTTGTGGCTTCCTGCTCCTGAGCTGTGTCTCGGACTGCCAGTGCTGCCGGCTGACATGACTTACTGGCTCAAGAAATCTGAACAAACGTGGGAGATAAAAAGGAGTCAACTGAGATGTCACATAAGACAGTATTAAAAATCACTAAACAACAAGCTTGTCTTTTATCCAGTCTTCCAGGCTAAAACTCAAACCACTTGTAGCCACCTGAGGGCATCGCTCTTCAAGTCACATGTGAAACTACTATCCCCAGGTGGCAGGCAAAGTAACCCAACTGGTTCTATTGAGTGTGCCACACAGGAAATTATGTTTGAAAACTTAAGTAGCATATAAAAGCCACCTCTTTCAAGAGAGTGAACCAATTATGTACAGTGCCGAAATTAATTTAAAAAAACGATTTTAATCTATGATTTAAAATGATGTCATTGCGGGTATAAATATGCATTGAAACCTTAATAAGAGTAAAAATGCCAATGTCTCATATAGAGTCTGGCGTTACGTGCCTAGGGCATCTGTTTAGGACGAATGTAAGCAGTGTTTATTTTATGCATTTCGATGAAAAACAAACAAAGAAGTGACATTTTATATGCAGTGTGTCCTTCTTGACTTTTTCCTAATAATTAGGCTGCATGTTACCGTTTTGACACACATAAACTAAAGCTCTATTCGTGCTTCAAAAAGTAATTTCACTTTCATGGCGACTCGTCATCGCGGCTCTTTCCTCCATTAGAGGACTTCTGGACTCCTCACTGAACATTACTCACAGTAAACACGGTGAGTCCTCCAACCGGCTCCCGAATTAACACCGTCTTCTTCTCCCGTCATAAAAGACTTCCGTTTAAATCCATTCTGAGCCACTCCTCACGTGAATGTCGCGTAGAAATGTCCGTTTCAGGTAAGTTTTAAACCAATTCCGTGTACCTGAGCGTCAAGGTGGAAACACACCTGATGGCAACAAAAACAGGAACACTTCCGGTCACGTCTAAAACAATAAAACGCAAGTGAAATTGCAATTTTAGTTTAGAATTATTACGCACTGTGAATGCGTCCAAATCACGAAAAATTATGGCTACTGGAGAAAATCACCATCAAACACAATAATTAATTAACTCTCAAACCAAATGTCGACATGAACTTTTTATCTAAGATCATATTTCCGGTGTCATGGCGAGCACTGTCTGACTTGAATCTAAATATGGGTCTACAAAATATTGGTGTGATTTCTAAGCCAAGATATTATTTTTGTGTCAATACAATAGTGATGATAGCCTACATCTTCAGACGTCTTTACTTTTTTTATTACTGTTTTGAGTCGTATAAGAAAAAAAAAAAGCTTTTCTTATAATAATTGATCAGGGCCTTCTCTGCAGCATGTGTTGGACTTCATGGCCCTCCTCTAGAAGCTTATTTTTGTAAGAAAAACTTTTTTCAAGACCTGTCAAAGAAAATCATGAAACTGTTTGACTATACTTTCAACGCAAGTGGTTACTGATATATTTTTTGTGAACACCTTAAAATGGTCAAACTTGGCACAAACAGTGGACAAAATGCACAACGCTCAAAGAAGTGTTTAAAGCTAAAGTTTGCTTCAAGATAAGTTCCAACAAACGGTCAGAGATACAAAACCCCAGGGTAAAAACAAGATCCAAAAATCTGTACAAGGGTCAATCAGTAAAAAAAAAACCTCACAAGGTACTGAGCCAAACTGGCAGATTAAGAAGGGGACACAGACTAAATGCAGATGAGGTAATCAAGACAGGAGAAGACAGCTGTGGTGATGAGATGTACAGCTGGGACTATGAGAATGACACAGGAGGGTTGGGGTGGACGGTGATACATGTGGAAGACACAAGAGGGCAGCAGAGGGAACCTGAAATGGGAGGGGAAGTGAGTAACTCCAAGAAAACTTTAATTATAAACGGAGAGAATTATAATATAGAAACAAACAGAAACAGATCTTAGTCTGAATATTTGGTTATGACAAAAAGTACCAAAACGAAATAATAAACTAAAGTGTAATATTGAAGATACATAGTTAACCTTGGGCTCCAATTGAAACTTGTAAAGCTGGAGAGTGTAATAAATATAAACAAGACAGTAATGTTGACCATGAAGTGCTTAAAATAACAATTATCAAGATGTTACCAACAGACCAACATTAATGTCAACTCATGTGTTAGTTGTGTGTAAATCATCAGAGCTGAATCTAAGCTATATTAATAACTAATTTGACACACATTAGGCATCTTAAAATGTTTTCTTTTTTTTGACAGAGGCAGCTGGAACAAACTTACTTTTAGTAATTTGTTGAAATGGAAGGATCAGAGCCAAAATCTCTCCAAGTGCCCTAAAAAAGGCCAAGACCCAAACTAGACCCAATATGACGCTCCTGGAGCAATATGCAAAAAAAGATATAAGCTCCCGGAAGAAAGAAAATCTTTCATGGTTTCTTTGTTGTTGTTTTTTAATTGAAAAACAAGCAAGTAATGAGCAAAACTAACTGCAGTACATCAATGTTTATTGTAGCCTCAAGTTTTTAATGGACATAAGATAAGATAATATAATAAAACAATATAAATAAAATAAGAGTACACATAAAATATAAATATACAGGACTAAAATAAGAATAAAGATAAAGGTACAATGTATTTACAACTATGAGCAAGTAAATACACCAATTAAGATCTTAATGTAGGCTACACTAAAAACTATAGGCTACATAGCCTACTCTACATGAGTCGTGTATTAATCTTTGTGTTCGCACAGTGCGGTTGAGCATTTCTTTATTAGAATAGCAGCTTTAGAAATCAGATCAGACAATTTAAAACATACAAGGTATTTAAAGTTTGACATTACATAAATACAATTGAAGTTGAGCCCCTTTGCTAGCTAAAGTTAAGCTAAACTTTGCTTAACGTGCACGTGAAGAAAAAGCAGGGCCTTTCACTGTGTGTAGATTTTATTGTGTACATTAAATTATTTAAAATAACACTGAAATAATTGTGTCTTTAGTGATTATTACTAGCCTAAAGTTAGTGCTTTATGTTAAATAAGTAATTTATAGTGTTGTGTAGTCGGCCTATGTGTAAAATCCTCTCAGCATCATCACATGGGATTTTAATAAGTCGTCTGTTTATCTGATGGGTCTCTTAAAACCGGTTTATGACAAGTGTGGTTTTATTCTTTCATTTGCCATGTTTTAACTTTACTGTTAAATCTTCAGATACAAAATCTATTGAACATTATTTGACTTTTGTTTTGGATGTCACTTTCAGAGCGTGAAATCCTTCTTACCTGTTTTATCTGTGAGACTTCTTTGAAGTTTTTCTTAAATGATTTTGAACAAAGCTGCAGCCTTGTTTTGTTGATTAATTGTCAAGTTATAGGTGAATATGATTTCTATATCATCAATATGAAACACAGTCGACCCTTGATATGTGTGTATTATGTTCTAATTGGTAGTGACTCTTGTGTGTTTTATCTCATGGTTTCATAATCAGTGCTTGCTTTGATTATTTGTTGTTATGCCTCTGTTTGTTGTCTGCTCCAGATAATTGTTAACTTGGGTTGTTTGGTGTGTGTGTGTGTGCAATGTTACGGTCATGCTTTGTGCTGTGATTCATCCGTCATGTTTGTGCTCATAGGCGGGCTGGGCCTGGGACCAAATCAGTATTTTATCACAAGGTAAGAATTTCCTAAAATCAGCATACGTTCTCACAAAGTAGTGATGCTGCATGTCCGGTTCCAGTGTTCTCTGCTGTGATCGTGTGTTGGAGTGTGTGTGTTTGGATCTTATTCAGGATCAATAGAGGAGTCTTGTGTGAGCTGTTGGATGTGTCTTGATTTGATTGATTTTGTCTTCCTTGAACATCTGTCAAAATGAGATGGTTACTGTTTATTTCACATATTTGTATGTGTTTGTTGTTTCTACTCTTCTGACATTTTAAATTAGATGGGTCTGTGCTGGGAAAAGGTAATGTCTGTTTTCGTCTGCTATATTTTACGACGTAAGAATAAACATTATGTGAATCTATTTTTTTAAAGCTATTTTTAACTTGTAAAATGGACAACATCTAACTTTGATTGTTGCTTATAAGCTCGCAATCAAAAATATTGAAGTTTTCTTGTGCTTGAACTTTTTCCTGCAGCTGTCTTCTTCATCGTGGAGCGCCCTGCAGCTGAAGGGATTCCGGAGCTGATCAGGATCATCGATGACGACGAAGGCAACGTTCTCCCGATCGACACTTCGATCAGGGAGAGAGAAGAAGAGGAGGATGAAGAGGAGGAGAGAGAAGAAGAGGATGACGAGGAGAGAGAAGAAGAGGAGGATGAAGAGGAGGAGAGAGAAGAAGAGGAGGAGGATGAAGAGGAGAGAGAAGAAGAGGAGGATGAAGAGGAGGAGAGAGAAGAAGAAGAGGAGGATGAAGAGGAGGAGAGAGAAGAAGAGGATGACGAGGAGAGAGAAGAAGAAGAGGAGGAGGATGAAGAGGAGGAGAGAGAAGAAGAAGAGGAGGATGAAGAGGAGGAGAGAGAAGAAGAGGATGACGAGGAGAGAGAAGAAGAGGAGGATGAAGAGGAGGAGAGAGAAGAAGAGGAGGAGGATGAGGAGGAGAGAGAAGAAGAGGAGGATGAAGAGGAGGAGAGAGAAGAAGAGGAGGAGGATGAGGAGGAGAGAGAAGAAGAGGAGGATGAAGAGGAGAGAGAAGAAGAGTAGGATGAAGAGGAACCTCTGGTAATTTATCATGGTGAGTATGTAAATGCACGATACCGCCCTTTTACTGGTCTCGAGAATGAGGAGGAGAGAGAAGAAGAAGACGACGAGGAGGATGAGAGAGAAGAAGAAGAGGAGGAGGAGGAGAGAGAAGAGGAGGAGGAGGAGGATGAGGAAGAGGAGGAACCTGAGGTTATTTATCATGGTGATAATGTAAATGCCCTTTTAACGGTCTCGAGGATGAGGAGGAAGATTACCATGAAGAAGACAACTGGTCCGATGAGTCGTGGGAATATTCTGGTCCGGCCAGCGAGGATTCTGGTTATGGCTCCATGTCATTTGATGAAGAGGATGGTGAGGACTTGGACGACGGTGGAGAGGCTGATGAAGAGGCTGAAGAAGAGGAAGGTGATGACATGGATGATGGTGGAGAGTGCCGATGAAGAGGATGCTGCAGAGGATGAGGACAGCATCAGACCTCTTCGCTTTGAGGACCTGCCATCACCCTCCCAGGACTCCTGGAGTTGACTTGACCACATCCCTGAAGAAGCAGCTCCATCCACATCTGGCCTCATCACCTCCGGGAAGAGGAGACGGGAGGAGGAAGAGGAGGTGCAGCATCCTGCTCAGAGGCCCAGGAGGAGTACAGAGGAACCCACTCCCTCAACTTCAGGCCCAACTTCCCTTTTGAGCAGAAACAAAAAGGGGTTCAAATAGTTTCTGCCAAATAATGCATCATCTAGCTTTTGGGAACTCCATGGGAACTTTAGGCTAAACAACCTATCATAAGGCTTAATGAATTTAACTTTAAGCTTAAACAACTTATCTTAAGGCTTAAACAATTTAACTTCAGGCTTAAAGGACTTATCTTAAGGCTTAAACAACAATATTAGCAGCTATTTAGGTTTAGCTTCACAGCAAGAAATTAATGTCGAATAAAATCTGTCCATCTTAAACAAAAGTGAATTCACAATGCTTTCATTTATGAAAACATAAATATAAATAAATAAATATTTATTTATGACCACAAATGAATGTCAAATACACCACACCAAGTACAGACTACAATAATAAATCAATATCTCATTAGCTAACATGTAATATGAACAGCTTTTTTTAAATTTAGATTTAGAGAAACAATATGGTTCCTGTCGTTATAAATTTAGATTTTTAACAAGTAAAAAGTAATTATTAAATAGCGACACTCAAACTAACTTTAGGATTCAAAGATTGTTATCATTACATTTAAGTTGTTACGCTTCCGCTGGCGAAACTCAAATTAAGACTAAAACTTTAATGTGTTTAATGTGCAATTAAAATACCAGGACTACGAATTGTTTTCTTTTATTAAACTCTGAAAATGTCACGCTTTGTTATTCTGCATAATGTGTCCGAAAGTGGTCTCCGTTTTACCGGATATTGTTTATTTGAGACTAGAAGACTTTTAAATTTTTTTAAATTTAATTTAATTTAAATTTAATTTAAAACGTAATAATTAAACGTTTTAAGTAATATTATCACAAACATACCTAAAGAGGTATGTATTAAACGAGATGTATTTTGAAAGAAAACCGGAAATACACGTGTGTTAAATTTGATAACAACTAATTTGTTAGGACGGAGGAAGAAGCGTTTTCAGCACAACAAAAATATCAGTCACCAGTATGTGTCAGGACTCTTGGTAGGAGAGCAATATATATTTAAAAAAAAAAACTTAACAAGTGCTTCCTCTAATATCTGCACGTAGGACCTTTTTGAGATTTAGGAAAAAGGTTGGATATTATGTGCAAAACGAGTAAGCTAACCTGCTAGCAGTGGGTCCTCTGGTATTAAATTGTCCGCAGCTGGATGACGTTACTATGGTGACAGTCTCTACGAGGAATTAATGAAGAGGCATGGGAAGAAACTGGGGTGTAATTTCGACACCTGGGATCGTCTTTAGGTTTGTTTACAACCGAATAACCCACAGTGAAGGACTCGCTTGTTCCCTACAAGACATGACGACATTTTCACCTGACATCAGCCTCACACTCGGACGTCGGTGATGCTGTCGGTCGCTGGACTTATGCCCTGGTCGTCGGGATAGGGACACGGCACCCCCAAAAAACTCCATTGTCAACCATGAAAAACTGCGAGTATCAACAAATCGACCCGCAGGCACTTCCGACTCAAACCCCTCCACCTCCACCTGCACCCCATCTCCAAGAAGAGGAAGAAGAAGGAGAAAAGAGAGAGGAGCCGAAAAGACCGAGGAGAAAGTGGGAAGTTTTCCCCGGGAAGAACCGCTTCTACTGTGATGGACGGATTATAGTGGCCCGGCAGGGTGGGGTCCTGCCCCTCACCCTGGGCCTTATTCTCGTCACATGTGGATTATTCTTTGTATTTGAGTGAGTTCATGTTTCATAATAGGTTATATCACTGTGAGTTCAGTGTTGACATCATACTATGATATGTGAAAGATCAAAACCAGCTTCCACAGAGTCAAACCATCTAAATGAATGTTAATGTTCTTAAATGAAGGCTATATTTTGGTTTATGATATCTATGCTTAAATTCAGAGTAGGCCCTGATGACATCATTTATTTAACTCAATCAAGCAGTTTCAGAAGCAATTTCTTGACTAATACTTGGCTTTAAAGGGTCAGATTCCATACTGTAGTCTAGTAGGGATTCACAAAAGGTGGCCGTCAGATCTCTATTGGTCCCATCTTTTTACAGTGGGTTGAGTACATGACTGGTTGTATATTAAATTAAATATAAAGTGCCTTTATTGTGCAGAGGACATCATTTTTGTACATCTAAGCTTTCACAAAATCAGGTCCTAATTGATCTTCAACAAACGCACAATTCAGTTTAAAACTTCAGAGGTCATAATGTCTGCTAAGGTTTTTATAAAGCTTATGTGTCAGAGCCTTCTATGTCTCATCATGTTTTTCCAACGTTGAATTGACTTTTTTTTTTGGAAAGATGTCTATATTACTGTGTTCTGAGAAGTGTGCTCCATCTTTAGAGAGTCAGATGGTGATTAAAGGAGCTGAGTGTTAATTTAAACAGACTCCCAAGTGGATCTGAAAAGTAGGCTGAGTTGTGTGAGACAGCTGGGCTCGGTGCTCCAGCTTTTGAAATGATTAGCATACCCTCATAAGTCCTTCTCTTTCTCTCTGCATGTCTCATATTATAGCTGCCCCTTCCTGGTCAAACACCTGACAAGCTGCATCCCATTTATTGGTGGTGGCTTGTTTATATTTGTGGTCATCACCCTGCTCCAGACCAGCTTCACTGACCCGGGCATCCTGCCCAGAGCAACACCAGATGAGGCTGCAGAGATCGAAAAACAGATTGGTAAGTGCAAACTCAATAATATGTGGGTCAGGACTATGCTGCTTTGTTTGTAGTGCTTTTGGTTTTGACGTCCAGTATCATATCATATCATTTTTATTCAGGGTTCTTACGACTGTGGCTGTTAGCTTTTGAGGGTAGACCTCTGCAGATAATTAGGGTCCCCTGTGAAAACCTTTGAAACAATGAAAACTGATGGAATCTTAAGAAGGGGAGAGTAAGAAAACCTTTGCTGCTGTTAGTGGCAGCTCAGCTTGCAGCCCCTCTGAACAAAGTGTTTTCGAAAAAAAAACTGCTTACTCTATGTAGCTCCTATTAACCTTACATTATACACTAGCACCACACTTTAGATGTTTACTGATGTCAAATGCTAATTAGAGATTTCCAATACTATTGTTCCTTCTCAGTATTGATTCCAATACCAGGAATTGTGTAGTGATCTATAACACGGTAACTGGATATAATTGGTATAATTTTTGCCAGGTTAACAGTCCTGATTTTTAACATGACTAGCTATCAGTAGCCACACTCAGCAAACCAATCTGACATTCTTTACCCACAGACGCTATGATTAAACAAATTGTGCTCAATTTTTTACTGTTTACTTAACTTTAGGCTAGTCAGATAGTCTGAATTTATTTTGAGCTTAACTGGCCATGAGATTGGTCCCTAGTAACATCCGTAGTTTCAACCAAAGGGACCTTCCCACCAAGGAATTTAGAATACCAGGGACACTTAACTTTATATGGTATTTCTATTTCTTTGAAAAAACAACGATCCTGAACTAAAACTGCTTTAAGGAAGAATGAGTGACTTTTGGATCCAGTAGATCTCGCCCATGAGCACCAGCATGAAACCAAAACAAACTGCCTGTGGCCTGTTGTGTTAGCACAATTTAGTTAGCTTGTTGCTTCACATTGCACATAAATTGCCACAGAATGACCATGATCTAAAAACGCTCCATCCGAATAAGCAGTGAGTATGTTATTCTTCTTTTCTCTAGTGCTTGACTAAAACAGCTTTATTACACAAGTAGAGAACCCGGCCGTCTTGTCCATGTAAACACAGCTAAGACAACGCTGCCAGGACGACACACAATTCTCACTCATTGTAGACAGTCATGACTCAGAGAGACATTTACAGATGATTTACTTGATTTCTGCTTTATTTACGTGTAAAATGTTGCACATTCTTCCTTTAAGCCCAGCATACTTATTAAAAAGTCACCCTCTTTTCCTCCCTCCATTCACTGATGTTAAACTCTAAAGACATACTATGTGTAGTATTGTCTAATGGTGCATTTAACTTCAGAGCTGATATTGAAGGTTTGGTTTTTTGAGCCTCTGGTTTTTTACTCTAAAGCTGTAACATACGGCGTTTCTAACGGGGGAAGTTCTTGTGTTGCTAGTTCAGTCAATGAAGATAAAGCCTTTGACGCCTTAAAAGTCCAAATTAGAATCTGTGAAAGACTTGACTCAGTGTAATGAATGTCTATAAGCATCCGTTAGAGCATTTTTTTCTGGAAAGAGTTAACTTGGCTTCTGAAACTTGGACTGGACTGGGAGATTTGTTATCCCAAGCTGTCCCTGTTTCTCAGTACAGAGCAGTACATCAATTCTGTAAAGTCTTTCCAACTGCATCTCTTTCATCTGACATGCTTCATTGTGATGTCATCAGCGTCTAAAGTGGGCTCCGTGTGAACCTGAACTCCTTCAAATGACCGACCAAAGTTTATGCTGTGTTGATGTAAGGTGTTCTTATTAGCAAACAGTGCTGCTGTTTTTCAGTTTTTTTTTGGAACAAAGGCTCTGACAGAAGTCCTAAAATATACCTACCAACTTTCGTTTCAGTAATTTCTTTAGATATTTGGTTTTATTGGACACATGTCTGAAAAAAGTAACATAGGCTGAATTAATATTTGATAAAAAAAAAAGATAAAAATTGGCATAGCAAGATAAAAATGGTTGAAAATGTTACTCCCAAATGCCTTCTGTTTGAAATTTCAGAAGAGGACATTTGCATGTTGTCGGTCGAATTTCTGAACTTTTGTTCATTAACTGCTTCAATGTGCTCTGAGCAGAGTTTAAGAATATCAACTATTCATCATTGATAAGAGTTTTACTGGGAGCTTTATTACCCACATAGGTCTCACCTCTCATATAACAAATACCGGTAGGTGTTAAATATGGGGCTGCGAGCCAAGCTAGCATCACCCTGGGGTCCATAGATGGAAAAGTTTTGTTAGTAGATAGCTAGAGCTTCTCGAGACTGAATAATGTTCACCTTTAAGGTAAAACATGAGAGTTATGAACTGAACTGAGGGGAAAAGGGATCTAAAAGTCTAAATTGAGTAGCTCAACTAGCATAACTTTGATTTGGGAAGACTTAATTAGATATAGTTAATATAATCAAGAACAGTATAACCATGAATGTTAAGCTAGGTTCAAATTATGCATGCCAGCTCACTGGCTAATCTCACAGAACTGTGGCATCATGGTTACTGTTGTTTGATAAACCCTTCTTTATATTGGAGGATTTTGTTGGACATTTTATTTGATGGTCTGATGGTTGTTAAGGCTGCAGCCTGGCCTAGCATAGAGCCAAACATAATTTTATAAAATCCAAAAACCTTTGTCATCTGAAACAGAAACCTGTGATAAATGAGCAGAAACACCTTTGTGTGAATAACTTTATTTGTCAGGGCTGGTGTCAAATTCAGATGAATTCAAAGTAATAAAGCCTTGCAGAGCAGAATATAGATAGGTGTTGAGGTGCTTATAATGAAAGGCCAACCATCATAGCCTTTGATGAATTGGTCCGTGAAGCTGATTGATTTAATTCTGTTGTTTCTCCTTCCTCTCTGTAGACACCACTGGAAACAGCAGCTATCGGCCTCCACCGCGCACGAAGGAGGTCGTCATCAACCAGCAGGTGGTGAAGCTTAAGTACTGCTTCACCTGCAAGATGTTCCGACCTCCACGCACCTCCCACTGCAGCCTGTGTGACAACTGTGTGGGTGAGCTGCAACACACACCGCCACTCTGACATTTACCCAAGATCATTTATGAATAGAGAGCTCACAGGGCCGAGTGAGCATCACTTCATCACTCCGGTTCAGGTTGGACACGTGCTTGAATCCCAGACCTTTACAGCTCTCCTTCAAATATATTTTAAATAAATTGACTGTCTTCCAACTAATTCTAAAGTCTTCTTTGCATGCATTTGTCTCTCAGAGCGATTCGACCATCATTGCCCCTGGGTGGGAAACTGTGTGGGAAAACGCAACTACCGTTTCTTCTACACCTTCATCGTGTCCCTGTCCTTCCTGACGGCGTTTATCTTCGGCTGCGTGACCACACACCTCTCACTGAGTGAGTTTTATTTTTTCTCAGGTTCATATTAGGCTACATAATATTTTATAAAAACTTAGATTGATGCATCTTTTTTTCCTGCATTATTTATATTGTGATATGAAAAAACACAGGAAATGTAACAATCTACAGAAAGTGTGTTATTCATATACAGATACTATAGACTGTGTAAAACATGGATGTAGGCTCAGCACCCTTTGGTTTCTGGTGCTCAACAATGGTGGTCGCTATACTGGAAACACTGTCTCAAACCAAATTTCAGTCAACCTAGAAACAGACAAAGAGGGGTAGCTGAAGTGGGCCTTAAGCCTCCTGGCAAACAGCTACAACACTCCTAACCGTCAGATCAGCGACGCCTCTTATTATAAATATTATGCACAACTCTTACTCTTCATAAAATCAAAACAGATGAGTTTAATTGGCTGGTTTGTGTTTTATTGTGTCGTTCCCATTTGGCCCCTTGCCAGAGTGTTTTTCTCCACCCATCAAGTAGCCCTGAGAGAGTCACAATAAAGTAAACTCACTTGAGCTTGACTCTTGTATTATTGCTCCCACACCAAGCAAATTAACCGAAACTGCTGAATCACACTTTTCTTTCATGAGTAAGTGTGTTTCCTCTCTTTCAGGGGCCCAAGGAGGAAAAGGCCTGGTGTTTGCTCTGCAAGAGAGTCCTGGCAGATATCCTTTAATCACGACTGTCTTAGAGATTACTTTAAGCAACATAACACTACCAGTTAGTATTTGTTTCTTTCCCCTTTAATAAACTCTTGTGTTCTTTGACCCAACCTTTCACTGCAGTGGAGCTGGTGATATGTTTCTTCTCAGTCTGGTCCATCTTGGGCCTCTCAGGCTTCCATACTTACCTTGTTGCTTCCAACCTCACCACTAATGAAGACGTGAGTACTGATTTGAAGGGAATCTGCTACATCACAATAATAGAAGCTTTGAAAGGAATATTTACATGTTTCTTTATCATAACAGTTCAATACAATTCAAGAAATGCAAAGAAAACAAAAACATGACGTATTGCACATGAATAATTTTTTATGTCTTGTCCATCCCAGATTAAAGGCTCCTGGTCAGGGAAGGGTGGAGAAGATGTCACCAACCCATACAGCCATAAAAACATCTTTATCAACTGCTGTGCTGTGCTCTGTGGACCCATGCCGCCCAGGTCAGTCTCAAATCTCACATATACCATGAAACCTACCGGTATGCACCCTCTTCTTTTTTTACACCTAATTTTGCGATATCTGTGAGTTAGTACTTCTGTCTCATACCGTTCTCATACTTGTGAATGCAATTTCTCAGCAACGTCCAAAATGTTCACCTGTGCCTGAGGAGGACTCGATTAGATTTTGATGTTCAAAGGTCAAAACCGAAGACTTGAAACAAAAATTATAAAACATTTTTGTACAAATGTGTAGAAGGATAACCGCTTCTCTGTAAGAACCTGTCCATGTTGGACTCAAAACTGAACCGATAACAATTGTGGGTCAAAGGTAAAACTCTTGTGACCTCATGTGTATCCCATTATACTGAAGACGACAATGCATGAAGCAAATTCTCTCTTCCATCTGGCTTTATTTATACTGTATACTTTGATACTTCTGAGAGAACAAGGCCATCAGAAACAGGCGGTTAACAAGAGACAACCCCTCTTAATTGTCCTACATTTATATGCAGCTCTAACCCCCAATTCACACATACTCTGTGCGTGCCGCGGTCCGTCAGCGCCACGTGTACTTTTTGGATGTGTAAGATTACTTTTTGTCTAAAAACATGTACCTTACATACAGCACTCAGGGTTTATGTGATATTGAGACTAAAGAGGAACAGAAATACATCCTAATGACTTCTTTGTCTCCGTTTGTTTCAGCTTGATTGACAGACGAGGTTTCCTGCCCTCGGATGAGTCTGTCCAGACGGCGAGTGTGGACATCGAGCTGCCCACCCAGGCCACTAAAAGCGAGATAAATGTGGTAGGAGGATATTCTCAGCTGGCTTTTGGCTTGCAGGAGTCCCCCTCCCCAATTCCTGCACCCCTCAATTCCCATCAAACCCGTTCCTCTGCCTGACAGAAGTCGTGTTACCTGCTGTAGTCCTGACTGAGTCTCTGTCTGTTGTGAATGGGTTTTATCCCTAAGTATTGTGGAGTTACCTCGATGTGAGAGGAGCACTTATCATTTAAAAGGTTGTTAAGTTGTGCATATGAGCTCCATTTGTATAAGCTTTCAGGTTGAAGGTTTTTTTTTTGTTCTGAAGCTAATACATTAGCGATTTCTAAACACAAGCCACTTAAAGTACTGAAACCTTTTCAACTCACAGATAACGTGTTTTTATTGAGTTTGTCATTAATGGTAGGTCTGAAACAATTCTCCCTTCAAGTTTCTCTTTACAACTTTATTTTTATGGACAAAAAAAGTTCAAGCTCTTCATAAAATATAGATATTTATATAAAATGTTGGCAAACCTTGGTGGTTGGTTTATGTAGGTGTTTAAGATATTTATGTACAGGTTAATGAGACAAATGTCGAGGGGTTAGCAGGTGTTTTTTCAAGGCTATCGAGTTTTTAATAAGCTAAGGCTATTGACTGTTAGGATCAATATCATGTGAAGTATTGAAACACAAGGGTTAATCAGTCCTCATGTTTTCTGAAAGTTAAACTTCACCTCATGGATATGAACAAATCAGGTGACTTCTAATGTTTCTCCTTCTCAATGAAAACAGACAGAAGAGGACTGAGGCTGTGCAGCAGGAAACATCGTTATGAGTTCAATCATTGAATTTAACAACTTTGCGACTAAAGTAAAAATATCAAGAATCAACTTTGAGAGTTAATGCCAGGTACAAGAAAACAGAGAAGGAATATTTTTTTTTATATTTGTTCTCAGGATGTAAAATAATCCTTCCTCCTTATATTTGTTTTCTTGCACCCTGCAGTAATATTGAAAGTTTGTCTTCCTTGTCACATTTTAACTTTATAAGCAAAATACATACATTAAAAAACCTTTCCTCGGTGATACTGTTCACTATGTATTATTTATATTATCACATTCTACGCCCCAGTATTAAGTTATTAAGTTTATTTTGCAGTACGTTCTCTCAGGATGATTTTATTACAAAGGAAGAGAGCTGAAGTTGCTTTTTCCAGCTCGTCCTCCTCAGGAGCAGAGCAGCTCTCGTGTTGTTCTCTCTGATACATAAAGGGATTTTAAGGGATGCCTTGATAGTAGCAACAGCAACTTGTGTTTACAACAGCTAACTGTGGTTTGGATAGAGTTACAGTCTGAGCCACTGTACTCTCATGAAGCTGTAGAGTAGCAGCTGTTCAGCAATTTAGCAAACACACAGCTCGTATTAGTTTACACCAAAATAACAAATAAAATTGTTTTTTGTTGTGACTGTGTAAAGATCGTATTTTTATATTTTGTCTTGTCACTGGGAAAGCAATGAGGAAGTCTTTTTCATTTCCTTGTTTTTATTATGTTGGTTCCCTTCCTCCTGTCTCATGGTGTCATATTTTTGTTCATATAAAAGATCAAATTGTCAAACTATTCATAAAAACCAGGCCAATCTCAACTTTTCACTTCATGCCTTTGTGTCATTTGTTTATTTTAACATCCTTTTTTAAGGCAACTTTCCTAATTTGTCAGTATCTAAGTTGAATGAATTGAATTAAAAACATGCATGTCTATCCATTTAATTCATCATCCTTGAATGTGAATTAATTTTCCTTGATTGGTTCCACTCCGTCCCAATTTTACTTGTCGGAGTCTACAACTATCAACTATCAGAGTCTCTCCCTGTGTGTCAGTTCACCCGGCCCTAACTTCCTGTCCTGTATGTGGTCTGTCTGCACCTGTGTCCTGCCAACAACGCCAGGAGGAGAAGTGTCTGGACTTTGCGGTGTCCTGTACTGGCTGATTAGCCTCTGTTAGTGCAGGAAGTGAAGTGATGCTTGAGTTTGGTAAGCCGGCTCAGTGATAGGGGAAGAGAGTCTCTGTCCTGCCGTGGCTGCATGTCCTCTTGGCTGGCTGCTGCATGGCTTTATTCACACACTGAATTATGCAATATTAAATGTATTGCATAATTCAACACAGTACATGATGTACGTTATGTAAAATTAATTCACATTGTACAGTACATGTGTGTATTTATGGCTCAAACCCAATACAGGATGTTCTGTATGTACGATGAATACACAGTGTATAGCTGTGAAGTGAAGTCCTTAACAATTCAACTCAACTGCGTTTGATTTAACTTTGGAAAAAAAGACATAAGATTGGCCAGAATTTTACTTTCTGCAAAATGTGTTTTTATTGAGGCAGCATTCATAAATGAATTCAGGACATGGTCAGAGAGGAAGAATGTAATGATGCAGTTTAAAAAGGCATTATTAACAAATTCCTATTTATGTTTGTCAATGTCTTCGTCATTTATTCGCTCTACCTTATGTATTTTTTTCTACCTAGTCTTCAAACCTTTATGACTTGTATTTTTGAAAGGTGCTGTTCAGATAGAAAATTGCCTTTAGGAATATTTATTTAGAACTGTGATTCTTTGTATCTACTATATCGAGAAGTGGTAGAGCCATAGAGTAGACATTAAATATAATTAATAAAAGACATTAATGAGGACATTGGCCCTCAATGGAAAACAATAGGAAGGAAAAAAAGGATATTCAAAACATAAAAATAATAATATTGTGTCTATATCCACATCCAATTTCTATTGATACACTTGTGTGAAGTGTACACATGTACTTATTCTATAGCTCGACCGATTAATCGGCCAGCTGATAATATCAGCTTGTCAAGTGACTATTGGTATCTGCTAATTTTACCACAGATATACGCCAATGTTACTAGATTTATTCACCAGTCAAATAGCCTTTCAACTGAGTTTGTTCTAATCAACTAGAAGTTCTCTTTCACCAGCAGAGGGCGCTATAATGATTACAACAAGCATTATCGTCTCCTGAGTGTTGAGCGGTGACAAGCGTAAATGCTCAGTTACTTTCAAATTGACTGACCATCTTTTCTTTATAAATTTATATCTTTTCCACAAGTGTTTGATTACTGCATTTGAGGGATCAATACAAAAAATGTATATATCTATACCTATATCTCATGATATTTTCTCTCCCTAATATCGATATCGGTATTGGTCCTAAATATCCTACATCGGTCGGGCCCTAATTTATTCCTCTTTATTTCCACATTAAGTTAATTTTTATTTTACAGAGTTGAACTTGTTTTTTTGTTTTGGCTTAGTAACTCCAACATGGATTTAGACTTCTGTTATTAGAAAAAAAAAAGAATGAACATGGTGGTATTGAGTTAGAAACACTTAGATATTAGCCAGGTAGGCAGGCTCTTACGACGCACAGATGAGTTGCATCCTGGGAAGTGTAGGATTCACTGTATTATGAAGGACATAGTGGGAACTAAAGGTCAGAATATCTTGGCATGTGCTACTTTATATTCACAATTTAACCTTTGAATTTCTCCTTTGCAAGCCACCAGCCTGTATTACTCTCAAATACTGAATTTCTGGATTCATCTATGATACTATTTTTTTAACTCAGTCCTACTAAATCAGACAAAGTGCTCTGATGTTTCATACTGTGCCTCCACATGCAGATTAATGGCAGTAAACTTTGCATTCCCTTGCTTCGGATCACTCGTTCGACCTGCTTGCACTCCCAGCTTACCCTTAAATCATCCTAAGAAGCATTAGCTGCATTCACTGAAGTGATTTAACACCCTGCTGTTTGCCCTTTTACTCTCACTTGCTCGTCTCATTGGTTCTTGTCTCCCCCCCCCCCCCCCCCCCTCATCTCTCTCTCTCGTGCCTCTTTAGTGCACACAGGGAACTAAAGGTCTGCTGGAGTCAGCCACACGCTCGCCGCTCATCTCCACGTCCTGTCCTCAGGGGAAACCTCAGACAGCTCATACCTGCCCGGACATCAGCCCCGCACTAAACCCTGATCCCTCACCTGAGGTCTCCACGAGTTGCGGGGCCCGTCGTACCACTCACAGAGAGAACTCTCTGCCACGTCACACCAAGACTCGGTCAAAGAAAAGCAAACGAGAAGCGTTGCATATTCCCAACCCGGTCTTTGATGTCCCTGTTTCCCCTACCTCTCTGGACGCTGGCCCCATCTCCAAATCTGGGGACGACAAAGATGCCAGCTTTACCCCTTTGCACTGACTTTGTTTGAAGCTTGCATGCTGTAAAACAGTCATGATTCAAGTTGTTAGGACTCGTTTTTTTTTAAATATTATTCATTGGTTTTCTGAAACTGCTGGGTCTTGATATTGTGAATGAGGATGACAATCACAAAGATAATGTATGTGTGTGCTCAGTTTGATGTGAAAATAGAATGGATGGCGTTTATTATGCTGGAAAAGGATGCAGCTGGAGACACTGGTACTGATTGGGCCATTTGTCTTTCTGATGATTTACATGTAAAACAGGAAGTCTAGCAGCATGCCAGATACACTGAATATTGAAAAAAAAAAACATTTGATTGGATGTATCAAGGGAGCTGAGAAACTGTATGGATGAAAGTTGCTTCTAAAGGTAACGTCCATCCCAAATATATAGAACTCACATGTGTTATTTCTATAACATTGTGGGGGCTTCGTTTATAGTGTGATCCTGAGACCGTTTTTCTCCTAAAGCTGTACAGCACAGGGACAGTTTGTACTGATGATGTCATAGTAATACAGATAGGCAGTGAATAATGGAAGACGTTATAGCATCCATGGAGCTCTTTCCAGGATATGAGGGACATTTTTCCATTTATACCTGAAAGCTTATTCTCATATCAAAGTCCTTTGGTCGAAAAGACGGATGACAAGCTACAGGAAAAGGCGTGTTGGTTTCCATTTGTAGTCCAAGTATAGTCATGTCTTCAGCAATCCCAGAACCAGCTATCATCTGACAACAATAAAGCTTCTGATTCATCTGTATTGACAAATATCTGCAAATAAGTACAGATGTAAGTCTGGCAATTGTTGCTGCTTCACTATATCTCCAGTATATGGAAAAGAAAGTTGGGCTCCGGATTTCTTCCATCATGCTGATTAGATTTCCATCACTCAGAGACTGAAGTTTCTTTAATCTGAAGATTCACCTCATTCATTTAGGCCAGTGGCTCTCAACTGGTCTAGCCTCAGAACCCACCACCAGCTCCTTCAATAAAAATCGCAACACAAATTTCAGATATTTTTCAACCAATAAGATTTGTTCAATGAAAAATTGGACATCAGACAGTAATACAACGAGACAGAACCAAGAAACAAAACATACATTTTGGAAAAGCGTTTCATAGACTTTTTTTTTGACACAGTATTTTTTTCCAGGCACACATTAGCAACCCACTGAAAATGGCTCTGCGACCCACTTTTGGGTCCTGACCCACCAGTTGAGAAACATTGATTTAGGCTCTCATATTAACATTTTTACTGTCCCTAACAAAGGTGTAAGGGTCTATAAGGTTTGCTAGTCATGGTTGATAGATCAATTCCAAAACTGTCACAAGATGTTATCGTCACAGCCTTCTGTGTTTAATTATCTTTGATGTTCTTTCGTTGGGAAACACATGTGAGTTCTGTTTCGGGTGGAGTTTCCCTTTAATTGGGCGACCAGAGCACAGTATTTTAAACATGTATCAGTTGCATCAGTGTTCAGATTTCTGTTCTTTATTGTTGGCAGGGAATGCGTCTGCATGATAATGACTATAGTGTATAGTTTTTATTTATTTTCATCCACTCTGTCACAGATACACCTGAGAGGTGGAAAGGTGTGATTTTGATTCCTGAATAAGTATGTGTAACTAAGGTGAGGGAGTAATGTCCATTACCGTGCTGCTCCACTTCCTCTTGTGTTAATAATGTCACACAATAGCTGTGTCTCAATTCAGGGGTCGCATCCTCTGAAGGACCCCAGCCTACAAAGGATCCAGACTTCGTAGCCTGTGCAGACTGCTCTGGCTGAGACCGTCAGAGGATTTGTCGTTCGCATCACCAGCTGTTCGTTACTAAGCGCCGCCCCTGTTTTCTTGAAACCTCGACTGCTGCACCGGTTCCAGCTAACTTAACTAACGTTTGAATTTCTATACTGATTAGAGCTCTCAAGAACTGCAGTCAATGTTGTGCTTTGCCTCTGTGCAATGCCTGTCAGCACCTGTGTGTCCAATCGGACTCAAAGCTGTTCGTTTGCTCTTACTGACATTGTTCCCTCTTTTCTAGATCTTTGCTTGTGTTGTACTTACTCTCTGATGTACGTCGCTTTGGATAAAAGCATCTGCTAAGTGAATTGTAGAATTGTACAATGAATTGTAGGATATGTTGAGCCATGATGCAGCTGATGGATCCTTTGTTGGCTGGGGAACGAATTTGTTAAAAGGAGCCTTTTGAATAGGACAGCCCCATAGACTGTGTATAAAACATGGACATACTCTCAGTGATGTAACCTTTTGGTTTCTGAAGTAGAGATGGCTGTCAACTTAAATAATGGAAATGCTGTCTCAAAATATCTTTCGGTCAATCTAGTAACAGTAGAGGTTTGGAGCTGAGGCGGGCCTTAAGCCCGTCAATCAGATCAGCCACGCCCCTTTTTATGAATGATTCTTCGCCCTAATATCCTCAAAATGGACGAGTTACAAGCCAGACTGTAAACATGTTTATTTCGGTCATCTTTGAAAGGATTTGTTTGTTTCTTATTGGGCTCTTTCTGCTGGCCTCAAGTGGATACTCGGGGAACTGCAAGTTTTTTTTCCATTGGCTTCTTTTTTCAAAACTGGAGGTCGTTGCTTGGAAAGCCCTCAGTGTGCTGCTGTGACATAATAGGTCTTTAAATTTTCCCTCCAGAGGATGAGGCCCCTAAATGGAGCCACAGCTAATGATTGAATCTGTTAAACCTTGAATTCCTGCTCTTCAGTTTGTATCAACATTAATACCTGTTCTCACCTCTGTACTGTAGGACTGTTTTACTTTGCTCACTTTGACAGATCCACTTACACGTTTGTAAAGGTGACTGTTGGTTTGTTCTCAGGTGGAAAGTCGTGGGTTTTTTGGTATCCCAAATGCAACTTTTATGTGACAAGTATTATATTAAAAACCACATTTTAACCTGATGGCAATAGCTGCACGAAAATGCAATGATCCAAATAACCATGCACACTTGTACACCCTCACTGTCAATCAGTAGCTAACCTAACAAGAGTGTTACTATTTGTGGAAAACTCACTTGTTGTGCAACATTTTCTGTGTCAAATGTCGTCCCAACACCTTCTGGATGCTGGTAGGAAAGAATGCAGGCGATGCATTTCTGAGGAGGAACATGATGTATTGTATTTGTATGAATCGTAAGGTTATTTAAAGCCTATACTCCTGTCAAAATAAAGGAAAAGGAAAATAAAATTCACTGAAGTTGTTGTATTGAATGCTGCGGTTGACCACCAGATGGCAGTAATGACATTAACATGGAGCTACAGTCAGATCATCCATTCGCACTCAACCAGTGTAATGAATACTCTGCACATATTTAGTTGCGGGCACTTTTTTTTCTTTTTTTGCACTGTCCTTTAAATTCGATTTTTAAAAAAAAAATCTTCTTTGTCTTCCTCCTTTGTGATTACAGACAATGAAAAGTGGAGTTCAATACAGCCGCTTTCCCTCGTCTGTATAACTAAGAATACAAATAAACAAAGATTCTTCTTTTTAAATTGGTCTCTCTGGGTTTTATCCAGTCACCATATTGTGGAATCCAATGAAACAGTGGTTTAAAGGAAAGCTGTATTCAGCGAGCAGACAGGTGCGTTTTTAAATGCAGAGGTAGATTTGAGGCACGAGAAACGACACGTGACTTTTTTTTTTTCTTATCTGAATTCCACGGCTGACTGAAACTGGATGTGAAAGAGTTTTGTTCTTCCCTTTATCAGCAGGGATCACTGACCAACACCCGCAGACTCTACTTGTTTGTGGTTAAAATGGTTAAAATGGTATTTTACCTGTATAACTCATATTAGTAAAAGATCAAAAGTTACTTCAAAGAAAATCCACATACATGTCACATTTGTGCAAAAGAAGGATTTAACACCTGAACAACTTGGCTTATCTTCTCAGATCAGATTTGATTGTCTGGGGCGCTGGTAGCCTATGGTTACTGCGTGCGCCCCATGGACGGAGGCTGTAGTCCTCCAAGGGAGCAGTCAGGGTTTGAATCCTACTTGTGGCTACTTTCCCGTATCACATTTCCCACTCCTTCTCCGATTTCTGACTCTATTAACGGTCCCATCTTTAAATAAAAGCATATATTTTTTATATATATATATATTTATTTGGGGTCGTCCTGGCAACAGACAGAAACCTGACCAATGCCTGAATTAAACAGAAAAATTAAATAACAAATGGACGCTCCTGGTATGTCTTATCTGTTTGCTGATCTAGCCTGTGACATTTGTAGGTTGTATTTCCTGTTGAAAACTCATCCGACTTTGTTCAGCAGTCACGTGTCACTCGTGATGAATCTTTGCAGTGGCAATGTTTTTGAAAGTCTGTTTCTGTAGGGTGTCTGACACAGACACACTGACAGCAGCACCAGACATTCAAAATGACCATGTAGATGAAGGCATTCGTCTTCCTGACGGTCTGGTTTACTTTTGCAGCTCATAAAGAGGCATCAGTATTTAGTCTGTTTCATAACAATGTCCTTAGATTAACTATGAGCAAATGCATGAGAAATAATGACAACTTCAGACTTTCATTGGAGTCTGAGTCTGAATCTTGATTGGTCTGTGTGACTCCAGTGTCAAGTGGCTCCAGTGGTGACTGTGGAAACCAACCCAGAAACACATGATGAAAAAAACACCAGTCCATTACAGAACACACAACGAGACTTATTACTGAGGGCAGAAGTTGATGGAGAAAGAAAAGTTGTCAGGGGCAGCGGGTCTTTGATGAGTTTAACAGACTGCTGAGAAAAGACTGGAGCGTGCTCTGTTGCCCTCATTGATTTATTCGACCAATTGATTCACTTCTATGTAAATATCTCGCCAAGAACCGAGGCCAAAAAAGCTTTCTAACTGTTTTTTTTTTTTACACAATTATGTGCTGCTTGCTGCTCTTGCACAATACAGTGTTTCCACTGCTGGCCCCATCAGTACAGCCTCTTGTACCCATCATAAAATTGACATGTTCAAAAAAAAAAAGTTACTTTGCTGGTCACTGAGAAAAATATAAAAACCATGAATTCAAAAGATATGAACTGACCTTGTGGCAGCGTTGAAGATAGGATAACATTCATGGTGTCCCTCATGTCTGTCAGTCTTTCTAATGAAGACATTGTGAAAGAGATCTGTAACTCGCCTTCTCTTTTCTCTTTCTCTAAAGCAAAGAATGTCCGGGGAACACTGGCACACACAAACATTTTATCCACCGAGGAAGAATTAGATGTGTCCTGCTTTCTGTGACTTTATTGTCATGCTGGTACGAGTGTATCCCACTCTCACATTTATGTGTGTTTATATAAAAGTACAAGGACCTCTTTTTGTCACATGTTGCCATGGTGGTGGTATCGGGGCTCCATTAATGTTGGCTTTATAGTCGTGGTGCCCGCGCTGAACTCCGAGTGAACCTACCCAGAGTTGATTTTTAACAAAGTCAAATCAGCTGTTCTGGAACCGAAAATTCTGAGTTTCTCACCTGAGGGTAAATCAACTCAGAGCTCAGGGATAGACTCATCGAGTTTGTCGAACGGGCCCCTGCTCAGGCCTCTTTGGTGTCACAGGTGCTTAATCAAGCTCTTAATCAGTGATCAGATTCACCTGTGGAGTAAATTAGTAGTTAGTTACTGACTACCCTACCAGAGAACAAGACACATTTAGGAGATATTTGAGGTGCAGCTCAACATCTATGATCCCTGAGGAGTAATATGCAGACAGAATGGCTTGTGTCATAATTTCAACCTTCCAGCCGTGCACATATTATACTATATTAAACCGGTTTCAAACTGGTTAGTGTTCCCTGACCTGTTAACAGTTTCCTAACATTTGTGTAGTGTGTTATGTGAACACATATGTCAAAGTGATCTTGTGTCACTATCGGGTGACAATAATCTGAAAGCACAGGGGCGTATGAACGTATACATACCACACACTCTGTAATTACTCCAGATTCAGTACATTGTGTAGGTATAGGTGTAGGCGTAGGTACATTTAGAGGGACTCACAATGCATGGCTGCATCCGAATTGTCCCTCCTATCCCCTTTCACTATCCACTTTACCATAACCCCGGGGAAAACGTCATGAGGTTAAGGAAAGATGTTAGGAGAATTCATAAAGGAGTAAGGTAATTCGAGGCTGGCTGCAAGCTCTGTAAAATCAGTAAAAATGTTTTCTTTGTAAAGGTCCTTGACATATAGCAGGCCTTTGTTTCGCCAGATATTAAAAGTAGGGTCGAATAGGGAGGGTGGAAATAGATGGTTTCTAACGATCGGGGCTAAAGTTGAAGGTTCATTCAAACAATAATATTTACGGAATTGTAGCCAAATTTTCAGTGAATCGGTAACAACAGGGTTCTGTGAGATATTATGAATCTTGAGAGGAAGACGTGCGGTGAGGAGGGACTGTAAGGAAAACTTTGAGGACCGTAGTTCTATCTGAGCCCATGAGGGGCCTGTGTCAGCTCCCCTGTCAAGCCAATGATTAAGTTTGTTAATGTTGCATGCCCAATAATATTGGATAAAGTTGGGTAGTGCGAGACCGCCCAGCTTTTTGGGGAGTTGTAAAACAGCTTTTTTTATACGGGGTGGCTTATTCAACCACAGAAACGACGATACTATCTGGTCTAGCTGCTGAAAGAAGGACCTTCTCATAAAAATTGGAATATGTTGGAACAAATAGAGGAATTTAGGTAGAATCACCATCTTTACCAGGTTAACTCTGCCAGTTAAGGAGAGAGGGAGAGAGGACCAGCGAGTCATATCAAGCTTACACTTATCAATAAGAGGCCGAAAATTTTTGTTGAAAAGGTCCTCAAAAGAAGCAGTGACGAATATGCCTAAATATCAAAACCCCTCTGAAACGACTCTAAATGGGAAAGAGGACGATGGCATCCTCCTAGCCAGGAGGGTGATAGGGAGAAGTTCACTTTTATTAAAATTTAATTTATAACCAGAATATCTGCCGAACTGGGTTAAAATGTCTGTAATAACAGGGATGGACGAGGCTGTGTTTGACACAAATAATAGCAGATCATCCGCATACAGGGACAACTTGTGGGTGACATTGCTCCTGGTGATGCCCTCGACTCTCCCCTCCCCCCGAAGCCAGATGGCCAACGGCTCGATAGCGAGAGCAAATAGGAGGGGGGAGAGGGGGCATTCCTGTCTAGTTCCCCGACGAAGGGCAAAGGAGGGCGACCTCACACCGCTTGTTAAGATATGGGCAGTTGGGGAGTCATAAAGCAATCTAATCCATGCAATAAAGTCAGAGCTGAAACCAAATTTTGACAGGATGTAGTACAGATACTCCCACTCAACCCTATCAAACGCTTTCTCCGCGTCTAAAGAAATTACCACCTCAGGTACCACAGGGTTGGGGGAGCCAATAATATTGAGGAGTCGTCTGGTGTTGCATGACAAATTTCTTTCAGCCATGAACCCAGTCTGGTCTGTGGAAATCAGGGCAGGTAGGGCTTGCTGCAGACGAGTGGCTAGGACCTTGGCGAGAATCTTTTGGTCCACATTTAAAAGTGAGATGGGCCTATAGTTACTGCATTCGAGGGGATCCTTGTCTTTTTTTAATAAAAGAGAAATGTTAGCTTCAGACAGGGTTGGGGGCAGTCTGCCACTAGTAAATGATTCATTGTAGACATTAACCAAATGTGGGGTTATAGGTTTTGAATATGCTTTGTAAAATTCAACGACAAACCTGTCTGGGCCAGGGGATTTGCCATTTTGTAGCTGTCCAACCGCCTCCCGCACTTCCGCCAGTGAGATCGGTGCGCCTAGTTTATCAGCCAGATTACTATCGACTTTGGGATACGTAAGCGTCTCCAGGGGGCTGTGGCTCTTCCAAATTTCAGGCGAGTACTGAAATTTGCGTAAACGTATCGTTTACCAATTTGGGGTCGGTGGCCACTGCTCCCGATGGCAATTTTATCCTGGGGATCAGTCTCGAGAGAGCTGCAGTCCTAGCCTGATGGGCGAGAAGTTTGCCCGCTTTATCTCCCATTTCAAAATAACGTTGCCTTGTTTTTAACAATTTGGTTTCAACCTTAGATGTTGACAAAAGGTCAAACTCGGCCTGAAATTTAAGACGTTGGTCATAAAGAAGGGGAGTATGAGTATGTTCTGTGTGCGACTCCTTTCCTGCTGCACTACACAGTAGTTAGTTACTGACTACCCTACCAGAGAACAAGACACATTTAGGAGATATTTAAGGTGCAGCTCAACATCTATGACAATTTCCTAACATTTGTGTAGTGTGTTATATGAACACAAATGTCAAAGTGATCTTGTGTCACTATCGGGTGACAATGATCTGAAAGCACAGGGGCGTATGAACATATACATACCACACACCCTGTAATTACTCCAGATTCAGTGATTCAGAGTGTGGTAGCGCAGGAGGAGGGGCCAGGACTGAATGTTGTGTTAGTAAACTGCAACAAACATTTGAACTGACTCCACCTTTAATTTAATTATGTTAGTTCATGTTTTCAGCATATTGTTATAGCCTGTTTTTTTTGTTACTTACCCTTCTAGCTCATGCTCCGTGGGTGTGTCAGAAATGTCTTTTTTGCTTAGGAAGGTTCTTAACTGAGTGAAATGACCCGGGAGCATTGAAGTGGCGGCCATGATAAGAGCCGTTGGAATTCTCTAAAAGCTAAGGAAAGGTGGGTCAATGCTTCCTTTATAACCTCCTTTAGCATAGGATACACTGGACCATCCTTTACAAAGATGAGATATGCCGCCCCACAATTCCTTGCGGCTGCAACATTTAAAGCGAGTCGCGCATCGGACCTTTACAACGATGATCGTAAAGGGACGCAGATCATTTTAAACCAGATGATGTTTTATTCAACATATTTCATTCACTTAAGGATATTTTGTGCAGTTGTACATTTGTATGCTTAAAACATTATGTATATCTTGCATAAATGTAACAATTAATTTCATACAATCATACTTATTTTGATGTTGATTTCTGAGTGGACAGGAAGGTGATGGTTTCACTTTTCTTACTCGTAACCTGGTAGCCTATATTGCTTTTATTTCAATTCCTTGTGGTAATTAGGATTATTTCACTGGTAAGAAGGCACAGGGGAAAGTTTTTTAGATGATCTTTCAGTAATCCACTTTCGGAACATTTTGTTGGAAAAGTCCACTTTTGGATAAAGCATATTTTGCCCCTCGTGATGACGATTCTGATGTCAAGTCGGGAAGTCGGGCACCTAATTCTTTGCTGTTGTTCTGACTTGAGCAGGTGTTCATGTTCATTGTACAATTTACAACATTACCAGAGAATGATTTCAACATTACATCATGATTTTGTTTTGTACTCCATCTTTTCCTGTTTGATTGGATTTACTGTGTACTGAACTGAACTGAATACATACCTGTCTGATTTTACTCTCCGTCCCTCTGGAGTCGTGCTTTTGGATCGGTTGTATGTACTTTGTGTCACTTGTATATAATGAACTCTGAAAGCGTCTTTATTTCAATCTAACAAGAGTTCAAATTAGGGTGTAGGCCTGTGTTTAGAGCTTCAAATATTGATCTCATATAACATCATATATTTCGACTTTCATTTGTCTAAAAAGAACTGAAACATACGAGAAAATCATTCTCTCAAGATGCCAACATTTTGAGGAATTGTTTCACAGAACATATGAAACCCCACACATCAGCAGTAAAATATCTTAACAAGATTTTTTGCCAGCTGTCTAACTGGCAGTTTAGCTGTCTGTCTTACATGTGTGCAGCTTACGAGGGAACGCGGGGCTCCCCTCTCACCGTACGAGGCGAGGAATGTCAGGACAAATTAGACTGCCGAGGGCCGAAAGAGTCTGCCGTGTTTAATAAGTTCCTCAAAAGAACAAATAAATGTTTATGGAGAACTGCTGCGTAACATCGCTGATCTCCCCTTCGTATGTGTCATGAAAACACACCGCTGTTGCCATGGAGATTCCCCCTCTCTCCTTAATGATTGGGGTCTTTGTCCGTGCCTAAGGCTTCAGGTTTAAACTTTTAATCACCCTTCACTATACATTCACTTCTCGGCATTGGAAACATCTCATCAGCTCTCGTTTGGAAAGAAAGGCCTTCCCGAACAGCCGGCGTCAAAGTCAAGATGAAGGGTAGAGACAGGAACACCTCCAGAACTTTAACATATCATCATCAGCTTCATTTAACACCAGGCTGACGTGGTTTAAAAAGGCTAACGGTATATTTATGCTTAACTCTAAGCCAGTCCTATTGCACTAATAAATTATTTTGGGAAACATTTTCCAGCAAGTTATAAAATTCCTCCCCACCTTAAGTTTTGTTGACTTCCAGTGGTTCAAAGTCCCATTACAGACACATTTTAAAAAGAGTCAGTAGGTGGCGCTGGTAGGGCAGTGGTTAGTGCGCGCGTCGCATGTGTGGAGGCTGTGGTCCTCCTAGCTTGCGGGCCAGGTTCGAATCCCACCTGTGGCTCCTTTCCCCCCATGTCATTCCCTACTCTCTCTCTCCCTGATTTCTGACTCTATCCACTGTCCTGTCTCCATTATTAAAAAAAAGGCCCAAAAAGCCCAAAAACAAATCTTAAAAAAAAAGAGAGTCAGTAGAGGGTGGTTTCACATTGGGGACCTAGGCTCGGATCTGAGTGCGTTTGACATCCAAAGTCTATGCATGTCCTCCGCGGGAGGTGTGAACGCAACCGTGTTCAAACAAGGAAGTGGGCCGCTATATGATGTAATTCTGAATGACTCTTGTTGTAACCCGTCGTATCCACGCAGTACGGGCCTGTTTCATCCTCTGAGCTGCACGATAGATGTGGAAGTAGGAAGAGGGTTGTTGGCGTCTCAGAAAAAACGAAAACATCCACAGTTAGCAGGGTGGACTCAAGGTCCAGGAGTGGTTGCGATGGTTGATACTTCGTCTTTCTTCTTTTCGGCGGATTTGCAAACCAACTGTGTTCATACTGCCACCTGCTGTAAATGACTGTGTAAATATGCAGGTGTACTCAGGTACAGACCGATGTTACTAATGTGAACGCAGACCAGCGGGGGAGAGGGGAGGGGAGCATGGTACGAAACAATTGTGCCTCATGTGAAAACACCCTTCATGTCCTTTTCATAACCAGAACATTTTGAATGTGGTTAAAAGTTGGACATATTACACAGAGTCACTGTAAATAAATATAGATGTGTTTTTTTCAGTACTGAGATGGATTTCTTGATAATGTTGGCTCCTGGCTTTACCCACTGTAACCCTTAGGTTACAGTGGGAGTCCTGATCTCTGTAAACCACCTCCATTCTGTGTTACCTGTCATCAGACTGACCTCTGTTGGTCCAGAGACAGTTCAGGCAGAGGAGCCTCAAGGACATTAAAAGGAACTTATTCTTTCACAACCTCGGGATGTAGTGTGAATTACAGCAATTACAATAGACATACTTATAGTTAAAAATAAACCAGAACGCAAATATAATTGGTCGGAAACACTTTAAAACTGTGTGGCACTTTAACATGAAATGACTCTGTATTATGTGATATCATATTTAAAAAAATAAGATCAAACTAAGAATATACTTTTTGATTACCATTGCCATTTTTATAGGTAAGATCAACTTATGACCGAGGAGAAATTGGCTTAATGTTTGTTCCAGCTCTCACATCTGGCTCTGAGGTTCCTGTTGCAACTGAAACATTGAGCTCACTGAAGCAGTTGAAAAGGAAAACTTGTAGGACTGCTTCTTCTAATCAACTGAGGTATCTAAAAAAAAAAAATCCAATACATTAAGTCACTTCTAAGCGACCTCAGGATCCCCCAGAAAGAGACTGATGACGTTACCTTAGATCAGTCTGTCTGGACGACTTAGGCTACTGCCACCATGACCACAAAAACTGGAGAAGTGGATCAAAAGAGATGGACCTCTGTATTACACAGCTTCATATTTTATCTGTAGTGTTAATCCTGCAGTGATGACTGCAAGTCTGTAAAAGAAATGTGGAGAATGCTCTGTTTGTTGTGGACTGGGTCACTGCAGTGTCACCTAATACAAGCCGGTTGGAGGTCTTTGATACCCAAAGTTATCTCTTCTAGGTTTCAGTGTCCTCTACACGTGAGAATTCAGAATTTTTATTTGCCAGATTCCTGCTGTTCTCCAGCCGTGCCGTTACCCGCAGTGAGATGATCAATCCATGGTGGGAACGGACACCATGGAATCTCAACATTCTCTTCTTTAACAGCGTTCATGTGTCACCACTTTGCTTTGTCTTCTGGATGTCCTTTTCTTGTGTTATTGCGCCAGGATTGCTTACACATTTGGTGAGGCTTTGCAGTGAGGAGGTCACAGTGAGTTCAAAGCTGCACAAGATTCTCAGATGACCGTTGACTTTTTCAATTTACAGACTATCGCGTGTCTTTTACCACAACCAAGTGTCCAAGTTATTCTGTCAAATATTGAGCCAAATTTAACTTTTACACATTGACAGAAAGGTTTCCATTAAGTCGGACATAATGAAATTTGGTTGGAAAAAATGTGAGAACAAGGCTTAACTTACCTGTCTTCAATTGTATATTTGAAGAAAATGCTGTAGGAAAGTAGAATAGATAGAATAAATCTTTATTGTCCACTACAGGTGGAATTTTGCCTTAGGCTCTCTATATACATAAAACAGTATACAAACATTCAGGCCGTCAAAGACACAGACAACATACTGTATAAAAAGCAGTTCATGCATGGTTCAGTTCTCATCAGTCATGATTTAAGATCAAGGATGTTTACTGTACATGGGATAAATGACTTAAATACATTTGTAGTTGCCAGAGGGACTCTACTGTATAGCACCTCCCAGAGCTCAGTGGCTCAAACTGGCAGAAGAGAGGACAGGAGTTATGTGCTAGGATACTCCTACGCTTTCTTCCTCGTCCTAGCAGTGAATAATTGAGACAGAGGTTTGACACAATCTTAGAGTTTATTGTAAAATCTACAAATCAAGTGACCGTACCAGGCAGGAAGGTGAAAAGTTAAGACACACTCAACAATAGATTTATACACCTGCTCTAAAATGTGCTGACTGACAACAAGACTACTGACTTTTCTAAGGAGATAAAGTCGATGTGAGCATTTCTTCAAGATATATTCTGTATTTTCAGTATCAAGGCAGACCTAGGATGGCACGCTTCTGGAGGAATGGGAAACTACCGTATTGAAGTTTGGAGGAAAAACAGATTGGAAACAGAGGCCATGCAGTGATTTGATAGGTTACATTGATCCGTCTTATCATATGCATTTCATTAAAACATTAAACCTTGGACACCTGTAGCAGATGATATTGCGAGTTATTAACAACAAAGGTCGGTATTCAGAGGAAGGCATTTGACAGCTGACAGATGTTGATTATGAAGGATTACGCAGAGGCCACATTTTTAAGATTTTAACACTTTGCACGGCTCAAAAATAGATAAGAGTACATACAGCGTGCTTTGTTCTAAATATAGACTCCAGGGCCAAGGAGTTGCTAACCGTACTTTCCAATTTCCTTAGCTTTTAGATTCATGCCTCCTCCTCTGTGACAGAATTACTGTGTCAGGTTTTTTCGTTGTACAATTAGAGTAAACTGTGGGCAGTTTTTACAGCGTGGGCTGGCATCACCTCACTCTCCAAACCACCACCACCACCACCAACTGTTCAGCTTCTGACACCGTGTGGGGTCTGCCAGCATGAAGCCCGGCTGAATGAATGGGTCGAAGGGGGGATGAAGGTGAAAAACTAGAGCCTACTTTCTCCAGCGGTGAGAAATTAAATGCAGTGGCTTCACTTTATTACAGGCAAGGTCTGAGAGATTGCTTGTGCAGTTTCCAGGAGTTAGAAAAAAGAAAGCTGTCAGCCGAAGTTCAGTAGTTTTCTCTTGATGAATGAATAATTTGCATGCTGTAAAAATAAGTTCAATATTACTTCTACAATGTATAGATAAATTATACCACCAGAATGCCTAGAAATAACTTTTTGTTAGCAATGCTGCTGCCAAAAATTGCAAGTCATTGAGCACCACCTGAAGTGATGGAAGTCTTTCATGCCTTCTACAAAAGACATTCTGAAACAACCATATGCAGTCGGGATCTCACATTTTTACTCGGTGACGGTGCAGGGCACAGAATGTTCAGACTGTACATGTTTTGGGTGTTGGAAGCGTTTCCGAGTCCCATCTTGATCCAAGTTGAAAACCTCTTGCCTAAGATAGCTTATACAGGACTTTGAACTCTAATATATCTGCAAACAAACTCTTTGCTCAGTAGAGATATAGTTGAGTAATGGTGTCCTGTAGAGTATGAAGTCACACTCCTGCGTGTGTTGTAAATCAGGCTTTTGTGTTCTTTATTCTGTATCTGGGGTGGCTGCATGTGCAATGCTGTTTCTATGGTTTAAAGGAAACAACATGACTTCGAACATCATTTCAATGAGAGATAGAAGATAGATGTTCAAAGTGTCAGCTAAAGGCTTTAGTATTCAATGAATACTATCAACATATTTTTCTTGACATATTGGCTATAGCCATAAACTACAAAGTAAAATTTGTGTATTTGTCAATGAAGTCCGGTGGCTGAGCTCATTTATTTTGGGCAGAGATGTTGATGATCCAGTGGGACTACCAATGGTTCTTAGACAGTATGTTTACAAGATGTTAAAAAATGTTGATTTATTATGTTAGTCAGACAAAAACTGGACTTCTAAAATGTGCGACTGAAATTGTTTTAAGTTGAATTTCTTGAATTTCCTCTCACCATGATGATATGGTTGGGGGTTGAGTTAGTCTTGCATGCATACACCTCAATCAGCCCCAAACTGGCCTTGGCTCAACAGTTCTTCCACCGAGCTTTGACCCAGAAGTCAAATGGAAGCTGTAAAAAAAAACAAAAAACGGACAAAGTTAACAATATGGTGAGTGCTACAAGGATGGAAGGAAAATGCACAATAACAGCCTTACTTGATTGTGGATTATTTGGTATGTGAAGTACATTAATAGGTAAATCAGACCTAAATCAATTCTCCACAGATTCTCCTTTACTAGGACAAAAACAGTAGTCCAATTAAATGCCCTAATCAAGCTATAACCGTAACAGTTTGGGACCATCTCATTCACTGCTTTGAAGATTTAACCCCATGAGGCATAGACAATGCATGCTCCTTTATGGATTGATTCAATAGTTTTTTCCAAATTGATATTCTAATAAGGTTTCATTCGCCGCATGAAATTCCTCTAATGGGTAGTAATGCTGAATTTAAATATTTCCTAAGTTTGACCAAAGTAGGAGCCCAAAGCTTGGATTTGACAGGAAATGGCTTCGATATGCAATGCTGACATTCACTTATATGTCTCCATCAGATAAACCATATATTTGTTCTATTTCTGCTATTAGAGTTTTTATGGTGCCACTGTACTGCTGTGTTAAGCCTAACAAGCTGGTGGTTAGGCAGGAAATCCAAGAAAGGGAAAGCATGGTCAAATTTTTGGAATAAAACCCCCTGCATTTTGCCGATTGTACATCACAAGACTGCCCTAACATTTTAAAAGTAAGCCCATGGTGAAAGAACAAATGTTCTTCAACAAAAATGGAACAGAAATTCAAAGATTTTAAGTAACGCAATAAAATAAGGCCAGCAACCATTCAGGTCTTAAAACAATCTCTGGTGGTGGAGAAGGTCTTTATTCCACCTCTTCGAAAAATGTCATCCCAACAATTTTTTACAAAATGGACCTGAGCTTTTGGTCTGGCCTGCCGTGCAAGCTCGACCAAGAAGCAGAAAATAAGAGGCCTGAAATAGAGCAAAGGACTGCAATTCTGTCAATGAGCCGTGTTGTGTGAGTAAAAATAAACCAGAGGGAAATTATAATCAAAGGGCGCTCCTTATCCGTATTTGACTAGATTCAAGCCAAAATAAAGCCACTGCGAGAGGATGTAGTTGGATTTCCCACAGCGTTCACAGGACTTTTCGGAGACGGAGGCTGAGATCACAGAGTGACATATTGAAGGAAAAGCAGGAATGTCTATCACCAAACTGAGAGCTAAGTAAAAGTCGTCAGAACTGAAGGTTGAAAACAAATGTAACAAATCTTTTACCTCTTATATTCTGCAGCACGATAAGTCTTTCATGTTAAGCTAATCTAAAAAAATGACCTGAACACGTCTACAAATGCAAAATCATTGCAACAAAATTGAGAACAAAATATTTTCCGTTTTAGGCGAAAAAGACAAGATTGAGTTTGACATTGAAACAGAACAACAAAGAGGACAGTAAGTGATGTGGTCGAGATGGTTGGAGTGCAGATACGTTAGCCTCTAATTAATGTCTCTACACAGAACAGACTGTGAGTCAAGTTTTTAATTTCTAGTTAAAGGTTTTGTTGTTTCATCATAACCAAAGCCTCTCCCTAACCTTAGCCAAAATTGTTTTAGTTGCCTAACCATAACCATATAGCCTCGCCCAAGCTATGAATATGTTTTTTTAGTCGCCCAACCTTAACCCGAACATCAGAAAGGGTTATAACTTAAGCATCTTCACACTGAAAAGTAAAAAAAGTAACGTTTGTGGGTCCCAAAGTTGTCAATATCAAATAATAGAGAATGCCACATGTCATTAATAAAACTTTTGACAGACTACTTTTCTATTATTTTTAGTTTTTGAAATCTAATATTTTCATACTAACATTTCAGTAGAAATTTGTATTTTAGTCATTGGAGATTTTAAATTGTACTTAATCAGTCCAATGTTCTTGTTCTTGTCTTACAATGTTACATTTCATCAAGCTCTTTTCATGAAGGTAGTGTATACGATTACCTTGTTGTCCAATTAAATGCTATATGCCCCACAACAGCTGCTACCAGATTTTAGCAAGCAGCACCATTGACTGTATGGATGGGGCGCCTATAGCGTAGTGGTTATTGTTCGTGCCCCAGGTACAGAGGCTTTGGTCCTCCAACCAGGCGGCCCCTTCTCTCTGCCTCTCCCTGGTCTCTGACTCTATCTCCTGTCCTATCTACATAAAGGCATAAAAAAGCCCAGAAATAAACCTTAAAAAACAACATATTGACTGTATATGAAAGGATGATGCATCTCCGTCTCCTCTTGTTGTACAAAAGTGAAAACAAAATACCCCCTTGATGGGCACTGACATGCAGTACAGTATCGCCAGTTGGTTGCATTTATCGTCTAACTCTAACCCTAAAAAGCACATCAGGCTTACAGATTTCAGCCATTTCATTTGTATGATTGCAATGGGTCGTAAATCAAACTAGGATCAAACGTGGATCAGCATAGTCAGAAAAAAACTTTAATCTTTAGATATATCCTTCAAACATGCGACCTGCTCGCATCCCAAATTGTCAGATACTGCACCTTTAGCATCACAGAGGACACATTATGTTTCCAGAGGTAATTGTCTACAGTATTTCAGTATTGGAACTGCTGCTCTGGCTGTCCAACATGGTTTGAGGGGGATGACCGTCACCCTGTAGATCAGGCTATAAATCCTGGGTGAAACAGAAAGGTAAAGTTGATTTATACGTTCAACAAACGCCGTGACATGTAACAAAATTAAGCTCGTAACGTTTAAAAAAAAAAAAACTGAACCTTGTTCCTGAAAGGAAGAAATATGACACAAAACAGAGGCAAAGGATGCCTTTTAACACTTCTTTCTGAGCCAGTGAGATGCAAAATGGTGACTGTAACATACTCCCTGGGATGAAAATTCAAGATTATGGGGCCCCTGATTGGCCTAGGAGTTAGGTCGCACCCTATGTATGGAGGGCTTTAAGTCCTTGCTTGTAAGGTCGCTTGCCTCCTGCTAACACTCTGGGTTATTAACAGGCACTCGGGGAGGTCTTTAGTCCACATTTTCTGTTTTCTTTCCATGTACTCTCTATGCTATCGTGAACACAGTGTGGTGCCATGGCCCGTATCTTCCACCCACAAGGTTTGTCAAAGTGTACAAAATCTGTATATTGCACTAATGAGGAAAGACCACCCCTGAAAGACCCTGCTTTGCCATTAAGTCATTTCCGTATGTTAAACTACACAAAGATGTATTGTTGTAGCGTGTTACACAATTAGCTAGTAAAATCACAACAATTAAGAAAGCTGCTTTACCCAGATTGTACAATTAAACACATATAATGTACTTTCATTGTGCTTTACCTCTCACATGTGGTGCAGCCAATGATTTGGAGAAACACATTTCCTGCAAGTCAGCTGTACATTAAGTGAATGAATGTAAAGAGTCATCATTTCCTAATAAAAATTGATTTTTGAGGGCCAAGTTTGTCTGACACAGAACATTTTTCTCTGCACAGACTTGTAGGAGATGTGATTTAGGTGTGGCCGCAGTGATTTCATCCAGTACCCTTTCAAAATACCTAGATTATCACTCTAAGACATCAAAGACCTGCACTTTGTCAATCCTGTGACGTACACGGCTCTCTGCTAACATCAAACGAATGGACTCTGATGAATTTATGTGGCTGTAAAAGAGGCTTTTAGGCTGAGAGTAAACGGCCCCACATCTGTGCTCAATCTTCAGTGTGGCGTGTAATGAGGATCACAGGGCCTTTGTTCTCCCCCAGATGAGAGAGGGAGCCAGGTAGGGGGGCTGAAGCTCAGGTAAGCCTTTGTATACGTGCCTCACAGCTAATGGAAAACATTAGTGCAGGACTGTGGAGAATACGTCTCTGCTGAACTTCGGGGTGTCACAGGCGCCCTTTAAACCATGTGGCCGGATCATCAGGACTCAACTCTGACCAAAGGTTTTGACTCTCCCACATAAAAGTGAGGAGTGCAGCTGACATGTTAGCATATATATATACTTATTTTAACCTGTTCAGGGCTGAAACCGTATCATGCTACAAGGTCAGGGTCATTAAGTCAGAGTCAAGTCACCACACATTCCACAAAGATTTGAGCAAAAGCAAGATCTGAAGAACTCTCTAAGCCTTTGCTTTCACACCGGAGTAGAAAGATATCACACCTAATGTAGAGATATTCCAGCAGGTGATGTGCAAAATATACTGTTTTAAACTATTTTAAAACAGAGCCTTGATCAAACAGTGACAAGATGGCAAAAATACAGAAAATATAACAATGAAAGAAGTCATAGAGAACCTCATTACTCCATAGGTCCAAAGGTTGTTTGCACATGACTCACTGTAGACTTGTGTAAAAGGACACTGTAGACCAGAAATCTTAACAGATGTTGAAAATGTGAGAGACCCCACATATGACAACCTATCATGGTAATCATACAACTAAAACAGCACACCACACACTAACAGATTCCATTCACCAACAACAAGAGGCCCGACTCTCAAAACTGGAAATCTTGCAAAATCTCTTGTATTGTGTTCAAACATGTCTTTAGAGTAAACTAACATGGCAGACAATGGGCAGAAAGACATGATGATCATTATTTTTTGACTTTTTTCCAAGGCGCTCTGCGATGTCACCTCCACGCATCCAATAGGAAGGAAGATCACATCACAACAAGCGGTGTCCCACTTCTCTGAGCTCTAGTTGACAGACCTACCGGGACATCAGAGAGAAATATCTAGTTTGAAAAGAAATGTCCAACAGTTTTGGTCACCTTGTCTGAAAGGCCCTTTATGCTACCTTCCTTTGTTAGCTCCCTTTCTTATTGGCTATCAGTCGCTCCACATGAAAATCTAAAGGGATGGGCTTTGGTGGCCTAGTGGTTAGTTTGTGCACCCCATACAGAAGCTGCAGTCCTTGAGGTGGGTGGCCCAGGTTCGAATCAGGCTCCTGGTGGCTCCTCTCCCGCATGTCATTCACCACCCTCTCTGTCCTGGATTTTTAACTCTACCCACTGTCCTGTCTCTGCAATAAAGACGTAAAAAGCCCCAAAATTAATCTTCAAATAACGAAAATCCGCAGAGTGGATATCCGTTAGCGTGGACAATGTTCCAGCATGTTTTTGCTGTCCACACAGTCTGTTTCCCCTGAATACACCTAAGCCGGCTAAAACGCAATTGGTCAATACAGCTTGGATTACAAATGTACTACAAAAGAAAACCAGAACACTTTCATGCTGACATTACAGATCCCTGTGTACAAATCCGATCCTTCTATGTAAAGACAGATTAGTGTATGAGTAAAAAAGCAACATTAAAAAATAGAGGTTTAAGAGAGTTTAGTAGTAGCCCTAGTATGAGGTGATTGTGGTATGTTGTATTGTGGTGTATGTTGTGGTGTGGTACTGTGTATGTTGTGGTGTGGTACTGTATGCTGAATCAGTTACAGTATTACTGCTTCTTGGCTAAGAATATAAAAAGCTTTCTTTCAAGCTGCAGATCATCTTTAAAAAGGTTATTACTGCCTTCCCTTCTACTGTATATCCTCGAGCAATGCATGAATCAGGCAGTTGTACATATATTTTTGACAGCTTGCTTAATTCTTAAAGATAAAGCCAGTACTTCTTCCCCTTCGAATACTTTGCTAATATGGACTGCTTTCCTGTTGCCGGACCTGCTGCTTCACGAATCACGGCCCTTATCAACTGCTACATGGTACTGTTTCCCTGTGTGTGAGCATTTGTGTGTTAGTACTTCCGGTCCTTCCAACAACACACCTAGAGTGGATCAACTTTATCCCTGACTTCTTATAGCCTGCAAGACAAAACTTTGTGTCCAGTGTGGGAAAATTGAGGACAATAAATCCTAAAACAGGCCAATTTGAGTCTTAAAGCGTGTTGTCATTCACAGCATTGTGTATCAGATAAAGACGCTGTGATAGCAGTAGCTTTGGCGCTTTAGAGCAGTGTTTTTCAACCTTTTTTGAGGCATGGCAAGGCATAGAGAGACTACAGAAATGATTATAGGACTCCACCTGCCTCTATAAGACTAACCCAATCTGAATGGGGCCATAATAGGAGGTTTACAAAGCCAGTGGCTTGGGAGTAGCAATAACCCGCAGTAAACAGGTGGATTCAATATCAAATCCCAGGAGGCGTTTTATGAATGGGGTGGAAATCCTGACACAAGTCACGTAGTATTCCCCCAGGAGACCGACCAGAACGGCAAAGCCTCTGTTGCTTCAAAGTGCCCTGGCAGTTTTGCACGGATCCGCCTCCAGCATCTTCTCGTCAACACCAAGGTGGAGCCCGAGCCGCAAAAGGTCTAACCAGAGCTGTCAGTTGATTGATGCAATAGAGTAAAAGGCTTTACCCCTAATGGAGCGTTCATTAGTTTTTCCGGCCATAACACCTCATAAAGCATGTTTAGATCCCCGCTGATCATGTGGTGTGAATTCCAAGTAAAAGGAATTCTGTGTGTGTTGGTCCTTTTTCAATGAATCTGGTTTTACACTGGACTTTGTACATATTAATTATTTTAGTCTGTTTGCTTCTATTGCCTGTTGATTGTTATTGTCTGCTGAGAAGCACTTTCTTACCATTTATTGAAAAGTGCTATACAAGTAAACTACTACTATGATTTTAAATAAAGTATTGGCCCATTTGTACACACAACTGTCCCTAATTACCTATGCCAAATTCCTCGTGTATTCCTCTTTTGATCCCGAGGTCACTTTGCAATTTCTTCCCCATCTATGTTAAAAATTGAACATTTACTATTGAACAAATGAGGAACCAATGGGAAACTAATTACTAGTTGTTAGGTGGGGGTTTTTCTGCTATGGATGTTCAATGATGAAATCGGGACACAGACTGCTGTGGGTTATCGTATTTATTCGGCTGAGGACAGACAACAGCAACAGAACACAAATCGCTGACAAAGTTAGCATCTTAACAGTCTTTGCTTATATTCTGTTAGAAGGTACAACCTACAAATGTACAATTCTAAGAGGCTGGAAAGATGACATGACCATGATCTGGAAATGTCAGATGTCTCAACTTTGAATTAGCTCCTATCCAAATAAAGATCTGCTGCTATGCGAGTCTTGTACATAATGTTCCATCTACACACACCAAAAACAAGAATTACAGGTTGGCAGATTTAAATGGTACATCCACAAATTTACCAAGATGAATTAATTCATGAAAATTCATAATAACACTAGTCAACCATTATTATATTATACACTTATGGTAAACTAATAGTTAGTTCCTCACTTGTCCACTGCTATGCCATTTCCCCCATGAACAGTTAATGTGAAAACATCATCTTCATGTTGTGATAAATACATATTAAAAATATCTAAAATTTCCGCCAAATTCAAGAATAATGGCCACCACAGGTGGCCACATCTTCAAATGGCTTGTTTGTACTCAAACTTGTATTTTGGGCCTTACCACCCTGAGCATTTCCAATCTTGGAAGCTTAGCAGGGTTGGGCCTTGTTAGTACTTTGTTGGGAAACCACCTTCAACCGGAAGATCCCCAGCTCCTGCACTCACATGTCCGATGTGTCCTTGGGCAAGGCACTTAACCCCAAGGTCATCCCGCTTCTTCATTGGTGGCATATGAATGTAGCCTATATGAATGGGATTGTGAACACTTCACATACATCTGTGTATGGGTGTGAATGGTGTGACCTGCAGTGTAAAAGAGCTTTTGAGTAGTCTGAAGACTAGAAAAGCGCTATACAAGCTCAAGTACATTTATCAATTCCCAACTGGGAATACTAGGTGCTGCAAGCTTTGTCATTGTTCTTGGATAGCTTCTGCTGGTGTGGATGGCCTTTTGAAGGTGTCATCAATGGCATACATACAGTATATAAATATACATTATTACAAGAGAAAACTTGATTTATGAAATAATCACATCTACATGTTTGACAAAATGAATATGGTGATAAAGACATATTCAGTGGATACATGCTGCTACATCTTTTATTGGCCCGTTTGTACCCACATTAAGGGTCGCTTAACCCATGCCAAGTTCCTCATTTAGTCCTCATTTGATCCCTAACAACTTTGTCATTTCTTCCCATTCAACTGTTAATGGTGAAAACTGGATCAGTTATTAGGGAACCAATGAGGAACTCAAAATTCCTCTTTTTTCCCTCATTTTCCGCCCTTGACTTTGCCATTTCCCCCCCCAGTAACAGTTAATGGGAAAACATCATCTTCATCATGTGGTGATAAATACATACTCAGATATCCAAAATTCCAGCCAGATTCACAAATTATGGCCACCACAGGCTGCCTCATCTTTGAATATACCGCTTGAACACACAACTTTCACTTCTGGCCATTACACCCTGACGTTTCGGCACAAACAATACATTTGGACTCAAAGATAGACCGGTTAAAGTTTGTTCACAGCTCAAGACCATCTCCTTTCTTTGAGTTTGAGTTTTCAGCTGTTACAAGTTTGGCTTCACACAAATTAGTTTTGTTTTAAGGTCTTTTTAAAAAATATATATTTCTCATTTCACAAATATGTCCCATTCCTCCAGTCTCAGCCACTGTTACACTACCAGTCTGTGGAATACCCTGATGGTTGTAAACTGACACTGGACTGTTTGGCAGACACATATATCCACAGGGCAGTCATTATAGTTCTTTCTTGTGACAGTATTATTAGTCACTCTGACAAGCACGTTTACTGCATAACACCTTACGAAAACATGAAGCAGCTTAATGGATAAAAACCTTTGTTTAACCTCACGGAAATCATAGAGACTCTTATTGTTATTAGCAGAGACACAGTGTCATGGTATGATACATGCCTTTGTGTAAATGGCGTCAGGTGTCAGGATAGCAGGCCAAACTCTAAAGGTGTAGCAATGGCATGTGTATCCTTTGTAATGAAGATGAATGACGTTCATAGTTCATGTAATCTGAAGACTAAAATAAAACATGCACTTGGTTAGAGCTTTTTTCCCCCTCTTGTAACACAAAAAGAATGTCTTACTCATTTGAAAATAATGGAAGAACAGACTATGTAATGCATGGCTGTGGTATGACATTGATATGTTAACCAGCCTATAAAAACACATGGTTAAACACGGTAATGGAGCATGACAGCCATTTGGTTTTCTCATCAAGTTCTCTCCACTCTCGTCTGTAAAATAAGTGACCCTATTTAGTGGAAGCGCTTACTTTTATTTTTTAAACTGGGAAACTTTTATTTGATATTTCATAAGAGGGATTGCACCAAAACCAGCTCTCTAGTGGATACCATGCAGGCTAGAAAAGCCGTTATTTGGTTCCTTCTAAAAGGAAACATTAGTAATTTGTCCTGCATGGTCCATGGTCCTAGTGCTTTATTGGGTTTTAATGGGTTTTATGTTTGATTGTGCAGCACTTTGGTCAACTTAATAGTGCTTTATGAATACATTTGGATTGGATTGAATTAGGTATAGCAACACAGTAGGTTTACATGCACAATTGAGTTGAGTCTTAAACTCGGATATGCAAACATAAATCCTCTATACAGAACCATGATGCAAAATCAGTTGCAACAGTCATAATCACATCTTTTTTTGTGATCAAATATTTATTGTTTTTTTTTTTTCAATATGGGTAGGCAGGAGGCGATTACATGAGTTCCATTGAGCAGAACAAGGCATACATTGTGAAACTGTAGAGAGGTGTGCCACCTGAAGCAGTCAGCATTCTATACATTTTTTACCGACATTCATTTGGATCCTAAAATATGTTAAAGCAGGCCTATTTTTAAAAATATAGAATTCCAATCAGAAACGTAAGGCAGGTAACTGCTCAGGGCCCCAGGCCAGTGGGGAGGCCCCTATGGCTGACAACCTTTAAACAACAGCTGAAAATGTGAAAATTTTCCAATGAGAGTTGGAAACCTCTTCATTTGACAGCAGTCAAAAGCATTATATTATAGTGTTTGTCCTTCATATTTTTATTTTGAAATTACAAGATTTTTAAGGTCTTTATACTGTAGGTATATTTTGAATGTTTTTTGTTGGTGTCAGATTATTTATAACACATTTGGTGATGAAGCCTGGTCCAGCATATTTTTGCTAATAGGGCGCCAACAGACTCCAGAATTGCCACTGCTTCTGTTTAACTAACCCGTGTGTGTCATATGTTTTCAGTCAATGCTCGTGTTTGATGCACTATCGGCCGCCACACAATCATCCACTTCAGGGTTTTGAAATGAGGCTGATTTAGTGCTGCTGCATAACCATAAAGTCGGCGGTCACATGCCACCAATCAAGTGCAGCCTCCATATAACACACTTTTGTGGAACAGCATCTGGAGTAAACAATATATTTACTTGTGTTATCATATTAGGTTGTGGTGAGGATTCCTGATACTTTCCACTTGGACACAAACACACAGGCTTTTATTATTTTTATTCTTAGAGAGAGGTAGTGACTGTGAGTGGCAGAGGGTCAGACGTATGGGAGATGACTTCTAGGAACGACTGTGACGTAACACAGACGCCCTGACAGCTGTGTGAGAAAATAGTGTCTCTTCAACACACTAAATAATTCTCACAGCAGAACTGTCACATGACAAGCCCAGGTGATGGATTGTTCTGTTGTGTTCAACTGACTTGTTATTCTTACTAATACGGCCTGATTATAACAGGCATGTCATGTAGGCTACCTAAACCTAAAGGTGTTAATAGCTAAAAATCTATTTGTCAAGATCATTTAGATCTGTTGCAATCTGCATTCATCAAATTAAACAAAAGGCAGCATGGCTCAAAATGTCACCATATCATCAGTCAGCACCGTCATTGTACAATATTTATTGTCTGTGTTTGTATGTGCGTGCTTGAGACATTCTGTCCTTCCTGGTAGAAAGTTTCTGTAATCACAAAAGAAGAGGCAAAGCGGACCCTATGGACTTACATAAGCGCGATGTGTGAGCCTTCTTTGGAATGCAGGCGCTATTGTTACTGTTGTTAGGTTGTAAAAATATACAGAAGAACAAAAACACGTGAGAGGACATTTTCTCAGAAGGATAGTCACAGTCTGATATGTTTTTTTAATGTTTGTGTTTTCACGCTCAGGTGTGAGATGAAGTCAAACCTCTGTGCAAGAGCATATTTGATAAATAAATCAGACATCATTTGTACAGCACTTCTCATACACTTAAATGCACCATGTAGGGTTGTGTTCACTGACGGTAATTTGTGCACTGATAGCGCCATGTTTTCTAAATAAAACCAATGCAGTTCACCGTTTTCAGTGCTTAACATCAAAAGTGCAAAAAATCCCTCAGCATCAGAGCTCACAGCTCTCTCAGTTGAAAGTACTTTAGAGCAGCTGTGGCTCAGTGGTACAGTCAGTCGTCTCTCAATCGGAGGGTTGGAGGTTCGATCCTTGGGGAAGGTGTTCTCCGACACATCAAACTGTAAACCCGAAATACAAACATAGTCTAGATCCAGGACGACGGGAAGTGCAAGACATGGAGTTGGCAAGACAACCACAAGTACAGCTGCAATTTGTGAATGGCTTATGGATGTGTAGGTGTGACCTGCGGTGTAAAATCAAAATAAGAAGGGGTGAGACTTCGACTAGAAACCAACTTTGTCAGCAAAAATGGCTGTGAAAAAAAATGATATTTTAGCTTGCATGGTTTATCTTATGCAACCAGTTTTTTTTTTTATGATTACAATTTCCAGGGGCCGTATTCATGAAGCCTGCTCCTAGTGACACATTTCTAAGAAAATGCTTAGAATTGTGACGTTTTCAAATAATTTCCCCTTAAAGTTAACATTTTCATTTGAGTGATCTTTCCTTTTTAATGACACACAAAACACAGCACTCGTCGCCTTTCCTGTTGTTGATCAATGAATCCAATTTGCAATACAACACAGCCTGATATACGTCATCTTCCTGGGACTTCAGGCAGCTATGGGCCACAGGAACCTGAAAGTTCCTTCAAGAGAATCCTCTGGAATGAAAAGATCAGTGGCCCTTTAGTTTAAAAGGGGCTTTACATATTTCCCCTTTAAAATCAAATATTTCATATTAGAAAATAAAGCAAACAGGAACTAAGGACATTACAAGCATTGAATTTACAGTAAGGGGATAAACAAGTCATTTTAGTTAGATTCAAACATGCATATGACAGAAAATGATCCAGACTTAAGTACTTGAATAAGACAACCAAAAAAAGGATGAATACAATTCACAAAGGATGTTGATTAAATTTGTTTTTATTTCTATTTTTCCTTCCTGTAGCACTTTGAGATTTTTTTTGCAAAAATGTAAAGTGCGTTACAAATTAAATGTATTGTAATTATTATTATTATTATTATTATTAATAATAAAGAAGACAGAATAAAATACTAGGTTTGAAATTTGCTTTAGAAAATAATAAAAAAACAACAATGCAGAATCAAACTTTATGCTTTCAGATTATTTTGCTAGTTAGTCCTGGTGGAGCTAAGAATGAGATGATATATAATAAATCTAATAAAACAGAATAAATAAATGTTAACATGGCGCATTCTGATTGTCATCCAGGGGCATTTTGGTCTTCACCCTTTGATAACACACCTTGGAATTTGAAAATGAGAGAGGCTGCAGAGTAATTTGTATTTAAAGAACATATATGCTTCTATGAGGTGTGTGTTTGCGTGTGTGTGTGTCTGTGTTACTGTCAAAAGTGACAGCTGAATGGTGCATGAGTATGTAAAACGTACAACATGGAACTAGTTTCACATGTTGTTCAGCTCTGGAGGGACCTTTTCCGCTCGCTTGCTCTCCCTTTGGAGTTACATTAGAGAGACAAAACAAATTCTTATGCAACTTCACTCTGACGTCTCATGATGACTATGATCAGCCTGACATGAGTGTGTCTCATTGGTATTCAAATCTGATCTGGGCTGTTATGAAATCTTTTTGAAAAACATTGATCAGCCACAGTGCCCAGAAATACATGAGTCTCCATTGTGAAAGTCATCGTACAAAAGATAAATCTTTGAATATTATTAACCTTTTTACTCACTCAAGAGCCCGGGCGCCCCCTTAGATTAGCTGATCGGGGTTTACAGGTTGCACTCAGAGCCGTTTGAGGAGCGATCTGGCTTTTGCTATCCGGGCTCCCAAAACTCTGGAATTACCTACCTGCTGAAATCTGGTGTAGTAAAACTGTCTCTGCTTTTAAATCTCTGCATTAAACATTCTTTTAGAAAACGGCATTCATTTCTTTCTTTTTTTAAAGATTCATTTTTGGGCTTTTTTTATGCCTTTATTTAGAGATAGGACAGTGGATAGAGTCAGAAATCGGGAGGAATGACATACAGGGAAGGTGCCATCTGCTCCGAGGACTAGCCTCTGGACATGGAGTTTGCGCACTAACAACTTGTCTACCGACTCTCCCAAAGGCATTTCTTTCTGTGTGCATTTTTATTCTATTTTTCTGTTAAAACATTGTCATTATGTTTTTTGTTTTTTGGGGTTTTAATGTATTTTAAGCTGTTTGTGAAGCACTTTGTTAAGAAAGTGCTCTTTAAAATTAAGGTTATTATCAAAGGTCATTTGAAATGCCTGCTGACTACAACCACCAGAGGAAGCCCTCACTTATACACTAATACACAGTAGAGAACATCAAATATTATTTACCAGTATTTACAGTTAAGGATGTGACTTTTTTAGATAAATTAGTAAAAAAATAATTACACATTTATTTCTGCATATTTTCCCTCGTCACCTCTGCACCACTGTATGATGCCGACTAATGTTAATGTAACTTTTAATGCTTGGACATAGAGAGCAAAGTTAACCAGAGTTCATTTGCTTGTTTGTGTAAACACACTTGGTCAATAGAGCCGATCCTGATTCTGTTAAGCGAAGTGAAGTCACATGATATGCATCAGACTGACATAAGATTTACCTCATTGATAACGTAGCTCCACTCCCATGTCACACCCAGTGAAGCTCTAAAGGTACTTACATAATATCATGACAAAACACCAATTACATAATGTTAAAGTATGTCTTTTACTGAACATAACACATATTTTATCACAAACCACAAGTTTTGGTGCCTTAATCTGACCCGACTGGATGCACAAAAATGAATCGCATGTAGGTATTCACCAGAGGACAGTCTCTAAAGTTCTCTCTTCAATGAAAAGTCCCTGAAATCATTTTCAACCAACTTTCATTTTGTATAAGTTAGAACTTCTGCTGTTTGGTTTGGGTCATTTGTGCATTTGATCACTCGCAATTCAATGCAGTCAGTGCAGGAGAATCAGATAAGCTGATATTCAAGCGTTACAGAACTCCTTTAAAGGTGCACTATGTAGATTTGGTGGTAAAATTTGAAAGTTGGAGAAGTGAAACAATGCTCTGCTATATTTTCTAAATTAAAAACACAAACTTTACTGAAATAAATAGATGAGTCCCTGAACACTTTTTTAGAGTTAAAAAGCTAGCAGGAGAGTTACGATTGCACCGTTGCGGGCCCCTCTACCATAACTTCTTGTGTAGCATTTTATCTTCAAACAGTGTCACAGGGACCAAGTTTTCCTCTGAGGACAGTTTGTGTATAGAGTTATGAACATATCGAATCTGTACACTTCTCTGACTTTCACATTTCTCTACCAAAACTTCAAAGTGCACTTTTAATGTCTACAGTCTTTTTTTTAGCTTCTCTTTCCAGCTGTTTCTTATTTTAATCATATACCTTCACATCTCTCTCTGGAGAATATTGAAGCGTGATATTGTCTTACTTCGACAGTTTTCATGGGGTGTTTATTGAACAGTTCGACAATGAATTTATCCGACGCTTTTATCCAAAGTGACGGACATCAGAGAGTAAGAACAGCACAAGCATCCAGATCTAGAGAGGAGGAATGTACGAACGGATTAAAGTCTGGTCAGACACACAGGTGCTGACAGGAAGTGCAGAGGCAGAGCACTTTTTTTTATAACATTTTTATTAATAGTATATCGTCATCAACAACAACATCGACAAGGTAGAAAAAGGACAGTTGGGACACCCCCCAAAAAACAAAAACACCATACAAACAAACAACAACAACAACAAAGAACAAATAAACAAAAGAACAGCTGTTAATAGTACATCCTTTGTTTTGAATCTGGGTAACTTCTATCAGCTCATGTTTGTTTCTGTAAATAGACACACAGTAGCCTCCTTGTAGCCTGCTTTAAAGCAAGTCAGTAAATCACAGACATCAAGCAGCACTTCTGGTATGCAACTTGGACACAACATAACAACCGAGTCCTCTAAATGCCCCTAACTAGTAATTATTATATTTCCTACAGTCCTTGAACCTGTCATCTGACGCACTGGAAGGAGGTGTGTTCGTGTTAGAAAATGTGTGCGTCTGTGTGTACGCTGATTGTAGTCTTCTGTATGTCGGAGCGTTCATAAATCTCTCTCCAGCCAATAGGGAGGCTGCTTTTAATCCCAGCTCGGTAAAAAGCTGGTGAGAGTCCGGAGGCGGCTTTAATCTGAAGACAGAGTGCGTGCAGACAGGCAGAGCATAGAGGCAGAACGAGGACCAGAAGTTTCTGCGTTGGAGATGAAAGACTTCCTACAAAACTTTTAACATCACTTTGCTGCATTTTGGAGGTTCTTGAAACTTTTCCCCTGACGAGGAGACTGAGAGACGCGCTGTTTCTTTTTTTTCCCCCTGTTCATTCTCATTTCATTCACACTCATCCAGACAACATCATCTTTCTTCTTCATCATCTTCATCTTCTTCTGGAAGGATCGCGGTGCTACAAGCAGGTCTTCTTTGCCTTCATTGGACATCATCGTTGAGTCCGGTCGTCATGTCCTCCGGTGACAGCTCGGAGCAGAGTCGGCGGGTCAGCGTGCTGTCTTGGGATCAGGTGCAGCGTTTGGACTCCATCCTGGGCGAGAGCGTCCCGATCCACGGCCGAGGAAACTTCCCCACACTGTCCGTGCAGCCCCGGCAGATCGTCCAGGTGAGATCACGGTCCATTGCTATGTCTTTGAACGTTATTACCCATCCCCATAATAACATGATATCTTCAGGAGTGCACATGGCAGTGGGAATGAAGTAGGGAATAAACAATTAAGAAAAGGCAAAACGTTTCCTTTTATTGTCGCTTTAGTGGACTTATCGAGCCTACCTTAGTTTAAATACTTTATTAAAGCTGGCAAAACTTTTTTCATTAAGCTTTTTCTCTAAATAAATTATAATCTTTTCTCTACTGTATAAGAAATAAAGCTGTGTCAACAAATCACATTTGGTTTATTCCAATCAAAGAAGTTGTCCATAATGCCACAAAAAAGGGGGAAGAAACTGAAACTTTGTACGTCCTTATCACCAGGTGGAGTAACAGCATCACAAACAGTCACAGTCAAGTGAAGTACTGATCATAAAGTAGATCATGTTTGACTTATTTGCATATTAAATGTTAAATTACACGGTGAATATGTTTCTACTAAACTGGACAGTATGTCTAGATTTATTTTTCTTCTTCTTCCCATTTTTAAAAAAAAAATCTGCACAGGTAGAACTTTCCACTTGTTGTCCCATTTATTTCAATGCACACTTATGTGAACACTTTTCACAAGATGTTCCAAAATTCAAGTTTACTCACTTGTTGCTCAAACAGCTTTGATCAAAATAACCTGACAATATTAACACGTGCCTTCTCTCTTCTCTTTTGTTAGTTTGCACGTTGTTTTTAGGGCTAATTGCAATTTTATCATTATCATAATATGAGCATTTGTACTAACACATCCCAAAAGTCTGAATTCATCACAATAAATAAAAAAACACTTTTATTTTCAGACAGGCAATGCTCTCTCACTTAGCATATGTGCACATTTGACTAGTTGCACAGATGCCTGTGTATAACATTTGGATGCAGTCAGATGATGCTAAAGCTAGCTATCAGCCACTCTTTGATTAATTCGTGCCAATTTAGTGGAGATAAAAAAAAACGTTTTTAAATTCATTTTGAATTAAAAAGGGACCTTTTGCAAACACAGGTATTCTGGAAAACATACAGTAGACCAGACAGACAGAAACTGTCAGTTATAGCTAATTTGCACTCTTAATTTTGTATTTATTAATCAAAATTTAGATCGTTTTTGCAACATTTTATGGCACATTGCATATTTGTCTCCTTTGGTGCAGCCCTGATTTGATCACTGTCACTCTTGACATCAGGAATGATCTAACACTACGACTGCAGTTTTCCACTCACTCACTCGATCTTCTACTCCTTCTTTTCAAATTTCTTATAAAAAGTCGAAGAGGTAATGACTCTGCCATGGTTTATGTATAAGAAAACATATAGGGATTATATTGCTTGGGTTGCAATTTTCCTCTAATCCAGGCTCCTATTTCACTTGAGTTGTTCATTTTTCAGTGGTGATCCTGTGTGGAAGAAAGACCCCCACACATACACAGCATTTTAAGGGCCTCTAAAATCCAGGAGCCCCCCCCCCCCAAACCATCTGCACTGAACTTCCCCACTAATGCATTCCCTTCATTACACAGACCTGTGGGCAACAGAGACCCCAAACATCTTTCTTTCCATTCGCCACATGTCTTCATTAGAAACTTTAAAGACCGGCTTTTGGAAAATTATACCACTAATTATCCTACATCAGACGAGAGGCACCAAAGTCATCTCCATCTTGGAGATGGAGGTGCTAACATGTTAGCATGTTGAAATAAGCATTACCCAAAGCACAAAGATAAACATTTTAGTAATCCTGCTGTTTTTGTGTGGAGGTCCTTACCTTATAAGGTCGTTGACATTCAGAATACTAGTGCAAGAAAATGTGTAAACAAAAGAATCTACCTTTAAAAATGTTCATAAAATACATTAACATTTGGATAAAACTTTATTAGGTATGGTGCTGAATCACAACAAAAGTTATCTCATAGCATTTACATAAAGAAGTACTGAAGCCCATAAACTGTCATGCATCCATATACATTATATTTTCTCTCTTTTCTTGTGATAATGAGTTATTTACGGTTGTTTTCTCAATTGTTGACTTACTTATCTCAAATCTGCAGAGTTGCAAAAGCACAAAACAAACATAGAAACAGGTTTAACGTGCCTCATTAGTGTAAGGTTTGGTCTGGTCTATCGCAGTTACCAAACCTATTGTTTTTGTTTCCTGAAAAATGTCCCATTATCACAAGAAAACAAGCTTTGTTATCTCGAGATTATGAGATAAATACGCCAAAAGCCAGAGAAAACAACCGGAAATTACTTGTTATCACGGAAACTTGAGTCAATAAAATGTTCTGGCTTTTGTATAGAAAACCTCAAGATTGTACTCGTATTAATTCTTTTTAAAGCCATCAATCAATCTTTACGTGTGCATATAAGAGCTGGTAAAAGACTGTTCTCTTTGTTATATCACCTCCAAAGACCCAACGTTAATCCATCAGGAGCTCTAAGCAACATTTGGCAAAGTTACAATGGAATGGAAAAACTCCTTTCGAGAGGCAGACACCTCGAGCAGAACCAGACTCATGATGTCATCTGCCCATCTTTAAAAGTGGGTTAGAGGGAGATGCAGGAAGAAGGATATCCAACAATCACATGATCAAAACACTTGACGACAGTAACGAGAAAGAAGAAGAAGAAACTTCCTTTTAAAAGGCAGAATCCTTAATCAGAACCTGGTTCTAGGTGTAGTGCCATCTGCCTCAGTGGTTCAGACTGGTGTCACACTTTCAACGAAAGACTTTTCAAGCAATTTCACCGCCGTAGAGAAACGTCCCATTTCGGATTAAAGAGTTTTATTTCAGTTAAATGAATTCACTGTAATTTCAAATTTTTTGTCTAATGGGGTCACTAAACTCATTCCAAACTGTCCTCGGTAAGTCTTTCCAAAACCATTCCAAAACCACCACAATGTTTCGCTAGCAGCAGCTTTGGGTTGAAATCTGATGGAAGATTTGTAGTTTCTGTATTTTTTCATACTTTCAACTATTAAAATAATGAAGATTGTATCAAACAAACAGTATTGAAAAGTATCAAAGAATCAAACATTTTGACAACCTTCATCTCAGCAGGAAACTAGTTGCGGTATTTCACATTCTTTATTTAACCTTAAACTGCTTTTACACTATGCACTACTGACAATCTCTAGAGAATTATGTAGCAGACTGCCCCTGAAATCTTCCTGAGTTGTTTGTTCACATATCCCTCAAAGCAGGAGACTATCCCTGTCGGATAAGAGGGATGGGGGAGGATCTTAGGAGGAGTGTCGTTAAAAAGAACAAGGGGGAAGCAGTGGATGAAGCAACAGTCTGCTACAAGACGCTTTAATGAGAAGCTACTTGTCATTCAACACAATCAGGATATCACCTTAAGAACAAAGAATAACATACTTGCAAACGGAAAACATAATGACCCGTTTTCTTGCATGGAGATTGCACCGGCCGAGTGTGTGCAGTGCCCGATTGCAGGACGTAAACACCACCATCCCCGTCCTGCTCGCTCATGTAGAGTTTTCCTTAATATTTCCTGCTGTGTGCTCACATCGGCTCACCCTAAAGTCAAGCGATAAATTTACTAGAGGGCTGGCAGGAAAAAACTCAAAGTAATGTTGGTGAAGTTGGAGTTAAAAAATTTTGGCTGGGCACATTCACACGCCACATCTCCCGAAAAACTTCAGGAAGTTTTCAGAAGTTTTGTGCAAGTGTGAAAGCACCATTGAAGTATTTGACCACGGCGTCTTCAGATGTGAGAGTCTTTCTAAAGGTTTGATGTGTAGGCATAAGGGGTGTTAACACGATTTAACTTTGAAACACTAGTTTTGCAGTGACACCAGTTGTCAATTATATTACAAAGATGTTTATTTCCCTGTACAGACAGCTTTGTTTGGCACCTTTGCTAACATGTCTTGTTAAAAAAAAGGCTGAGTGCTTAGCCCTATAAACACATAGCATGTATAAACGGATTTCACAAATCTGCAATGCATCATCTCTCAGGGATGCCAATGTTTTGACAATTTAAAAGCAGACGCCATGTTCCCCTTCATGGAATATGTCACGCAGATTTGAAGTCTCTGCTGGATGATTTTAATACCATCTGGGCAGGAATGGAAACCAGTGGCTGACTGTAAGAAAGGAAAAACACACTCAAAGATCTAAACCACAGTGATATGTTTTGGAAAATGGTTTGACAGTAATGTGGGGTCTCCCTGCTAAATGGGCTAAAGAATGCTAAACCACCAGTGTGCTACTTTTAATATCATTTCTGAGCCTATGAACCCAGACCGAGCTGTCTACCTGAGAGAAACAGATCAGAGGATTGTAGAGACTAGGTAATGTGACCAATGGATCACACTCCCTCAGAGTCAGAGGAGCCCCTCTCAATGGTGGGTTTGTCTGAGGGCCACATTTAAATAACATCTGTTTGTGGTCTGGTTGCGAGCGAGCCACGGGAGCACTGAAGGAATACTTTGACTGTTACTGACGGACATCAACCCACAGTCTGAATATTTGCTCCGTACATGTTCCCAGAGAGCCTTACAGAAGCTTCATACCACATGATGATCAACGCAGATATCTCATTTGTGTGTCGTAATGTGTCGAGTGTGTTTATGTGTGAGGGCGGAGCTAGGGAGGCCTCGGTGGTTTTTGTTGGCCCTTAAGAGGGTTGTATCTTGTTCCCGCTCTGCTGGCTATCATATTTTCACTTAAGTTGTTGTGTCTGTAGATGTTTGAGATAGGTCCCATCACTTTTTTTTCTGCTTAAAGACTGGGAGTAGTACGGAGTGGCCTGGACCTGAAGTAGAATGTGAGGAGTGGATTAGTGCCCGTAATAACACTGGGCTTGTGAGTCAGCTTGACAACGTATCACTGTGGTAAGTGAAGACCAGTTGCCTGACTCCACGGCGGCCCTCGCCAGGCTGTAAACCAAATCCTCACTGGGCTATTGTTGAGCAGGAGCAACATGAAGACGCCACATGCTCCCAAGGCTCCCCAGAGAAAACGGCTTCAGAACATTCAATTTAGACCTGTCTGTAATGATTTTTATCTGGCAGGTAGTTTGCATGTTTTGGATTTCAATTCTTCTTTTTGAATGTTTATTTTTTTATTTTTTGCTTCTCAAGTATCAAACCATTAAGGTAGTGCAGAAAATATCTCTTTGGATGATTTTCAATGTTAGCATTTTTTTTTACTTGAATACCAATAAGCACTCATATTTACTTAAAACAAACTTTCAATCACTTTTTGTGGTCCCCTAGGAAGTAATAGAAGCGCTCATTGAGGAAAGTCAACGAGCAGGATCGCTCTTTCTCTATCCTATGGCTGGCAATTTTACCAATAAGTAAAACATAAATTTAAAAAAAAGTTTTGAAATATAGGCGGCCATAAATGTACCTGGGCAGGCCGGCCGAGTATCATCTACTGTACATGTGGAAAACAATGAGGATTGTAACATGAATGAAACGATAGCCTATTGGAAAGCGAGCTGACCAAAAGAAGGACAACAACCGCAGCAAATCAAATTTTACTCACCTCCAGCTCGCGCTGTAACATTTACAGCCCATGTTCACCCCCGTACTTTTATGTCGTGTACTTTCAGTTAAAAGTAGTCCAAAAACTCATCACAATTTCTCTTATAGGAAGACCATCAGAATTGATAGTCAATTGGAATTGGAAACAGACTGGAATCTGTTTTGCTCATATTTTTGCACTTCACACACATTAGGAACAAAACTGTTAGAAAGGTGATAACATCGTCATATGGGGTATCTTTTACATTTTCAAAAATCTCTGAGTGTGAGCTAGGCCTGAAACATCCTGGATTAAGTATGAGTGAGCCAATTCTTGTTTTCTTTTGTGTAAAACCACCATTAACAGACCGAGTGTAAAGCACTATCACGTATAAGTAACTGTATCTAAAGGAAGCATGAGCTGGTTTCTGGGTCACTTAGCAAACAAACTTGACCCAAATATTTGATCAAAAGATCCAATCACAGTTCCAGGGTGTACTTTTCTTCACATAGACTCTCACCAGTTTTATCTAACATTGCTTGCTCAAAAAATGAAACAAGTGTCTCCTCAGATTGAATTCCCTGGAAAGAGTCCGATCAGGTAAAGTTTTCAAATTTCTTGGAACCCTACAGGCACTGAAAAGGCCCTTTATTGTGGAGTGATAGCATCGTGTTTAAGCCTGTGTCTCACTCTGGTTTGACTATACAGGTGACGTGACCACCCGTGCATAGGAAACTCAAGGCATATTTTCAAAACAGAGGAAAAATCATCATCATCCCCCGCTGGCTGCCAAGCTACTGTACGACTGACTGGCTGGGTTCGTTTTGGAATTAATTTGTTAAGGTCAGGGACTTATTCTTATTCATTGTCGCCAGTTCCATTGGCAAAGGGATCGTCTGACTCACTGCCCAAAGCTCTCACAGGCGTCCGGGGCACTATGGGCTGGTAAATGGCTGGGTCATTTCAAACTGCCATAATAAAAACACATTCAGGCCGCAGCTTAATTTAAATAGTCAAGGAAACGTTCGAGACTTGAGAAGGAAAGTGGAGAGACTGCTATGTGTCGCCAAGGCGTTGTCAACACCAGACAGTCGGGTGTGTTTGCGGCTCTTTTTTTTCTTTTTTTTTTACAAGTCTTTAGGCGGAAGTGTCTCCCTTCGTTTGACTCACCAGGTGCTGGTGCGTCATGTGGGAAATGTATGAGCCTGTTTTCTGAGTGTTGAAGGACGGGGGATGGGAGGGCAGCAGAGCTGGGCTTCCTCACATACTCCTTTCGGGACCCCCAGACGGGCAGATTATGGCGTGCTGTTAACTCGAACCAACTGTTTAAGTGTGAGGTCAGAGCAAATACTGCTGTGGGTTTCCCTTGCTGGATAGTTTAAAAAAATCCTCTTGTCTCCATGTGTTGTCCTTTTCCCTGTGAAAACCTTCACAGGGACCTTCACTCCACTCCTTATACACCAGGCTCTGAACTTATGAAGCATCTGCGTTGAATAAATCTTTTAAAATATGAATTATTTAGGTTGCTAACTAATTAATGTTTTGGTGACAGAAAAGTTGAATTCTTTTTGTAGTCAAACCTATTCTCTTTTTTCAAGTATACATTGAAATATGCCTTTTTAATCTTTCCTTTAAAAAGATTATTTGGACAAGTTTGGGAAATATCTTTATACTCTCTTTGAAACATAGATGCTGCAAGGTATGGAAGGGCAGGACTTTGGTATAAGCTAACTAGCATGTTAGCATCACATGATCACCACACCTTTTTTTTTCCTTGCCCTTCTTACACTACTCCTGGATTTTCACCTCTAATATTTCAACCCTCAGTATTTAAATGCTAGTAAGAGACCACGGCAAGTTGGACATAGCCACAGGGATCAATTAAATGTCTTTAATCAAAATGGTCCTCTTCTCGACCGTTTCTTTACGGGTTAAAGTAAAGGATCCAAATCTGGGGTTTTAGCTTTAGCACCAACAATGAAAGCAGAAGGAAACAGGCAGCAGGGCTTTCAGTAAAAAAAAGAGCCTTTCAGCAATTCATTTATACCCTTTTTTTGTTTTACATTTTACTAAATGCAGCAAAGTTTTTGGTTTGTTTGTTTTTACGAGAGCTAGGCTAACTCACTAAACACACTATAGCTTTAACACTTAAGCTAACACAGCTTAACACACTAAACTCGCCCTACTTAATGACAGACACACGACTTGTATCAGACATGAAATCTGTTTTTTCACGACATCTCCTGTGCAAATAAAGCCAGTAAGAAATAATGAAGACTTTCATTTGACATCAGGAACTCTTATCTGAACTATTCCTGTGACATTTCACTCAAACGGAGCATTGTTGGTCACAAAAAAGAAGAACAAGATAAGGTTACAGTACAATAGGGAGTCAAAATAAAGGAAAAGGATCCGCATCATGGAAAATACCCTTCTTATCTTACTTCCCTTAATCTTCTTTTGTTTTTCCTTGGCTTCACTCAGCGCTTCTCTTGCTCAAATAATGACCACAACAAAATAAAAATAAAACTGGAGTCGGATGAAGCAGTTGTCTTAATTTGAAATCATTGACTTGTGTAAGAAGTCATATAAACCTTCAATAGAAGGGAACCATTTGATTAAGCATACACTAGAATTATGGCAGTCAGTGTATCGGCCACTAAAAGTGAAGAAAACTCTCACTGAGCCAAACGGTCGTACCAGCTGTGTTTTTTATTTCTTCCCAACTGGCCGTGTTTTGTTGCATTTCTTTCTTTAAGTGATGCAACAGACAGGAAGCATAAACATCAGAGCTGTCTGTAGCGCAGCAGTTTTCCCAAACATCTCAGCAACAGAGCAGCATGGTGATATTCCAGTTACCTGATAAATCTTTTTTTTTTTTTTCAATCCAAAGAGTATTTACATGCCAGCAAAAAGATCGCTTTTCTTACTATGAACACAGGCCAAAAGTTTAAAACTCACAGCTTACCTGTCCTTTTAACAGTCAGGGGCCCTTTCATCAGACAAGCACTGGCTTGTAATTTTTTACAGCTCGTCTGTTCTGATATTGCCTGAGCTTCAGGTATAAAGGGGTACACCTGCGTCTAATTGATGAGAGGATTTCTGAGTTTGCAAGATTCAGGAATTCATCACTGACTTTCCCAGACTCTGCATCCAAGCTTTAGTGCATAAATGGTTAAATCCTTCTGAGTGTTTACTGTACACTGATTTCTTATATTTTTAACTTTAAATCGAGCCCCTCAAAAAGGAGATGATTAATCTCAAGGGGCAACCTGTCAATACATGTACTTATAACTTATTTAAAACATTTATCAGAAAGTATACTTTATTTTTAAACTAGTTGGAATTTGTGGCACTTTCTGTTTTATCATTTACATCCAGACGTGTGTAAAAAAATCAATATGAGTATTGCCATGACAGGCTGTTTTTTTATTTCCATTTGTACTAATCAGGTGTTTTTAGACCCTTATTTCAAAGCTTTCTTTGTTCTACCCTCAGACTGAGTCAGTCAAATACCCAGTACAGTTATTGCATTCACTAACGGAATATAATTACATTTGTTCAGGTCTCATTATGCATTCTGTTTCAGTGCTTTCATTAAGATGGAATTTTTCAATCATGCTATATCATGTTCACATAACAGCGCCTCAGGTTCTTTTTTATCTTAAATAAGTTTGGAGAGAGCAGCTCCTTTTTTTGCATGTACAAACTCGCGTTTTCTGTTATATGTTTTGCAGATATCCATCACTCACTCTTTCCCCTGTGTCTTTGTCTTTCAGGTGGTCAGGGCTCGACTGGAGGAGCACGGCGTGGTGGTACGTGACGTCAAGCTGAACGGATCGGCGGCCAGCCATGTGCTTAACCAGGACAACGGCCTCGGCTACAAAGACCTGGACTTGATCTTTGGCCTGAGTCTCACTGATGACAGAACCTTCCGGCTGGTGAAGGACGTGGTGCTGGACTGCCTGGTGGACTTCTTGCCTGAAGGGGTGTGCAGGGAACGGATAACAGCCCTCGCCCTCAAGGAAGCATACGTGCAGAAACTGGTGAAAGTTTGCAATGACACGGACCGTTGGAGCCTCATCTCGCTGTCAAACAACACAGGCAAGAATGTGGAACTGAAGTTTGTGGACTCCCTGAGGAGGCAGTTTGAGTTCAGTGTAGACTCCTTCCAGATCACTCTTGACTCGCTGCTGCTCTTCGACCGCTGCTCAGAGACGGCCATGTCTGAGACCTTCCACCCTACAGTGCAGGGGGAGAGCATGTACGGAGACTTTGAGGAAGCTCTGGGTCATCTTCGCTCCAGGACTATCGCCACCCGCAGCCCAGAAGAGATCCGAGGCGGCGGGCTGCTCAAGTACTGTCACCTGATGGTGCGGGGCTTCAGGCCTTCCTGTGAAACCCTGATAAAACAGATGCAGCGCTACATGTGCTCGCGATTCTTCATCGACTTCCCCGACATAGGCGAGCAGCAAAGAAAACTGGAGGGGTATCTGCAGAACCACTTTGCCGGCATGGAGCACAAGCGCTACGAGTACCTGATAACGCTGAGGAGAGTGGTGGACGAGAGCACCGTGTGCCTGATGGGCCACGAGCGCAGACAGACTTTGGCACTTATTTCCGCTCTGGCATTGCGTGTAATGGCTGAACAGAATGCTATCCCTGCGCTGGCCAACATCACCTGCTACTACCAGCCCGCTCCTTATGTCAGAGACGTCAACTTCAGCAATTACTATGTGGCACAAGTTCAGTCACCAATGACTGCATGCAGGAACACTTATCAAACGTGGCTACCTTGCAGCTGAGCATTGACTTTAAGGACGTCCGGAGAGCTTTCCATTTTGTCCTTACATTGATGTTCACTGAGCTCTCATTTGAACGCTCAGTACCTCTGTAGCATTGTGGCTTTTTTGGATGGAGGCCCAAGGTGGACAAAAAGGAACCAGTGTACCTTTTTATGCCAAATCTTATATCAAAATCATTCCACTAAGTTATGTTGATTGAAACTGCTGTAAAAAAAAAAAAAAAAAAAAAAAAACTCAATCGAGCCTTTATATCTTTTTATTCTGTTGTCCTGTCATAACCTATGTGGACATGTATGGAAAATCATGAAGGTTTGACAGAGGAACTGTGCTAGTTCTGTTTCTTGTCTGATGGAGGCTTGTTTTGGGTCTTATAAGAAATGTAAATAACTTTGTTAAAAAAAAAAAAAAAAACAGAAGGCAGTTTTTTTGTTCTGTCTGTGGTTACAGCTGACCTGCCTAGGTGAGAGGGAAAAAGGACCAAAGAAGTACTTTCTTGTGTAGCATGAAAAACAAAGACTGTATGTGGTTCCAAGTGCCTGAAATAACCAACACCTTTGTCATAGTTGTTGTGTGTAAAAGTTGTTCTTGAAACTTTTTCATCCAGGATACTGTACATTTCTGTACCCAAGGTCAGGGTATACATGTTTTTAAATCATTAAAGAAGTCGAAAACATTACATTGGTCTTTCTTTACACTTTTTATCAAGAAGTATAATCAGGGGCCACTGGTGAAAATGGGCTAGCAGAGCTAAGCCGTCTATTTCTTATACAATGTGGATGAGAAAGTTATTCTTCAATCTACTAATGGATATTTTTACATTTTGGTGAAACCCAGAGTAGCAACCATACCTTATGTTTTCAAGAAAAACAAGCAGTATTTCTAAATGGGCTTATTGAGCCCAAGCTCTGTAGCATCCTCTTCCATCATGTAAATGAGACAACTTTAGCATTACAGAAGAGAAGCCAGGAATATAACTCAGCATCTCTTAACTTTAACAATCTATTTCATTCAATTAAAATGGATTGTTTCTTAAGTTTTATATATCGTGATCGCAATGCTAATTCCGTTAGCCTGTTAATGGCACTTGATATTTTGTGCTGGCATCAAGTGAACTAAGATGAACATCCAGGTCCAGCTGTGTGAGATTTTTTGCCTCGCTCTGGATATTAATGTAGCGGTATGATAATAAACTGTTTTTTATACGCTCTAGTTAACTCAGAGTAGTCTGGGGACGTGCGTCATGGATGCATGTCTCCAGGGTTTGTGTCTCACTGGCTGAGTTTCTGTCTCTCTTAAGATCTCCTTGTGTCTATCTTTCACTCTCCGTCCTCATCTCACACAAACTGCTCAGTGTGTTGTCTGTGTTCCATCCGCCAAACAGCGACCGGCCTGACACAAACACTCACTTGTTCAAGCTCTCTGCATTCTTTCCCCCTCCCAAGAAATGCATTCCCCCTGAGCCCTGAACCTATACATTAGCCATTTCCTTCCACTTGTGCATCCGACAAGGGGTTTCCTTTGCTTCAGTCCGAAAGGGGAGATTGCTGTTGCTTGTCTTGGATGATGTGAGCTCTGAGGGGGCAGCTGAGGACCAGGTGGTGAAATGGGACTGCTGGCTTTTTCAGTAAATGTAATGATGCATTCCAGCACTCACTTCCTGTATGATCAAAACAATTCAGTATGCACTCCCTTAATAACTCTCAAGATTTCTTTGCTATGACATTTTATCCTAATTACTTTTGCATGGGGGAAGACGTTTTGGGGTTCAGTGGAGCATAAAACAGCCTGTAGCTGCAACACACCTGCATACTATTGCTCCTGATGAAGAAAGAAAAGTTCTGTAAATGCAGGGACATGAATAAAACACTCACTGATTTCTTTATAAGAGTTCATCTGGAAGGAAAGCAACTGTCAGAATGATTAAGGGAGCGAGATATAGATGCAACGAGGGAAATTTCCCTCCCTGGGTTAGCTGTCAGACTCGTCTCCAAACTGCTACAAAAACACTCAAGGAAGCGTAGGACACCTCTGGAGAGATCCACTGAAATAAACCGACATAAAAGTCACAACTCAGACAGAGCTTGGCGTATCTTTTACAAACCGGTATTTTTTTTCTGCCTGGTCACCAGACCTCAAGAGTCAACCAGAGCGCTGCACATGCAGTATTAATTAGCAAACTAGAGCAAGCAGTTGATGTGTTGAGTGTTTATCCATTCAGAGACAATCTCAGAGAAACTTAAAAAAAAAATCTTGATTGCCTTGCCATGCTGTTGGCAATGGTGTATCTCAATTACTGATTCTATAAACTGTCATGTTCCCCAGAGGAATAACCCTAATGACTGTTTTAAACCCCTCAAATTTACTTTAACACTTCAAGCAGGTAAAACTTCCTATCTACGTACATTTTCAAACATCTGTGCACATCTCAGTGAAGATTTTTTCTAAATGGTTAATCCTCTTTTGTCACACGTTGGAGTTAATATTTTAGGTCTTAAAAGAAAGCTACTAAAGGAATCGCGATGAAATGTTACACACATCATTATTCCCAAGAGGATGAAACCTGTTGACCGTTTTACCCTCCTCCCTTTTCATTGCTATTTCTATCAGCATGTCAAAATGTGTTCTCATCAGGTAAACATCCCAGTATCTACAAGATGGATTGGCACCAACATTGTTTACCAGACTTTTATTGGTTTCTTGATGTTTAAGTCTTCTCAGCTGGTGATCTGCTGATTCCTACTTTAAAACTGTGAAGTCTAAATTAGCAGTTTTTAGCTTATTACATTAAGGAAATGTCTCAACAACTATTTGATAGTTTGTCATAAAAAGATTTACAGATTCATGTTCCCAAGATAATGAAGGCAATAGCATAATCCTTTCATCCAACTGTACCATTGTTAGAAATTCTGACTTACTATTAGAGTCAGATATATAAGTCAGCACCTACAAGATGTATTGGCCCAAAATTTGGTAAAGATAATCACGGTTTCTAGAAGATCAATTTTATTGAATTGAGTTAGGTGATCCCCAAACTTTAACTCTAGCACCACAAGGCTGAGTGTTGCATTCATTGTTGAATGAATTGCCCTTGAATTCAGATTCGTTCATGGTATGAAGAGCACCAAGGTTTAACAGTTCCCAAGGGATTAAAACAAAACAACATTAGTGACCCATTTACTGTTATACAGCTCTACCAGCAGATTAAATTTTCTACCCTTTAGTTGAGATACCTCGATATCAAAAAAATGGACTGGCAAATATGGCTCCGAGACCATTAATCAATCCAAGTTTGTTGTACCTTGTAATTTTTCTTTTGATCCATTTGGTTGACTTTTTTCTGTGAAATGTCTGGGTAACTTTGATGAACTATTATGACATTTGGTAGAGTTACTCTTGTATTAACACTAATGATACCTTCACTATATATTTCGAGCAATCATAAGTTAAGTCCAAAATTGCGGAACATTTTAAACGTTGAAATGTTTCAACATCGTGTAAGAACAACACTGTAAGCAAGCAAAAGTTAGCATTCAATTTAACCGGTTCTGTGCAGCCTTCAATGGATTTTATGATGGAAAAATCTTGGTGTTTTAGGTGCTTATGGTTCCCCCCCCCCCAAAAAAGCTCCAACCTTGTCAAACATTGATTTAGTATTTATTCTAGCAATGCTATTTTTCATCATCAGAACAAGTATTCCAAGACAAGTTGAAGTGTTATTTTTCTTAGAGATACACCTCAGATTTAAGACAAGGTAGCCCCAGTTTTGTTTTTCCTGGACACATACCACAAATAAATCTGACACTGTTAAGCACTGTGGTTCATTCAGTTCCACAGAGCGCACCAGCTCTCAACAGCTTGGCCTTCTCACCCCTGTCTTCTCCCCAGTCTACGTGGGTGGGCTCTTCTGGGTTTGACTCCCACCACAGACATTGGAGTCCAAACGGTCCTGTTATCATATTTTCCCTCCTTTATGTGTCAGTCTGCTGTGAATAGTAATTTCTGTCTGACGATCGCAGTGTGCATGTTGTTCAGGGATGCAGCAGGTTTGCACACAGCTGATTAGATTGTGGGAATGTCTTCTTTAGTGGGGACGGATACCGCCTGGGGGATGATGGGAAGGGTCAGGATGAGTGTGGAACCAAGAGTAGTCTCCAGTGTAACACACTGTTCATCGTTGTCAACTCTCAGCTCCCTATCCGGGTATTCTTGCTGCCTGGGGAGATTGTTATGGAAAACAACTTTCTCCGAGATTGAGATGCTTCATGGGCAACTGAATCAAACAAAGATGCAAGCAGTGAACCTTCAAGAGCATGCTGAAAGAAAGACGTTACTTATCTTGGGAGGTGGAGTTTAGGGGTAATTAGAGAGAGGGTAAACATATCAAAAGTTATTTTTTCATATCAAAGAAAGTGGTGAGAACTATGCTTCCAAGTTTCAGCTGCCACAATCCAAATTAAGTTCCATAAAAGCACCACAAGTGCAAAAATCAGCAATTCAGATATAATAAAAACAAATACAATTATTCTATTAAAAAATTATTGTATTGGATTGATACTAATTTGAGTCTTTACAGCTGAAGAATGAAGGAAGTGGTGCTAAAGTTTTTCTCATAAAGCAGTTTTACTGGACTGGTCGGCATCGCTCCATCCATCATCATGGCATTCCCCTCACAGGACTTCTATTTGTAGGATCTGGGGATACTCAGAGCAACTTCACCATGGTGATGTCTATTTGTTGACCTGAAATGCAACGAGACTGCCTGTGCCATACGAAAACATACCGCTGGCAGTTCTAACTAAGCATCCACCTTGGTTGGCTTCTGTTGCATTATCGTGTGCCACAGAAATGGGATCAAAACATATTTAATGAGAGTTTCTAGTGAAAAGAATAAAAATGTATGACATTTATATGAAAGTATAAAAATCTCATACCTACAAAAATCTGTTTAGCACATGTATTCACCTCGTGTCGGCTCACATGCTGGATGCTTCTCGCAAACAATGACATGATATATGGGATTCATTCTTTAGATTTTAACCCTCAGAGCTCTGCAATAGAAATTGTTTGCACGTGCCTACATTGACGGTTAAAAGTTTTTCAGTTGAATTTTGCTTAATGAGAACATCCCAAATTTTTAATACATATCTTTCAATAATATATACATACTTTATTAACGCCTAGGGGAAATTCTGGTTTCCACTCTGATAGTTTCACCCTGAGAATTGTATGTGTCCCAGGCCCCCCATACAGCAAATGCACATTTAGGTCTATTCTGTCTCATAATACCAGAGCATGATGTGAAAAATCTTTGCCACATGATTAACTTTAATTCAAGTTTCTGTGTCTCATAGGAAAATAAAACGTTCTTATGATGCTGTTAAACTACAAAGAGACAAATTTAGTCTTCTCTGATTTCAAATTTGAGGTCAGCTGGACAGAAATAAAAACAGACATAAAACCCTCACCAAATCCCTCATAAAAGCCAGCTCAGTGATGAATCAATCAACAAAGTATTGCAGGTTGTAATTTTCCTGGACCGACACATGCTGTATAATTCTTTCAGTAGCTGAATTTATTTTTCCAAAACAAGCAGAACAGAAGTGTCCTGTGCATCCACTGCCCTCACCGCTTTAGTTAAACAAATTAGTGAGTAACGTGTAATTTACAGACGGCTTCACAGACGCCGAAGAAAAACCATTGGCCTGTTTTCTTCATGACAAATAAGGACTGGAGTACAGACCAATTCTGTTGAGTCACTCCCCAGACTGAAAATAATGAACTGTATTTTTAAGAGAGTCCCAGACCACTCAGGGAGTAGACTATAAACAAAAAAAAGAGACACCGTGTGACTGCATGACACAAGGTTTGGGAAAGATTTGCTGAATGGAAATGTCATGTCTCAAAATGGCACAGAGAGATTTTATTTATTTAATTGGAAATGGATAATTTCAGCACACTGGCTTCTGCAGCTGCTGGAGCCATTGGCAGAACTTCATCTGAAGGCAAAAATGAATGGTATCACACCAACATCTGCTCAGGCCAAACACCAGCCTGCTTTCATTTGGTTCAGAGGAAAGATGGGCGGGGGTGTTCTCTTTCCTTATCCCAGCGGCTTCCTGACAGCCACAGTAAACACCGGCCCCCTGAAAGGTCACACTGTTTGTCACCCTTGGGCCCCAGTAAGGAGCTCTCCTCTCATAAATATTAATGATCACTGTAACGAAAGGGGCCACTGACTGTTAACAAGGGGTGTGGAGGATGGGAGCGAGGGGTGCTCCTTTTAACACTGCGAGAGACTCCTCCGCTGTGGGGCCACTGGAAACCAGAGAGACTAACCTGGAACGGTCAGGCCCCTGCTCCTAGCCTATAAGCATCTTCTTAGGCTACTTTAACGAAACCAAGATGCTTTAAAATGAAAGCAACTTCCAGATGAGCGCTGTACAATTCTACAATTCATTTAGCAGACGCTTTTATCTCAAGCGACGTACAGCAGAGAGTAAGTACAACACAAGCAAGGATCTAAAAAAGAGGAAACAATGTCAGTAAGTGACAGAGACAATACACAACATCGACGGCAGATCTTGAGAGCTCTAATCAGTATAGAAACCATCTTAAATTTGTCTTTATCAAACAAAACCATCGTCATTATAATCATCATCAATAATATCAAAACCATCGTCATCATCATCATTAAGATCGTAGGTGTTCATGAAAGAGCTGGGTCTTTAGCTTTTTCTTAAAGATGCAAAGGGACTCTGCACATTATAATGGAGTTTGGAGGTTTGTTCCACCACCGGGGGGCGACAGAAAAGAAGAGTCTAGTTAGCGTCCTTTAGCACCTTTAAGTAACTGATCTCGGGCCTGAAATGAAAACAAGAAAACAATCAGGTTGATTGGGCATATGTTGAAACAGATATAGTAAACAGTCAATGATGATTCTACAATTCACTGAGCAGACGCTTTTATCCAAAGTGACAAACATCAGAGAGTAAGAACACAAGCAAGGATCTATAAATGAGGAAACAACGTCAGGCAGTGCAAACAAACAGCTTTAAGTCTGATCTGACAGATGTTTCTATGAATGGAATTTGCTAGAATAACAACTTGCCTCCTGCTGTGTGTCGGCATGTAGCATTATAAAATGTTAAATTGAACTCCACAAGAGCAGATCAGACGGTCATCGAGGTCAGCAATGCTTGTTTGTAGTTGTTCATGTTGAAATGAACACTGCTTATAGCGGCTGATATTGTTTCTTTCTTCCAGAAAGTAGTTATGTGTAAGACCCAATTAACAAACAAACAATTCTGGGTGTCTGCATCTTAGTTTCAAAAACTCTTCACTCATCCTCCAGTTTCTAAAAACTGAAACAGGGTCAGAAGTGTTTGTGACTCTTTTCCTGCATGTCATTTCTGACACTATCCACTGTACCATCAACAAGCCCCCAAAATAAGTCTTTGCTATTTTCACAACGCACCGCATCACCACACAACCCAACTCAACCCAAACCAACTTAACGTGTCATTTAGTATCATACACAAATAACAGTGAATCTCATCCCATCCTCATGGCTTTCATTCACATTCACTTTCTTTTGCTACAAATGTGGAATTAGTGAAAGATCAGTTATAGCCAATAGTTTCAAATATTCATATGATAATCTAAATTCTCCCCCTATGATCAATCACCCTCCAGGCACTCAGACCCTTCAATGCACCCAGCTGGGCTAAAACTGTAGTGGGCCTTGTTGATCAGTCAGCCTCAGACAGCTTATATAACTCTGTTATATAATAACTTGAGCCACACGCTCGAGGTATACCATGCTCCCCCAAGGGCTTCACTACTCACACAGCTGAGCACATCTGGAACCCGCCGATTTTAACCGAAGCCAAATGATATGCAGACAGCTGCCAGGATAGGCAGAAAGACGCTTTGATTTGGTCCAAGACAACCATGAGTCTGCAAACTGTGGATATAAATTTGGAAAACTTTTTAGGGATGTTTGCTTGATTTGGAATTATTCAGATTTGGAATTTTGGAGACTTTCATTACTTGGCATTCCTATGAATGAAATATGCTCTCTCTGAAACCCCCAAAGCAAATCAGCCAGGTAAGTATGTGTGTGTAAGATGACACACTATACATCTATTGCTCCAATGATTAAATTGGAAAGGTTTAAGATGTGTGAGTCGTTTGCTATAAAATATTATGCCTTAAAATGTATTATTTTAAGCAAACTGCATAAACCTCCCGCCGTCTTGCACTGGGAGTCATTTTACTCTCAATTGGATCTCCCAGAGTTACACACTGTATATCAAGAGTTGCTTGCAATGTTGATGTTTCCTCATGAAATACGGCTCAGCGGGTAATGGCATCAGGACTTCATGCTGAGAGAGAGAGGCAGGAAGGCTTGATGGATGAGCCACAAGGCAGGGGCTTCAGTTTGACTCGCTGTGAGCAAGGAGGAATGACATCTGATCCACCCAGGTGGGAGAGGACAGGCCTGCTTCTGTTTCCATCCAAAACCTCTGCCGGGTCTGGAGCTGCCTGAGGGGAGAAAGAAGGTAAATCACATCTTCTGTTCGCATGTCAGATAAACTTGAGATCAACTACATGGCTGCAGCTGATTGTCAGAGCTGAAGTGTTTGTCAGTAGTTCATTGAGGTGTCCTCACCCTATCACAGAATGGAATAACGTGAAGTAAATTGCACAATATATGATGCTATAAACTCCAGTTGGTGATTACCAGCCATGTGCAATTAATTGTGCTTTCAGGAATCCACTGAAGTAATAACTGTGACATTTTCATATGCACAAATCTGTTTTGCTGCTCTCCAGGGCCAGATGAATTATAGGATCTTAAAATTGATAAAGACAGCTCATAAAGGTTTTTCCATTCCTTTTTCTCCATACATGAACATCAGGCAGACAGACTTAACTTGAAAAAGTGAAGGTCTAGCAAAGCTTTACAGTGTCATCCTTGCAGTTCCCACAGGATCTGATTTCTGAGAGCACCAAATATATTCAAAATATGTTACTGTTGTTACACATTTATTTACCAAAGAAACCATTAACATGTTAACAACAGATATATGAGATTCCCTGATGGGCATGTGTTAAAGGAACAATATGTAACTCTGACGCCCAGCCTTAAAAATTTTGTACTGCAGTCCATATTCAAAACATCCAACAGAGCTGTCCCCACCCGCACCCCTCCTCCATAGAGCCGATGTCAGGTTGCCGTGTCGCGTACGGAGAAGCTTCAGTGTTTAGCCAGCTCTTCATCGGTCTTGCCACCTAATAAGAATAAGCATGAGAATATAGGTAGGTGTAACATAACTCTGTGCGTCACTGTCCCCTCCCACACAATGACTCACTCAGATTAGTTGAGTCATAATCACAGCTCTGTGCCTCACATTATTGACCTATCGGGACAAACAAACACATGCCAAGTCTTTGTGCACCTGTTCCAGTTTATAATCGGACATATTAATAGGACATATTTGACTGTCAGCGGTGTGTGTCTCAAACCAATATTTACTCCACAGAGGGACATTATGTAACAGAACTACACAAAGTAAAAGCCAAAGAGCTGACCGTAATAAGCATTAGATACAAAATAGTGCATATTTGTGGCTGTGATTCTGTTTCTGTTTGTTTATCAGAAGGAATCAAAGCAAAACAATATTTGTAAATGCAGTTTTGGCCATGGGAGCAAAGATAGACAGGTTTTTATATTAAGTTAGTCACAAAGGTCCGAGGCTAATTACCTTCTTTTGGCTTTTAATCAACTCTCATTGTCTTCAAGGCTTCTGGTGATTAACATTTCAGCCAAAGGGGAAGTGTCGAACTTTGCATTTCTTTAAGCCAACACTTAAAATATGGCTCCAAAAGATTGCCATGAAGCTGCATTAAAATGCCCAAGTTTACAGTGATTAGACATTATGTTTATAGTCTCGTAGAAAATATGGTTTTATTCTGTATAGCTTATTTCTCTAACCATGACAGCTGTACACAGGTTGAGGTTCAACAAAACATGGTTGATTTGAGTCAGAACATGCAGTTGGAAAAAGTTGATTTATTTTGTTGGTTGGACTTTTAAAATGCATGCAAACATGTTAGCCTAGCTGAAATGGTACTAAATCAAATTTCTAGTTGGACTAACACACCTAGATAATGCAGTTGGAGATCTAGTAATTTTTGCATGTTAACACCACAATCGGACCCAAACTGGACGAGGCGTTCTGCGCTTGCTTCACAGTCCCCGTGCCGGGCTTTGACCTGTAAGTCGAACTGCATCAGTACATATGATAGCAGAAGTTACATATCATCTTAAGCTAGAGGGAGAGCTTGCATCGCATTTGAACTAAAAGCTGTAAAGAGCTGTATAGTTGTCTGTGTTTTCACTGTTCAACATACAAACACCACTCTGCCGTTTGGTAGCCTGCTAACTTGTTTGCAAGGTCAACCGGAAGATGTTCCAGAACTCGATTCTCCCTCTGTGCATGTGGGACAGGACAGTACTCCAATCAAATGACTAAAATGAGCTGTAACCGTAGTTCAACTTAACTGTGCATGTAAAAGTACTGTTTGTTTTTGTGCCTGCATTCACCATATCTGGCTTGTTAGCATATAGTATGTCTCTCTTGCTGACTTGTTTGTGGCGGCCAACGCATGGGATTTAAATGTGTTGTTTACATTTCCTGAAGATCCCTAACTGTTCTTTTAAAGCTGCTGTGAGGAACTTTTTGTTTGGTGTACCTGTGGACAAAGCCGGATGTCTTATGTATTCGCTGATTTTCTCCTGGCTCCTCTTCAAGGTCCCATAGAAGCATCAGTATTAATTGCAGTCTGTTTCATTACCAGCTGAAAACTCCTCACAAGATCTTTTAAATATGTTTACATGCCAAATTAATGACCAATTGACTAAAACTACATTTGATCTTAAATAGATTCATTTATACAAAGTTAGTTTCTTTCATCTCTAGCCATCCCTGGCCCCCCCCCCCCCCCCCACCCTCCCTTTCCTCTGTCCTCTCTCCTCCTCTGCACATTCATCCGCCTTCTCGTCTTTCTCAGATGGATCAAATATTTGCTCTTCTCGGGCCCCGGCCTGTTTATTTTCTGGAGTGCGTTTTCAGCAGCGGTCAGGGCTGTGTGGTGGCTCAACAGTGCCGTCTCAGACATGCATGTGTTTGGCTAAGCGGCTGGGGACAGAGGCCGGCCCGGGTCCGGGGCTCTGAGTGCACCGGCAGTGTTGGCCACTCTCCCTTTCGCTGGGCAAACTGGGTCTGTGAGCCTCACACACTGCAGCCATTCACTCTCCCAGCACACACAGGATAGAGTATGGATTGTTTGCACGCTGGTGGCAATGCCAGGAATGCTGAGCCTGAGTTCCTCTCTGGGAAAAAATGGTATTTGGTTCTCTCTGTCTCTCTCTCTCTCTCTCTCTCTCTGCCTTTGAAAGGTTGAAGAAGTCTGATGAGAGGGATCACTAGGTGCATTAGACGACCCGTTTCCTCTTTTCTGCAGATTCCAGACCGGCTAGTCAGAGAGGGCCTCCCAGCCAGAGGAATCCTAAGGAGAACCGCTGCCTTCCACATCGGTATTTCCTGACCCAGTGCCACATCCCTGGTGGCTCATTCACAGTTAAAGCAATGAAAAAACAGAAAGCTATATAGGTATGCACACATACCCAATCCATCTTCAACTCAGCATTGGTAATAAACATTTATTTGGAGATTAAAAACATGCAAACAGCTGGCAAAGTGCAGCGAAAGCATTCTCTTTCATAAAGATACACGGACCTACGAAGCTGTTTATCGGCTAAATATTTGCTCCTAAGCAAGTCTGTGATGATCCTATTCTTTATGTTTTAACCATTGTAAAGTGTCTTTGAGTTTTTAAAAAAGCGCTTATAAATAAAATGCATTATTATTATTATTATTATTATTATTATTATTATTATTATTATTATTATTATCCTGCATGACTGCAAATGATAATTTTCCTGTGCTTCGGTGAACACAGGATAGAAATGATCTTTTACGGCTTTAATAGTTTGGCCATATGCAAAATCATGATCATCACCCACGCGTGAGGACCTCGACGTCCCTGGAGATCTGATCCCTTCAATCTCGGCCTCAGCAGTGCGTGACTGCGTGTCCACTTAACATCTTAGCCAATGCACAATGCAAATGTAATAAGAGCTGCAGGTCAGGGAGGAAATGAAGCACACTCCAGAAGTCAACAGAGGAGGGACTATAAATCTGGAGCTGTTGAAAAGTTGAAATTGGTGAGCACTTAACACAGTGGAGACATGAGGTGCAAGTAATATGATGTGAAAAAAGGTATTTTCATTATTTATTATTACAGATTGAAAAAAGGAATAAAGTAATAAAATACAAAAACTCTTTGACTTTACCTGAGAAATGTACAATTTGAATTCATTGAATATTTTAGAAAAAAGCTTGATACGTTTGCTTGAGTGCATTTGAAGGGATTTTTGATTATTTCAGCGTCATTGGTCAAAGCTTTCCCAACATCAAGTCATCTTTATCTTTCTTTGTATTTAAAGGGCAAAGTTAAGCACCGATAAAATCCAGTAATTACGTTGTATTTAATGATATGCAAATAGTCTCAAAATCAAAAAGTGAAAATAAACAAGTTAAAAAAAAGGAAACAACCGTTAAAAAAACAGTCAACAAATACACAAAACAGTAACACATATCAGAATATGTTTCATCAGAATATGCAATAACCCTTTCCGTTACCAGTCCAGCTATAAATAAGTAAAGTACCACAGCATAGGTCTGTGCAATCTCCATCACTTGTAGCCATGGTAACCATCTGTATAAGAATTGTACACTTTGCACTTTTAGTTTAAAAGTTATTTTCTCCTGAATGTTTAGTCCTTTCACATTTCCATGTCTTAGCATCTATAATTTAAAAATTTGTATTAATAAAGGGTGGGGTACAGGTATCTTTGAGACTCGGGTTTTTGGGACTCGACTCAGACTCAGCTTAGATTTTCTTTGGTGACTAGGACTACAGACTTGACTAGGAGTACAGGTCTAGTGACTGGACTACAACAATGCTTCAAATGTATATCGCTATGTAGTTTTATGTTTTATGTATGAATGTTATCAATTTATACACTGTTGACTCAAAGGCCCAAGAGTTGGAAACTAGCAATCGCTATACACTCTTTGTGTATCACATCAGTTTTATATTCTTTATGGAAACTATGTTAAATTACATAAACACACTAAATGCATCAAGGCATCAAGGGGTCAAGTGGAGAAAGAAGTAGGAAAGAGCTTTTATATAAAAAACAAAACAAGAAAAACAACCCTTTTGGTCTATCAGATTAATGTCAGCACACAAACACTAGAATTTTCACAGAAATACAAATCTAAGAAGGGAACACTTCATCAGTTCCTCCTTGGCGGTTGTCAACCTCTTGTGAAATTCTGCTTTCAGTGTGTCTCCACATGCCAGGGGAGCTCTCCCTTCCCCTCCTTCTACAAAGATCCTGAGAAAGTTCTTCGGAAGAACGAATGATTATTTATCTTTGGTACATCTTCGATCTAATCGCAAGCAATCCTCCTGAGCATTTCATCTGAAAAAAGTACAGCAAACTAACAAACAAACAAACAAGTTAGTCCAACAATCTGTCCAAGAGGAAGGATTTCACTTAAAGACAGACCAAAGTCAATGATCACTTAACCAATATTTTCTAGCTGCATGTTGTCATTTTTAACAAATAGTCCATTTATACTTCTACTTATACTGGTGTTGAATCTATAACAGGTGCAGGCTTTTGAGAAACTAACAACAGTGAATAAAAAACTGGCATCAACTTGGGAGGTCAGAAACTCCACCTGGTTTAATTCCCACATTGCTTTAGACATGCTATGTGAGACGAGAAGGAACTTCCCTCACTACTGGTGGATCAGGTTCTACTTGGAAAGGAAGCATGATTAGCATCACTGTGTGGTTTCACCTGGCTGAATCTCAGGAAGAAACTCTACTTCAGCTCATTGTGTTTGCTGTCCCAGTCTACAGGTTGATTGATTTTCAGACTCGATTCTAGCGTCTGTTGGGGCTCGAAGCACAGACTCACAGGGGCCCCCTCAAACCAGCGTTCATCGCCAATATGTTGTAAATCAACTGACACCAATGGTGACTTTAATTTACAAACTTAAGTTTCACAGGAATATTGATACACTTAGGCCCCCGTCATATGGGGGCATCTTAGGGAAGTTTCCTACAGTCATTGCAAAATTTGCACATTTTAAGCCACTGCTATGGTTTAAAGTTTGTTTGCCCTCGGGGGGGCCCCCTACTGGCCACGGGCCACAGGCTGTTGCCTGCCTTGCCTGTTGACATGCAGCACCTCTGCTTATTTTCAGGAGTATAATTTCAACTGTCGACAAAAAAAATGCTCATATCAGTCGACAAAAAACTTGGTGTTGAACCACTGATAGAAACAGTCAGCAACAATCTGGTGAACTTAAAGGCTTTATATGCGATTTTTTGATCTAGCAGATGTCGCCCTTGAGCACCAGCATGAAACCAAAACAACTTGCGGTGCATTGTGGGTTAGCATGCTAATGCTAGCGATCTTTATTATGCTCATATCTTCACACTGCATGTAAATTTACCCGAAATAAGCGTGATCTAGAAACGCAGTTAAGCAGTGAGTACAGTATGTTATTCTTCTTTTCTCTGCTGGAAAAGAATGCCTGCAACAAAAAACCCAGTGGTCTGTTGCACTATGTCTAAGTTTTATCTTAAGTTATGGTTAAGTGGGAGGGGGGATGTGTGTCACGATTTGTTCTTGTTACATTTTATATATTGTTTTTTTGGGGTTAAGATTTAATTTCCTGTTTTATTTTGACATTCCTCACCCTAGTCTTGTCTTACTTTTCTTGTCCCAGTGTTTCTTGTCTCACTTCCTCCTGTGTCTGGTTTCCCTCCATGTTGATTGCCCTCATCAGTTTCACCTGCGTCTGTTCACTTCTAGTCTATTTAGTGTCTGTGTGTTTTCTCTTCATTGTCAGTTGGTCAAATGTCAATAACTCTGTTGTGCTTTTTCTTTCTTTTGTCCTGTTGCTTCTCTTTGTGATTTTACGTTGGGGTTTTGTTGGATATTTGTGGACTCTGGGAGTGGGGAGCTTTTTAGTTCTGCAATTGGGTCATTTTCCATTGTTTAAATATTCATGAACTGTGACAATTTGGTCATTATCGTCCTACTTAAATCCACACTAAACCTTTAGTCGACACTGGTTACGTTTTTTTGTGTCATTGTTTGGTTGCAACATAGAGCTGTTTGGCTAATCTTTACTAAAGAAACATCTAAATTAAATGAAATATTGTGTTCGGTATGCCGTTTTCCCTTCTCATGGCCAATCGATGAACAGCCTTTTTTTAAATGCATAGTTTGTTACACTGTCTCCTTGTGACTGATTGTGTCCGAACAAACTAACGGCTAAATCTAATATCTTCCATTTCACACTTAAACTGTCTGGTTCGGTGTGTGGCCTGTATCAGGGTCACACGTGGCTTAGGGGTGGTTTTTTTCCCGTGACATTGTGGGCACTGAGCTATAGGCTTATCAGCATTCTGGTTACTGAGCGTTGCTTTGCCACTTCTAAGCTGAGCCTTACCTCAGGCTCTTCATTATCGCAAACAGAAACTGTTCTGTGTGGCCTTCACCTGTTGGTTGTGGTTCTGACATTCATGGTTCTTTGTCTGGTGTTCTAGCATTTATCTCTAAAGCTGTTGGAGGCTCAAACAGCATCATGGGATACATGTTGGATAAACTGTTTCCCCTGACATCTGTCTGTGAATCTGAGCGTAAAGTACAAAAGTCATAGTGGTCACATTTATCGGAAATATGCTAGAATAGAATACAATAGAGATATGGAGACTTGTTAAGCCTAGTTTAGCATAAAGCGTTTCCACCCATTCATCCCCTGAACCCAATGTTTATGCTAAGCTAGGCCATCCAAACTGCAGCGACACTTTTTTTTACAGAGATGAAAAAAACACATTTCCTTCAAGCTTTTGACAGAGGCCTGTGTATTGTCCCCCTTTAACTCAATCATAAGATGACCATCCACTTTGCTAACCTAGGTATGACCTGAACTTTGAAGAAAAAAAAAGAGCAAAAAAACTGAAATCTTTAGGATCTTGACACATCCCCTCACATGTCAGATTAATTCTTTCTGTCTGTTAAGTACCCATTGCTCCATAAATGTACATTTTTTTTAAATAAACCTGTCTGAACACATACCAAGAGAGAAACCAAATGCAGGAAGCGTGGCCGTAGATTTTCTGTTTAAGGTCACAGAGGAAACACTAGATTGTGTGTTCTCACTCTCAACACAAAATCTCACAGTATGGAGTCTTTCCACTGTGATATAAAATGCTCACTGAGAAACACTGTCATTACACTAACTGATACTTAGCAAAGCTGGATGAGACGTTCACGTGCCAGCAGAACGAAAGAGGAGAACAATCTTCCACGAGTTTGGCTTTGAGTAAGAAAATCCACTTTTAACTCTACAGATAGAATTACTCTTTTTCTACTTGAGTAAGAAAATATAACATCTTTGTGTTGTCACTCAGAGACTAGACTTGTCTGTCTCACATGCAAGAAAATATGTTAAGTTTAGGATGATTATGGCCCGCTATGTGTAAATTAGTGTATACCTATGTTTCAGTTATGGCCAACCATCGTCTCAAATGAAAGGAGAGGGAAGATATACAATCTAGACTCGGGCCTTTGGTTCACCGCTCAATTTCATGACCTCCACGCCCTCTGCCATCACCACTCCATCCATCTTCCCTCCCGTTCAAAGCTTGACCCTCTCACCGACTTACCACATCACATCATGAATCCTTTCCCTAATGATGGCATTTGATGTGAACATTTATTTTCTCTTTGCACAGTTTAATTAGCTTTATAGCCTCAGTCCCTTTTTTGTACGTAGTTCACCTCCTGCTTTTTGGGTTAATTGTAGACCTAAGTTACATACAACCAAACCGCCCAACTCCATCTGGTTTGACGTAGCTTTTCTTCCCCCCTAGAGGTCAAATGAGGTGACTGCAAGGCAGACACATCCAGAGGTCTCAGAGTTTGTCTCCTAGGAGGAACAGCCAACAATAACTATCCTCCTGCAGTCAGGGATTTATAAGAGCAGGTCTTACACTGTCTTATCATCACTCAATTCCAGGAGCTTTTTGGTGGTGATGTCTTCTTGGTTTTCCTACAGTACTTTGCCTCATTTAATCTTTGTCTTCAGACACAACGCTAATCTGCTATGGCTGAGATATAGGCCATGAGGTCGTGCATGGGAAAACTGCAGAAAAAACTGTATTCCTAACAAGTTTGTGCACATGTAGATAGTGAATAGACTTCACTTATATTGCACTTTTCTTGTCCTCACATCCATACACAAAGAGTGAATGGAGATGGCTACTAAGTGCTCGTCAGCCCATCAGGAACTATGATATGATTCACACATACACACACTGTTGGCAATACTTTTGGGAGCAATTTGGGGTTCAGTTTCTTGTCCAAATACATTTTGACATGCAAACTGCAATTGACAGGAATCGCAACATCATGATGAAAAATCAGCACTGCCTCTGAGCCACAGCAGCAGAAGGAACAAGTAAAATACCCTCAGATGTGAGACCTAAAAGAGCTAGAAAATAGTGAATGCTAGGCTTAGATTCATCTGGTTGAAAGTTACATGAATTTGTCAAGTTATTCAAAACAACCTCATGGCCATTATTTCCAGGTTGTTTTCATAACCAGCTTCTAGCCCTTAAACCAGTAACTTCCTGGTGGTGCAGTTTATAACAAAGTGATCAGGACCGGTCTCCCCCTGCAGGCCTTATACTCCAACCTCTCAACGGTCCAAAGCCCAACACACAGGTGCCCCCATAAGAACTCCCACTCAGCTTTCTCATCCTCAGTATCAGAGTCCAGGCTGGACACGCTTTCAATCTCCTAGTAGCAGTCATTTTGTTATTACTCTCTCTCAACAAACTATGCAACTTTTCCATCTAAACACAACTTTCAGTGCCAGGTCTCCCTCACTCTCTCCTGTCAGTATTAAACGGTTCCACAGAGTGTCCCTCCAGGCCTGGAGCACTTCTGGATATGCAGCATTTTTCTATTTGCAGTTGTTTTCTGAATATGTGTTTGGACTTATCCAGTGTTTCATGCCATTAGAAATGAATATAATGTTGCCTTTGTCTTGTGTTATGAAGAAGATATGATTGTTGACGTTAGAAAGGGTAAATGATTGATATTTATTTGTGTGTGTTTGTGCGCACATCACACTTAAGGCCACCCCTGCAAAAGTCAGTTCCCCTGGTGGGCCACCTCAGTCAAAAATGTCTGGACATGCCCCTTGTTTTTAGGTCTGTTTTCTTCCTTTGTTACAACAGGTTAATGTGAGTCAATCTCTTCGTAAAATGTAAAGCAGCTTTTTATAGAAACACATCAGGGTTTGGGAAACAACCTTAGAACAGCCTTTTTTTTTTCTCATACAGGACTCAAGTCCGGGACTTACTGTGAAAGCTCTGTGTAGTCTGTTCCTTCACAATCAACTGAGAACCAAAGTACATTGTGTCAGTATTTACTTTATCACCTGACTTCTGACTTCTCACATGCAGGAATGCTGCAAAATAATCACCATGGGAAAAACATTGTCAAAGATGGGTTTATATTGGATCGGCTCTTCTCAACAAATGCTGGAGGAGTTCCAAGACCTCCAAATCTGCGAACAATTAAAAGGCTAAAAGTCTATTAGTGACTAAGAAAAACTTGATTAGCAAATCAGCGTCATACTTTAATATATACATAAATACAACTGTGTGAAATGATAGGAAGGAGATTACCCAGATTGACCATTTTTCCACGATAGTTGCTGTTAGCAACAGAGGATAACTTTTGCTTGAGGAAGTCTGCAGCCTGATTCCTTAGCAAGCAAAAACAGACTCTGACTGTTTGCACAGCTATGTAGAGTACAGCCTCAGCTAAAAACAACGCTGCATAAAATCATAATAGATACAACGTTTCACAACAGTCTGTGGAGCTGCACAGTGGCACAAATGGCAGGACTTTGGCAGGAAGTAGACTGGAGGGTTAAGTTAGGGTGGCGTCTGGCGCTGCAACTGATTTCCATGGGTTTGGATGAAAACTGACGGGCTTTTTATAGCACAGCGGCCGGGCGGGGTCACAGGGTATGTGTGGCTCACAGCATTCACTGTGTGAGAGTGTGGCACTTGGTCAGATGGAGCTCAAGGAGAGACAGCAAGGAAGAAAAAGAGACCGGGAGGTGATGGGAAGGAAAGAAAGCCAAGACTGAGAAAGAGAATCAACAAAGGAGAGACATGCTAATTCATGAGACGTTTTGGTTAATCCCCCTCAGAGATCTCCTCTCTGTCATTTTGGAAAGGTGTCAGAGAAGAGAGGTACAGACGGGAGTTCAGCTAATGGACAGAGACGAACAGACAGAGAGCTGCCAAGCATAGACAAGCCAAGCCCCTCCTCTGTCACAGCCTCAGGAAATACCCCAGTCTCAGTCCCAGAATCCTCAATCTCCCCGCTTGTCTGTGTATACTTCATGTGTGTATTTGCACATCTACATATTCAACTTTGTTATCTTCAGTGAGTCAAACAGTGAGAGTGATTTACACTGGAGGGACGTCTGGTTTGCAGCACTGTGATTGAGTCTGTTTATTCCTGTGCCAGTATGAGCAGTATGACAGATGACAGAGAGCTGAGAGGGACAGAGAGCTGCACGGACAAACACAAAGTGTCACTGTGTCATACCAGGGATTCATCTCTGCTCAGCAGCTGGATGACCAGGACCAGAACACCGGGTGGGCCCTGTCATCCAGACAAATACTACTGTTGCTTACACCTTGTTTGCAACGTTATAAATAAATGTCGTTTTTGTCACTTCAAACTAGGTAATATTTCTATTGAAAAGAACATTAGAGTTAAGGAAAGTTTAGTTTTTATTACAATTTTATTTTTTTGGGGGGGGGGGACAAACAAAAAGTGCTAATAAAACATCAAAATGATTTGCTTAGTGAACAGGAAGTTTAAAGCACAAAACTACAGATGAACCTTGAAGTTGGTCTTAAATATGCAATAGTTGTTAACTGAGGGAAATGGTGGAACTAATGTAATACAGACAAGCGGTAACCTCCGGTTTTGAAAAATGAAGCCAATGCGGAAGTGCAAAATCCTGAAGTTTGTCGAGTGGCTGCTTGAGGCTGGCTCCAGATTAAGCAGCTGACGTTCCATACACACTTATTCAAAAAAGCCAGTTATTACAGCAGAAGATAACATGTTTACAGCCTGGTACAAAAAACAAAACTCGTTCGATTAGCTAATGTCTCGATCGGCACACACTGTACAGGGGTGAATTTTTAGAAAATCATCCGTTTTGATTTTATGAAGGATAAGCTTTATTCAGGCAGGCGTGATGTAATGGCTTGTCAAGAGGCTTAAAACTCATTTACAACTTGGCGATCGATGGGACTCTGAATCTCCCTGCAGTAACAGATGGGTGTCGTCACTCAGGCTTTGTTCATTAATATTTACAGTCTGTGAAATACCAATTATATTTAGGTTGTTTCTGACCTGATATTTGAGCAGCACAACTGATTTAGAAGTCAGGCCCAATTAAAGCACCAACATGTGATGTTGTCTGTGGGTTGATCAGGGCCTGATCGGCTGCTGATCAGCAAATTAGTTTTGGATGAAGTAAATGAGGGAGTCAGGTTGATCAATCTATGACAACAGCAGGCATTCATTCTACTGGACAAACCATACTGTCCAATTTATTCCAGCCACATGTGAGTCCATGTACACCAGTGCCTCTGTTCTTTTTTTGAGGTGTCAGCACACAAGATGGCGTTTCCGCTTTGTTAGCATTACAGCAACCATCTTTCCGCTTGACAGCAGGAAAACATCTTCAACTTCAATGTACTCTGACTTCATTGTCCATCTGCAGGAGTTTTCAGAGAAAATTTCATAAACAAATGTCAGTGCTCTGTCTCAATTTAACACACTTAGGTCAGGCTTGACATTAAACCGTGCAGTGTCAGCACATATTTTAGAGCTTTGATTTTGTCTTTTGACAATTACATTTGTATATCGTACAGTATATGCCCAATCTTAATGTCAGTGTTACGTTGATGCAAATAGAGGTAAACCCCTTCAGTCCATTGATAAACTGCTGTTAAGGTAAGTTGTTGAAGCATTTGTTGAAGATTTGTTTAGCCGACAACACTGGGAATCTGTTGTTTAAGGCAACTCTAGCAGAGAACATGACATACCCATCAAATTTTATTTTGAAATTAAATTCTTCCTCTTCATTGCCTCCACCCATACAAACCGGAGAAGCAACAATTGTACTCTGTCAGTATGGGCAAAAAAAGAGGTCAGAGGGCGACGCAGGCTGAATGCATTCTAATCACCAACAACAAGCTACTGAAAAGTGTTTAAACAAGCATCGGGGCTGCTACTGTACACACGTGTTTGATTCATTTGATTGCCTCAAATCAATCAAACTGCTGCTGCCAGAGATGTCACAAACTCAGACAGCGTGAAGCCAATTCAACTAGTCATTAAATCATTGCATTTGCTTCCAATGTGTCAAAGCAAAGATTTTAAAATCCTGCCAACACATGCTAAAAGGTCTTGGCTCTAAATACGTTTTTTATTTTGAAGCATTCAAACCCCTCAGGTCATCTGGGACAGCTTCACTCTGGATCAAAACCAAGCAAGGTAAATCAGCCTTTATGATCTCCCTTATTAAACTCATTTTCACCTTTCATGCTGTCAGTCTGTGAAACCTAGAGTTGCGTTGCAGGATTTGCAGCAGGAAAAGCTCCTTATTTATCTTGTCCAGGCGTCTTTAAAAACTCTTATTTCAGCCTCTGCCTGAAACGGTTTGTTTTAGCTGCTGTCTCTTTAAGGCCCTCCTCCCCACGTGCCCACTCTCCTCTGATTGGTCAATTCTCTAGAAGCCCAGTACTCCTTTTGTTAGGCGCATCTCCTCAGCGTGTTACTGTGTTTTCATAACAAACCCAGCTCTTCTACTTCCAAAAATGGTCTGTAAGACAAATACATCATTTACGTGTTATAACCTGAATCTGACCCGGACAGCAACTTAAACTTAAGACAAGACATCTCAGTTTGGTTAATGTAACTGCTATTGCCTTGAAGATGCTCCCAACACGTGCAAGAAGCTTCCTGAATACCTGAGGTCAGCTTAAACTGGCAGCTCATTTAAATCAGGACTTAATACATCATTGTTACCTTTGCTCTTTGTTTCGATTGTGATCATTTATTGTCCTCTAAATGCATATTTAATCTTTTCTCAGCATCTTGTTTATGTGTTACGGTGTCCCTAGAGAGAACTTTGAATAGCCTTGTGTCTGTCTTTTTAACAGCTGAACAAAATCTGCAGAGGTTTATTCATGGTAAATGGACTTGAGCTTGTGTAATGTTTTTTCTAGTCTTCTGACTGTGGTGGAATTTCTGTATCAAGATTTAAGTGTACAAACATCATTATGTTTATTCACTGTTCTCTGATGTCAGTCAGACCTGATAGAGTTCAGCTGTGACTAGAAACCAAGGACAGCTTAATGTGTCAAGGGTCTTCCCCTTCATATCTGCATGTTTGGTAGACTTAGTGTCTGTTCCAAATTGACATCACAGATTAGTTAAGGTCAGTATGACTCTGACGTCAATAATGTCTTTTCTATATATTCAAAGCCTGTCGAAGAGTTTGGGGGAATTGGCATAGCAGGGACACAGCTTCAGACGTGTGTTTGCTACTCCATCTCTGCTCCGGAGTATTCTTGTATGTATAAACTTTCATCAACGTAAGCCATCTGAGTCAACTGAGTCTTATTGTGTGAAGTCAAGTTCTTAGTAATTTCCTCAACACTGACTACTCAGAAGACTTTTACACTACAAGTCACATTCCCCCATTCACATCACATTGGCACACTAATGGCAGAGGCTACTGAAAGTGTGCTTATTTGTGATTTCTCTTCTGTCTAAAATACTTGTGAATAAACATAATTTCTGCACTATAAGTCTCTAGGCCACTTACTTGCTAATTTGTGAAACAAAAGCCACTTTGTATTGAACAATATTAAAATGACGGTGAACTCTGAACTTGTACAGAATGAGTTCAGACACAGATTCGGGCTTTGGTTGAACTGTAGGTTGTGTGGGTTTTGACTATCACATGTGTAGGGCTGATTCTCTTGAATTGTTTTCAATGAAGTAAGACCTGTGTAAGTGAACACACATGGGAACAGGCATGCTTGAACTGAAGCGCCTTTGAACTGACAACTGACAAAATACCGTCTGTAAATTCCACTAAAATAAAACCATGTTTCGCTCTCCTTTTGGCAAATGAATAAAGTATTTTTGGTATCTAAACCCTGGCGAGCGCCTCTGTAAAGCTTCATTCTGTCAGTCACTCATGTCCAGGCAAACAACTGAGAGAAAGCTGTGTCCTGTTTTTGCCCTCCACAGCGAGATCATACAGTACTCTTAGTGGGAAGGCGCATCTACATTATAGGGTACTATAATGACAAAAACAAGGCAGTGACTTGGGAGCAGATCACTGGTCTAGGATTTCCACTAGTGGCTGCCTACTGTGTTTCAGTTCCCAGGCTTCTCCATTGTCCCACTCAGTCAGAGTGCCACCAGGAAACAAGCTCCTTTATGGCACCGTGGCCACCACTAAACACAATACCAGGCGCCAAGTAGATACAGTTACCAAACAAGCTGTAGAGCCACCTGAGGAACTCAGTGCGATGCTGCATTAGCTCCAGGGCCGAATAGGAAGCTCACATCAGGCCAGAACAGGCTGGATTTGTTTGTGAATGGGCCATTTAGCTGGAATATTTAGTGGAATTTAAGCATGTTGATACTGGCACATTCCTTGGCAGTCTGTAGAGTACAGATTACAAATATAGACTGAAGAAAGCCACTTTGAGTAGTTCAGGGGATCTGGCTTTAAATCAAAATGCCCATATAAAAACGGAACCATTTCAATCTGAAGTAGCATTCAACCAAAATGAAACTTGAAACATCCTACCTGATAGTGAAAATATGCAATCTGGGATTCAAGGGATTCAGATGGTGGGAGAACGACATTTATAATAAAACACTTCCACATGTCTTCATTTGTGTAACTTACAGCTTTGCAGTGGAAACATCATGAGGCAGGATGCTACACTTGTGACCTGCTGGTGCACCTGAGCTTTCAAACTCACCATCAATCTGCAAAATGTTAAAAAGGTGGGATAACCGTATGGAAAGAAGCAACACAAAATTGGCCCCATGCCACTAGCTCTAATGAAGAGATGAAGATTTGTTGTGACAACACATCAGCGTATCAGAGAAATAATGTATTAGTGTCACTATGTTTTTAATCACAGTATCCATGCATCTGCACAAACTGGTTGGAATCTGCTAGATTTGGTGTTACTCTTGCTTAAAGACAAACTGCATTGACCCTTTTGTATGATGTTGTTCAAAACCTGCAAAATGACTCGATGGAGAAACATGAAATATATCAGTATGGTTCATATGTTCAAGTCTTCAAAGTAACTATGGAGATCTTTTAGCTTTACATTAAGCACCAATAATTAAGTCACAATGTAATGATGCTGGTTCAGTTCCAGCTGGATAATTTTGTTGACTGTCATTCCCCTCACTTTTTTAATTCCTGTACAAAATCTGCTCTTAATAAAAAACAGAATATAATTTTATGCTAACAAGTTCTCAATGTGCTGAGAAATCTGATGAAGCAGCTATAAACACGCCTCTTCAACCATTCCTTCTGAGTTATTTCATAGCAGGGCTGTATTGTACTTGGCTTCACTAAAAAACAATGACAGGCAAGCAGCATCAGGAGTTAATATTGGAGTTGAGTGCCAGAGAGTTCCAAATACTTCCCCATTAAATCTGTGATTGTGTTGCTGCTAGAGAATGTACGTTGGCGAGCCCTTCAGTGCTGGAGCTAAAGTGCTAATTAGTTTCATACATATTTAATCAATCTCACCCTTTTGTCAGGCCACCCATCCGATGCTAATCTGTGGAAGAAATCTCTTTGAAATGAGTCATGGGAAGTTTTAACAAGTGAAAATGTTTGATTAAGTAAAAACGGGAAACACAAGTAAGAGACTGAAATCCCAAAAGAACGGTGTCTCAGATTAATTTCCTTTGAACAATGAGCTGAATGATTTTGTCTTAACATAACTATTTTACATATATTATTTGGTAATGTCTCTTTAAAACAATGTCTGGTTAATACAGTACATGACAGCTTAATGCATACACATCACCGGTGCTATGTTAATAATGGATTTTTCCATTGTGAAGTTACCCAAAGATTTGACAAACATTGCTTTTAAAGCCTCAGATTGAGCTTTTGGCCACAGCCGAGTGTTCACTTCTTGGGACGAGAAGAGACCATATTTAGTGAAGAACATGAAATTGGCAAAAGCTTGGTTACTAATCCTTTCTGTGGCTAAAGAAGGCTTCATTAGTGAGCTAATTAACCACTGTATTTTACCACAATGGAAAACAATTTGTGATGGTTGCTGACTTTATTTGGTTGTTTGTGAGAATAAAGAAGATAAAACAGCTCTTGAAACTTGGTGGACTGGTCACTATAGGAAATGACTGAAACCTAATTGGTAATCGTTTGCTCATTAGACATCCAAAAGGTTGCTTTACACTGAAATTGCTGCAGATTTTCAACATGAATTTTTTCAGTTTTCTGACTTGGAACACAGCAGTGAGACAGTATAATCTTATTTCCCCCCCGAGAATGATAATAGGTTGAATGTAGGTCTTTTTCACGAGAAATTACTTGATATCAGTTTCTCCAACCAAAGAACGTAGACGTCCTTCTGCTACTGCTTGTGTATTTTTAAAAGTATGACATGGTCAAATGCGAATACAGAAAACATTATTTGTTACTTTAAGTCAATTTTTCCTCAAGAACCACTACTTCTATAAATACAAAAGCTGAAACTAGCCATTGTGAAAAACTCTGAAAGCTGAGTGACCTTCCAGAGGCTTCAGTTTCCATGTCCTCCACCCACCTAACAGAGCTGCTGCTCTTCCAGGGGAGATCCAAGGACAGAGCTCGGATGGAAAGAACAGGTGAGCCATCCGTCTCGGAGATTCACCGTGGCAACGCTTGAAGAGACAATTAGACTTCTTAAACAATGAGGCCTTTGTAGCGCTGCCTTCACTTCTTCCTTGCTCTCTCTCTTTTTCCGCACATATTTCAGGTTCCATGTGAAATAACAGCACACGTCAGAGCAGAGAAGGTGTTTCCGTGTGGCAGGGCCCGGTTTGGTGGAAAGAAAGAAAGGGCAGACAGGTGTTGACAGAAGATTAAAGAGAACACATGTCCGAAAGCATTGACAGAATTATCACAGGTTTCATCACCTAACCCTTTCCAACAAAGTTAAAATCATTTTCTTTTCTAGTAAGAGTACAGATCCATTTGACTGGCCTAAAGACTTTTCCCACACATTTAAGCATTTAGACGGATGGAAATGTTTCAAAATATATATCACCACTTTTACTTCTGTATTGGCGACCAACAAGTTATTTGATCTGGTGAAACACCTGAAGAGGAACTACTTTTCAAGGTCCAGCCAAAGTGTAAAGCAGACGAGATTTGAAAACGTCAGACAGCGGGAATAGCCAGCAGGCATCGGTATGTTTTGGAAAAATGTTCCGTGCAATCAAGTATAGACCTTAAGGCTGTGATGTGATTACATTACAGAGACTTAGGGGCTTTAACCGTGGAAAATGTCAATAGATCTTGGGGGATAGCACGAAGCTCTCATTTGGCCGCATGGTTTGTTATTGAAGCTTCTGTGTGGAGGAAGTGTGTCTATGTAGAGCACATGCTGAGCTGCATGGCATTGGGTATGGCTAAATTCAGTACAGTAGGCCTCTTTGTCCAATCTCAATCACCGCCCCCCTGCCCCCCTGTTGTTGTTATAAGCACCGTGATATAGCTTCAAGTTTGTTCAAATATTCAGAGCTGTTGTGGGAGGAGAATTTTGTCAACATGGACTTTTTGGGCCTCCCTGCCAGGCTGTCAGCTCCCCTGAGTTCCCAGCACCCACCAGGGGGTAGACGTATAATGGCCATGTGGGACAATTTTATATGAAACACCTCTTTGCCTTCCAGGCGTGTGGCTGTTAAATCCCCCTTCATACCCAATCCTACCAGCGGTGCTCTAAGCTCCCTACTGGGGTCAGGAGTGAGGGTCGGAAGGCTCTGGGGGAAACCGATGGCTGCAGACCTGCTGTAGAAGAAAAAAAAAACAGAGGGGAGGAGCTTACAGCTATGGATCCAGCTGTACATCATCTCTTTTTTTTTGCCTTTCAAAGTGTTTGCAAAGCAAAAGGGGCCACGAGTAGGACAAGTTGTAGGAGGCCTGAGGGTGGAAGTGAAAGTGGTAATTACCCCGTACCTCTAGGTAATGGTGCTTAATAGTCACTTTTGACAAAGTTTAATTTAAAAAGTGTTGAGTGAGCGTGTCCTGCATGCTGTGACAGCCCTTTGAAGTGAACATTGGAAAAATAATTCCTCTCTTTTTCGACTGAAAACGGCTAAATATGGAACAATAACCAGTTTGTTTCAACCTTCATTAACGCCATAAGAGCCTTTGGTGATTTTTTGTTGTAATATGTCTTTAAGGTGATAGTGGCTGATTAACACCCTAATCTATGTTTCTTGACAAAGTTAGCCAAATGATTTACAGCTGCCTTTTTTTCTCATTAGGCTCAAGCTCTCTGTAAATTCCATGCTGTGACCTATACGCTTACATTCCCAGCATGAACAAAGAGTTTTAGGACATTTGATCATTACTGCCGCTTATCTTCTTACCTCGTAGCCAAGCCATTGGGAGGTATTGTTTACACTGGAAAATAGTTTCTGCTTTGAATGCTTAACCCAACACGTGGGTTTAAGCTGGCTATCCACACGTCATAACAACAGCAATACAAAGTAGGAATTTTGTTGCTGTCAAGTCTGCTTATAAAGCTGCTGTTGAAGTTGACATTGAGTTAAATCTGTGTGCTTGTCATCAGTGTTAATGCTGACATACACACTTTGCAGCTTAAGATAATCTCACATAAGTGAGTAGAGGGTATGTTCTGTCATAAATAGAAATGTTAGCCCTAAAATATACACCAAGCAATTTATGCATGAGTATCTGTCTTTAACGTAAGATAAGCAACTCAATAATCTATACAAGGATAATTTGAAAATTATGGCATAGGAGATACACACAAAGTCCACAGGCTGAGATGAATGCAACAATAGTGTCTTTAATTAACACGAGTGGTCAAAACATTAAGTGCTCAGGATGCAAAACAGTGGAAATTCACTTTTTTCATTCACCTGTTTTTACTGTGAGTACCTATTGTTTTGACTACTCATAACTTAATTAAAGGTTGCATATTATACTACTTTAAAAAAGTTTATACTGTATATGCAAGCAAAAGTTGCATATAATGTAAAGTCCCCCTTCATGGAGGTCAGCATAGGAGTACCTCAGGAATCTATCCTTGGGCCTTTTCTATTCACACTGTATATAAATGACATGGCAGAACATGCTGAAAATTAAAAAAAATCATCTGTATGCTGATGATGCAACATTATATGCCACTGCACCCTCAAATATCTTAAACTGATGCTGAACCCCCAAAAAACAAAATAAATGATTTTCTCAAGACAGAACATTGAACCCTTTAATGCTACATTCAATTTAACTGGGGTATTTGTAGACAGGCTATGGACATTTATAGTGTTAGAAAAACATGCTAAACTCTACTTTGCATAATTTGTTACCTTTAAAGAGACATTAGCATGTATCTCTGACGATTTGTGTGGCCATTCAGTCCATGTGAATTGATGTGTTGATATCTCCTCTGCCATTTTTTTCAAAATGTTCCTCCAGTACTGAAGTGCCAAAGAGTCACTTTTTTGATGCTGCAGTTTTACAGCACCCGGATATATTAAACAATGGTTACAATTTGTACCACTAGGTACAATGTTTTTTCCTGGAATAGGAAATTAACAAAAATCAAACATTGTTGTTAATTCTGAATTAATCAAGCTCTGTTGGTGAATAGAAAATGACAGCTATAAGTTACTTCAGAATTTGGGCCAAATTATAGGTCGGAAGAAATTTTATCGATTTTTTTACAGCATGGTGATAAAATTTTATTTCACTTTTAAAAATTATTATTTCTGGCAGGTTGTCTTCAACTTGGCTAGATCTGCTTCTCACTAAGAAAGTGTCCTGAAATAATTTCCTGGCTTCAGAAAAGAAATAATAGCATAGCCTTGAATCCTTCCAACCATAGACACCATGTTTTTTTTTTTAAATCTGGAAACTCTAAATATGTATTGCTTCTACATTGACAGCAGGCAATAAATCAACGTATTGAAATTTGAACTGACTAATTTCCCTTACAAGTATTTCCCTGTTCAGAGGAAAACCAACACTAAAAACTTGTCTTAATTATTTGATTTGGACAGAATGTGTTAGTTTTCCCCCAATCCTCCATCTGGTGATAAATATTCCTAATAACAACCATTTAAAAAAATTATCATTATAGCCCTGTAATCCAAAATGTACATAGTTAAAATCTGTAATTGATTAGAAATGTATGTGTTTGATTTAAACTGTCAGCCAGGAAACATAGATTTGGTGGCTGCGAGTTTCCATATTCTGACAACAGAATAACAATACGAGCTACAGAAAGATCTGGCTTCCTCTGCAGGCTGTCATGGAGGATATCTGGTCTCTGTGTGCGGCCTCTCTGCTAGTTTGCCTGGTGGTGATACTAGTGGTGAGGATCCCCTTCCCAGTCCACTTGAGCAACACTTTTCCTGTCAAGGAAACCAGAACGTAATAGCTCACACATGTCAGGCATTACAGTTCAGAGTGATGAGACCCTGATGAGCCGCTCTGTTTTTCCTTCTCTGTCTTTATGTATTTCTTTCTCACTCTTCCTACACGCTGACGGCCACACTGTTGTCCTATGGAAATCCTAACACAGGGACCATAGAAATACAATATTTAGAATCATTAATCACATAAAAAGGATGTGGTTGGACCAGAGCTCACTGCATTTCATGGAAACCTCATCACGGCAGAAACTACCTGACACCATTAGTCCGAAGCATTCTGTAAAACTAACAGGTCAAGGATCAAGTTAAAAACATAATCTGATACACGGAGGCTCTGTAACCTTTGCAAAAAGAAGTAACTCAATATTTCTCTGAAAGTTTGACTGATAAGTATTTTAATAGACTTCAGGGTTTTTGCTGCTAACCATGGCTTTTTAACATTTTCGTGATGCATATTCATCGGCCGTCAGTGTTTCTATCCTCTGAGTCTGACATAATAGCAAAATGGAATACACAGTTTTGCGGTGACAGTGTTTGGCGTTGCAATTTTGGTGCATCATTTGGTGGGATTGATAAGTGATAAAAGATAGCGGATGTAGAGGTGGAGTTCTTTTTTACATTTGGATGTTGTTACTGCCACTTTAAGTTCGACTCTCTTCATTTAAACTTTCACAGTGGATTAAGCTGCAGAGACATGAACGTCGGAGTGCTCCTGTCCTTTGACTGCACATGTGAACATGATTTGTTTCTGACTATTCAAGCTCATTAATTGTCATGCATTTGGGAATCACGGTTTGCTGCAAAGTTAGTAACAGATAAATAGAAATCACGCTGTCAGACAGTCGAGGAATGGGTTCAACGCAAAGACATGTCTTCACCTTTCATTGACCATCCGAAAGGACACACGGACGAAACCTTTAATAACACATATCTGCTGCAGGATATCATGACAAGGTGCTTACATGTGAAGGAGTTAAAACTGCTGGAGTTGCGGGCTTTAGGCTGTTATTGATGCCGCCTTCACACAGAGGGAGGGGTACGTGTCAGTGACCTGTCAAATCCACCCGATTTCTCAAAAACTTGGCTCTATCACCTGCAGCCACAACATACATCTGTCAAGTAGACAAGATGGAAATCATGACTTTACATGCTTTGGTAATTCAAAATCTTCCAAAAATCAAGAGGAAAAGAGCAAAGGCGATGAGCTGTCTTGACAACCTTTAGAAGGAAAAAGATTAATTATCAGGTTTTTTTTTTTTTTTTTTTTTTAGTACAAAGAGGAACATCACCACGGTGTTAAATTCCATCTGCAGCAGCTGAGAGCTCTCCTGGGAGACCTGTGGAAGCTGTGAGCCAGAGAACAACATCCCTCCTGTTCAATACCATCCCTAAGATCTGCCAGTGTTTACCCTTCTGATCCATTAATCACACAGCCGCTGCAGCAGTTCAACACGTGACTGAACGCTCACCTAAGCACACACACAGGCACGCATTTTACTCTACTTACTATACTCTATACTACTACATGGATCAGTGGAGCAGTGTAGATAGCTGGTACTCATGGGGGAAACTCTTAAGATCTTCTAAGATGTATTAAAGCAACCGGAATGCACAAATAAAGATGACCTTTTTTTAAAATAGAAGAAAACACAGGAGGAATGAGAGAAATGGTATTCAAGGGTCTTGCGGTGAGAACGGGTGGTTTCACTCTAGGGTCCCGGATCCGAGTACGCTTGATCCCAGAGAACGGTTAATTTGATCAGTGGAAACGCAAACATACCGTACTTGTACCGTACTCCGGTACTGTGCAAGAGTCCGCTTGAAGAGGTGGTGTCGGGCACAATTCATGTGTACCCAAGTACGGCCCGCGGGAGACGTGAACGCAACCATGCTCACACGAGTAAGTGGACTGCTACATGACATTATTCTAAACGGCTGCTGTCGCTTCAAAACCGTCATATGCGCTCAGCACGGGCCTGTTTCATCCTCTGAGCTGCACGGTAGATGTGGAAGTAAGAAGAGGGTTGTTGCCGGCGTCTCTGAAATAAGAAAAACATCCACAGTTAATATAGGATGGATTCAGTCTGCGAGTAGTTGCCATCTTCTTCTTTCTGTTTTTGGCGGTCCATACTGCCACCTGCTGTATCGGACTGTCTACATACACAAATTTACTCTGGTACGGAATGATGTTACTAATGTGAACGCGGAAAAGCTGGGGCGAGGTGAGGGGGGAGCGATCTTGCTCCAGCAGAGTACGAAACAATTGTGCCTAATGTGAAACACCCTGAGTCTATTAGATCTACACTGAGAGAGCATACTAAAATGAAACTCGAGAAATGTCTGACAAATATATTCTTGAGTCATTAAAACCTTTTTTTTTTTAAAAAGAAATCCAAAATCTACCATTGCAATGAAAGTCTTTTAAGCCTTCAAGCTCCTGTGAGAAAAGATTTGTCGACCCTGTGTGCAAATCTCTTATCTCCAGGGGTGCAAACTCATCAGGGATGAAAAAGGTGACAAGTTTGCACCCCTGATCTCTTTGCTGATCTTGTCCTTAACATGTAAGTAGTGTTTTCTGACTAAGAAAGAATCTTGCCCTGCGTTGTTTTCACCGTCAAAAGCATCACTCACTGTGGATCTTTGGCGACTCTTTGTAATGTGGGAAGAAAGCTGTTTCTTCACGATGCTTCAAATATCTAATTTACGACACCTACCCTATTGAGTTTACGAGAATTAAAAAAATAATAATAATAAAATCTGCTTTCTGTTGGACTCGTTTACTTTTGCAGGTTTTAAGAGGCAGCCGTATTGATTTCAGTCCAGTCCACAACCAGCTAAAATCTCCTCACTGGGGCTTTACATTTCTAGAAATGTGTACAACATGATCCTCAAAACAAGAACATGAATTTCATGAAAGCGTTTTTGGTCGCAGACTTCAATTTGGGACTCTAACAGGGTCACAGAAGACTACAAGTAGTTTACTGTACTACTTTTGAGATAATTTCCCATCATGCATTGTTGTCTACACACATGCCATTACACAATGAGAGAAAATAAACCCTTCATATTTGGTGGCATTTCTTTTCTTTTTTTTCATTCTTTAACACATTGTTTCAATCTGAAGTTTATAAGATGATTATTTTTTACACCTCCATGTAAATATAAGACTCTTCACAGTAAAATGAACACATGAACTGTTTTCAAGACTATAAAATCATCAATCACATCCTGAATATAATGTGAAGTTGTTCAATTACGCAACTGTATACCTTTATGTACAGAGTGTCTCCAATTGCAAACAATAAAAGGCGTTACACCTGTGCATCAGTGAAGACTTGCTGTTGGAGGATATATTGATAAGCCCCTTCCCACTCCGCACAGAGGTTTTAAACCACACTCAATGGGGTGGATCCTCCATGCAAGCCCGCAAATAGAGGGTGTAGGGAGAGGGTGGTTGTTGACAATGGTTACGCCATTCAACAACCAGACATAACACTACACATGTTTATTCTATCATACCACCAACATGAGAAAAAGACTGCCTTAAAACAGTTCAGGTTCAAGTTTTACACCAAACGACCGGGAACACAGAAGCGAGCCTCAACTCTAGCCAAACCCCACTACTTCATTCCGACATTGGAAATTTGTAAGTGACTCTAATACAGCTTGAAAGCTTCTTTGATGTGAAGCCAGCATTAGATAATTGCTGATGGGCTCTCCTAAAAATGACAAAGACCTGTTTTATTTCTTTCAGCTCCTTCAGATATAAAGTGGGCTCTACAGTATTAACACCTCTGCTTCTGTCCTAAAGGAGGAGCAACATTTCATATCCATTTTCACATCATGCTCAATAAAATAGAGTTGTTCAGTAGCCATAAAGATCATTTTTATATCTAAATCGCCTTGATTGCTCTGCTGTCTGCTGACTCCTAATTCATACTGTAGTTATTTAACAAGTCTACTGTTTCCTGGCAACAGCTCGTTCTGCATCCTGAGCGGTGCCTGTAAGCTGCAGCCGGTCGGGCAGGAAGACAGTGTCAACTAATGAGACCGGGTGCATGGGTGAGCATCACCCGAGGCCAGCCAAGTTAATCATTTCCATTCAATCCAGCCACGTCTTTGTACACAGACGATACTGGACTCTTGGTTGGAAGCTTTTTCTCACTATCAATGACTTTAGGAGCCACTATCCACCGAGAGGGAGAGTTACATTACACGTTATTAAACAAATTTGTCCTTTTGCAGGAGACAAAGAGATGCAATGTGATCGGATTGTCTGACAGGCACTCCAACATCTGAGGTCATCTTCTGAACGACACACTGTCTGAGCCCCTTGAGTAAACAAGACGACGCCATCCACCAGTCAATAAGTCACATTTGTATGCCTTGATACGGATCAACAGCTTTCAAGAAAATGCCCCTTTTCTTGTTCTCCTTCTTTGGCGCACCGGCTGTTCTGGATAAGCGGACAGGCCTGGTCCTTCCCAAAGACTTCTCCCCATCGCACCCCTAATTAGGTAGGAACTTTCCATGCTCATAAACGCCAGTGCGACCATCAAAAGGAGGAATGCACGGAAACAGAGAGGAAAGCTCCAGGAATCACAATCTGCAGGCTGACGGAAGCCTCACGGATTACTATTTACAGTGTCACAGGCCTGGCCAGTGGGGGGGAGGAGTGGAAAACTGAAAATGACTTTAGAGTGATGGAATATCTCGTAGAATGTCTGGCCAGACCACTTGTGCGTGGTGACATACAGCAATGCATATTATAACTTACAGGAACTAGCGTGCAGCTATACATTATCATATTTCCACTTACTGGACTTTGGAACAAAGGAGTGAGACCCACAAAGAAAAACAGTCCTGCAGAGGCCAGACGTCTGGAGGGCGATCATGTGATGCATTACACAACTTAAAGGAAGTCAGAGGGCTTACCTCGGGAGCTTTAAAGCTTATTTTATATGGAAATATGATTCAAAGTTTTCATAAGCAGATCCACAACATGAATTTTTTAACATCAATCATTACTTATTTTCTTTCTCATCTCCCCCCCCCCCCCAGAAACACAGAGTATATTTACCAGCTGGACATTTATATTCAAGAATACTGACAAATTTGAATTCTAAACCTGACTATGGTCATGTAGAATAAAGTACTAATAAGCGCTCAATAATGACTAATAAGCAGCCAGTACGCTGCTAATTAGCATGCTAATAAGCAACAATAGTAAATGGTGACTATTGTGACCTTAATTGAAAGTGCTACCAAAGAATGTGTTATTGTTTTGTTTCATATAGCCTTAATGATTTATTCAGTTTTCCAAGGTACAGCATGGGCGTTGATGCTTCCACATTGGGATTTAAAGGTTTGGCTAAGTCTTGATTTAATATTCATTGTGCGTTCAGTGGTTCAGATATTCCAGGTGAGGACCATCTCACCACCACTGGCCTGCCTTGAACAATTCCACAGGCATGGTTACAGAAGTTTATGTCTTAGCTGGGTTGGTATGATGTAGAGAAATCTGTAATTTAAAAAGTTTAACAAGAATTTATCAGGACTGCTCTCCTTTGTTTGAGGAAAATGAAGGCATGATCGGTTGCAACAAATGTCTTCTTTTGATGCAGATAAATAATCTTTTTTAAAGAGAAACAACTTGTATGCACGTATGTGAGATGGTGTATTAAAATGAAGACTAAAAATATTTTCATATTGAACCGTGAGTACAGTATCTTCATTTCAACTGTTCCACTCATTCAACAGCTTCTAACCAGCAGCTTCTGGGAGTGCACATGTTGCTCATTCGTTCCCACCATTTACCTCTTAATTGTCATCCAAGAATTCAACCCAGAGCTTTTTTAAATATTGACTCCTGTTATTTATAATAGAGCAGAGCTTTCATACTGAGAAAGCAGCACTCTGGGCTTCAAGCACCTTTAATGGAGCAAATGTTTTGGCCTTCAAAAGCTATGATAAATATCCTTTTGGAAAATGAGAAACACAGAATCCTTTGTGAGCGTGGTTGAAATGGTTCTTGCAGCCAGTCTAGAGGGAAATGAAATACAGTGGTGGTGTTAGTTTCAAATAGTTCTTCTGTGAAAAATTTAATTCTTCCTTCCACATTGAATGTAGCCAAATGTAAGCATTAGCAGAAGTCCAAAAAGCCTGTCAGACAGAAAAGGTTTGTATCCGCTAGTTTAGAGTACAACTTATTAACTCTCAGTCTCTCTCACTTTTAAGTAATAAAAAAACAATTTACAGATTAACACAGGGAAGATTTAGGACGTCTTCATGGCTTCTGCTACCAGTTTCCTACATACTGAGTGTGTTCGGTCCCCCTCTTCTCCATTATGTCCCTTAAGTCTTCTTAACCAGGCTTAATGGTTGACCCTAAAGACCGACTTAAAGTAAATGGTGTCAGTGCTTTAAAAGTGGTGGCTCGCACACTGGTGACGCTCTGCAGTCTCTGTTGACACCAATGAAATCAGCTGAACACTTATTTTTTAAAACCTCACATGTGATCATTTATTGTATTTTTGTAATAGTGAGACATCTCCAAAGTCATTTGAGGAATTAAAGCCAAGAGGCTATTAGCCTAGCCTAGCTTTAAGCCTGGAAGCACTGAGAAACAGCCTCTCTCTAGAGTCAAGAAATCTGGCCAGGAGGATCTCTCGAGTCAAGTCGAAAGCATTGATTCATTACATAAAAAGCAGTATGACCTGATCAAAGTGTTTGCAAATATATATCACAAATTGTATTTTTAAAGCCAAAGAAAAGACATCAGCTCTGAGCTTCACTTTGAATAACTGAGTAAAGCTGGCAGCTCTTGAAGGTGTGTGGGGAGCATACCCCCCTGACTCATTGAGCCCAAGGAACTAGAAGAGACTGTTGTAAAGACCTGAGTGATCTTTATGAATTATAGAACAGTAAGTGGTCTGATATATATTTGAGGGAGCCAATTCAGTTTCAGATTTATTCTAAAACTAAGCTGAAGCCAGTGGAGGGAGGTAAGATGCTTTCAAGTACCTGTAAGAAACTGGCAGTAGTGTTGTGCTACAGACGTGAGATGAAGAACTGACTGACCCCCAAGTACAGGGAGTTCCAGTAGTCCAGAGGTAATAAAAGCATGGATCAGTATTTTCAGAGTCTAGGAAAGCTTAAGTCTTTAGCCAAGCCAAACAGATAAAAGAAGCAGCCTCTCACCACTGGGTGTATCTGTTTATTGAATATAAATGTGGAATCAAAAATCAGCCCAAGGTGTTTCACCAAACATAATGGTTTCACACATGATGTCGACGGCCAAAGGTTACCTGTGTGATCATGTCACACAATAGGTTCAAACTCCTGGCTGAAGGTTCTGTCAGGTAGTCTAATTTACACAAGATACTTGTGCCCTAATGAAGGAATGAATTAATCATTATTTGTATAGCCCCAATTCATAACACCTGTTATCTCAAGACGCTTTAAAAAATATCATATGGGATAATATGCAGGCATTTCACCTTTGTATTCCTCGTGTTCCGATTGTCCACACTTCCTTGCCGGTGAGGTGGAGGTCGGAGCAGGCCGTGCATGAATGAGGACGACAGTGGTTTGGGGGACGACACAGTCTGATGGTGGTTGCTGGGCGTCAGGCGGTGGTTGAGGGACGACGCCGTCCGATGTTATTGGCTGGGCATCAGGGACATCGGGTGGTAGTAGTGCCAGATCACCTCGCTGAAGGTTGGGGGAGCTCCATGGATGAAGGGGATATCTTGTTAGTTAGGAAACCTCTCCCTTTGGGCCTTTCCCAATAAAACAACTGTTTTAAAACGTTTTATGCAAAACATGAATGAAAGAAGCCAATGCTTTGCTTATAAAATGTTTTCAAAGTTGGTTCATGAATTATAGGTCTTATTTTGAAAAGAAAATCATGAAATGTTATCATATACAGTAGGCTAGATAGTTAATTTTCCAATGTGTGCCCTATTAATGGTAACATTGTATACCTTTAAGATGAAAAACACAAGGAGCTTCACACGAGGAGAGTAATTATCACTTTTCTCTGAACTCCCAGGTCTTATCTCCTGTGGCCGTTAGCCACTGGTCAACTTGCTGGTGTTGCTGGTAACTGCAATTCTCCTCTTGCTTAAATGCTCTTATGTATATAAGTAGCACATTAGTAGTAAGCCATGGTACAGAACAGATTAGCCCTGCAGTGCTCACAGCCCCTCCATGTAGGTACATCCTTACGCTGAGCATATGAATGTATACAGTGTAATCCCTGTTAACCTAATGTGTCTGGGGGAGTTGGTGGGGGGTGGAGGTGTCTGGATAAAAGGTGATATATAGAAGGCTACTGTCAACCTTCAATTTTAACATCAATGAGAGAAATATATTTGAAATGTTAACTTTTCATATGTGAGAGGAATAAGATTACCTTAAAACTTCAAATAATAGCCCTTGGCTTTTATTTAAATCAGTAAATAGGCGTTTTCGGACTGCAGGAACTTATTAATTCTTCCAGGAATGGTTTGAACCATCCCCCTTTTTTAATTGATTACACACCGCAGGAAGTATTAACTTTGTTAGTTCCTAGAATCTGGTTAAGAGGAACCTTAGCTACTGCTTCAGAGTATGTAACATGGCGGTGCGAATGCAGTGGTGGATAGTTCCTCTTTAAAAAGTCCCCGGAACCATTTGGTCCGAAACCCCCAATGAAATGACCTGGCCTTTGTTTGGCTAGGGGTCCGTACAAGACGGGCCTTTAATTACTATAAAACAAAACTCGTCCACAGCAAATATGGGACTAAGACTATTAAATTGTACATTTACACCAGAAATAATATTTATTTGTGTGCATAATTGGGATATCGTTGAAAAATTTAATTAGACTTGCTTTGTAAGAGTCTCTATGCCAACCTGCTGTACCGCAAACTATTTTAACAATAAATGCAAAGGGTCTCAGGTTGAGACGTGCCTTGATTTGTCAAAACTTGCACCAACACCAGGCTAGTAGGGACAGGGCCTTAAATTATGAGAGGCTTTTATTTGAAGTTTTACAGCATATTTGAAATGCTAAAGGTGTTAAGTGCTAAAGTAATTTGCTCCAAACCCCTATGCAGGGCTTTTTCTGGATCCTTCATAATAACATCTGGATCTCAGGTTTTCTTACATAAATCATGTCAGGATACTCAGTCCTCCTTCACTGTCACTCAAACACACGTATCTGTTTTAACATAGCAGGCAGCCTAACATGCTAAATCCATTTTTAGTTTTCATTAGTAAGCATTATCAGTTTTCTAAAGATGACAGTTCTATTCTTTAACTGCCATGTTTATTTATTTTATTTTTTATTTGTTGGGCCTTTTTGCCTTTATTGCATAGGACAGCTGAAGAGAGACAGGAAATGTTGGGGGGAAAGAGTGGGGGATGACATGCAGCAAAAGGCCGAGGTCGGATTTGAGCCCACGGCCACTGCAACAAGTACTATAGCCACTGTACATGCGGTGCGTGACATAACCGCTAGGCTATTGGCGCTCCTTTACAATAACTGCCATGTTTAACAGGTGAAAAAGAGATACGTTACGTCTGTAAAGAGCGTATGTAACAGCACAACAGGTCAGAGCGTGCACTGCATTTTATGGCCTTGTGAATTTAAGGGATCAGCTTTATTCATTTAAATTTAATTCTTGCTGTCAATCGTAATAACGGAAACTCAAAAAGTGGACTGTGACTGCACTGTGATTGGCTCAGATGACTGTGTGCAGAGGCAAAAAAGGAAAAATGAAAAAAAAAATATTGCACCTGCTGTGTGTGACCTCTCAAATATGCACTTGACCCAGCATTTACGTCACACTGTTTCCGTGATTTTTGCATTTCCACGTTCGCCTCCATCATCCAGCAGCCCTTTCGTTAACATTCCCTGGATTTTTTTGATGTGAGCCAAAGTTGGAGGCTTTTGCTCAGGCTGACAGGAAAAACACTCATATGGATGACATTAGAGGGAGTAGTAAGAAGTAGTTTCCTAAGGTGAATATGGTCAGCCACTTAGCACATTCTGAGTCCCTCTGCAATAAACACAACTTAAGCCTGTGCCTCAGTTGTGATAACCAATTACGGAAATCCACTTTGGAAATACTGCAGGTGTGTAAGAACAAAGAGGTCTTAAAACTGAAGTTTTTTTTTGCAGTTAATTGTTCTGTCTGAGAAGTCTGTCCAGTATTTCTATTTATTTATTTTGTATTTAATGTTAGCACTAATGATGTGTTCCCACTCCCTGGATGGTTATCTTGTTTGGTTTTTTACCACACATTGATGTTTTTCTGGTGTTTTAATGGGAGTCAGAGATGGTTTTGGTGAATAACAAGTCTGGTCATGCAGATAAGATAACAGGTTGTATTAGTTAACCTTACCCAGTGTGTTTTGTTAACACAACACTGATTGTTCATGATCAACAGCTTTTCTAGTCTGATAAGAAACAATTCCAGTCAGTAGACACAACAAATAGAATCTCAGTCGATCAGAAAAGCTGTTGTTTCTTTGTAGTTAGCCACCGGCTAAGACTGTACTACTTCTGCCCCTTACTTACTGTACATGTTGTCATGTCTAGGCGGGGTATTGTGTGTGTGTGTGTGTGTGTGTGTGTGTGTGTGTGTGTGTGTGTGCAGAATGGTGGTTGTTCCATCCTGATCCACCATCCATCAGTACCAGAGGGGTAACAGGGGCGAGTTTAATTTACAGAAGAAGCTGGCAGGGCGGGACAGTGAAGTGTGTTTGTGTGAAGCTGCTGCTGTGTGTTCACATGCCTTGCCACACACTTGGACGATATTACGCTGTTGTGGATCCATCTTGCCTTTTCTGGCTGAAAAAACAAGATGGCGAACTTAACTTGGGGCATTTTATGACAGTTGTCCGTAAAGCAATATGTAATGTCGTGGTGGCTCAGTCGACTTTTTACATTCAGCCTATTAATAGTATTGGTAGACAGCTGGGTTAAAAAGTTGGTTTATTGTGTTAGTCCTACTGACTCTGGACTTTTAAAATGCATGTAAACATGTACCTGAAATGGTACATAATTGAGTTTCTCACAGTCGGACTAACACGTTTAGATAATGTCGTTGGAGATCGATTCATTCTTGCACGTGTACATCTCAATCCGACGCAAACTGGACTAGCTGGTCTGCACATGCTCCACAGTTTCTGCACCGGGCTTTGTCCCAGAAGTTGAACATTAATGTGTAGAAGAAGACGGGGGAGGGGACAAGATGAAGATAACAACATGGCATAGAGTTCTAGGGCATGAAGCACCCATTTTTGCGACATAAGAGGAGACACAGTTTTTGTCGTGTCGGCTGTTAAGACTTAAACATATTGAAGAAAACATGGATGGAAGGGGAATGTGGAATGGCGATTCCACAAATTGGTAGGACAGCCGGAAGAAGGGCCAATGGCCAAAAGGGGACATATCGATAAATTGATTGGTGCTTGTATACAGTAGTCCAATTAAATGGCCTCATCATGCTATTACAACCAGCTTGACTCAACTGTTCTTGTTAAAGTTCTGAGTGGCAACAGTAGCACTGTCACACTCGTGTCCATGAAGAGGAAAATGAGTAGCGTGGAGCTACAGAGACTCTCTACAGGGCTCCTCTCTCACAGCTGTAGAGCTGATCTGATGACATGATTTATAACAGATGATGACTACTCTAGTCACGTTGCAGAAATATGCACCGTGTGTTATCGTTTATTGCTCCCTTCTGCCAGTCTGCTAACTATTGCGAGGTGAAATGACTGACAGACTCTAAAGGGTCAGTTCACCTAAATCACAAAAGCACATATCCCCCCCCCTTATTCCTACTGTAAAAAGTGGTGTATAGATTGTTTTTCCAGGTTTTAGATATCAGCCGCAGAGATTTCCCAATAATGAAGGTGAGTGGAATTTTGTATATGTGTGGGGCTCAAACCTTCGGAAACACTTGGAACAATTTTCCAGAGAAGATGTGGTGGTTTTCAGGATAATCCACAGACCTCACTCTCAACACGGCTCAATGTTTCCGCTGTCAAAAGAAAATAGTCAGGTTAATTTCATGAACACATTCCAAGGTTTTCCAACATTTCCTCGAAGCTCTTTATACGTCAAGTAAACAGATGACATCCTCCTTTGGGAACATCTTTAGGATAAGAGAAGTCCACATGAACTATCAGAGAGTTGTTGGATTATTTTGTGCAACAATAACACTTTTTGGAAAATATGGAAAAAATAAAAATCAGCAAACTGAATTCATTGCAAAAATGTTGCACTAACCACCGTGAAATCCGGTGTATAAAACGCACTTTTAAAACATATTTTTTCATCGAAAAACTGTGCTGCCTCTTATGCACTGGTGCGACCAATATACCAGTATAAAAGTGTGCACCCACCACCATCATTACCAAATTTTCCTCCCCATTCAGTGTGTATTGCATGCAGTGCATGGGAAACATAGCAGACACAGACCAGTCTGGCAGCGCAACTTTTAAAATATTTTCTCCATCACAAGGTCATAATCAAGCATTTAAAGAAAATGGTGGTATCATGTTCACTGAATAAACCTTGTGGAGTGCACTTTTGACTTTTGATTGAAAGAGTTGGATATTTAAGTTAATGAGTGACGGCGGAGGTGGGCACTAGGCTACACCTCCCAGGCAGTGGATCTGTACTTTACAACTTTCACCGCATGCTAAGAGATCAACTACCGAAGTGTAGCTAGTAGGATTGCAAATTCCACAAAGTGAAAACAGACTGAACTAAAAGATGACAGACTTCACTGAACACAATAGAAATGTTGACACAACTTCTTTTCTATATATACTGTATATATATTCAGTTAACAAAGTGTGGCTGGTAGAGTTCTGAATCCACCAGCCACAGTGGCAGACGAAAAAGTAAATTTCCAACCCTGATCCACATCCCCCTTTTTATCAAAACATTCCATTAAAGTAATGAAGGATTATCAGCTTTTTTATATATTTGAGTTGGTTTGACTGAGGTTTAGACTTTCATATGGCTTTTTTTGTACCAAATCACCAGAACCACCAGATATGGCTCTGTCGTTAGTCTCTGGAGACATTAAATGAAATGTGTGAGCCATAATGGTCTCACTTAATACATCTGCTTGTTTCCCTTGACTCTGAATCAGACAAACACATTGATGCTTTCTGCTACGCTGTACTTAGAAAAATGACAGATCGCGAATTCACTCATGTTACACTGTGCCATGAGGATAAGCCCAACGGATGTTTTTCTCACACTTCTCGTGAGGCGTGTTAGCCAAGCAGATTTTTCTTGTATTTTCCCTGATTAGGCACGGCTGGCTGAGAACGGGGCCACAACATGATGGTGGTATGATGACTGTAAGGATACTCTGATAGGTGATTGATTTTTAACATGCAGAGGGCTTGTAGCAGGAAATACAAAAAAAAAAAAAAGCACTGCAGAAACATTGGGGAATAAAACCTATATGACTTATGCATGAGTATTTTTAAAGAAATGTGACTTTCCGCTTCTTTTACACACCAACATGAAGTCACACAGCTCACATATGCCAGCGCATGAAAGCCCACAAAAGACACTCTCGCAGTCTGAGTTCTTTTATTTACTGCTCTGGCAGCACACAACAGGGACATAGGGTTCTATTATGGTGGAAAATTCCTGGTCATTGGTTTCCTGGATTAATATGAACCAAATATAAAGTGTCAACTTGGATTTGGGATCATACATGAAAATGAAAAGGGGATTTCAGTCTCTGGTGTTGAGTCAGAGAACAGAACACCATGATATCCTAATGACAGAGAGCTTTGCTTTTACTGACTGTCCCAGCGGTCGTGATTGTCGCGCCTGCCAACACAAGACTGTGATTAAGCCAGTCAGTGTGGTAATCGGCAATATGTTTACATTTAAAGAAGTGAGTGATTGACATAACAGTCAATCCTTCGCCAGTACAAGAACTGCTGTTTGAAACACGAAGTGTGTGGTTGGTCCTTTTCTTGGGACAGCATGTTTGATCTGGTTTGTTGGGGACTTAAACAAAGTGAGTTCTGCTGCTGTTGCTAACAGAACAGCTAATGTTGTCCACTTAAAAGAAGAACATATGAAGAGCACATTTTCTTTATATTTGATGGCAGGCCCGTCTTCAGAGATGGCTGGGACCCAGACGGGCCAAGTGAATGGGAACTTCTTAAAGATATCTTATAATCATATAAATACATGCGTATTGGATCGTTAGCGCTAGCCTTCTGGGAATCATTTGCCTTCTCAGCCTGCATTCGATCAGAATTTGGAGCAGACTGGAAAGAGCTTGTCGAAAAGTTATCCTCCTTTATTTTCTGACATCCTTTAGGTTGTCCAGGTCCTGGCATGACTGTACACAGTCGGACATTACTAGCCCAACATTTACGTTCAATTACATAAACATTGCAAAAAAAGAAAAGAAAAAAGGCTCAGACTTGGTGTACTAATTAGGATTGATTATGCAATCTTAAAGGGATCTTTATTCACTGATGCCAAGCTGCAGGAATGAAGTGACGATGTGCAAACATTACTGGAACATTTTTGGGTAAACTCAGAAAGACTTGTTCTCTATGTCACAGTGTCTTTGTCCTTCGCTGGATTGCTCTCTAAAAAAAACATTGCATGAATTGAAAATGTATCCAATTTTTCCGGACACTACTGCAGCTCTGACTTGTTAACTGGTCATGATGATGTTGCAGGTGCATTGCAGCCCCAATCGTATCCTTGTGTGTTATGCTTTCATTTCATGTTGTTTGGTGGCAAACTGCATTGTTTGTGTCGCATTCAATTACTTGCTGGAATCAACCTGTGACAGAGAAAATGCCTAGCTGATAAAAATAACTGTGTGATCAGCTGGTTGTCAAAATGCATCCATTCATAGGAGTGATGTCTCAAGGTCCCGCTGGGTGACCTGCAGTGGTTTTCTTGGTCCTGGACCCTTAAGCTGCACGTCTCATTCATGCAGACAGGGAGAGACATTATCCTCAGCCTGTAATCCGAGGACACGCTGATCTCTAGCCTAATCGGTATCAGTTTTCACTGTTGTGTCACTGTGTCAGCTTGTTCTTGGTTTTTTATGTTGAATCTTCTCGTAATAAGCTTCCTAAAGCCACGAGAGGCTTCACCAAAAATAGATGAATACTGGACTTTCACATGAATGTACAGACGACAATGATTCACACCCCTTTTCTATCTTCTTGTGCTTACACTATACATGTAAATTCTCCCTGATTACATGAGAACTAAAAGGTGCGTACTGGAGAAAAGATGACAAGTAGAAAGGAGAAAATACAAGGCTCATCCCAGCCTGTGAGCTGGATCAGGGTCCATTTCCCCCCTGAGGGCAAGATTAGTGGTCTCGGGAAAGGAGAACAAGTAGGTATTAACACAGTGACACAGCTCCATCCCCTCTCCTCTGGCTTACACTGAACAAAGGCTGGAGCTCTCAGAATCCTGCAAACGTAGACCAGGATTAGCTTGATATGCACTGTGATAGCTGAGACACCGTAAAGGGCATGTCGGCCTGTTAAAACCAGGGCCCTATTTTTAATATTTGGATTGTAATTGATGGACATGGTACAAAAAGTTTTGGAGATGTTTCAAGTTGATTTCATTAGTCGGCTGTGACGTTATCCCTGTGGGCAAATGCACATGAACAAAGTAAGCTGAATGAAGTTCTTCTTTTTCCAACGAGTGTCAGACTTCAGTGTTAAGGGATCTATAGAGAAATGTCTTTGTTTAGGAGAGTAAGATGTTCTTTTAGAAACCAGGATTGCTCTGGCTCGACCTCTTCAAAGCCACCAGACTCCCGAAAGGAGAACAGTTTTGTGAGCTTAAATTTTCAGTTTTTGTCAGGCCTATTCTGCACCAAAGCTTTGCCTATTTTTTATGTATGACCCTGAAAGATTTAAAGATACTGCTATTCCGATTTATTGCCATGGGGCTAATGTAGCAAAAGAGAAGAAAAAAACTTCTGATTGGCTAAATCATTTACAGACATCATATTCATGTATATGTGTTGACCATTTTAATATTCTGTATTCACTTCTTAATGTCATTTCTTTCCAAAATGATTTGATAAGGTGGCTGAACTGCGCATCTCCATTTACATGCATTTTGATCTTCTGTGGAAGTCTTGATGCCTTGATGCTGCACACAGTATGCTGCAGGTCAGTAGATAGAACACAAACTTAAAAAAGAGTGCCTTCATGCACAGAAAAAGACACCATTAGAATGTTGATCACTTGAGGAGATTTTCTTAATGAACGAAAAATGGGTTGAACTGGCCTGTGGAGATGGAAAGAAAAGGGACTTTTGTTTCAGTCTGATTTTCACAAAAGAAATCTGCCCAAACAGCTGATATGCATTTAAATACAGTGTGCAGCCCAGCTGTGCCTATGTGCAGGAATGTGCAAGTTCAAATGTTGAGAAAATGAGTTCCAAAAGAAAGAGCTGTCTGATGAAAGAAGGGAAAATATAATAAAAATGACCTTCACATGGACTGATGTGGAGTTAAGGTCAGCCTTCTTAAATCAGGTCATTAATTGTTTTGGATTATGACAAAAGATGCCTCAGACAGTCTCCATTAACAGCTGGTCCATGACAGGCCACAGCCCAGGTGTGGGTATTACGCTATCTCTCTATGGAGCCAGGTTTACGTTGGAAAAAGACAGTCGAGGTTCTAATTAGAAACTAACTTGAATCGGATCTCCTTTTGAATTATACTGTGGATATCAAAATTTCCGGCAATAAAGCCCATGGATTTAGATTTGAAGTTCCATAAGACTTTGGTATGATTAAATGTCTGGAGAGACGGATGTTGTTGGGTTTGGTTTTTTTTGCACCACACAGCACTCAGTGATACACTTGTCATAGATAAGAACCCTTCAAAACCCAATTAAACACAACCCTGACCATCACGTGAAGGTTCCCATCTCTTTTAACCCTCATTTATAAGAAGATCAACATGATCAAAATCCTGTTGTCTGCATGAATTCCGAAATAATATGTGATAATTGTTCATTATCACAAATAGTAAACCTTCCTGTTGGTTCAGGAGGCATAATAAGCAGAAGCTGTCTGCTCAGAATCCTGAGAGACTGAGAGTATGATGTCTGAAGCTGGAGATACAGCTGGCATTAAACAGCAATAATCTCATGTCATTCATCTTGGAGATTCAACCCATCCAAGGGCCCGATCCAAAATCGCCTGAGAGCATCTGGGGAAAATAAACAGCTGCAACGCCTGCTGAGCGAGGCTGTGGGTGCATACTGGCATCTTAATAAATTAGGTGGGAAAATTGATTCGAGCAAACAGAGCTCTCACCATTGCTTTGCTCTGAGATGAGGAAGGCGGGAAACGCATAAAAAGTTGAGATACAACCGCTTACTTGATTCGATTGGCTGCTTTGGCCAAAAAATAAAATTGACGATCTCTGCGACTCTGCATCTTGAGCTAAAAGGTTGAATTTTTTATTTATTTTTATGTGCGCCCAAAAACTGCTCGAAAAACTTGTACGCAGCAGCAAAGAAGAGCTCCCAGCAAGCACGCCTTACCATAGAAAAAATGTTTGTTTTTTTCTGGCAATGCTTTTCTAGTAATGCGTCTCTGTGTGATCAGGCCCTTTACAGTATATGCAACATATATGGTTTAGGTTGAGAATAGAAGATCCTAGTAGGTATCATTTACTTCCTTTCACAGACATACTTGTGTTGCTTTACATGTACTACTGTCAAGTTCATTTTCTCAAATGAGGGAATTCACGACACATCTGAAAACTGATACCCAGCAAACACTGAAATCAAGCCAAAGATACATCTGTCTGAACAGTTTGTTCACATTAAACAGCGTCTCAGCTCTTTGAACGTGTACTTTGACATCAGAGTGAAACAAAGGCTGTGCAGGCATGGCCCTGCAACGCTGTGATTACAAAAAGATACTTCTCATATCCTCAGATCTTTGACACCTAATACAAAGTTTGCTAAAGCCACAAGGGTGTTTCCATGCAAACATGTCTACAGGCATATTGTTCAAAACCTGTTGTAAGAACATACCTGTTAACATTGAACATAATACCACTTCATATCCTACTGACCCAGATCGACTGCTGTTCCAGCTGTTTCCCTCCAGGAGGTAATTCGAGGTGCTGTCATCCAAAACCAGCCATTTAAAAACAGTCCAGCAGTCCATCTGTTGTAAATAATCGGTGTATTGTGATGTTAAGTGGTAAATGGACTTGAGCTGGTAGAGTTCTTTTCTAGTCTTCTGACTACTCAAAGCACTTTTACACCGCAGGTCACACCTACAACTTCACACCCTGATGGCAGAGGTTGCTATATAGTGAGACCATCAGAAGTAACTAATCACATTCATACATATTCATACGACGCCGACGAGGCAGCGGGAGCAATTCGGGGTTAAATGTGGAATGATCAATCAAACAACAGTGCAGTCTTGCCAAAAGAGCTTTATACTTTTACCCTGAGTTACATGCAGAAACAGTGCCAGAAATGGTGAGAAAATTGGTATGAAAGATAATATCAAACCCTGCTTTGCCAATTCTTGTGAAAACGACAAAGTAATGCTTAAATCTGGAGACAGATTTTCAGATTGTTGTTACAGGAAGTACATTTTTTTTTGGATATAGTCAACTAAATGTTTCCAAGGGATGTGTTTGTGTTTTTAGTTTTGCAATCTTCAGAAATCTGTTAACAAGCACACTAGTAGCTCCATTATGATTGAGTTTTTGAAGTATTGAGAGATGTGCATGTGAACTTAACATCATGGTTTCAACAATCCATATATGAAATAAACTTGTTTATGAGACACCTGGCAATGCAACCTGTAGTACTCACTCTGTAGCATGAATAAAAACGCTTTTTGAGGGGTTTATGAACAGTCTTCTTATTATTGCATTAAATATATTTCCAGTTATTGTTGATATAGCATCAGCTAGAGGCTAGATTTTGCTCAAGATAGGGGTGCACCATTAGGCCGGAGATATTCTCTGCTTTGGCTGTCCTCAAAATTAACCCTGCTTAGTTATAAGATGCAGTATGCACATGAACAGTTGGGGGTAGTGTAGAGGCAGAAGGAATGTGACAGAGATAACTCCGCAGCAGGTACAATGTAAGGAGTAATATGATCCATTGCAAAGGAACTTATTTACAGATAAGTGAATGTGGAAACCTGCAAAACTAAAGGGAAACATCTCTGGGATTGTTACATCTGTGCATACAGAGTGAAATGTTGGAGAATCCGAGTAGGGACTGTGCCCACCTTACTGGTTCTGTCTACTACATGCCACCTTTGTCGACGCCACTAACATTTTTTATTCATCTCAGAATTTGCCCAACAGTAACCAAATCATAAACATGTTGGTTATTTAGATCCTGCACAACAGCCTGAGGTAATTAGTGTGCCCTCTTGAGGAATCCTCCAGTAACACGCATAGTGCATAGCCAATAAGGGAGCAATTACATTCATGACGCAGCCAGTTGTGCATGCGAACGCTAGGTTTAAGAGCAAGAATATCTCAAGAAAACCCAGAGTTAGCTCTCATATATTTATTTCAGAGTCTCTTTTTCTAAAGCTGTGTCATTGTGCACAGAGTGATGCAGAATCAGCAGCATGGTAGGCTGTAAACTTTAAAGTCTCAAAATGACCCTTCTGTGATTATTTTTACCAGAAGCAGAGTTTTCCCCATAAGTCTCCTGACTTTAGCTTGTTTCCTCTGATAACCTGAGACATCTTGGGTCTTGATCATTTAGTATAAGTTACTATTAACGTTGATTGTGTTTAAGTTTCAATGTGTAGCTGACAAACTTGCCGAAAACCTCTTTCAGGTAAATAAGTAAGACCTTCACCTTTTGTTGCCGCTTTAGTCAAAAACAAAGAAAGTAATCATCCAGAGCCTTGTTTTGAACAGCCAAATCTGATTTATGTGGCAAAACATTTTGTGTGTAACAGCCAAAGTAAGCATAATACTTTCTAAGCATCAGCACGTATGCTTTGTCTTTGCTAGCTGGTGTTAGCATTTAGCTCTGTGCCTAAGAGCAGCTAGCCGCTTGTATATCGAGACTCTTGCGTGCAGATTTGTGTGTGGATCCTGATTACTCCTTTTCTACACGGCCCCTCTCACACACAGTGGAGTTGTCATGTGCCTGGACAGCTTAACAGCAAACACATGGATCCTATGTGCAGCTCTCTACTTTGACACCCTGTATAGTGGAACTACAAACACACGCAGTATTTTTAGTTTGGCACACAGTGCAGAAGCGAGGAAGGAGCATAAGAGGGCTATGCATGGTGTCAAGAAGAGTGGTGCTCTTCACCAGCCTTTGACACTAAATGTTTGAGAGGGCTGTTGTGAATATGATCAAGGACTCTTTTGTTGCCTTTAACTAAAAGGTCCTTGTCTCTTTGCCTGTGAATATCCTCAGCGTCAAGCTCACAGCACGTGTCAACGTAGCGCAGCCAGTGTGAGGGAAATGCACAGAGAAGGTCAAATAGGCAGCTTGCAAAGAACCACAGAGTTTGTTCACAGACAGCCTACAGAAAAGATTCCACATCAGTGACCATATGTAATTAACTGTTTTAGGTAGGTAGCAATAAAACTGTATTTGTCCGTTTTCTGGAATTCCTCCTTCCAGCCGCTGAGACTGTCTCCATCGTGCGGGTTTGACCCAGAGGTTGCCAAGTTGTGTTTGTGTCTTTGTCTGCAGCTCCAGTGCAGGGCTGCGGTTTTGGCGAGGGAAAGGAGAGGAGGACAGTGTTGTGGGGACGCACGGGGGAAAAGAGATGGAAGTGGAGGAGAGACGCAGCACAAAGGAGAGGAGGATGTATTTCAGCTTTACACGTCATAAACAGAGCTGAGGTGAGGAGTTCATGCCAAGGGAAGGATGTCTGTATAATTTCACGTTCAAGAGTATAGAAATATGCTACAATGGAGCTCCAACCACAATAGGGAGGTAAACAACACTCTCCTCTGCTATCATATGACCATGACAAAAACACAGACTTTAATCAAAATGGCAAGTGCATAACTTCAGTTTTTTATACTTTCATACAACTCGCTTCAGCCCTTTTTTTTTTCTGGTATTTGAAATTACATCTGCTATCACCAAAACTTCTCTGAGCTCCCCTGGTCTGTCATTGTGCCTCTGGGCCAGGCCTTCCTTTCTCACTGCCATCCCCAAGAGACCAAATAAAGTCAGCCAATTTCTGGTTGCTGATGTCATCTCCACCATTTAAGCGACTGCCCTGTAATCATCCCCGTTCTGCTCTGTGATTGGAGCAGCCGCCTCAATCTGGCCTCGGAGACTTCTGTGGGTCGGATAGAAGAAGAAGCCTCCTTCAAAGTCAACGTACATTTCTCTTGATTTTACAGATGATACAACACAAATCAGATTTAGGCAATTATAATTCAAAGTTTACTCCTTCACTCCAGTGCAGGTTGATATAACTGTTGATATCACTTATTAGTAATATTGTTCAGCTCATGATGCATGTTCAGTAGACTGTCAGCATTTTGTCTGAAATATCCTGCTATGAAAACTTTCATTAATACTTTTAAAATGAATGCTACAACGTACCATGGATTGTCATTTTTTTGGGGTAAACATCCAATGGTTCATTTAAACCTTCAACTTGGCTTAGTACACAGCTGCAGGTTCAGGGCTGAGAAATTAAGATAATGCAGTTCCTGAAGTGGCCACACGAGCCTAGCGCCAAAGGGAAGTCAAGCCCAAGCTGCATCCTTGAGTGTTAAACAAGTTAAGCCAATGTAGAAGTGCAAAAACGGCCACTTGAGGCTGGCTCCAAAATCAGTGCAATCCTCATTAGGTCTCATATTGAAATACACATTTTTACAGCAGAAATAAACAATTGTATGTCTTTATTGGTACACACTGAGTCGGTGTAGTGAGGAAGTGTGGACAACAGGAAGGCGAGGAATACAAAGGAGAGATCCTGCCTGCATCTTATACCATATGCCATCTTTTGTAAAGCATCTTGAGATAACACTTGTTATGATTTGGACCTATACAAATATTGATCGATTGATTGATTGATCCCAGCTATCATTGGGCAAGAGGCAGTGTGCACCCTGGACTCGTCAGTCAATCACAGGGCTGACATATAGAAACATACAACAAGCAACACTTACATTCACACCTAGAGGAGCAATTTAGAGTCACAAAATCACCAAACTTTACAGCAGAAATAAACATGTTCATTGCCTGGCACAGAAAAATTCTATTTTGATTTCTGTAGTGAATTTTGTTATTTGAGAAAAGGATACAGGGGAGGGGGGTAGAGTTTAAATAACTCATCTGTTGAACTCATTTAAGGCCCCAGGTCCCTTTGAGTGACAGGTGAGTGCTTTTATTGCAGTAAAGCCAAGTAAAGCCAAGTCCTGAATAGTGTTCTGACATCATGTCCCGATGTAGTCACAGTCTGCGCATTAGGGTTTGGCTGGTGTAACCGCAGTCCTCTCGCCATTCTTCTTCTACTCTGTTACCCATGACCCAGAATACTGCAGCAGCCTTATTGTTTAATAGAGCGGTCAATCATGACACTGCAAACCCTTTTTATAGAATAAAATAACTGATGACAACAGATCTTCACAGAAAATGATCCCTCCGACATAAGAATAAACTATAATGACAGAAACCATGTGTGAAAAAGTGTATAAGACGTGTAATTTGATTTTGTAGATCTCTTGCTTAAAGGAGTAAGGAATGTTGTATACTTTTCCCCAAATTGAAGTAGGCTGTAAATAAAAAACGGGTTCTTTAAATCTTTCACCAATAAGCAATAAGAGAGAATGTAAAGCTTTAATAAATGAGCAATACCATCCCTTTGTCATACCCAGCTTCACCTTTGTCTTAATATAGTCACAAAGAGCTAAAGACAGATTAGGAAATGGCAAAAAAAAATACAACAACTGGAGATTTCACAATATAGTCCGACAGCTAATGGTCAAGTCATTATGTCTTCATCCACTTTAAAAAACAAATAAAATAGACACAAGAGTGCCCTAAAGTGAAGAAAACCCTCATCCCAAGTATGGTAAATGGTCTTGAGCTTGTATAGCGCTTTTCTAGTCTGTAAAGTATTTTACACCGTATGCCACACCTACCTAATCACACACTGATTTCAGAGGCTGCTATGTAAAGTGTCCATCAGAAGTAACTAATCCCATTCATACACATTCATACGCCGCTGACGAGGCAGAGGGAGCAATCCGAGGTTAAGTGTCTTGTCCAAGGACACATCGGACATTTTGCTGCTGGAGCGAGAGATCAAACCCCCAACCTTCCGGTTGACAGATGACCGACTCTACCAACTGAGCCACAGCTGCCCCCCTACTGATAAGTTACATGACCTACCACATTGCCCTTATTTGTCCCTTTACCCAAACAGCATTGCCACCTTCAACAACCCAAACTCCGTTTATGAGACTCGGCCAGATAGTGACAACTACCTACCCTCCCCACAACCCAAATACTGTATGTAGACCAATAAGAAGCAAGAGCCAGTACATAACCAGAACTTCTCTTATTTATCTTACCTACTCTATCATAGGACAATCACAGCCCAAAAAGCATTGTCACCTTCAATAGACCCAGGCAACATACATGCTCCAAGTGACAACTCTGATAGTGGCAGATAGGGTAGGTAGCCCTACCACATGGCCGCTAATGGCCCCTACAAACAAAATGCAACTACGAGAAAATAGACGGACAGAGAAAAGTCTGAAGAGATATCTTCAGGACAGGGGAAGCAGAGCCTGGTGTAAGGCGCCCTAATTGGGACTAGCACCCACCCACCCCGGATTGGTCTGTTATATGTACAATTTAGGCTCCCTACTACATGTGGGTATTAGAATGAGGAAAAGCCATTCATTCATGCAGAGCTGGGGGGCGCTGGTGGCGCAGTGGTTAGTGCACGCGTCCCATGTATGGAGGCTGCAGCACTCAACGCGGGCGGCCCCGAGTTCAAATCCAACCTGTGGCTCCCTTCCCGCATGTCAATCCCCACTCTCTCTCTCCCTGATTTTCGTCTCTGTCCACTGTCCTATCTCTCCATTAAAGGCACAAAACCCCAAAATATATTTTTTTAATTCACGCAGGGCTGGGTTGTGCAACCTGATCTCTCTTGTTTCTGCCCTACAATATTCCTATTTGTGATTATAGGACACCAATTACAACACTCCAGGAAGAATTGCCCTATTTGAGTGGTTGGTCAAGAGCTGCTGAATTGGCTGAATGTGGATGGGTTAGGACTGAACAGTGTATTGTGTTTGGAAATTGGACCATCTTCAGAGAGAATTACTATGATTGCCTACAATTACTCTCTCAAATATATCCACAGGGGTGCCCGTATAAAACACAATAACGGCTTGCCACAACACATTTTCAACCCGTCATTAAGAGCCACAGCTCCTTCTGTTCAACGTCTCTGTGCTGCCCTGATGAAAGCAGGCCTCTAATGTATACTACAAGGTCTACTCAAGGACCTCAGTGACAAAGGAAAGAGACAGAACAAGGTTATGGAATGCAAAAAGCGACCAGGGAGGTCAAGAGTCTCCCACAGACACACATGACTGGCTTTGCTGATGACCCAGGACTTTGTCTGTCACTCAGCTGTCAACATGCAAAGAGCCAGCCACACTACAAAACAGCCGCCTCGTCTGCGAGCAAACCAACAAGATCAGTCTCCTCAGTGGCTTTCATCGTGTTGCACTGAGTTGTGCACACAAATATCTAACACATCACATCTCTTGTTTTTTTTTTGTACTTCTTTATTGAACTTTTTAGTCAGGACAATCCGTAAAGATACAACAAAGACAAACAAGCAAATCAGCATGTAATAAACACAATACATTTAAATAAACGTTTTTTTTTGTCACAATGAAGACATGTACCTTAATCAGGTGCGTCTGAAAATAATTCAATGTAATATGATAATGTACGTTCTCTTCTTTTATTTTTTTATAAAAAATAAAGGTGGAGGTCGGAGCAGGCCGTGCATGAATGAGGACGCCAGTGGTTGTGGGGACGACACAGTCCGATTGTGGTGGCTGGGCTTCGGGTGAGCCTGTGACCGCTTCAGAGACCACTCCACTACCAAACGGGGGTAAGCTGGTCCACTGTTGTTTTTTCTAGCTGGTGGTCTCCATATTGGAAAAACTTTCATCACCTGACTCTCAATCAGTCTACACTCAGGCAAAGAGGTGGAGTTGAGGCGGTTTACGCCTCCTGACAAACAGCTACAGTGTTTCACATGTCGGCTGTTAATAATACAAATGTATAAATAACGCTTAGGCTTAACAAAATCAAAACTGATGAGTAATAAATGAATCACCGTACAGTATGAACCAATAAAAAAAAATATGAAACTATTTTTTACGTACCAGCCGGTAAATGTCTTTATTTCTGCTTTGCTTTTTAGTATTCGTGTTAATGGTGCTTCTTGGGCTTTCTCAGCCAGCCTCAAGTGGACACTTGAGGAACTACACTTGTTTTTGTACTTCTGCATTGGCTTCAGTTTTCAAGGTTGAAGAGGTTGCAGCTTCCTCTGGGCTTGCATTTCTCAGGGGCCCTCTCTGAGATGAGTGTTCTTGAGAGTTTGTGTGTCTGTGTTTGTGTGCGTGCGTGTGCGTGTGCATGTGTTGTGAAAGTCTGCCTTTTTAGTTTCATAACCATATCTGCTAATATATATATATGTAAACTACAAACAACTGTGTTAGAAAACGGCAATAAAAAAGTAAAATAAGTTGTTGTTCTTTTTTCCCTCCGGCTTTCAAAACAAAAAAAAACACAATGATGTTTAAAATCAGGATTAAAGATAGAAGATGTTCCCCTTTTTACTCAAAGGCTACCAAACTCACAGTTGCTTGAGTTTAACCTAATTTATTAGATGCTGCTTGAGGCCTTCAACAGATTTTTGCAGGGGGTTAATCCTGCCCTGACTCCGGATGAAGGATGGACCACATTTTTACTGCATTGGTCCTCTGTGTTTGGACAGTACAATTATTTATTGTCAATTAAACTTCAAAAGAGACAACTGGCCCGGGGTGAATTTGTTCCTGAAACAAAATGATAAAAATCTTTTCTGGCTGCAGGTTATAGAAACCATCTGTCACTGAGGCTTGTTAAATAAGACAGTCCAAGAGGAGGAGCGGATCCTTGCTGTCCTGAATTTACCTTCAAGGCATAATAAGTGTGATAGTTTTCATTTTCAGTTTCTTCAGGACAGGACTAACCATCTTTTCTGAGGAGCAGAAAACTAAAAATGATGGACTCAAGAAGTGACTAATGTAGAGTAGAAGAATTGTGACATATGAACTCTAGGAGGTTTCCAACCACTCATAATCCTGCTGGTGTCTTCTCTACCTTTTTGTATGATGTGGCATCACTGCCCCCTGCTGGTGCTGCTTAGAAATGCTTTCATTTCGTTGCAGCTTCCTTTTATTTTATTATTTCCTTCAGTGATTTATTTTTTGTGGCATTCAGAGGACATTGACGGGATATTTACTGCCACATGTTTCCATATATTCATCAAAATTTGAAATAATATGTATTTCAAATGCTGAGTTTTAAAGCTGCAGCATGGGAGGAGAGCCCAGGACAAATGTTTAACTTTGTGAGAAAATAAAGGTTATCTTGATCTTGATCTTGATCTTGAGTTGCAGGTCATTTTAATAAGAAGAAGCCTTACATTCAGGTAGAAAACTTGTTGCTGTATCGTCAGGAGCCTGTAGGTGGCAGCAGAGCAGTGGCGTTACATCTTCCGTGATCACTTTTAACTCTCAGCTTAAAAAAACAAAGTTCCTCTACTTTATGTTTACCTAACGCATGAATGACTCAGACATCCTCAACAGAGATACACATACACACAAATAAGACTGATGTTTCTCTGATGAAAAGAAATACAGGTGGGCTGAAAACTAAAGGAGTAGGGATTCACAAATGTTTGGACAAAAAGCCCACACACTACCTGCAATCCTACATCAATTCAGGCTCTGTGATGTCCTTGACCGTGGGAGAAGCCTTATGTCAGTCATACATTAGTGCACTACTGCTTTAATGCTCAGTTTGGCATTTTATTTACAAGCGATGAGCACACGAATGGCCCTCTAAAGTCGTAATTAAGAGTTGGAAATTTCGGTAATACCTGAGTTGCGGACCTTCAGGGCAGCACAAATGGCAGAAAGGTTTATAACAGTGTCAACACTTTGAACAGGAACAGGGGGACACACACGTAGTATGCTATCAAGCCTAATTTTATTATAAAGCTAGCTAGCGAAGCAAAATATGAGCAAGTTATTGTGTTTTTCAAGCTTTTAAACAAATTAAAACGTTAACTTTGTACCTGATGTGCATTCTGTTCTTTATTCTGCCACTGGAACACGAAGGTGCTCTGTGCTATTTGCTTTTGCTATTTAAACATCAGACAAGAACAAAAACAACTTTACTTCCAGCGTCCATATTTGTCGCTTTTATTTGACCAGAGCACTTGAATGTGTGCATGTTGCCATTACAACTGCACCACTTGGACTTCCGATATTTCCGAGGCGCACTTGAAAGCAGCATTATAAACTAATCCAATTAAAACTAAACTTCAAATGACAATAAAATTGACCAATCACACCTCCCCTCTTAGTGGGTGGGCGTTGTAATAATTTAAGTTATGAAAAGTTCCGCCAGCTGTGCTCATTAACGCGAATCACAACATTTAAAAAAAAAAAAAAAAAAAAACTTCAATGATGCAAGAAGCAGGAAGACAGCGGATTTATTATCCACGTCGTTTTCTAGATGAACTTTTGATGAAAAGTTGGACTCCAGCTATGACAAGGGATCGCATACCTGTGGTGGACTTTGTTTCCAAGTTGGCCGCCTGTGAGCCAATTTATTTCTTTGGCTGACAACTGTCTCTGTTATGTTGGTTTACTTGGCAAAACATTATGCAGACTTTAGTTGCTGCTCAGTCAATAAATTGACTCGGTCAGTGAACGTAACTCTCTGTAACGCTACGTAATGGCTGTTAACTTTATATAAACCATAATACAGAGGCCTACATTTACTCATGGGACGCTGTGCCGATCTAATAATATCACAGCCATATAATGTTCATGGGCCTAGAGAGAGAGAGAGAGAGAGAGAGAGAGAGAGAGAGAGAACCTGAAACTTTGTTGGTCTTATGTGGAAGGCAGGATGGGGAGGGGGAGCTGTCATGCACTTTCTTATTAACATATGATGAAGTGCACACGCAGCTTGTGTGATGATGCAATGTTTTGAAAGGAGGATATGCATTTAGCTTGAAGTAGTCAGCTGTTTTCTTGTTTTGGTGTTTACCCTCTGTTGTCTCCATGCAGTTTTCATGTTGAATTTTCGAGCCTGGTTTCGCTTCTACAAGTTACCATAATTGGGTGACAGGGCGGCTGTGCATTTCTGCACCTGTTGACAAGTCACTGTGGGAGCTACTTGTTGATCACAGTTACCTTAAAGCATATCCTGCACATGATGCACATGACTTATGCAGCTCTCAACATTCACAGTGCAGCGGATGACGGTGCTGTGCAATTTGTCGTTGCTGGTTTCATACCAAAACAGTTTTTTTTTTAAGGCCAAGCACCCATGATGTTCATGTAGCAAATCTGCTGCAGTAACAGAAGTGTTGGGGTTTTATAAAGGTGTGGTAAGGTGCATTGTTGCTTTGTCAAAGACTTGTTTTAAGGTCAGGAAGGGGATAATTCATTTGCTTCTTAATAAGCTCATAATTGAAGATGATAAGATGGGCCTATTCGGTGTATGTTTACAGTGCTCCATTTCACTGTCACTCCTTTGATCACATATCAGTGCAGTCAAACAGTCTATTGTGTAGATGAGATAAAGGACTGGGAGATTGCACACTTTGGTTCCACCCTGTCTTGTAACTTGTGCAGCCGTTCTGGTGATGCCAGAGGTAAAAGAGAAAGCACTCACTGCTGCTCCCTCCTCTGATACTCACCAGACTTCCCTGCGCTTTGACGGATTTCTGCCAGGGCCCTGTTCAAGACAAAACTCAAGCACAAAGCTGACCCAAGCTATTAAAGATCTGCATATCACGAGGAGAACTTGATGGTAACTTAAACGCGAACGCCTTCTCCAGTGGGGTTTGTTTCGGATCTTTGCTAGCTTCTATGTCGGGGTGATGCCTTGCTAAATGGTTACGGGAGATTTGTCGTATTTCCGCAGTATTTTACCTCCATGCTGCATATCTTGCATATGGCCTCGCTTTTGTCCAGCTCCTCTCTAGTTTTTAAATCCAAAGTGCAGCCATACATCTGCTTTTAAGTTGGGGGGGGGTGCCTTCAGTTGAGCAGCGCCGTGTTTTGCCATGATGTCCGTGACCAAATCTCCTCCAGTAAAGACTCCTCACGCGAGATGAGGGGTCGCCGGGAAAGGGAATCTTTTTTTAATTAAAAGATCGATCTGTGGACTTTATGAATCGATATCAAATTTTAAAAATGAGAATCGATTTTATTTTCAGAATCTATTTTTTTTTTTTTTTTACCCAGTCCTAGTCAGGATGCCCTTCATTTAAATACCAGAAGTGGAGTTTGACAAGCCTTAAATGCATTTATGGGTGGCTCTTTAGGACATGCTCTGTGGATCTTTTAGAGAAGGGGCTCACAATCTTTGTTGCTTAATACCCACATTCAAACATTCCTGCAGGGTGTTATTTAGTTCCACGTGCGATTTGAAGCACCTTTTGTGGGCCAGTCTGTGCTTTAGCTACTGTAAATTGTTACATCATGGGTGCCTCAATGCATCGAATATTCTCAGCACTGTCTGTCTGGATTGATTGTTTGATGGATTGTTCAATGTGAGCAAGAATCACAGGCAGACTGAAAATTGCAGGGTTTTCTCCGGCATGGACAAAGGCTGATCGATCCTGGATGCTTCCCCGGGGCTCATCGACGTTTATCTGATGGCTCTGATGGGCCTCCTGAAATGCTTAGCACATAGTAAATGTGCTGGAATTCAGATGGGTCGTAAACTGCTACGGATTATTCACACATCTTGACCCATGCTGTGTCTGGGTCTTCCCTTTTGATCGTCCTCACCAACTCGACTCCGTCTCTTCTTAGGTATTGTAATGCTCCGGCCACCTTTAGCTCCTTCACAGAACAATATGCATGTGTCTGAGTGTAATGTGCATCGTGTACTCCCGGTCTCCTGGCTCCTCTTCTGCTGTCACAGTATAATTGAGCTAGCTGCTTCTCTAGCAAGCCTCTTTGGCATTTAATTAACATCAAGTTTGGCTCTCTGTAGCACACTTTTCATTTGCTTTATGCTCAGTGCAGCTCCCAGAGTGCAGCCTCTTCTGCGAGCTACCACCTCAGTTCTTAATTACCTCTAAAAGAAAATGTCTGGCGAACACCAATTCATTATGAATTCCACCTACTCCAGACACCTGCATTCTTATTTTTTTTGCAGTAGACAATTAGGTCTTCATCACAGACAAATAATGGAGGAGGCACGGAGGGACAGAAAGGAACAGAATTCTCATTTCTTCTTTGAGTGATGATTGAAAATTTGATCTTGACTTAATAGTCATTATCTCAAATCCCCAGGCTGGATGGTGAAAATGTGCTGGCAAAATGCAAATTGGGAGGGAGAAATTATTCATCCAATGTGCAACCGACCTGTTTGAAAACCATAAAGCGAGCCTCTTTGGAAAAAAAATTACCTGTTTGGAACTTGGCAGACCATTTCATTTTTGGGGTTCTTTGCATACAAAAGGGGTCTGCATCTAAGGACTAACAGAAAGAAGGTGGTGATTTTGTTCAGCACAAAAACACATTTGTAAAAGTGTCCAGGATGAATTCAAATATTTGAATTGGAGTAACAGTGCCAGTGTGCGGGCCATACAGCCAAACTAGCATTTGCAGAGAGCGGCACTGTCTAGTTTGAGGTGAAATTTGGACCAACTATGCATTTGGAAAATTGCCATGTAACCAGTTGTAGTTCTATAGGCTCTCTGTTAGTCAAATATTTGAATCAATCTGCATCTGCAGCTGTATCCTGCCCATAGACGGAATAAAACATGGACATAGTCTCTCCAGTGACGTCACCCAAGGTGCTTCTTAGACAAAGGATGGATAGATGAAAGATAAAGGGAGGCTCTGATGTCTGTAGTGATTTACTTACTTTATCAACTTGTCTTTATTGTGAGTTTAATTTACCATGTTGGAGGAATGTGTTCATGGAATGGGAGGTTGTTAGAGGGGAATGTTAGTTTTGTTTGTGGGGTGAAAATGTAAAAGCTATGTAATGTTTGATTAAGACGTAATGCTTAATTGTTAATAAAAATATGCAAAAAAAACACAAACAAACATGGTGAACGTCTGCATCGTGCCAGATGGAGCTCCAGGAAAAAAGGCATAATAAAAAAAGATACTCTAAAGTGAACGGACTCCAGTACTGCAAAGTCCACCTGTGTCTACCACTGTGTCTTTGTTGCGCCTGAAGGAGAGAAACATCCTGCTACAGGTCTCCAGCCTGAAGCTCTGACAGGTACACTGAAACAAGAACAAAACACTTCAACCTCGAACCTGCGTGTCCTGGTTGCACTCGTCCCTTGCGGTATTCTGAGATGATTCAGCATGTGAGCAACGTACCAAAAAGTGACCAGCTCTATCAAGCATGGAAAAGAAACTCTATCCAACAAGAGTAAAACTGAAAGCAAAGATTAAGGGTGCATTTCGGATTTTTGCAAAAACCAGGAAGTTAGGAGTTGAACACGAGCCATGCAGTGTACTTCGACAAAACAAGGTAAAATGCTGCAGCAACATAACCAACATCTGTCTACACATGACAAGTCGTTGTCAACAACAACTAAGGTTTCGCTGCGGTAAGGCAGAGCTGTTGTTCTATATATCTGCTGATGGTTGTTTACTGTTTACGTCTCGTTCATTAAGCGTTCTGAGAACACTGAGCAGGTAGCTCGGCGGCCCGCAGGATGATGGATTTAGAGTCTGGGCAATTAAGTGTTCTCTTGAGACTCTGACTGTATTTTACCCGTTGGAAATATATCCAGGGTGTTTGGTTTGAGCGGGAGGAGGATCCTAAATGATATGCAGAGTATAAGTCTGAATTTATCCCCCTCTGGGTAGATTTACCTTTCAACCCAGTCACACAGCAGTTCAGGATATAGTCAGGAAAATAGAACATCTAAAATCATGTTAATTGACATGTTTCTCTCTCTCTCTCGCTGTGTGTGCGTGTGTGTGTGTGTGAGTCAGTTAACACAGAATGCAAACCATTACATGTTAACTGGACGTACTTGTGTACCAGCAACATGAACGCCTCGACCTGTCAGTCTGCAGGGTGTCTACCTCTAAGTGTGGCTCTCTGAGTGATCTGGCTGCTGTGGTCTGAGTCACTGACTGAGGCGTGACTGGCCCGGTCTTCCACCTCCTGCCCTCTGTTGAGCGTGCGGAGCTTCTCAACTCTCAAAACAGCCGATCTCATTCTTTATTTCATTCATACTTTTAAAATGTTGTTTCCATAATTTCAAATATAAATTTCTCGCCACAAAAACTTCCACAAGTGAAATAAATGATGAAATAATAAACGTAAATCAGGGCGCCGACTTTTGGGGCCAATACCGATATCAATGTTTCAAAGAGAAAAAAATCAGATATCGGCTGATACCTTTCTTTGATCAATTTTGATCTTGAGGGACAGATGGATATACATATTTATTGGCTTCATCACTCAAATGCAGTGGCACTTGTGGAAAAGATATACAGTATTAAGAAAACAAGATGCTCACAAAACTGGAAAGTAGCTACACATGTACGTCACCGCTTGACAGTGTCGAGAGTGACGATGCTTGTTGTAATCCATATAGCGCCCTCTGCTGGAGAAATTGAACACAGCTAGTGCAATGCAATGAAACTCAAATGAAACGGGATTTGACTGGTGAATAAATCTAATAAATCGGCACAGTAAAATTAGCCGATATTGATAGTCACTGAATATGATATCGGCCGATATTATCGGCTGGCTGATTAATCGGTCGGGGAGGCAGTAGTTGAAAAAACTTGCATGCTGTAGTAAAGATTACATATCTTTAAATGTAAACATTCAACACCAGAGAGTCATACATTTAGATTTTTTGAAACCACAAATACTTTCAGTTTAATTTTTGAATTCACATACTTCAATCAAGGTTGCCCCCTGGCCAAAGTGTGGCCCTAAGCAGAATTGATTAAAAGGTCCCCAGTCTTAGAAACAAAAAAAAACAGTCGTAATCTTGTAAATAGTTGCATCATTGCATTGCAATCGTTGCATTGTTAGCAGTTCATGATAATTCTGACAATAAGATCATTACAACTGCAAACTGTTTAATCTGACATGCTTTTACATTTTCTAATAAACTAATGGTGGAATTATTTTAGGGATTATGTGATTGATAGTTTTAAAATTCCCCCTGTCCTGTACCTTAAGGGATGGAAGAAGCCCTGTAATATATGAACATGAACAGGATCTTTACATATTTTTGTGATATTGGGTCTCAAAGTGCTCTGAAACCAAGTTTGTTCCTTTATATCCTTGTCTCTGTTTAGTAACAGAGTTTCCTGTGACATGAGCCATGAACTCTGATCCTATTACTCCTGTTGGACTCGATGTTGGAACAGGTGATGTGCTGCCTCGTGTCATCTGCTGTGTAACTGAAAATTGGGAGTCGTCTGGAAGCCTCTTCATCAGCAGCAGAGCAGATGGACGGGTGAGGAGAGAGATGTCCAGACACATTTGCTCCGTTTCCCCTCACACTCTTAAAAAAAAAAAAAAACACATTATGGGGGCTGGATTTGATACATGGTTGATTTTTTGCCATGCCATATGGTGAACGCTGCTGGTCTCTCGATTGTACGCCAGCGCTTTTCATGTGAGCAATCATAAATTTAGAAAAAAAGCTATCATGTTAAGAAATATAATTACTCAGCAATAGTTTCATGTGTGTTTTTCTGCAGAATTTCAAGACTGAGTGCAAACTTTTTCTGTATGAAATGACAGGAAGCTGTCAAATTGAGGAAAGATTCCATCTTTAGAGAAAAAAGGCTGCTTTCACACCTCTGCTGCTGCTGCATCGGAGATGTTCTGCCTCACTTGTTTTGAATAAGTCAAAATCTATATCAATTTTTCTTGCTCGGATTCTCTCTGAGTTTGGGGAAAACTCTTTGCAGCATCTTGTCCCCATTTGCCTCCGAGTTTCCCTCACTTTGTTGCTCTGTTTCATCTTATAATTGAAAGTGCCTAATTAAAGAACTGATGGCCGTTAGAATAACAGTGTGGGCGTAATTGGTGGCAGAGGAAATCACCAGCATCTCTTTCTAAGATCATTAAACAGCTCTTTGTGGGCTGTGGCTGCCCTGCTGTTCCCACTTCTGATGTCAATGCGTTGCTCCAGGTTTGCCCTCTTCATAGATCCGCCTTTTTTGACGATCGCAGAGCCAAGCCAACATCTGCTCCCAAAATTATTTGGCATTCAAATGATGTTGGAAACCAGAGAAGCTTCAGTCAGGCCTGTGGTCATTTTTTCAAAATTGAGCTCCATGGGGCCACACCTTTTTAAATAACGGTCACGGTGGTGGGGAAGTGGACTGTCTCTGATTGTCATTTGGGGAAAAAAGGCACACAGAATAAATATAGGTGGTTTTGTCTCTACTGTGCTAAAAGGGACAGTTTGCAAATAATGTAGCAAGACTTTCCTTTATGTACTTTGTATTGACTATCGGTTCCCATCCTGGGGTTAGGTGATCTGCACATACATTTCCAAAATCCTGACAACACACTTACAATATTTAAATAAATGTATTTGGTAAGAACGAGCCTATTCTGTTGGGATGTTATCAATGAAAACAATTAGGATAAGATAAAATAACATAAACCTTTATTTATCCCACAACGGGGAAATTTACAGCTTTGGCAGCAAAGAGCAGGATAGACATATAAAGAGAGCACACAGAGCATGCAGTGCACAACTAAAAAGTAGAAGAGCAGGAACAGAGCTGCAGTGGTTGCATATGTAGTTTGAGCTTTCACAGGAATACATAAAAAAATACTTATCATGCATGATTTTTGAAAGCAATGTGTCATGTTTTTATTTTTCCATGTGGTTTCCTTTGGGGCTCAGATGCCTAAGATACAAGCAGGGGGGGCTCTGAGGAGAGAAGATTGGGAACCACTGCTGAAGACAAATATGCCAAATGGCATTTTCGCCAGTTAAGACGAGATTTGTGGGGCATCGAAGTTGATAAGCTGTTTTGAGTTGAGATCAGAAGGGAAGTTGAGCAGATTAAGTTGTGGGTTAAAACACATTTACACAGTATGAGGAAGAGATTAAAGCGTGAACATGATATATAACCTGTCATGATTTAAATGGGAGAACGTATTTCTTTTAATATGTTCAATAAATGACCACGTAGACTCTTCAACTGGCTGAGCACACATTTTAAAACTAAATAATCGCCATAAATCATCTTTCTTTGATTTTTGGGAAGAGCCAAAATCGTGATCACTGATTGAAATTCATTGAGTCGTGTATCCCCCACAGCAGATGGGCTCACGGCCCCTCCTCATGTTGGCGAGACGCTGATTCACCATTACTCAGTGTGTTGGTTTCATGTCTTAAGTAGGGCTGGGCGATATATAACTACAAATATTTATGCAATAAAAATATTCATATCAGTCGATATCGATAAATATCATGATAAATGTCAGATCATTATTTCTTTCAGATTGAAAGTCTGATTTTTGCTTCTGAGTGAAAAGTTGAAGGATAGTTATTGTGGTTTAATTATTCTGTCTTGTCAGAGCAAACTACTTGAACAGGAGACATTGTTTCAAATGATGGAAAAGGTTTGTGGTGTTGATCGTTTTAGCTGCAGTTTTCTTCGGCACAGTTTACACAGCAGGCTGTTTGGTTTTTGTCTGACTGTAAATATCCATAATATCTCCAAACTCCTGAAGTTGAGTGGCCTTCCTTGTCGTCTTGTGGTTTTCTCCCTGCTTTGAGCCGGTACACTCAACGTTTTTCAGCTGTTTCCATTCCGCTCCAAACGTCTGTAAGCCTGCCCACCCATATCCCTGCAATGTGATTGGCTGTTCATCATCATCCTCTTCTTCTTCTCTTTAATGTCGGGTGGCAGCTAGCGTTTGAGGCGTATTATAGCGCCCCCCCTTTCCCAGTGGTTGGGTGGTGTAATTACAGGTTGAGATCTATTTGAACTTTTACCGAAAAATTTGTTATATTAATATTCAGACAATTATAATGCGATAATTATTGTTATTGTTTTATTGGCCAGGCCTAGTATAGTCTTAAGTTATTATTTAGCAGCAGCTTTGTTCAGGGTTTGATTTCTTTTTGGTAAATTTGCAAAGGGGCATTTCACACTTGCAAAGGGGCATTTCACTGATTGATTATCATTCAATCTAAAAAAAAACAAAAAAAAACTAGATAGGACTTTTGGTTGGTATCATCCAGCTCTGGTGTGTTTCTCTGTAGGTTGTAAACAACGGTTAAGATAAACTGTGAGAGAGACAACACCGTATTGTTCTTCTTCACGTCTTCTCTCATGCAGCCACTTCACTGCTGAAGCTTGTTCGTCACTGAGCGAGATAAATGGGAGGCGGTTTAGAGGACAGAATGGAAGAGCTAATGTGCCGTTTATGTTTTTTTTCGATCCACCTTTTGACTGCCGTGCTTGTGAGGCCTGACTGATGGCATGGCCAGTGAGGAGAGGGTGTAATATATACAGACCTGCTGTGTATTTACAGCCTCAGTACTCCTGCCAAGAGACACTTACACTCGTATTTATCCCCCTATATCATTTCACCTGGCATTTCAATCCAATGTTTTTCTCTCAGTCCACTTCTCCCCTTGAAGACCTAAAGTTTCTCTGAGATTGAGGAAAAAAAACGTTATTGTAAGCAGAATTGAGGAGTTGGTAAAAAGTTTTTTGTTTACGTCTCAAAGCTCTGTTTCAAAGGGATCAAGGTTTAAGCTTAATAAAGTATTCCTGATTTCTGACTCTGTCCACTGTCCTGTCTGTAGGCAGAAAAAGCCCAAAAATAAATCTTAAAAATGACAGCTGGGCTCCAGCCCTCCTCCCGCAAACCCGACGGGAAAAGTGGTAAAGATAATGGATGGACGGATGGAGATGTCCAAAATCAAAAATGTAGTTGTTAAATCGGCTAACTTCACGTATCAAAGTTCCTAAAGTCAGGAGAAGAGTTTGACTATGTTCCATCATATTACAGCATGTCAGCTTAGAGGTCTAATCGCTGTGCTTCAAACAGTGATGTAATTGCATGAAACAGGAGCTGCTTTAAGGTAAGAGAACAGAAGAGCTTCATTTCTGTTGCTGATACACCTAAAGGGCACATGCAGTGTTGATTTATGTGAGGCATCACGTGTTTCTTCCTTTCGAAGAGACGGGGGAAAGTCCAGAGAGAGGCTGTGTGTGGAATTGGAATTGATTTGGTTAAATAAGCATCGACGATAAGAAGGTTGCTCTCCAATTAGTTGTACAGCTGATTAGTCTGCTGACCTAACTTTAGTTTGGTCTTTGAGATACAACCATCTACTAGATAGACTGATATAGCTTTCCTTAAAACAACTGCTCAAGAGCAATTATGGAATTCAAACATGTTTGTTTCTTTTTTAGAGAATAAGTGAGAGTGGGGGCAATCAAAGAAAATGAGAGCACCATTAAAAGAAGGAGAGAGGGTCATGCTGCATGCTTCAGAAAGTGTTGACGAGTCAGAGGACCACTTTGGTCACGTCGATAGTCATCTTCCCTGGAGAGAGTGTGATTGCGACACAGATGCTGTCCGAAACAGATGCTGGCTGGAGAACTGTGTGCTGCTGTAGTAGAATTCTCTCATTAGATTATGATCCATGTTATATGAGCAACACCTCTCATCCCCTGGAAGCCAGCTGTTCCCTGTGCCAATAAATCCCAAGACTGTAGCTGTGTGTGCACTTGAGCTTTACAGCTGTCCTGCTTCTAGGTACCATGTGGAATAGCTTTCGATTTGTAGTCATGTCAGATTTCATCCAATGGAAGCATCACACTAAACTAGACTGATGTAATTGGTTGTGTGATGGAAGGAGAATACTTAATAATATTACTTACAGTACCTGCAATGTTTGGGTGTGTTCTGCACCTTCTAGGCCTTGTCTCTTTACATATTTGGAGACTTTTCTTTGAAATGAATGCATATCTATCAGGGTTGGAAATTAGCACCCATCACCCGCCAAATACGGGTGTTTTGGTTGCAGTGACGGCTGCAAATGCTCAACTTACCTGTCATGGTGGCGGGTAAATATAAGTACAGTACAGAGTGATTTTAAAACAACAAATGGATTATCTTGCCTCTCAGTCGAGGTTCATTTGCAGCTTTATATGCTAAATTAGCCCTTGAGTACATGGCTGCAAAGGAAACTCTTACCAACCTCAAAATAAGAAACTATAACTAAAATAAAAATAGTTTTCTGTTTATGAGCCAAAGGGCATGTCAGTATGTTCTAGTTGAAACATCTCCCTCCATAAAATAGCCGATTACTTGAATAGTGTAAGCCTTGATTTGCTATTAAACCTCATTAACTTATGCTGCAGGTTAAATTCAAGTGGCAGGTAAAAAAAGAGGAGAGTGACTGGTATATTTTTGCCTTGCACCAGTACTGCACTCAGCCCCACCACCAGCGTCCACCTGTAGGCTCAGACTGGGTTTTTTTCCGTCACTCCTCAAATTTAACTCAAATGTAAAATAAAACTGTGATGTTCTGCTGCTCCAATAAGTATTTTCAAATATGAAAAGATGAGATGACTGACTGAATTGTAGTTGCCATATTGGATATGCTGCCTCAACCGAACTTTTAGTCAACCTAGTAACATTCACAAAGGTGGAGCAGGACTTAATCCTCCTGGCAAATAGCTACAATGCGCCCCTGTCAAAGGTGCAGATGGGCGGGTCTTTCCCTCTTCTTTGATGAGAACGTCTGCAGCTAAGGTAAGACATTTTTATTTCAAAGATTGAGGTGAGAAAACAACAATGTAAAGAAAATAGGAAATATAGCAAGACTTTACTTGCAAACCTTATCTTTAACCTAATTTTTCTGGATGTCAAAATTAGCATTTTAACTTATGCATGTTTTTTGGGTACTCAATTTCTTTTGGAGCCTGCCTCATGTGGACACTCGAGGAACTGCATTTTTTTGCACTTCTGCATCGGCTTCATTTTTCAACACCTGAGGTTGGCTGTCCATGTAATGGTTATACAGACGTCTAAGTCTGTACCAGAGTGTTAGACCAGCCAGTCCACATCAACAAAAAGAAATCCACAAAAGATTTAATAAGTGAGTATATTTTTAAATAACTTCATCTACAAAATTGTGGCCATATCTTGGAGTGTTTTTCTCCTTAACTTATTACCTTCACTCTCACTGTTCTGCTTCAGTTTCACAAAAAACTGGAACTATTTTGTGATTCAACTGAAGTGAACAGAGGGTCGATAAAGCCTTGGCAGTTTGTTCTACTCTTGGGCTATGGACTTGGCACGCCTGGATGCAGTCTGCCTGATCCCCCACCTTTGGGACAGCAGAAGACATGGAGACCTCCTTGACACAGACTCCAAATGCTGCAGGTGGCAGGCATAACCCAGGGCAAATCTAGCCTGACTAGCTGGCATCTGTCTTACACCACAGTGTCCACCCCCCCACCCCCTTCCCCTCTTGGCTGCCCGATTCAGAACCCCTAAATGTTGAGGAGAGGAAAAAAAGACAAAGATGGGTTTGAAGCCAGAGGCCGCTTCAACAGAAAGCAATTTAGATTTGCCAAACTGCTGCACCACTTCAAGAACTTTCTCAGGAGCAAGAAAGTGTTTCTTTCTCTGATGAAACACTTGAGGATGAACTTGAAAAAACTTGAAATGTGAGTTGTTTTTTTTTTGGGAGCAGTTTATCTGGTGGTGCATAAAATACATGAACAACTCTGCTGTAAGGAGAATGACTTTACATCCTCTTCTCAGGCTTTTCTATTTCTTATCTAAAAGTCAAATTATAATCGGGTCTTTGGATTCTCTCCTGCTTTTAAAACACAACTCAGAAACGTAATGAAAGCTTATCAGACTAATATAAACAAAACTCCAACAGATGTTTTGCTTTAACAAATGTCTGCCTCCAGGGATAAACCTGTTGCTGCCTCTTTTGTTTCTCCTGATCGAAGGGACATTAAAACATATCGACTAGCAACATCTAATCCAAAAACCAGAGCAGAGAACAGATCACAAAAAGATACTCGTGAAATTGTTCTTCAAGATTGTTTATCATTTTAAAGTCTGTTTACAGCGAGTCACAATGGCTCTTCTTTTTAAAAAAAAGGAAGTGAGCTTGTTTTAATGCTGATTTATTGATGCGTCACTGTTGTTCTAACAGCAGTCTAGACTGTGACTGTGGTGTGACATACAGAATATTAAATTAACTTTGCTGCACATTACCGGCCAGACTGTCTATATGTACCAGACAGCTGCACTTCCATATTTTGTTTACTTTAGCTGCCTTTATCATATTAGGATTGAAAGTGAAGTGTGAATATTTCCTCTAATTTGTTGTTTTCTCACCTCAATCTTTCAAGTGGCATTTTCTCACTGACGAGCATTATTTTACTGACGAGCTGCAGAACTTCTCATGACAGAAGAGGAAAGAGAGGCACTCGTCTGCACATTTGACAGGCAGGTAATTAATTTTAATTGTTTTGCCCTGGTTTTTACCTCTCAGGCTTCATATTTTCTATCCCAGTAGTTCTCAAACATTTTAGACTGCGTACCACCTCAGAAAATATTTGGCTCTCCAAGTACCACCATTATGGTAGACGTTAAAATACACTGTAGGCCTATTTCTACACACATTTTACGCAGGAGGCAAATAAGAGGGGGCGGGGCCTAGTATCTAATGCATCTCCGAAGTTGTTCATTAATTTGATTCAATCCAAGTTTTTACTTATTAAGAGTATAAATAAGAACTTGATCATATGAACATCACCATGTCAATATTTGTATGTAGAATTCTATCAGACATTAAACATTTTAATCAAGCATTGCGTCAAACCTGAGGACAATCAGTCGATTTCTGCCTGTATGAAAATAAAACCAACGTTATAACATTCTCAATAAAACACATTAATAAAGTATGAAAGGTATAAAATCATATCTTCAAATACCATCTCCTATAACTTCTCCCTTCAGTTATCCTCTGACCATTCCCTTGTGTGGTCGATTTTAGTTGGTTTGAGTCAAAATCCTCAACTAACAATGGGATGGATAGCGCTGAAATTTGTTATAGACTGTGTTTTCCCGAGGATTCATTGATTATGTCTCTGGTGATGCTCTGCTTTCATGTAGAACCACCTTCAGTTTTCATATCTTCAGCTTCAGCTGGCCTTAATGTTGGTGCATAGACCATAAGTGGACATAACCACTGGGATTTCACCTACTGCTTTGTTGACTACCATTTGGGCATAATGGCCCAAATGGAGCTGGAGAGAAGTGAGGAGTCTCAAAGACTAAGTTATCAAATGTATTGTTGGTGGCAACCCACCACTCCCCACAAGTAGAACAACAGAACTTCACAGCTGGCTATTGTCCACAACTTCTCAATTCAATTTCAGTTCTTTGGCTCACGATTTGATATTGATCAATATGCTTGGATATCGATATATAATAATAATAATACAGATGACAGGAATACCCAGATAACTCATCACAGTACCTTTGGATATTTGTTAAATAATTATGTGTGCATTGTTTGTAAAGGTTTAGAACAAACTGACTCAAACATGTATTTTATCATCACATTTTTCTTTAATAAACGAAGAATAAAACATTGAAGCACAGTATGATCTTAAGTGCAAATTTGAGCTTGAGATGAATTTGCAGCGAAATTGTTATAAACATAACAGTTTATGTAAAGTGCACAATTGTGCCTGACCTGAATTCACAGCACCCGCAGTGCTGGAGAGGGGCGTCATTTCAAAAAATAAAATCGATCTCAGGATTTCCCTGAATCGATATTGAATTGGGAAAATAATGATTGCAATGCATTGATTGATTTTTTTAACCAGCCCTAAACTTCACTACATAACATTTTTGAATTATAGATACATGTTTTTGAAAAGCATACCCTTTGTCGCACGCTGATGACGTCAGACAGCTTAAGGTTGGCTATTACCAGATTGCTCTAGTTTTAACGCTTTTTGGAATTGTTTTACATCGAGCTAACAAACTTAAACGTACATCCCCGTCAATCTATGACAAATGTGTGACCCTCTCCCTTTAATGAGGGAAAAAAACTCTGCCTCTGATTCTACAGCCTTCTGGGTCAACACACAGTCAGATTTCAGTAAATAGCGTCTTATACACCCTCTTATAATGAGACATCCCTGTGGCAGCATGGTCCGCTTTCCTCCACCTCCTCGATGACTTTATCTGCAATCCTCTCATTTAAAAAAAAGCTTGAGCATCCACTGCAGATACTGCATTCAATATTTGCTGTCCTTTCACAGCTTCTCTTACTGGTAATGGCAGACTTGAATATTAAATTAGTTGCTCTTTTTTCAAGTTTTGCTTGAAAAATAATGAATAAAGCCAACTTTCACTGTGAATTCTGATGAGACCCGGCAGCATCAATTAAAAGAGGGTAAAGTTATACAACACTTTAAGTCATTCCTAGGCTGTCTTCCTGCGTGTAAAATAATGCACTGAATGTTGTTTTTAATGAAAAAGGTGATGAATTGTTGGCTATACATCTACCCAGGAAGCCCTTAAGTGTACGTGTGAGTGTTATTATTTAAAAATTCAGAAAAGCAATTGATATGAAGTGAGCAATGATAAACCTTGGATTTAGCAAGTAAAGGCATAACAGTGGTAAAGATCTTCTTAATTAACTTGTAGAGAAAGCCAATAAGTATGTCTTTGACTATCAAGTTATACCTATAGTACATGTTCAGACCTACTGAAATATTATTTGGGAATATTACAGTCTATGAATACTGGCATTGTTTCTAATTGGTGAGAACTGAAGTGACTTTTAAGTAAATTTAAAGTATTTTTCATCTTTAATAAACACACTGTTGCTTTTAGCTTGACTGATTGAACTACTGACTACCAGTTTTGACTCATAGATGGTTCTCTTTTAATGGAAACTTTGTACTTTGTTTGCCTTTGTGTCGCTGTAACTTTGTGTTTTTGCTGCTGACTGTCTTGGCCAGGTCTCCATTTGAAAAGAGGTTCTTTATCTCAATGGGACCAATATGGTTAAATAACATTTAAATAAATACTATTTAGGTTTTGAAGCTGCAGGACTCTGAGAAAAAGTAGAGAGAAACTAAAGAAAACAGAGACGATTGGTAGTCATGGTGAATGTTTGAGATGTGCCAGCTAGCACGCTGACTACTGTATAGTGGGTTTATTAAAAGTAGAAAGTATATGAATTGTTATAATTTAGTGCATTGAAAGGAAGAAAAGAATACTTAGTATTTCAGTTGGTGTTTCATAATGTTCATGCGGGAGTGGCTCCATAGTAGCCTAATGGTCTGCGTCTGCCATTAGTGTCAGCGATCAATAACAAGAAAGTGACCCAGTTTTCTTATGAAATACCCTTTACTTGAAAAAGTGGCCATACTGTGAGCATAATGGTCTGTGAAATGATTTGGGCAATCAGCTGGTTAAGCCAGACTCCTGCTGGAATACTAAATGGGGTGTGTACAGTAAGTGGATTTCACAAAGCCCAGCGTGCTCAACAGGCCATCCTCTCTGTTTTGTCCCTCTTGAAGTGAGGTGAGTCTTTATTGTACTGGTCATTGGGTTCATGGTACACTGGGACATTTAAGCTCGCTTTGGTACATTTAAAGTGATTACAGATGTAGAGCATGAAACATTCATTTTAATCTGCCTCTGTAAGAACAAAAGGTCACTCCCAAGATGATGGATAGTGTAAACTCAGCTTTACTTGAAGCTCAGTCAGTGAACTTTGAAAAGATTACTATATTGCAATACAAACTCTGTTGAATCGGAATGTACATGTCATAAGACGGCAAATGTCCAAACTCAGTTAAAAGGTTAAAGAAAGTTTCAAGCAAAGCTGAATGTTTTCTGTATCAGAGAAAAGGGTTGCAGTCAACAAATTAAGAGGCAGAGATTAGAAAACACATTTTGTATTTCGTTTCAGGGAGACACTACCACCATCCAGCTATGATGATCTCACCTTGTTGATCTCACTTTTTACAGATTTTCTCTCTTTTTTATGGTTTCGATAATATTTCAATATTATAAGTTATTGATTTTGCAGATCTGGAGAAGGTCTACCATTGTATCCGTCATGCGGTCACAACGGGAATATGGGCGTCGGGAGCCATTGTTTCGAGCCATCTGGTTTCCTGTATGACCAAAGTTAGACTTGTGTCTGCATATGTGACACAAAGTCAAACTAATTTCTGTTGTGGGTTGGCCTCTTTCAGGGTTGTCCCCTGTAACTGATTCTGTTTTTGATTTAGTTATGGACTGGATCTCAAGGCCCAGCCAAGGGAAGGAGGGTTTCCAGTTTGTGGGCCTCAAAATTTCATCTCTGGTTTTTGCAGATGATGTGCTTCTTCAGACTGAGACCTCCAGCAGGCATTGGGCTGGTTTGCAGCTGAGTTCAAAGCAGCTGGAATGAGGGTCAGCGCCTTCAAGTCTGAGGCCATTATTCTCTGCTGGAAAAGGGTTGATTGCTCCCTTCAAGTGGGGACTGAGTTTCTTTCTCAAATGAAGGGGTTCAAATATCTCTGGGTCTTATTCATGAGAGAGGATAAAACTGACAGACGAGATTGACAAATGGGTTGGTGTTGCATCACACGTAATGCAGGTGCTGTACAGGAGCATTTGGTGAGGAGGGAGCTGAGCCTGAAGGAATTGCTCTCGATTTACCAGTCAATCTAAAGGAAGGTTTTATTTTACCACCAGGAGAGGTCAAAATGCTCCAGCAACACTTGTAGTAAGAAGATCAACTTTATTAACAATTTAGACCGACGCGTTTCGGCATCGTGGCCTTCATCAGGGTCATCAAGAAACAGATTAACAAACATAATTTAAATATGCACATGCAAGGTGGGCTGGTTTGTGAAGGGCGTGTCTAACAAAAACAAGGCTGACATCACAACTGGTCAACATAGAATAGTGAGGTAATTTCATGATTTAACTCAGTAGATATCTTACATATTGGTCCTTTTTACAAACAACCCATGTGAAGTAGAAAATGCATTACATAAAGTTTGTGCCAAAGGTCAGTTTATTATGAGTGATTGCACGTTGAAGTCAAATAATGGGAGTTAATACTAGAGCAGAATATCATGGCACTGCTTCCCTCCATAGGCCGTTGTTGCCATGGTGAGGCTTTTGTTGGAAGGATCATCATCATTATTGCTAGCTATGTACCCCTCCTCGGCTCTGAGCATTATCCGGAGCGGCAACATATTTATTGGGCATTGTTGCTGTAGGTGCTGAAAAGCTAACATTTGCTGCTCACAGCAGCTGTGTGATTTTGCAGGCCTGCAGAGGTTATGTGCTTGGCAGTCGACTGTATTCAATGAAAAGCTTTTATTCCGCTCCCTTTTTGCCTATTCATGCCACTTGGGTTTCTGTGCTTGTTCAGCGGCACAGAGAGGGGACAACATCCAATATTCGGAAATTCATCACATTCTTTTGAGAGGTTGTGTTGACTAAAACTCTTACATGAAAATACAATTGTAAATAGGGATATTCAAGTAAGTATATTTACTATCTGTTTCTCTGCCGCCTGGGGAATGAGGCAGGTGGTTACCTCATACTTGACATGACAAGGTAAGAGATTGATGTGAGCAGAGAGAGGGGTGGGATTTTGAATTGTACCCAATTGAAAGAACAGCCATTGGAAAGCTTAAACGACCTTCAGGGAACTGGTTCCATTTCATATCCCATATCTCGCTTTATCTGGCCTGTGGTAATCCCAGCTAAGCTTCCTCTCCTTCCTGTCTGCTCATTTGTCAGGTTTTCAACACAACCTGCTCTCTTTCAGCAGCGATTAGAAATGCTTGTTTTCTCCATCTCCCTGTGATCACTTGTCTCAGGTGATTTGGTATTCTTTATCGTAATATCCTTGGCCGCTGACATCAACACAAGTTTCTGTTTCTTCTGACTAATTTGATCAAACAACACCAATGCTGCTCTCAGGGGGAATACATTTACCACTTTACAATCCAAAAGGATGATTAAAAGTCAGAAGGATTTGAATGCAGGGTTTTTGAAAGATTACAGAAAGATGAATAATAAAGACAGAACAACTTGCGTCATTCTCTGGAAAAAAAAACCCACATCCAACTTAGGGCAGAGAAAATCAGCACCATGAAATGAATTGAGAGGCTGAAACAAAAAACAAGATTAGGCTTAAATAATGAGATTTCAACATGATTTTTAGTGCTTTGTCTTTCAGAGAGGAAAAGATAAATTACAAACTAAATGTTTTCTGTCTCTCTTGTAGTCCCCTCATTTTAGCTTGACCTTTGGAAAGATGATCCTGTATTGAAACTTAGATATCTGATAGAAGATGATGGCTAAGGCTGTGGCTACAGAAGGTGGCCGTTCACATACTGTATCAGTGTTTTCCTTTAGTTGCTTCAGCTGCAGCGCAGGCAGTACCAGAAGGTGATCTTTTCATTCAAAAAGTCATTGTCATGGGGCTACTAACTAAGGGTGGGAATTGGGGAAAATTGATACAATACGATGTAAAACAATACAATATGATAGTCAGAAATAAACCAATGGACTCCTTCAGTCAGGCAGAATCCAAAGAAAGAAGAAGACGTGAGAAAAATTTCTTCCAAAAAGATGAGAATTGAGTTCTCTTAAAGAAATATGAACACGGTGTGGTATGATTCAGAAAACCTTTTACATGCAGCATGGACAGTATCAACACATCAATGAACAGTCGTAAAACAATAAACCAATGCCCCAATAGCCAAAAAAATTCTTAAGGGCAATCACACCTCTGATAAAAATGTGGAAACCACCAGGTGGCAGGTCATCAGAAGGATAGTTTAGGACATTTTTCACCCTCTGCTTTTATCTACTCCTCTTCTAAAGATTAGTTTGCCAAAATTCCCTTACAAGGATCACACCTATCACTTATGGCAAATTGAATTAGGTGCAAAGGACTAACATTTGGACACACTGCATCAAACGTCATCAGTCTGTCCTTCAGTGAGCAGGCTCTTCTGGAGGAGATGAGAGGGGGATCATCACATGTTTAACAAGGAGGCGGGCTCTGTCGAAGCGCACTGTCTGCTGATAGGCTGCCAGGATGACAGCTGCGTTGTTTCCTCTGCTCCTTCAGCGCTTGGCCATCTCAACTGCCTTTGGTTCAAACTCGACGTCTGTGCTGCAGTTAAACTTAAAAATTGTTAATGAGTTGCTGTGGGTGGTGACTCTCCACTCTCAGAAGTTTGTTTCAACAGCCGTTGTGTGAAGGGGGTTGGGAGAGAGAGATTACATTTCCCACGCAAGGTTCAGTAGGTTGCGTGTTTAGTGCTTTTCTACTCGGAGCTGATCATATTTCTCCACTAGAAGGCCACCCTTTAGGGCAAATGATTAGGTTTTCTTTATTTGAAAAAAACATTCTGAAGGGAAATAGAACACCCTTTCTAAATTTGGGGGCATCCTGTAGGAACCTGTATCAGATTTCCGTCACTCGATGGGTATCTTGGAGGGAATGGGGTCCTGTTTTCCTTTATGTTAGAACAGCCCGGAGAGTATGATTTCCCACTGAAGGGGCACCCTGAAGGGCACATTATTCATTTTTCTCCAATGGAAGGACATTGTGCACATGGGCGCCAGACAGAATGTATACAGGTGGGACAAATTATTCATTTGGAATCCCTCGCTTCTACTGCGTCACAAATTCATCACATCTGTCTCTCCACCCTGCGCTGCTGGGAGCAGAGTGCTTTCAATCAAATCTAATCCACTTTTCAGATTTTTACTGCTGCCTCGCTCTCCATTCAGCTTTCACTTTATAAATCAGGAGCAGAGTTTGGAAGGTGTCATATTGTCAACATAAACTTGTTATTTATGTAAGTGTTGGTAATAGGGCTGCAACATTCTTTTGTTCCCTGTCTACTCTCTTCTGCACACATACCGCACATGCACATAAACACACACCTACACTTCTTACACACAGGAACTTTCCCCGTCTCGACATATGCTGTAGCACAGTATGTGCATTCCGCCACCAGGGGGCTCCCAATCAAAACAATAAAAGATGACATCGAGGCTGGCGGAGAATCATGGGAGTGATTCTTTCTACTACCCCCCCCCCCCCCCCCATCCTTGATGGAAAAAGAACTCAGATTTGCCCTTTAGCAGCTGTCTTTGTCGTAACATCCAGTGTTTCCATGGCAACGATAAACATGCCATGTCTGTCATGTTGGCTCCGACACGTCCCATTTCTCTGGCTTACATAACTGTTGGAAATATTTGAGGTAATGGAAGTACTCAACAACAAGAACATTTATATAAAATAGGTTTATTCAATTTTTAATTCATTTAGATATTTTAGTATAAACATTCGACATATTGTACATTTAAGAAATGACATCGCATGTGTGGAAAAAACAGGATTGTGATTTCTTTTTTTACAGTAATGTGTGTTCTGTGTAAATTATAGCCTTGCTTTTGTTCACCTTAGAAGTCTCTGACCGACAACCATCTCACTGATTGGTTGGCATAGCACTAATGCTAGCTCACATCAGCAGAATAGTGGAGCGATGACGGGAGAGGTTAGATCACAAGTAATGCAGATCCTCTGAATGATCACCAAATACATTTCTGTACTTAAGCTTTTTAATATGTTCAAACATGGGATCTGAAAAGGGGCAAGCACTTTCATCTGGAGTACATTACCAAATTAGTCTCATGCCATCGCCAGATTAAATGATCAAAACAGGTTAAAATGCATCAGAATGCAGGAATAGCTCACCACAACTTTCAGAAAGTGAACTACCAGGACGCTTGCAGGAAAAAGTCTGCATACATTTAAGGTGGAAAAAAATTGGCCATGCAGCTGAACCCGAACATTTCTGTAAATTTTCTAGGATCAAGTGCCTCTATGTTCGGCCACTACTGTTGACTTGATAGATAAGGTGCATGTACATGTAAAGATTTGAGCATATCCTCAGGGGAGCCAGCTATTGATTTTGCTGGACTACCTTGTTTATTGGCTTCCAGCTGAAGGGTAGTGAGGCACTGCTGGTGAGATGTGGTTTAGAAATAATAAATCAATCAATCACCCATTTCCTGTGTTTCAGAGCAGATCAATCGATTAACCAGACAAAACAACATGAGCTGTTAGAAGATCATGAAACCTCTATCTCCTGTTTCAATCTCACCCAGGCTGCTAATCCATTTAGTCCATGCAGTATAGTTCCCTGATTCAGACTCATCCATCACTTAGTGTTCTGTCTCATAGTACTGTTAGCCTTTGGCAGTATGTTGTTTATTCCTCTTCAGATTACATACATTCTGGTCTTATATGGATTCTTAATAAACTTGCCATTCTTTCCAAATGTAGTTACATTTCTTTTGCTGTAAAAAAAAGGAAACTAATGACACATTATATATTTATATTTGACAGTTTTGAAGTCCATACCAAAGGAAGTTTGTCTTGTAAATTCTTAATTTCCAAGAAATAAATCAAGAAATTGGAAGAAAGATGAATTATGCAGGACAGAATGAGCAGTAAAACAGCTGTTACCTTTCTGAGAAAAACAGTTAAATATGTTTGGAGAACATACAATTTAAAAGCTCAATTTGAAAAGATGTTCTTGAAATATTTTTGGCTAGTGATTAGTGATCTTTAAATTCTCTTACTTTTCACAATGATAGGATTTTATCATATGGTTGACTTGTGCTAAAAACTATCCATCCATCCATACATCAATACATACACCCATCCATCCATCTATCCATCCATTATCCATCCATACATACATACATCATCCATACATCCATCGATACATACACCCATCCATTTATCCATCCATCCATCAATACATACAATACATCTATCCATCCATCCACATACATACTTACCTTCAAACATACGTTCATACAGAAAAATGATCCCATTCAGGGTTGCAGGGGGTTGGAACTGATCCCAGTTGTCATTGGGCGAGTACACCCTGGACACTGGTCACCTGCCAATTACCCGGCTGAAATGTAGAAACAAACAAACATTCATGCTCACACCTACGTGCAATTTAGAGTCATCAATTAACCTAAAAAGCATGTCTACGGACTGTTTATGTTTACCATGCAAACAGGCCGAAAGGCACCCGTCCGGCCAGGGATTCAAACCTTCCTACTGTGGTTCGACAGTATTAACCACTGCTCCATCATCTAATGTGGAGATCATTCTCTCAAAACTACACAATTGCATGTTGTTTTTATCTGCATAAAGATAAAGATAAAGATAAACTTTATTGATCCCCCGTGGGGGAAATTTGTGCATTACAGCAGCTCCAGAAAACAGGGGACGGGAATATAATTATTAAAAATAAATATAGAAGTTAAAATCAAATCAAACATATTTACATCAGTTAAATAAAAAAATACAATCATGTAAAGTTTCACAGTAACTACAAAAACTATAAAAAAGGTTTTGTTCTTAAAAAAACACACACAGTGTGTAGCATGAGGTGGTGAGGCTGTTAAAGAGTCCGATTAAACAGTCTGACTGCAGATGGGATGAACGGCCTGCGGTAGCGCTCTGTCTTGCAGGGTGGGTGCCTCAGTCTGCTGCTGAAGGAGCTGCTCAGGGCCCCCCACAGTGTCATGCAGGGGGTGAGAGGGGTTGTCCATGATGGATGTCAGCTTCACTAACATCCTCCTCTCACCCACCTCCTCTACAGAGTGCAGAGGACAGTCCAGGACAGAACTGGCCCTCCTGACCAGTCTGTTCAGTCTCTTCCTGTCTCTCTCTGTGCCCCCCTCCTCCCCAGCAGACCACCGCATAGAAAAGTGCAGACGCCACCACAGTGTCATAAAAAGTCCGTAGCAGAGTCCTGCACACTCCAAAGGACCTCAGTCGTCTCAGCAGGTGAAGTCGATTTTGGCCCTTCTTGTACAGGACGTCGGTGTTGTGTGACCAGTCCAGTTTGTTGTTGAGGTGAACACCCAGGTATTTGTACGTCTCCACCCTCTCGATGTCCAAGCCCTGGATGTTCACCGGTGCAGTCTGGGGTGACTTTCTGCGGAAGTCAATCACCATCTCCATTGTCTTGCTGGCGTTGAGCTGAAGGTGGTTGAGCTCACTCCAGTCGACAAAGTCCATGATGACCTGCCTGTACTCCTGTTCGCTCCCCTTAGACACGCACCCCACGATGGCCGTGTCATCGGAGAACTTCTGCAGGTGGCAGCTCCCAGAGTTGTAGCAGAAGTCCGCGGTGTACAGGGTGAACAGAAAAGGGGAGAGAACTGTCCCCTGCGGGGCCCCTGTACTGCAGACCACCTCGCCCGTACTGTGGTCTGTTGGTGAGGTAGTCCGTTGTCCATGCAGCCAGGTGACAGTCCACTCCCGCCCTCTCTAGCTTCCCCCTGAGCAGTGCAGGCTGGATGGTGTTGAAGGCACTGGAGAAGTCAAAGAACATGACCCTCACAGTGCTGCCGGTGTTCTCCAGGTGAGTCCAGGATCTCTGCAGCAGGTAGATGACGGCGTCATCCACCCCGATGTTCGACTGGTGGGCAAACTGCATGTTTTCATTCAGAGAACAGCATTCTGTTGTTTTTACTATAAAAATGACTTATATCCTGCACTTTGTTTAATTTCTATTTTAATTACAGTTGTGCTTTTGTTGCTTTTAAATTGAGTTTTTTGGAGTTTGTAGGAAAAATCAACATTCAAAATGGAAATATTTTATTGATAAATTATTCATTTGACTTTTAGAAGATGAACAAGATGAACCACTGTGCTGCAGTTTGAATCTTGATGAGGGTGGAAATCTTCATCCTCGCTCCTTCGTTTGCCTTTAGGTGTCAACACCATGAAGTTTGAAAGAACCAGCAATAATCTGTCAGCCTAAGCCTGGAGACCAATGCTATACAAAATGATGCATCCCAGCAAAACAAGCATCTCCATATGGGGAGGTGGAGAGGTTGTGCTGCAGAGAATCTCTGGGGACACTATAACAAGCCTTATTAAAAACATTTTTTTACATGTGTGTGTGTGTGTGGTAGGAGGGGAGTAAAATACACTTTACTGGATCTTCATGAATTTAATCATGTTTTAGATGCCCCCTCTCAGGAAGAAATGGTGTGTTTGCAACTGAGGGCTGAGTTGGGCTCTCCCCAGGGTCACCATCATTCGGAAATCACCTGTGACTCTGTTAGAATGTGGAGGATTGCAGTAAGCCTTTACAAGGGGAACTGACTGTTCAAAATAACTGTGACTTTCAAAATAAGCCACTGGATGTATTTATCACAACGTAGCTCTGAGCAACACCTGCACTGTGTTCCTTCCTAAATCTTGTCGGAGCACGTATGCTACTAAACCAAGAGTATGAGGTATAACACTGTGACACTAAAGGCCACTTGCTTTTACTTGTTTGAGAAGGGAATGAATTGAGAATAAGAGTGCTAAATCAAAAAGAAGCCATGTCTGCTTAATGGTGCCACTTGGAAGAATTGTGTGCGCTCACAGAATGGCCTTGGCAATGGTTGTACTGGTTGCAGGAATTGCAGGCTCATTAACGCACTGCTGAACTGAAACTTTCTTTTTTAACATGGAGGGAGTGACTTCAGTTTCCTCTTCACTTCAGAAATTCAGAGACCTTTAAGCTTCCTTCTAACTCAAGTGTGTGTTGTGTTGAACCAGTTATGAGGGGCTGGATCAAGCCCAAAATGTCAGTCCAATGCTGAAATGATGCCTTAGATATTCCTGTCAACCTCTGTAAAGGGTTTTTACATTTAAATCAATGTATAGTTGAATTTGTTAGTGATTTGAATGACACTTGAACATGTACAGAAATGTTTACACTCACAAGAGATGACTGCGTGGTTAAATGACATTTAAACATTTATAATAGCAACCTCATTACGAACAAGAAACTATAAGACACAAGAACATATTTCGATTCTATTTGACATGGACATCACAATCACTTTGGACGAACCAGATGCATTGTTTGAGTGATTTAGCACACATGCTCATTCTCAACACTTGTCCTCAGGCGGCTTTTGCCAAATAATACACATGATGTGTTTCATGCTCACACAGCAGCAGCAGCAGCAGCGTCGACATGGGGCCTTGCCGTCCAGTTTATTTTCACAAGTTGTTGACTCTGCTAGAAATGCCTGGCTCAATGAGAATGATTTCCCACGAGGGTGATGCACTGCTTAATGCATATTTAATGCATTTTATGTTTAAACCAATATGACCTCCCCAATATATTATATGACATAAGCACTGTGTGGCCATAAATGACATAAATGATAGCTGATTGATTTAACAGACTTCCAGGAGCCTGGCACATGAGAGCGTCATTTACTCAATAAGATGACGTCACCTCCTCAGCCCTCCCAGTCACATTGTTAAGTCACAGTGTAGATGGAAGCATGTCCTGCTATTCATCGCAGGACAGAGAACAGAAATAGAGGCTCAAAAAGAGGCCTGCAACCTGGACATATAGCCGAACCTGTTTTGAACTTTCTTGCAAAGTGGTTAATATTCATTTTTGACGCACATTTCTTTGTTGGGTTGGTTCAGTACGTGGCTTCTTAGTGTGAGTTCGAAAACAAACTAACAAACACAAAATATTCTCTTTGGATATGCCAATCCTCTTAATTGGTCAACATAATAAAGACTTGAAAAGAAAATGCCTGACTCTCGCCTCAGTATACAACTTTCACCACGGTGTGCCACGATCAAAAAACCTTCAATGTGCGCAACACCGGCTGCTAATCAGCGTCATTTAAACGTTAGGTTAGCCCAATAAACAAAACACTCAAAAATGGCTCCAAAATGCATCATATTACAAAGTGCAATCAGGTTCATTATTTCATGTCCCAATCTAAATTCTGGCTGCATTCACATATTTGACCGATGTCTCAGTTCATTTGGGTAATATAACTGATTATTTTGGTTAGTGTCATTGAATGTAAAAATAGGAACTGGACACAATTGCAGATGCCAAAATAAAATATTTAATTAAACAAAACAGGCAAACAAAAAATTACTATCCCCTTTCACTATTTACTTTACCTTAACTCTGGGGAAAACGTCATGAGGTTAAGGAAAGATGATAGGAGAAGTCATAAAGGACTAAGGGAAAGGCGATCCCGTTGCTCGAACAATCCGACCGCATTTCCAATAGGCGACGCAATTATGCGACGGCGGAGGTAACAAAAGAGACTAAATAGACAGGTGAGACCAACAAGACACAGGTAGAACAATAAGGGCAATCTGTTCTGGAGGGAAAACACAGAGGCAGGAATGAACACAAGACAATAAACACTAAAGACACAGAGAACTAAATAATTTAACAATACACACTAGAACATAGAGAAACAAGAATAAGAAATTACAAACTAGAAGAGGAAACACTATAGACTTATCTAGGGAACACACAAGGAAACAAGCAACACTGGGAAAGAATGAGAACTTAAACAAGAATCTAAACTGAGATACAAAACTAACCCAGACTAAATCATGACAGCTAGACATACAATAGCCACAAATCCCATTGACAACATAATGACAACATGTCATTTCCCCAAATTTCCTCCCTATACTTTTCTTTCTTTCAAAACAAACAGACATTTGGCAGAACTGGACTCACCAATAGAACTTTAAGATCATCTGTCACTCTTTTCTGAAGGCCTTTTTGATAAAGTCTCCATGACTCATTGTGGTTCCGTCATGATTCATAAGAAAGGTTCGATATGGATGTGTCAAACTTTTCCTTCGACTTGATCGCACACTTTATCCCAACTTTTTTTTCCAATCATTTCACATCAACGGTCGATCAGACTTTGAAATGGAACCTCCTCCTGCATGAACTGCTTGATTAAGCCAAAGAAATAGCAGTGAATTCAATTGTACCTCTCTGCCATGTGATTTCTAAATGATCTGCTGCAGTGAGCGGCAGGGGTGCAAATGTCTGAATCCTGTGGCACCAAAATTTCTGTTCTCTGTCAATTATTAGAATTTAGAAACTTGGCAAAAGGTATGTTTTAATTTCCCCACAATTTCCACATAGTCCGTGCATTTCGTCACCGACAACAGTTTTGCTCTGTCTTGACGGCGCAACCCCACTGGATCTGTTTCTGGAGCGTATGGAGGCTGTGGTCCTCCAAGCGGGCGGCCGAGGTTCAAATCCAACCTGTGGGTCCTTTCCCCCATGTCATTCCCCGCTCTCTCTCTCCCTGGTTTCGATCTCTATCCACCGTACTTATCTCTCCAATAAAGGCACAAAAGCCCAAAAATAAATCTTTAAAAAAAACAAAACAAGATTGAGCTGCACATGTATTGAGTGCTCACGACGAGGTAGGCCACTACGACGTGTATTTGAGAAGTATGAGCGCGTTTATCGACAAGTCTATTTTAGATTCTGCTTCGTTCGTATCTTCAAACTTATATCAGAAGAGTACAGATACTTGTGATACAATGTTTGGACCCATTACCTTTTCTTACCATCTATTTCAAAGATCAGAGCCAAACTGGTGGGAGAGGTGAAGCTAGCTGCTCTTTTGAACTGGAATGACTTGCAAAATGACCTGAAATATAATGAAATTAGATGATTTTAAGGGGATTTTGAATGACATGGTGCCAAGTACATGTATACCGGCTGTATATGTTCTGCCTGACATATTTATGATTGTCTTTTATTGTCATTTATCTTCATGTTTGTATGTATGGCTACTATTGTCAGAAACTTTGTAAACTGTGCGGCTGCAGGTCTCAGCCAGGATTCTCCTTTAAAGGAGATTTTTAATCTCCAGGAGTTTCGGCTGGTCAAATAGAGGTTGAATAGAATTAAATAAAGAATTGAACCCTCAGCAGGAGTTTAGATTTTTCAACTGATTACCAAAAACCTCATATTGTATCTCTGAAGAGTAACACTCTTGCTTTCTCCCTATCATTAGGTTATCTTCATGCCTCTACACTGAGGCTTTCTGCTAGGCCCATTCATCTCGCTGCTATCAGATGTGATGAACTAGACAATACAGTACACGCCTGCTGCGTCATGTATTGATTAATGCATGGTGTCATAGGTTTGGAATAACATGAGCATTATGTGAGGCAAGATAACAGCCCTCATTTTAAATAGTGTTTTCATTGTTATGCCCTTTTGAACAAATAGATCCCTTAAAGCTGTATTACATGAATGATGAATGATATTACTGCAGCTGCTGAGCTGTGAAGCTCAGCACTCTCTGACACGATCGATCATGTCTTGTTGAAATAGAGCTTGCTTAAATAGACACACGCCTGACCAAACAGCGGGGGTGGCTCACTAATTATGAGTGGCTCTGAAAGTTAATGTGCTCCGATCAAACTAGCTTACTTTAACTTCTGAGTAAATTAAGTGGCTGTGGCAACCAGACGTTTGAGGGTTCAATCCCCAGCTGAGCAACATGTCCGATGTGTCCTTGGGCAAGACACTTAACCCAGCATTGCTCCAGCTTCTTCAGTGGCAGTGTATGAATGGATTAGTGTTGTACTTACTCTCTGATGTACGTCGCTTTGGATGGTCTGCTAAGTGAATTGTAACATTGTAACATTCTGAGTGCAACAAGGCCGGCTTCTATTTTCTCTTCATGTTAATTATTCCACGTTCCGTATGGCTTTAGATGTTTTCTCATTGGGACACTTTTTAATTATTCTATATTTAAAGGATTAGTTTGGCATTTTGAAAATACACTAATTTGCATTTTGCAAAAGCACTCTGCACCACTCTAATGCCAAGGGTTGTCCCCTACTAAGGATTAACATAGTCTAATCTGATTGGTCAGATTTGGCCTATCGTCAACTGACCGTTGATTGTCTTTTTTTTTGCGCTCACTGATCCATATTCTCATTTGCAACACAAGAGATAAAACATGTAATTAAACTATTTGTCTTTTATACTCAGAATAAAAAAATATTTTATGAGAGGACTTGATCAATCCTTTTACTCACTCATTAAGTCTGCATTGGGGTGACCTTATAACGATGGTGCACATGCCCATTTACACACTGAGGGCCCACCCATAGGGGTACGGATTCAACCACCACAGCAGCCACAAAGAAACAATGATTTTAACTGTCTTTTGACTTACCCTTTTTAAGAATAGCTGTACTCTCCCAATTCTAATATTCCAACTAAAGTGGTCCCACTGCATCGACAAAGATCCAACTCCAGTGAAAGATTGAATCCAAACACATTACATCCATAAAGATCCCAATTTGCCACAGCTGTTCCCGATTTCCCACTGTGTTTTCTGTCATAAATCATTGTTTTGATTTAATCTTTTTTCGACTGCAATAAATCAAAAATAGTGGGTGCACTCTGAACTCTCGCTGGACGCCTCATTTGGCCAATTACAACCTTCCATTCACTGTTCCCAGCCTATAATAGTCAATGAGAGCCAGAGTTGAAAGGAGGTGCCTGCCCCTGTTCTGATGTATCTACATCCGGCTGATAGCAGATTGCTGTGCCAATGACTGATGTATTCGACTATTTGGGTTCACGCCTGCTAACGTCTAGACACTATGACACTAGAGCCAGCAGAACCTTTGACTGTCACTGCTGAACACATTTTATTCATTTATTACATTCTGGACACTCTCTACCATCTCCACCAGAAGAAATCAGACTTCCTCTTGTTTCATCATCTTCTCCCCCTGTTTACAATTCTGTTCAGTCCTCTAGTTGCCCAAGCTTCCCCTCTTGCAGTCGAGGCTTTCCTGAATAACCTCACTCTTTCTGAACCATACCTGTATAAAGGTCTGTTCTAGTTACCATGTACTTTTTTGTTTTGCCTTTTGGGATTTTGTTCAAACGAGTTTTGATGTCTTCAGTCTTGCCTGTTCTCTGTTCTCAACACTCCCAAAAGAACCTGTTATAGTCATACTATTGCTAGGTTATTTACCAACCTGGAGTATACCTGTACAACACTGAAGCAAAATTAGGCCAGCAAAGGCAATATATACCTTTCTCTTTTTGAATGTGTATTGTATCTTAAATGAGACATTTAACCAAGCAGCAAAGAGTGTGTTTCAAGGATGTCAGTGTTTTTTTTTACTTTTGCAGTCAGAGGAGCTGCTTGTAAACAGGCAAGGCAGGCAACTGCTTGTTGCCCCAGACCAGTAGGGGGCCCCTGTGGGGTGACACAGCAGTGGCCCTAAATGTGCAAATTTTGCAATGCCATTAGAAAACCTCCCTAAGGGGTCCCTCACTGTCCATGCATTAATGGCGTGAAAACCAAAATGTGTAAATGAAAGGCAACAGAGGTCAATGAAGAGGAATTATCCATCTACAGGAGAGAGGGCGGATGAGGCTCAGTTGGTAGAGTTGTCGTCTCTCAATTGGAAGGTCTAGGGTTCAATCCCCAGCTCCTGCAGCAACATGCCCGATGTGTCCTTGGGCGAGACACTTAACTGCGAATCGCTCCCGCTGCATATGAAATCTGACTAGTCAAAACGCTTTTACGGCCCTTCAATTTGTTCTTTGCCCGGGCCCCAACAGACTCTAGAATCTCCACTTTTTGCAGTGTTACCGAGCACCATGACAACAATGATTATTCCTATCTCATACTTTATTATCTTTTTTCAGTTATGACTGAGGGAATAGGAGGGACAAAAAACTACTTTGGGAACACGGTGGCAGTGAAGTGGAACAAGCTGCTTACTGAATGAAAACTCCAGCAGGTATCACACTATAAGCTGGAGCCTGAGGAGCTGCATGAAAAATGTATTTTGATCAAAATTCAGCATAAACCTGGAGCGAAGGGGGCATCATGGTTGTTTTTATGTAGTGTCCCAGTGTCCCATTTGTTTATGTGTGCCGCCATTACTGTGAATCCTGAAGCTGTTTGTCTCAATCTTAAGAAAATGGATTTTGTTTGTTTGCTTGATGTGTTCGCCCATCTGTGAATAATTGTTAAATGTTTTTCCTTTATCTTGATCTGTTGGAACCATTTGTTTTTGACTTATAGGAAACTGTTATCTTGAGGGAAAAGGCTGTGTATGTGTTTGCATCTATGATTAATATGAGGCTGTTGCTCCTGTGGCAGACTGGTCTTACAGTGCAAAAGAAAAAAAAGGTGTCGGAGCTTGTGGACAATTAGACACCAAACCAATAACAACATCAAACATTCTCACCCACAGAGACCCCCAGTCAGACAAAGGTTAGTTAAGGTTTTCTGACATTCTTCGGTGTCAACTGCTTTCTAAGATGTGACCTTTTGGGACACATTTGCCCTTTATCTAAATGGATGGCAACGCACTCGGCATTTATGGTGAAGACTGAGAACTTCAAAGATTCAGAACCTTGTTACTTATCAGCAGCTTGTATCAGAAAGATTCAGAATCAAATAAAATGAAACCTTTAAAGCCTTGTGCATTCATATTTTAAATTAAAGGGATAGTTCGGAAACTTGGAAGTGGGTATGTTTGAGGTTCTTGTCAATATGTTTGATAAAAGTGGTGGGCAATGTGACCTGAGATTCATATCACAGAACTTTTTTTTTTTTTTGCATTTTGTTGTGTGACGGTCACTGCCTTAGTGTATAAACAGGCTATTACTTATTGGTTCTGTCTCCCTATTCCTACATGATTTGGCTGGTCCAATCTCGAGCACCTGGGTCTGTTGCTCTCAGGGCATGAAAGCCCGACCCCAAAGTGGATCTCGCTCTCTCTCTCTCTCTCTCATGACACATGGACTCACATCGATCATTATTTGCACCTTTCAATTGTGTTGAGCTGCTGCTGAAAACTCCACAATCCTGAAATTAACCGCTCTGCCATTACCAGATTTTAGACATTTTAGGCTAATGTGTCCACAAATCATAGCCACAGCCTGCTTCTTTTCATAATCTGAGTATGTAGAATAAATACTGATCTACAATCACACAAGGTCTGGTCTGGTCACAGCACTGTCTGCACTGTCTATAGTTACGTCCCTGAATAGGAGCCTGTCAGAAGAGAGGACAAAAAAACAAAACAAATTATTAATTGGCATCAAACAGGAAACTTAAAGCCCTCCTTTTAAAATAAAAAAAAAACCCTCTCCCTGGTGTTCCAAAACAAAGGAAGATTATGCAGCATGAAACCCAGACGTTTGTAACGCATATGTTCAAATTTGAGATATCAACCAATATATAATTGAAGGCATTTTTTTTATGCTCTATAGGTACAAAAAAAAAGCATGAATTATTTTAACTCACTTTTCTGTTTGGTTATAATAATAATAATAATAATATGAAAACATAATTAAACAAATAAGGCAGCCTGATTCATGGATACTTAGCCAGCCTTTTTGCTCATAAAATAATTAAATACATTTACATACACCTTACCGTCAGAGGAAATGCCTTATTCTGCTTACTGTCACATTTTGATGGTTATTTTCCACTCCTACTATTCCCAGTCAATGCAAACTCTGGAAACCCTGAGGCAATTTAAGAAGTTGCTGCCATTTATTCTGCATAATCAGGGAGTTAGAGCATTATCCTATCTTCGCATAAGCTCCGATTCAGTTGCTGCTCCTGTGTCTTGTGTGCGAGTGGGCTAACTCTAGCCTACCCATTGCAACTCAGCACCCGGCTTCGCTGATCCACCTGGCCGTTGCAGTCGCTATGTGGGCCAGCAAGTTTTACATCTGGTCTGCACTTCTCTGGACGCTCCTGTCGTTCTGCCATCACCCTGTGGCAGGGATACTTCGGTATACAGCCGCTGAACTTTGCTGGCTTCGCTGGCACCTGCCGAGGCTCAACCGCCAGTGCTGCAACTCCACCCGGACATCGCTCTCTTCCCCCGCCGGAGATACATCCATCGTGGGTCTCGCAGGAATTTCCATCACGACAACTCCAAAGCAATAAAATCCCTCTGGCCTACCTCTCGCCGCCCTCCCAGAAACTCCGGCTGGGCTGTTGATCCGCCCCCCTAAGCCACACAGTGACTTCTTAAATGACTTTGCCACTCTACTCACCCATTTATCTACTCTTTCACCAAATGTAATATTGTTGGGGGACTTTAATATACTCAGCAATCTGCCTCTTACCAGAGACTTTTCATCATGCCTGGAGAGTTTTGGATTCCATCAATACATAGATTTTCCGACACACATAAAAGGTCATACTCTGGACTTAATCTGTTGTTCTGGTCTCACCCCCTCCAACTGCACAGCTGATGAACTCCACCATGTAACTGACCATTTCCTCCTTTCATTCAATGCTGCACTCTGCCTCTCTGCAATCAAGTCTCCACGTCTCATCTCATTTCGGAATATAAAGGACATCAACACAGATACTCTCTGCTCCAATATTGACAATATTCTGATCCCGGACTATCTTTCCAACCCTGATGAACTAGTAGCACTTTATAATAATATAAATAAATTTAAACAGCATTCTCAACTCTCTTGCCCCAGTGAAAACACGGTCTGTTTCCTTCTCCGCAACTGCCCCCTGGTATACCCCTGAGCTCCGGACAATGAAAACTAAAGGTCGACAACTTGAGCAACTCTACAAAAAAACAGGTCTCTCTATACATAAGGAAATGCACAAAACCCATATACTACACTACAAGGACTCAATTGCTCAAACCAAATCCAACTATTACTCTGGCTTAATCATCTCCAATTAAGGAAACAACAAAACACTGTTCTCACTGCTAAATAAAATTCTCCAGCCACCAAACTCCCTATCCCCCCACCTGTACTCAACTGACACCTGTGAATCGCTTATGCTGTTTTTTAACGAGAAAATTCACAATATTCACCAGCACTTATGTCCAAACCCACTGCTTCACTCCCCTCCTGAATCTCTCCTGCACTGTCAGTCGTTTTCCTGTTTTCAATTCCCTGATCCCTCTGAAATATCTGACCTCATCCAAAAATCCAAGCCCTCCACATGTCAGCTTGATCCCCTGCCCACAACCTTGGTCAGATCTTGCCTCTCCTCTCTGCTTCCCCTAATATCTGCCATCATTCATGCCTCCCTCACCACTGGAATTGTTCCTTCATTATTCAAAACTGCAGCTGTCACTCCTATATTGAAAAAACCTGGTTCAGATCCTAACAACTTCAATAACCTCTGCCCCATTTCTAACTTACCTTTCATCTCCAAAATTCCGGAAAAAATAGTCGCCACCCAGCTACAGTCTCACTTAAATCAAAATAGCCTCTATGAGCCCTTCCAGTCCGGTTTCCGCCCCGTCACAGTACAGAAACTGCTCTACTAAAAATCACCAACGATCTCCTCATTGCTTCTGACTCTGGCTTACTTTCCATCCTCATCCTTCTTGACCTGAGTGCAGCCTTTGACACTATCTCACACCCCATCCTCCTCAGTAGACTCTCCTCCACTGGCATCACTCACACTCCCCTTACCTGATTCCACTCTTATCTCTCAGGCCGCACTCAGTTCATACAGCTCAAATCCTTCAAATCCGAGCCCTCCCCAGTCACTACAGGTGTGCCCCAGGGCTCTGTCTTGGGGCCCCTTCTCTTCATCACCTACCTCCTCCCCCTTGGCAATATTTTCCGTAAAATCAATATACTTTTCCACTGCTTCGCGGATGACACCCAGCTCTACCTCTCCAGTAAACCAAACTCCACACTTCCACCCTCCTCCCTCACTTCTTGTTTATCTGAAATAAAATCCTGGTTCTCCTCAAACTTCCTTAAATTAAACAGTGATAAAACCGAGATCCTTCTCGTCGGCACTAAATCCATATTATCCAAAGTTGGCAGTTTCTCCCTCACTATTGACAGCTCCTCAGTTTCCCCTTCCCCTCAGGTTAAGAGTCTGGGTGTCATCCTCGACAGCACACTATCATTCAAATCCCATATCAATAACATTACCCGGTCTGCATACTTCCACCTACAAAACATCAACGTCTCCCGGTGAAGCAAAGAATCGTCTTCAAACTCCTCCTGTACACCTTCAAGTCCATCCACAACCTCGCCCCTCTATATCTGTCTGACCTCCTTCACATCACCGCTCCAGCCCGCTCCCTCAGATCCTCCTCCTCCAGCCACCTCACTGTGCCCTCTGCCCGCCTCAGCACCATGGGGGGCAGAGCTTTCAGCTGCTCTGCCACCTGACATACGCAATATTGACTCTCTCCCCATCTTCAAATCCAGACTCAAAACCCATCTGTTCAAGATTGCCTACTCACTCTAACATTTTAACTGCAATTACACTGTCCTACACTTCATTTCTTTTATTGTATGCTGATTTTATCCATCGTTGTTTTTGTTTTTTTTATGTTGATTGTTGTACAGTGTTCTTGTGTGTCTTGAAAGGCGCTTATAAATAAAATTGATTATTATATTATTATTGTTATTATTAAGTCCTGTCATGACCCCGGGCTAAAACAAGTCATTTAAGTCTGAACTCCTTTTGCCTGACAGACAGATCTTTGAAGGTTTGAAGAGCTAATATTACATCTCCATCGCAGTCTCTGGCTCCAACTGAGATATGATGCAACAAACAGCAAAAACCTTGGTTTTATTGGCAACCTCCTTCAACGAAGTGCAACAACAACATTATTTAGAATCAGACTAACGGATGACCACTTTTTGAAAATTAAGCAAGACATATTTTAATATCTTTGTCCCTTTTCACTTGACTTAACTTTGCATAATGCTTGAATGGACACTTGATACCAAGAGAGTTAAAAGGGTACTTGCACTAAGCAGCACGTAAGCAGAATGTTGCTCAGGCCTCCTACTGTTCAGCAAAAACAACATGTCCAGTTTTGGAAGACTGCATTAAATCATCTAGATCTTGTGTAGAAGACCTTTTTATATGGAAATGACTTAAAATGACTAAACTACAAAAATGGTATCCTGCCAAAATATCTTTTGATATGAATGACTCCAATAACCACCCCCTAACTTAAGTGCTCTGCACTGCACAATCTGATTGTTAAATGCTAATACAGTCTGACACTAAAACAATCCATAGAGTAGATAGTAACACAGCATTCAGGTGATAATTCTTTGTTTTGACGATATATGAACATTCCCACTTGCATTACAAAAAGTCATTGGACAGTTTATAAATTTGACTTGGTGCAGCATAAAAATAACCTAAAACTAAAACTCTACCAAGTTTCCAGCTGACTTCAAGGAAAAGGTGATTCATGTCTTCGATCAAGTTCTTTCCATTTAAACAGGTGGACTGAGGCTGGCAGTGCAGCCATGGTGCCAGAGGAGAGGACCAGCACATATTTATCAACCCTCCAGCCCTCAAAGAGACACCAGAGCTGACAGGGGTAATACAAGTTACTGCAACGTGTTGTTGGAGCTGGAAGTCCTATTTAACTCAATTATTGACCTGGTTGGTGCGGCAAGGAAAGAACTTTGTGTTCTCTGCTTTAAAACGTCACTGCCTTCGTTCAGGCCTGTGTCCACTAATGGAGCGTAGCGTTAGTTAGTTTTGCTGCTGCTCATCTCCCTGCCTTATAGCTTTCCTTGCATGCACGGGAAGGGCAAGAATGTGTGCTGTTCCTGCCTAATGCTTTCCACGTAAGCGCATGGAAGGGCAGAGAGATCCCTCACAGAGCCATACCGCCAAATATAAATAATTGCGTCAAAGTATTCTTTTGACAAAGTGGTCCTGACTGAAATGCATTTTCAAAACAAAACCAATACAGTTCAGCGTTATCAGTGCTCAGGCTCCTCAGCGCTAAAACACTCTCAGAGTCGGGAGTTTTCTCTTGCTGCGTCCACAGCTGTAACAGGCCTGCGTTACATCTTGGACATAATATATGACTGGCATTGAGGGCAAGCATATAAAGACATTAGTAAAGGATTTAACTAATTCTTGTGCAGATAAGCATGAGTGACAACGTTTAATCGACTAAACACGCTCATCCCTAGTATCGGTTTGAGAGCAAAATAAATCACCTAAGATGTTATCTCCATCTTTGGTACATTTTCACTTCCAAGGGTGTTAAAAATCAGCGACTACTTTTTACTTTATTAAAATCCAAGGTTGTTGTTTTTTTCTCTCGCCAGTGTTTTAAGTATGCAACCATATCATAAACAGTAATAACTCAAATCGAGCCTCTCTTCCCAGAAGCCTTCGTACTTGCACAGCCACCTATTGAGCTGAGATGCTCTCTGCTCCCTGTTCACAATGACATGCAGATCTAACTGTTTTATATTCCATGACAGTTTCACACAGTTTACCGACTCGAATGAATGAAAAGCCTTTATTCGAATGTGATCATCTTTTCATATTCTGAATCATTCTCACCACATTTCCTATTCATTCTTCATTGTGAGCTTTGTATCTGCCATGAAGCTTCAAACTTCATTTACATACACAGAGGAAATATTTGGGATGTGAAATCCTTGACTCTTACTGAGCGGCTTTAATTCTGAGAGCTCACTCAGATATACAGCTGCCCTCCGAACCATACTGAGAATTATTATTATTTCCCACTAGATTGACTGCAGAATAGATTTGTATATTCTTCTCTTTTTTTTAATGCCAAGGTGTTTACCTTTAAAGTTCTGGTAAAGTTTGAAAATAGTCACTGGTTAGATAGATAGATAAATAATTTATTGATCCCTAGGGAACTTCAGATCGTAAGATTAAAGGCTGAGTGTCAGATATAGTCAAATAAAAAATAAAATATAAACTTAAAATTGCAAATGACATCTGCCATGTATGGTACAGACTCATTTTAACCGCACATTTCTGTTTTTTATTTATTTATTTAAAATTGTATTTAACCTTTATTTAGCCAGGTAAGCAACCCATTGAGACCAAGATCTATTTGACAAGGGTGACCTGGCCAAGAGAGCAGCAGCACACATCATAATAAATATAACATGATTAAGAAACGGTTAACAAACAATAAATTAAGAGAAAATAACAATTACAATGTGCAAACTGAGTGCAGAGTCGTGAAGACAGATTACAATCCAGAAACACAGGCACTGCGCAATGGTCTCGCGTTTTGGCTCGAGCCAAAGGCTTCAAGCGAAATGAGCTCTGCCTGTTTTAAGTCATTTTTGAGAAAGTACCATGCAGAGGGAGCAGCAAAACTAAACGCTCTTTTCCCGTGCTCAGTGCGGGAAAAAAATCGAACTTTCTGTCAAAGAAATCCAAATTATTTAAATCCCATATTATCCTCTAACTATGAAATAATTCTCAGAGGTCTCTGAAACATGTTTGTGGAGGTATTTGGTAAAAATCCACTCTGATCCTGTATTTGATCACGCCTATAAACCCCTCTATTTCAACCCTGCTTAGAACAGGCTGTTTCTCTGTCTGTACCTTTAAATGCAAATGAGCTGTATCTGACCACGCCCCTCTCTGTCACCCACCTGGGGGAGGGGTTACTGCCCTTTGTGATGTCACAAAGTGAATATCTCTCTCATGATTTGTTTGAGAACACATTTTCTGAAAAGGCAAAAGATGGAGAAGATGGACTTTTCTCTTGGGGGTTTGTAGACTGACTATTCACACACATTAGTATCAGAAAAACATGGTAAAGTGTATTTTGAATGACATGTTACCTTCAATGTCAATTGCTTATTCAGTGTTTGTGCCAGTTTAATCATCGAGTATATTAGTTTTGGTCAGAACTTTATCTTCGGTTTGTTCTTAAACCGTCATCATTACGAGTCATTTTCACTTCTAGAGTCTATTTTGTGCTGCTGATCTGTAATGATATACTATTTACTCACTAGAGAAGAAAATGTTTTGAAGTTTGAAACTTTTAATTTTCTATTCTTCACTACAGCCATTCACCTTGCTGGTGTCTTTTCTGCTGCTGTATCAGGCTTGTACTCTCCGTATGTTTAATTTCTGCTTTAACTGATTAGAGTTACAGAGCTGTAATGTTACCTATCCTTCATTCCCTGACAGCCAACCAATTTCCAGACCGTGACATAACACGGCTGAGACTGAAAGAGACGAGCTGATGGATAGCAACAGGTGACTCTCATTTCAGCAGGTGACCGTGTTCAGATTAGAGTTAGGACGACCTGTGGCTACTCATCAGGGGCTGTTTTCACACATGCACTCCTGAATGTTTCCTGCCGGCCCCTGTGCCGCAGTAGCTTAGTCCATGGGGACTTGGGCTGGAAACAAGTATGGAAATTGGTCTGGTGGCTGGAGAGGTGTCGATTAATTTCCTGAGTATTGCTGAGGTGCTCTTGAGCAATGCAGCAAACCCATAAGTGCTCAGGAGCGCCACTCAATCCCTTTGTGCAGCCCCCTAACTTTGACATTTCTCTATCAGTGCATGTCCATACATTCTGTTCAGTTCGTACCTCGGTATTCGCATCAGGGTGCGTTTTAGTTTGGTTCAACAGGGGAAAAAAAAAAAAAAAGGCCTGGATGCATATTTGCATATTTCTAGGTTTCTTTAATTCAGTTTGTTATATTTGTTTCATATTTTGTTACTTAGAACTACCTGTGACAGTTGTTACAGCCTGTAGTGTACCAAACACAATACACAAACATTATAGAGAAAAAAAACGACTTACCTAACTAAACAAAAAAAAATAAAAATAAAAAGCAACACAGAAATAAATAACTTCTACTCATGAGAAAATATAAAATAATACAATGTAAAATATAAGAAAAGGGAGGTCATTCCATCTGCTGGTAGTGAAAAGCGTCTGCAGAGGTCACTCATACTCAATCACTGCTCATGTATGACAGTAGATGACGGCAAACTGTCTTATGTGGGCACCGGATTCGACATTTTAACAAGGCTTGAGCAATTTTCATACACATTGGAAGCCAGGTTCCTCCACTACTGCATATAGCCTTAAAAATGTGTTACCTGTGATGTCTTTGACCCTCTCTGCTTCCATACCCAGAGGCTTAAAAAAAAAACAGTTTTGGACAGCTGTTCTCTTTTGCCTCGCTCCGGTGTTTGGCACATCTGGGTGATGCCATCTAATATGCATTAGTATGTTCTACATGTTTTCACACACACACACACACACACACACACACACACACACACACACCGCACAACTGTTGAACATCGCCGACACACTGTCCTTGACCAATCCTTCACTCGCAGCCATCACTGTTGTAGTCCACGGGGGACCGAACATTTTCCCACAAAGCAGATTTAAATCATAAAAGACACAACGTTAAAGGAAGTCAGTAGAAATATTTGATTCTAAAGTAACAGAACCCAGGCAGCATCCTATTGAGCTTTGATACCCTTGGTCAAGACTCTGGCCACTCACACACAGATGTGGATTCTCTGTTTCTCTGTAGTTTAAATGGACCATGTTTTTCTCTGATGTGTTGCCAAAAGCGACACTCAGCCAGCGACCTCAATCATGGCAGAGCAAGAAAGTAGAACAAACTCTGCTGTGATCGTACAGTCTGCACCCAGATTCAGACATCTAAGAAACGTCCACATCTGAGGAGGACTTTCTGTGCAGAGATGTTGCATTATAGCCGGGGCGGCATATTGTAAAAAAAACCCGAAAGAAATAACAACCTAGGTACAAAGGGAGCACAAGCTAACCACTAGTCCATTTGCCCCTGCAGTTTTTCCATCTGACCAGGTGCACATTTTACCACCTACTATATGACCCAAAAGCTGGAACAGAAGTTGTGAGAAGAGCTTTTAGATATTCTGCACCCTCAGCCTGGAATCTGTTGCAGAATGACTTGAATCTCAAGGAGCTGGTGGCCTTAAATGTTTTTAAATTTAAATCAAAGAATCAGAATCAGAAATAATCTAAAATGAAAGTCCTGGAAGCAGATTCTATGGGATGGTGATGCTTTTAGCTTGACTTATTGAAGTACTGATTCCCAGATTTGACTCATAGATTGTTCTCTTTTAATGTAAAATGTAGTGTTTTGTAAAGATTGTACTTTGTCTCCCTTTGTATCTCTGTCTGTAACTTTGTGGTTTTTTTTCTATCTTGGTCAGGTCTCCCTTGGAAAAGAGGTTCCTAATCTCAATGGGACCAACCTAGTTCAATAAAGGTTACATAAAAAAACCTCCATATCGATAAATACAATATAACATGTCAAAGTTAAACCCCTCAATTTGAATTTATTTTTCAATTTCTGGACTCTTGGACTGTGACCTTCATTCACAAACTAATATTGACCGTACAAGCTTAATTGCTTTTTTGTATGCAAAGTCTTTCAAGGTCATAGATATGTGTTACAGCTAACTCAGCTAAACGAATGCTAAAGTGGTACCTAGAACATCATGTTTTGAAGCTTGTGGCCGCAGACCATGCTTCAGAATTTTTAAGAGTTTGGAGTGACTTGTTGATTCAACACACAACTGGGACGCTAGTCTATAAATAAGAGAATTCAGTATTATTTCAGAGTAAAGTATAGCTTCATGTTAATCATCCCTTTAAAACAATCTCTGTTGCACATTAGAGATCACCGAGCCGTGCTTTCTTTAACAGGACTGAGATTTGTTTGCTCCCTGTTTTGTTACAGGCCGCATGCTGCTCGATAATGTGATTGCAGGTCAACAGGGCCTGAGGAATTCCTCCCATGTCAGTCTGCCTGTGCAACTTGTTTCTGCCTGCAGGAAAAAGTCATCACTATAGTGACCACAAAGACAAACACTTGAATGCAAAGGCAGAGAAGAGAATCCATTCTGTTCAGGGAAATCATTCTGGGATAAATAGGATGGTTAAGTGTTGGTACTGAGGATAAAAACGGTAGTTACTGTAAATTGCATGGAGGACAATGGCTGGGCAGAATTGTCTGCTTATTAGTGCAGAGAAAAACAAATAGAAAGAGGTGGTAATAAGAGAGAAAATCTCAAGAGCAGCGAATGAAGTACGGTGAGTGTATATATATATATATATATATGATGTAGGGTGAAAACACAGCTCAAGTATGTCATACTGCTCTTTCCAAAAGTTCTAGGAGAAGAAAAGTGATTTAAAGAGAAACAACAGAGAGAGTTAAGCTGGAGAGTAAACACTTTAAGGCAGCGCAATCTCTTGTCCTGAAGTCAATAAATCAGACCTGTGGGAGACACAGGAGGGAGAAACAGCGTGACAACTCATTCACACCATTTCTTCTCTGCCCAGCATCTCCTGGTGATGTCTTATCACACTTTAATGGAAGGGGTTATAACACGATCAAATGGGAGGAAGCTGCGGACATTTCATTTGTAGGGAACAGTTGTTACAGGATGTTTTTATTTGTTTCAAGATTGCTAGTTATGTAAGTAACTTTGGAGTTATCAGTGTTATTTCAGTGTTGCTAGGGTTGTAAACGTATCAAAAATATTTCAAATTAAAGTCCAAAACTCAATAATAACACTATTTCAGCCCAAAGTACATCAAGTTTGTGGCATGAAATGTTAACATGTAAGTGGAGGCCATTCCATCCTCACCCTCAGAGTCGAGGTCTCTGCTATCAAATCATCATCATCCTCCTTCTATTGATTCTTTTTTTTTTTTTTTGTTCAACCTCAGCGAACAATGTTTTTCCAGTATGTTGTCAGGTCTGCAGAGTCTGAGGGAGAGTGTTCTATTGATCCCTCAAGACCCCGTAAACAATACATTTCACCCAAGACGCTCACTCAGGAGGACCTGACTCTGGACTTTGTTAACTCCACTGGCCTCAGGTATTGTGCAGTTTCACACCCATCCTGATTTATTAACTTCCTGAGAGCTCAAGCTCCACAACTCAATACTTCTGTAAATTAAGCTGTTGATCACTTTTATGCATACTCAAATCTGCTGCTGAAGTCCAAAAATAGGTCATAATTCACTTGAATCTATCGTTGTTAATAATTAACTTTTAAATAGAGTGCTGGATGTGATGGTTTTATTAGCCTGTCTATCAATTTCATGTTAAGTGATTAAATTATCTCAAAATTGAATTGAATCAAATTTGTGAAATTAGCAAGAGCTTTAAAGGGTGCAGTTTCAAACAAGAGCAACCTTTTACCTGCTAAATATCTGCTTAATAGTAAGCTTCTGTTATTTATTTTGAAGTCTAGAGTTTATAGCTTACAATGGTCTCTTCTTTTAATCATCATCCTCAGGCATGGTGTTATGGGTGGGCCTTAAAGGTCACATGTTATGCAAAATAGACTTTACCTTGTATTTCTAACACCGATATGTGTCCCTACAAACCCCCCAATCATGAGAAAAATCTATTGTCTTCATCTTTTGCCTGCTCCACTTTCTAGAAAATGTGTGCTCAAATAGGGCGTTTGGAGATTTCCCCTTCATGACATCACAAAGGGCAGTAACCCCTCCCCCAGATGGGTGACACTCCCACAGCTAGTTGTTTGTTCTGCCCTCTGAGTATGCCTTTTCACCGTAAACAATAGGACATGGAGCGAGAAAGCCCGAGACACCCAAGCCCTTCCAGAGAGGGGGCGTGGTCAGACACAACTCATTTACATTTAAAGCTACAGACACAGAAACAGCCTGTTTTCAGTGGGGCTGAAATAGAGGGGTTTATAGGCGTGATCAGGATCAGATTGGATTTATAACAAGAAACTTCACAGACATTTTTTGGGGAGCTCTGAGACTTATTTAAACTTATTGGAATGGAGGATAATATTTGACCTTTAAGGTCCTGGGCCCACCCACTTGAGCAATTAGCCCGCCCTAATGACTGCGAGAAGATCGACTTTCCTTACTTATACTTTAAGATACAGTATCCCCTTTAACAAGTGTAAAGACATTACAATTATGTTTCTATCATATGTGAAGATTTGACCAATCACATCAGGCCATTTTACACTTTCAAGGCTTTAAACATCCTGAGGAGCAGATGTCTCCATGTTGGACAGAGGGTTCTGTTGATGGGACAGAGAGCTCTGCATGTGGAGGACAGAGACTCAACTTTCACCCATGTGTAAGTCATTAAATATCTCAAGAATGTAAGTCCATCTTCCCCTCATCCATCTCCTCCACAGCGACTGGAACTGCTTGTGAGAGTCTTGTCTATTTTTATAGCCTAGCTGTAAAAGAAAAACATTTCCTGAGACTGACAAATCCTAGAAATAAAACTAGGAAAGACAGGAGAAAGTGCTGGATGTTCCTGTCTGGTCTGATAATGACTATTTTGTCTGAAAAACCAACTTTTTGTGTTAACAGTCAGCATAATACATTGCTCTCTCTCTAATAATAGTCAATGTTTTGTTACAGGCAGCATGCTGCTCAATAATGTGATTGCAGATCAACAGGGCCTGTTGAATACCTCCCATGTCAGTCTGCCAGTGCAACTTGTTTCTACATGAGTCATCACTATAGTGACCACAGAGACCCCGCTATCATCATAAACAGATTAATCAATTAAGTTAAGATATTTTCATGGAATAAAATATGTATTGGTCTACCATCCAGGATTATGACTTGTATTGGTTCTTATTTTTGCTTACTGTGATAAGGGCAGCATGTTTGTCTTGCATGATTCAACATATGAGAAGTCAGCAGGTGAACAGATTGGCTGTCTCTGTATTGTAAATGTTTAAGAGAATCATCATGCGCAAATTCTTTCAAAGTTTAGAATTTAGTAGCCAATAAGAAGGGGAATTTGTTTTAACTTCTTATCTTAACAGGCCCAGCCAAAGGTAGCCAAAGGTGCACTTTGACACCCTGGACACTTTACACACTGACACTTTACACTGTTTACATTATTCTATATTTTGTATATTCAAATAATTATTTTTTAAATTTTACATTATATTCTATTTTACTGTATTTATGTGTATTAGTAATTTGAGTGTTATTGCATGGCCTTGCGGAACAGTCTTTATATTTCACTGCACATCTGTATGAGCATGTGACAAATAAAAATCTTGAATCTTGAATCTTGAATCTTGGGACCATCCACAATTGGAATCCTGGTGCCACACCTGCCTCACACTTACCTGCAGATCAACTTCATTACAGGAGGGCATGAAAATGCAAGCTTAAGTCTCTTTATACTAGACACAAAACAAAACATTTACAATGAAGTATGGAGAATGAGTTCATGATGCTCACTGCCTTGAAACAGAAGCTGCTCTGTATGGCAGTGATACTCCTGAGTAATTTCCCAGATAGCAGTAGAGTGAACAGGTTTGGGTTGGGGGTTGTCTTTAGCATCCTTTGGGCTCTTTCCAGTAACCTTGCCTCAGCGATTTTGCTGGTGCTTGGTAGATTGGTACAAATGATGTTCTGTGCTGTTTTAATGACCAGCTTCAGAGCCCTCCTGTCCTGCATGCATATCTCATTTAGGTTTAAAACGTTTCCATCCAGGATGGTTTTTCAGTAAACAAGAACATGGGCATTGAAATATACTGAACTCGAAATATACTGAACTTGAGTTTCCTTCAAAGGCACTGCTTTTTTTCATAATGTTCAGTGTTTTTCACACATTGTCTTTACTTGAGCAGGCTGTCAATGCATATTAACAGCTATCTAAGTGTATTTTTACAAGAAGAAGAAATTACTTTTACACTCTGTTATTGAGACATACTACACACACATGCACAAACAGGAAAGATTTCACTCTCCTGTTAACATGCACTTATAGAGTTAAGTCAGAGTGAGGGGTTGCACATGAGCAGTTGGGGTTCGGTGCCTTGCTCAAGGGCACCTCAACACATTTTCCTGTGTTGAGGTGCCCTTGAGATGAGAAGCCATCAGCAGTAGATTTGTTAGTCAAAAAAACGCCTCCCTTTTATGACAATTCCATGTTCTGCAAAGAAACACAGATAGACAGACAGAGAGAAATGTTCTCTGCATCACAATCATGTCCAGAATTGATATTACACCAATGTCTCACTGTTGATGTGAACCTTCTTATAGCTCCTGTGAGGAACTTTCCATTTGTCCAGTTTTGGCGCCCCCTGTGGCCAAAGCAGTACATGCTTTGTAAATGTATTAGCAGCATATTTTTGTTTTACAGAAATCTCATATCCTACTTTTTTTATTATGTATTACTAGTTATGATTATTTGCTGTAGAAAATGTAAAAGTCTCTCTCTTTAGCTGTTGTTAAAGGTGCAATATGTAAAATGTGTACACTCAAATATCTAAATTAATTAGAAGGTTGTTGTTGAGTACTTACATTACCTTAAATATTTCCAACAGTTATCAAAGCCAGAGAAATCCTTAAGTTTATAGTTGTAACGAGATGTGTCTTTCCTGGTGGCCACCATGATAGACATGACATGCTTATTGCTGCCATGGAAACACCAGATCTTACATCAAAGACCACTGCATAAGGTGCCGGGAACTGCTACTGAAAGCTGCCATACTGTTAAAAATGTCATTTAAATTATACCTGGATACATCAGCTCGTCGGTCAACATATTCTCTTCCTCGTTTGTCAAAAGCTCTCCTGTATTGACAGGTGAAACTTCATGGCTCTTGTATTGCGGTGGTCAGAAACTGTTTTTATAAATTTTTGTGAAAGAACCACTAAATCATCTTCACTGCTAGTTTACTCTGCATGATGAGTACAACAACCAAATTGGACCAAATAGTTCCTCATTTGTCACTTTAGCATTAGCAGGCAATGCCTTTGAATATTGACTTCGATTATGTAGCTACTTCACCTTGTCCTCTGCCATTCTTGCCAAGTTCTCCTCAGGAACACCTCTTTCTCTCAAGGCTGAGAGAAACTGGTCCATGGTGATCTGTAGGATTCAACAGTAAATGTAGTCATTGTTAGCAGCTGCAACAAAGTTGTTCAATTCTTGACTGCTGACCCTTATACAAAAGAGTTGTCATAGTTCTTCTGATTATTTAATAGCCACATTTTGAGTTGACCATTGTAATGCTGTGCCACAAACCATAATAATAAACACGACACATATCAAAGCACTATTAAATTAATTAATAAACGTTTAATTATGTTTCACATTACATTGCTAAGTTAACGTTAGCCTACATTTACGTTACCTTAGCTGAAGCAGCCGGATAGATAGGAGTTTGTCAGCTTCTCATCTGCTAACTGGTAGCCCCTAAACAAACCCAGTCAAGTAAACAAACTTACGTAAAGTGTAACTTACCGGAAGGCTACAGCTACAGCCAGTGGCTACGGAAGCTGTTCGTGGCAGCTCTTGTAGGTTGAAATCAAGACGAACACATTATTAATTAATTCGTTATCAGGAGAAAACAATCTTTGTTATGTTGAGATAACGAAATAAATTAATTCGTTATCAGGAGAAAACGATCTTTGTTATGTCGAGATAACAAAATAAATTAATTCGTTATCACGAGAAAACAATGCATAAAAAAATAAAAATCCATTTAAAAAGTTAGTCATCGATAGTTTCTTATTTCCTTTAAGCATCAAAAGAAAACTTTGTAAAAGCTTAGAAAAATATGAAGCGGTATGAGTACTTGTGTTTAAAAGAGTATTTAACAGAGCTGTCAAAGTCTTCTTTTAACAAACTCCTGAGTACTAAAATGATTGACTCTTCAGCTTTAAAAACTGTAACGCTGTCTCATTCTGCAGCAGCTGATCTCATGGTCCAACATCTGAGATATGAGTACTCCCCTGACCGGTGTAAGCTAATTAATCATTTTCTGTCAACACATTACCAACCAAACAGCTGGCTCAGAGAACACACCAAGTTGTTTTTTGTCTTATTTCCTGAAGTGCCTGTTTTGTCCAGTCATTTGGGTGACAGCTTCAATGCACAAACCTGTCAACCTTGTGCAATAAAACCCCTCATTAAGGCGACTCTGGCAGGTTGTGGCGTTACGAGCAGTTCCATTGTTTGCACTCAATAAATCATTCCTCTCCTTCCACCTGTCTGTACTGAACCCTGTTGTGTAAGGATAGCTCTGTTTTGACCAGGATAGGTGAGTCATTGGCGAATGAGATGGCATGGTCAGTGCATGAGTGTATTGCATCTGAACAAAGTATGCTTCCCTCTGTTTGCAGAGATCTGCTGTCAGAATCAACCTGCAGATTTAAAAAATAAAATAAAGCTGAAAAATCAAAAGTCTTTTGTCACAAATTCACTCTATTTATTCCATGAGCTGTGGAATAATAGTGTGTAAAATACAAGGACTGCAGGGCTTCGGTCCCTTTGTGCCACTCCATGTTATTACCTATCATATCCACATTGACAACAGGCAGAATAGGCTCAATAATGTCTACTTGTATTTACAAAATGGATACAAACTCTTGATAAAGCAAGATGAATGCAAGCAGTGCAGGTTGATGGATGGAGATTGGTAATCATTTTAAAGTACCCCAACACCCAGAACCACATCAAGCATGGAAAGAAATGAACTGTAATGTTCATAGACTTGATGACAATAAATGGTAAATGGACTTGAGCTTGTAAAGCTCTTTTCTTTTCTTCTGACAACTCAAACACTTTTACACTGCAGGTGACACCTACACATTCACACACTGATGACAGAGGCTGCTATGTAAAGTGACCATCAGTATTAAATAATCCCATCCATACACATTCACCCATGTCCAACGACGCAGCGGGAGTAATTTGGGGTTAAGTGTCTTGCTCGAGGATACATCAGACATGTGGCTGCAGGAGCCGGCGATCAAACCTTCCGGTTGAGAGACAACCGACTCTACCACTAATCCACAGCTGCCCCACGATTAGCAAAATGACTTTTTTATACCATTATGACTGAAAATTCCAAATTCAGATTCGCTTGTGGGTTCAGATCGGATAGTTAAGGAAGATTCAAGTGACTTTTACATGAGAAATGTCACCTTTCATCGCCAACCATCAGATAGGCTTCCCAACAGTTCTGATTCTGTCATTCATCGAACATTAGCCGAAAAAGGGGCCAGTTGTGCTGCAGTAACCTTGTTGATCTACTGTGTGTGTTCACAGCTAATTTATTTTTCTCACCCTTTAAGAAATATCTGTTAAAATAAAAAATTATTGATCAGGTTACATGTGGGTGTCCTGGCCGTGTGCAACCTAACCTAACAGCTCCGCCCAGCAGCTGCTGTGTTTCTGCTGTTGTGCCTGTTGGAGGCCTTTGTGTGATAATAAAATTGATCTTCACATGTTCAAATTGATGTATTTCCTGTAATAGGTGATGCAACATTAACAAGAATTGAAAGGGGAACCTTGGTTATTGCAGGTGGAATGTGTTTCTAATGGATTAGTAAGCTTTCTTCACTGAGACCTTGTCCAAAATCGTAACACTCCTATATGATTATTGCTCAGCTTAATATCATTAATGTCCAATTATAAAACCCTTAAATTTATTCAGAAACTGCTCTTTTATTCAGGACCTGTGCAAGACAAAATATCATCTTAAAAGACAGCAATTCATGAATAATGAACGGCTGTTTGTTTGCTGCTCTTTAAGTGGAGTTTCTTCAACCAAAGGGCATCAGATCCTGTTACATCTCAGTGTTCCGAGTGCTTTGTGACCTATATTTGGGGTCCCAAGATACTTACACAACGGTCCATTTTAAAGCTGTTCCATTATGCATGCCTTTTGTAGACACCAACAGGGACTCATACTTCCAAACAGGCACTGACCTTTTCACCAAGAATGAGCAGGGAGGCTCCAAAGAGTGGGCCGCTCATATTAGGCAGAACCAGGGATGTCCGACCTAATGCTAACATTTGGTGCCTTTTAATGTGTTGATCTGGCATTTACTGAACTTTTTTTTAATACATTCATTTTCTTCTTATTCGCTTTGTGTCTTTAATCTTATTCTTAAAAGAGGGAACTTTCTTGTGGTCTAAAGGTCGTCGGTTGAAGTCTTGATGGTGCTTTTAGGAAACTCATATAAAGGGAGATGTGTGGGAGAGATGTTGGCTCAGATTCATGCCGATCGGTAGGAGCATTGGGAAAAATAAGTTGTTGTTCCAAAGAGTAAACTATCTCATCTGTCTTCGTTCTGATTACCTTGACATTCTACTTGGCAGTTATGCCCAGGTCAAACTGACGAAACAATATGTCCTATGTCCGACCACCTGGCTGCAAAATGAGTGCAGTAAGTGGCATCCATGATGATACAAACTTAAAGCCATCTAATGCAAGCTTTCCCAACCTTGGGTTTTTTTTTTTAAGTCAACAGAGCAGCAAACCTTTTCTCCAGAAACATCATCCAACACACCCAGGCCATCTGTGAAATCTAACCCCTCTAACCCGAACCTCTTCTCTACACTGAGGTTCCTTGTTGATTGCTGAGCTCGTCCCCCGAACACATCTGAAGCGTGCCCTGGAGATGGCTGCAGCTTTGTGTGACACTCTCAGAATGAGGAGCGAGAGCTTGTAGGTCTGAGGTCGTCGTTCAGTGTCACCAATAAGACCCACCTGCCAACTTTGGCCACCTACAGCCTAATCACCAACCATGTACTTTTGGACATATTCCCTCGAAACTGGAAAAAAAAAAATAGCTGCAACATATCTCTGTAGAAGCAATTACGTGAGCAGAGCCTCCTGTGTTCATGGCATTCATGTGTGAACAGCAGTGCTTGTTTATCCAGAGCAACAGGTGAGTGAGCAGCCACAGGCTCCAGCTGGAAAGCTGCAGAGACAGACAGATAAGATGAAATACAACTGGCATGAGTCACAGATTTATATGAAACCAACAGAAGGAGATTTTGAAGACGCCCAGATTACTGTGTAGCACAGGCCAGTGTTTCTTAAGGTTACATGTGAAAGATCAATGACATATGTTCTTATACAGCAACTTTCATATTATTCTGTATGATGGACTCAAGTCTAAAAAAAAAAAACCATTCTACGAGGTAGTTTCTAACAGGCAGCTTCTACATTCTCCAATAGGCGACCCCCCACCAACAATCCAGATCCAGAGGAAGCTTTGAGCTCAGCAGCCCCCAGCAAAATATGTGGTTAGTAACTTACAAGGAACATGAAGAGAAGAGATCTGGGTTCATTGTGTGAAAACCAGAATATCTATGTGGCCTCTCGTAGTTGCAAATGCGCTGAAATAAAAGGAGCCCTGACTGTAGCTTCCATGGACTGTTTCTAAATAAGAAACCTCAGATATGTCACTGTCCATTTTCCAATTTGTGCATCCCCAAGAGAGAGCAACCATTAGAGTGTGTAAGATAGCATCAAATTGGTGTCCGTGCAACAAGTCTGAATCCCATTGGCTGTCCACCTTTTTTTCTATTATCTGGCCCCAAAACTTAGCGAGAACATTACATCTCTGTTCTTCCCAACAAAAGAGTCCTGAAGGGTGGAGCGCCTGTGCCATCTGTAATAGTTAAGGTGTCACTGTGTTCCCGAACAATCAGATGAACTCTAAATGTGATGGACCTGAGGAGAATTGGTAACAACCCCACAAGCCACATGACACTGTTTAGTTCAGACTGTTAATAAAGAGAGAAAAATGGCCTCAGACAGCAAAGTAAATGAAATGGAAACCAATCAGACGGAGAGTTGAGGTGCAATTTGAAACGTATCTTTATATCATATAATCAAGTATTTCATAGAAAAATAGACTGCTAGGTCTTTTCATCACAACTATTTTAAAGGAAGGAAACTGTGTTCTATTTTGTTAAACATATAGAACACAATTGAACAAAGGTGGGATGTTGTGTAAAATGTAAAAAAAAAAAAAAAGAATAATGATTTGTAAAACATTTAAACCTTATATTAACTTTACTAAAAAAACAAGGACAAATACAATCTTGGCACTAGACGTTTCATTGTTTTTGTAAATTGTATTCCTATTTTGAATTTAATGCCAGAATGCAAGGAGTTTCCAAAAAGTTTGGACAGGGTCATGTTTACCGCTCTGTTGCATCACTTTTATTTCAAACCAAGTTTTGTAAGTGTCTGGGAACTGAGGGGATACAGAAATGTTGTAAGAGGACTGTTTTATCATTCTTGTTTGAAGTAGGATTTCAGCAGTTTTTCAACAGCTCAGTGTCTCCTTGGTCTTTCTTGATGCTTCATAATGCAACAAATATTTTCAATGGGTGACAAGTCAGAACTGTAGCAGGCCAGTTTCCCCCCCGGACTCTTTTCCTACAGAGCCACTCTGTTGTAATACATCTACAGTAGGCATTGTCTAACCTAAATAAGCAAGACCTTCCTCATAAAAGACAGTGTCTATTTGGCAGCATATTTTGCTCCTAAACCTGTATCCATGCTTCAGCATTAATGGAGCCCTCACAAATGTGCATGTCACCCGTGCCATGTATAATAATTCACCCCTATACCATCATGGACGCTGGCTTTTGAATTGAGCACTAAGAAGGAGTCAGATGTTCTCTCTTTGCAGCTCTGGGTTTTTGTTTGACAGCTTCTCTGAGGGTCATTCCGTATTTAAAGTCAAAAATAAGTCAAGTAGGGCCTAAATCTTACAAATGAATCACTCCTTCAACTCTTTAAATTGCCAGTGAGTCATCACATTTCACGGTTTCCTTGACGATCAAAGTAACTCATTGATAGTTGTTAGTTTGTCCATTGGTCGAGCTTCATCAGGATAACTTTGTGATTAAAGTTTGTTGAATACTTTGACTCTTTTCAGTTACTCTGGAGACAAAGTCACTTGAGCATTATTTAATTAAGAGTAATTAACAATGATTAACTCAGGTATTGAGCGGGAACACAGGTGGTGTCTTGAGTGGATGGCATTTAGATTAATTCTTGTACTTTGCAGCATCACCACATTTGATTTATTGGCTCCAGGTCCTCAGAGAATTAGCATTAATTATCGACTGTTTTTGTCTCATGAATTTCATTTTTTCACTGTCAAGTCATTTATCTTGAATAACCCTGTTGGTGGTTTGGGGTGTAGCAGTATGAGTCATGAATTCAGAGTATGAAACCGTCACAAAGGTTCATAGAAACTCTCCTCAGTGTTTTTGATGACACTGCATCCAATGCCAACACCAACTTTGTTTTTTAGTGTATTTAGCATGAGACAGCCCTGAAAGCTCTGTGGCACCCTGCGATTTCTTTTAGCTGTTAATTGAATTCTGGCACGTTGATCAGAAACCATCTGCAGGCAGAGTAGCATGAAGTCAGGGATCTTTTCTTCTGACAAATCTTATTTCACAGAAATACTGAATACACTTTCTCTGCTGCTTAATGAAATCTTAACTTGTCATTGAATTAGTATTATTTTCATACTCATACTTTACACAGAGTTCAAATGAGCATGTCAAAATCAAACCCAGCGTCTTACATTTTTGATATTCTTTGTTAATCCCCGAGGGGAAATTCCGGTATACATTCTGTTATTTATAGGCCTGTGGACATGCATTGGTTGAGAGATATCAGAGTGAGGCTGCTACAAGCTGCTAAACAGAGAGCGCACCAGAGCAGTTGGGGTTTGGTGCTTTGCTCAAGGGCACCTCGACAGTGCTCATGAAGTGCCCTGGCACCTCTTCAGCTATCAGACCAACTTCCATATTATGGTCCGTAACCGGAACTTGAGCAGGCGACCCTCCGGTTCCCAACTCAAGTCCCTACGGACTGAGCTACTGCCGCCCCAGTTTACATCTAATACTATATTAATTTTTTACTATGGCTGTGTCTGAAACCACATACTACATACTGCCTCCTACATACGCAAAATACAATGTTTTTTGCACTGTCTTAATGAATTTCTTGTTTTATGTAAATCATTTTGAATTGTGTTCTGAGTAATTTGTTTTGCAAATGAACTTGCCTTGCTCTGTCAGAACGCTTGTTCTTGATTGGAAAGAAAAGATAATGAGTTTTTCTTTTTTAGTTATTTCTCAAGGACTGCAGAATCCATCGCTCTCTCCTCTCCTCTCCGTCATGTCTTCAAATAACTTCCCCCCCTTGATTAATTCAACCCCCAATAATGGTACATGGACTTATATATTGCTTTTCTAGTTTTCTGACTACTCAAAGCACTTTTACATTGCAGGTCACATCTACACATTCATGATGGCAGAGGTTGCTGTGTAAAGTGACCACAAGTAACTAATCCATTCATACACATCCATACGCCGCCGACAAAGCAGCGGTCAAGTGTCCAAGGACACAGCAGACACGTTGATGCAGGAGCTGGGGATCGGACCCCCGACCTTCAGGTTGAGAGACGACCGACTCTATCAACTAAGCCACAGCCGCCCACTGTAGCCAATAATAGTATTAGTAATGTCAGAATAATTATTACAGACTTTATTTACAGATATTGAAGTCATGCAGATGTCTTTAGTTGTGTCAGCGGACAGAACTGTAATGCTTGTGACTTGCACCGTCATTTGTGAATTTGATATTTTTTGCAAAAAGTTGATTTGTAGAGAAGGGGTGGTTTGTCCAAAATGAATGCAAAACATTTTAAATATGGGCTAACAGCAGCAGCACCAAGATTCAGGGATGCATTCATTCTTTTGCGTCTGCTTTGTGAATTTGACGACTTGTCTCTTTTTAAAATGTCTTTAAAAAGTGTATCTCATCTTTATTCTAGATTTTTTTTTTCCAGTAAGTACTTTTTTTTCAACTAACAGTTTTTTATCCTACTTTCTTTTAATACATAAATGTATCACTCATCCTGAATCTTCGAAGTGGATAATTTGAAGAGAATTTTTTTTTTTTCAGCATCGTGCATTTAATCACCTCATCTTACACCGACCCTGCGGCAGCCGTTTCTAGCATTAAAAATAAAAATATAGAAATAATCCATCTTTCTCTCTCACAGCTGATGATCTCATTTGCTCTTGAAGGTCATTAAAATAAATATGAATTTAAGTCTGCCTCATCGGCTGTTAAAATCTCCTCACAGGAGCTTTAAATATCAAACATGGATCTGTTAACCACTCCCGTTACCAGATAGTTAGCCAAACATCAGTATACTGATTAATGGCACATACCCGTCATCTTCTGCTACAGTCAGGAGAGATGATCCAGGTTTAAAGTTGACCTCTTAGCCCTTGCTTACCGTGATGTAGAGATGCACTGATCCACTTTTTTTCAGTTCCGATCCAATCCCGATACATATGTAAAAATGTTCAACTGAAGTGCAAGAATTGTACTTTTTAAAATATAGGAGCTCGTCTGAACGTCGTCATGGAGATGATTTGTGGACACTAATTGTAATTCAATCTTGAGAATAATCAAAATGCCCAACAATCTTTCTTGATCTGTGATTTGGATCAGCGCCGGAAGTCCAATATCCGAGATGTACATTACATCAATACCCGATATTCATATTAGATCAGATCTGTCCCATCTCTACAACGATGTGTTCTTCATCATCTCGCCAAGTTTATCAGGGATTCAGACGAAAGCCTAAACTGTTACATATTACTACTCAATCATGGGGTCTAATATTATTTCTGGTCTTGTACAAGTTTCAGTTTCTAAAGTAAATGTATTCATTTTCACATCCTTATAACTGACATGGAAATTAAAAGTGTCAAAAATAGTAAAGTAAAATGTGTAAAAGAGGTTTTCCCAGTTACTCAGTGGTTTGGAGGAGTGATTCACTGTGACACCTGACAAGTCAGCTTTGTGCAATCTTGCAGAAAGTTGAGTTAATTTTTCAGATAATTTAAGGCAAAATAAATTATTCAATCCATCTTCTTGAGTGCTTGTCTGTTTATAAGGTCTCAGTCTACAGGGCTAATACATAAAAACAAACAATTTAGAATCTTTGGTTGATCCACCCTGCATCGATCTCAGGACAAATACAAACCCCACACAGAAAAAGGCTTTAGTCAGTGTCCAGATTCTAACCCGGGTCAGGTCATTTTAATGTAAGACAGGTTTGTCATATTAACTAACTCAAGGAAAGACCTTCTGTAACCAAGTTGGGATGGGTTCTACGAGACCAAACACTGTAAGATCCATTGGTTAAATTATTTAATTAAATGTCTGTCTTATTACAGCCATTCTTTGACTGGCTGACATTTACCTAACCTCCCGGTGGTTCACATCTAAAGGAGAAAGGAAATGTCAAAACTTCCTGCAAGATTCTCTGAACCTTTCGTACAGACACTGCTGAGTGTTTGGGTTCAGAACAGTACATGTCTTACCTCCAATTAGTTAAAGCGAAAACGTTCTATCTTTAAATCTACAACACTAGATTTTCTTTATGAAAACATTAAAATATGACTTTGCCTTGTGGCTTCAGTCAGCAAGACACAACAGTGTGTGAACACAAACTCCAAAGGAGACGACACACTCCATAGCAGGAGGTGGGGATAATGGGTCACTTTGTCTGCCAGCCTCCATAAAACGAAAATAACAAGAAGAAACGCCATGTTGGGGAAAAGGAATCAGCCTACATCCTCCGAAGTAGTGAGCCCTACAAGTAAAAAGAAAGACTGAAGGTTTTCAGCTGTCCAAAGAACCCGGGAGATGACAAGAAAAAACCTTTAGTAGCACAATAATTAGAGAAACAGTATGTTGAATCTAAAGTTTGATGTGAGTTGACATGTCATGGCCCAATAGTCTGCTTCCATATTGCCAAATGCATCCCAGTTGCTTCCTTTCATTAATCAGCACCACAAATTATTGCCGTACTTCGTGCCAGACTTCAAGCAGACTCAGTCACAGTATGATAAGTGGTGATGTGGGTTTATTATACTTTTAGAAGTAGTAGTGTTTGGGGAAATTGAGGCAGGCAGGTTAGGAAAATAAGTGGCTGAGGTCTGCGAGGACAGCCAGACGCCTCCATTAAAGAGAAGCGAGTGGTTTGTGGGGTGATGTATCATGGGCTGAAGGAGTGTCAGCTAAAGACACTCAATGGTGACTCGAGGCAGAGGAGACAATCTCTTATTAGTTAGCATGGGGGAAACATGAAAATAGACTCAATTATAAACTATACCGAGCTGTCTGGAGAGATCCTACCTTTGAATCAGATGGAATAATGCCCTGCTAAATGGAATTCAGTTTGGTGCGCAATGGTGCTGACCAAAGGTCTCTAATGCCCCGTTTCCACAAAGCGGTCCGGTTCGGTGCGGTACCCATTTATTGGCGTTTCCACCGTCAAAAGTTGGGATTGGTACCAAAATAAGCGATCCGTACTGTCCTACTTTTTTGGTACCCTTCTGTTGGGGTGCCAAGGGTACCAATCCGACCCTAAAGAGTCCCTTGTTTACTGTGTCTCTGTTCTTCTTGAATGTTTAACTTAATTAATAGCGGGCTACACTGTGTTGGGCTGCTATGATGTCAAACTATTTCCTAGCTGATGCGGCTATCTCCATCTGGCTTACACTTCGTTCAACAAATAAGGGCATGGTTGGCTGTGGATACACAAGCAAGTTCAGGGTTTACAGCTCTCAGCCTGTCGTCAGGTTGACAGAAAGCATTTCCAGGATTGCGACAGCCATCGATGGGACTCCAAAGCCCCCTGCAGAAACAGATGTGTGACATCACTAAGTCTTCTTTCATCAATATGTACAGTCTGTGATTTAAAGCAGCAGTTTAATTTAGCTTCAAAGGTGAGTAAATGGCCAAAATAGCTTAAAATAATTATCCACACAAACCCTGATCTCTCCTCACTGGAACCAAAGAAAGAAACAGTTGACGATGATCTTACCTGGTCTCCTAACAAATAAACAGAGAAAAATCGAGTCTACTAGAAAACAGTATGTTCCATGAGCTGACATGAATCCTCAAATATTGAATTGAAATTAAAGTCAATTGCCTAACCGTTTACACTCTTGTACAGACATCACGTTATTCACAGAGGTGTGCAGGTTTCAACAGAGACTTCGGATTTGTAGTTCTGCTCTTACATAGCTTTTGTTGGTCAAGTGCTGCTGCTGCCTCTCAGCTTCAATCTCTCATCAGGGCTGCAGAAGAGTACATCATCTTATGCCTCTATATCTCTTTGTGGCATTCAGTGGATTTATCCCCACAGCTGATATTGAATCCCTGTGTCAGGTATGTAATAGTGCTACATGAGGATTTATGAAACGTAAGGGGAATACAAACTGCCTGATAAAAACAATAAGGCCACTGTTTGTAGATGGGAAACTAAAAAATAGAACTTTGAACGGTACAAAAGCAAAAAGCCATTGATGTGTTGTGTGCACTGCATCCCCTCGCTGAAATTGTTCTCACAAACATAGTCCCCCCTGCTACTGACCCTTTCTTGCCTTGTATCGACTTGTTTTGGTTCCTGATTTTCAAGGTAAAGCATTAAAGAGGCGCAGGCCGTGACCTCATCTCTACAAAACCTTGATGCAGATGAAAAAGCTTCTAGACTTTAGTGGAAAGGCAAATTGAAGCACAACTGCCTTATGATTCCTCAGAGCGGCTTTGACTTAACTTTTGCTGCTTTGCTAAAGTGCTCATGATGAAAAGGCCGGGTCTTTGTAATAAAGCAATAAGTAAGGTCTTTTATCTGCTTTTGTAACATAACAATGAGTAAGGTATTTTTACCTGCTCTTTTGTAATGTTAAAAGACAAAGAGTAAGGTCTTTTACCTGCTTTTTGTAAAGTGTCCCGAGATAACACCCGAGATTGATATTGCAAATAAAGGGATTAGGAGAAGTGAGTGCTGTAAACCACTGGATCCAGCCTCCCTGCTGTGTGCTCCCCTGCCACTTAATAAAAAATATCACTCAAACAACCCAGTGGTTAGCAGCTCACTTAGGATGTGGTCGCAGTTTAGATTACACTTTGGACTGAAACAAATGATTCTGGTTATTTCTATACTCCGCAAACCAGTTTTTAAGCCCGCTCTGCTGGATTCTGCTTTTCAACTTTGGTTTCTTAAAGACTTGAAGAGTGTGGCTGATCTTTTTCAGAAAGGGGTATTCCTATCTTTTGATGATCTGGTTAGAGGATATGGCATACCAAGGACACACTACTTCAGGTACCTACAAGTTCGAGACTTTACCCGGAAACATGTCCTCTCCTTCCCGACTGATCCGTTAAGGGGTTGGTTGGAAGATTGTCTTAGCCTAGACCCCTATCGGGGGGATGTGTCTCTACGTTGTATAATATAGTCCAAAATGTCTCTAGCCCGTCTCACCTTAATCACCTTAAAGACTCCTGGGAGAAGGAATTGGCCTGGCAGTCCGCTATTGAGAGAATAGATAACTCCTCCCTATGTGTGAGGCACGGTGTACTCCAATTTAAGGTATTCCATAAATTACATCTCTGCAGAAGCAGGCTTGCGAGGCTATACCCTGGTACCGATCCCACCTGTCAGAGGTGTCATGCTGCCCCTGCCACCCTTTCTCACATGTTTTTCTCCTGCCAGTCGATTGCCCCATTCTGGATCTCCGTGTTTGAGACTCTCTCTTTTATGTACTCACGCAATATACCACCTAACCCTGTAACTGCTATATTTGGCCTGGCTCCAGAGGGGTTGTCCCTTTCGAATTGTCAATCAAGCTCTCTTGCCTTTGCCTCTACTCTCTTCTGGCTCGCCGACTTATTCCTCTTAAGTGGAAGGACCGAGCTCCACCCTCACACGCTCGGTGGGTCAGAGATGTGACGGCACATTTAAAACTAGAGGAGTTAAGACACCGCAGCCAGGGCTCTGCAAAAAAGTACTTTGAAACATGGCAGCCCTTCCTGGATTACTTTAACAATCTGCCGATGTTGATGTTGATGTTGATGATCATGTAGCCCCCCCCCCCCTCCATTTTCTCTCCTCTCCTCCACCTTCTTTTAGTTGCAATTTCAATTCTACTTTGGATTTCTTACAGCGGTTGATAACTTTGACTAATCTTAATTGATTTGTCCCTTTTCTGTTTTATTTAATTACCAGACTTCTATTCACATTTTTCTATTTATATTGTATGTTTTGTTTTTACATATATTAACATTTATTTATTTATTGTTTATCATAATTTTTACTCATTTATTTTTTTAAATTATGTTCATATGTGTATGTATGTAGGTGTGTATGTATGTATATATATATATATATATATATATAAATAAACTTTTTTATTTATTTTTTTCTTAACAAGGGGTGTTTGTACTGTTGTTGTTAAGGGTGATATGTTCCCCTTCACGCACGTTGCATTACTTTCTTTTACACCTGACGCTGGATGCTTGTGTGCTAATATTGCTACATGAACGTGTGTAATGTGAGATGTCTACAATTAATGTAAAAATCAATAAAAGACAGTTGAAATAGGAGAAGTGAGTGCAACATCTCAGCGCGATATGAGTCACACTGTTTATGTATTAGGTGAGCTTCTCTCAGGTAATGGAGAATGGGCGAGCAAGAACAAAGTGAATACTGTGAAAACATCGCCTTTCAGGTGGACAGCTCATCTTAACTTGAGATAGGGCTTGTCTGAACACACAGAAGCTTTATCTATCTTTTTACCTATAGGTTTTTTTTGGTTAGGCATTTCCCCATTTTTAAAGAAAGGGGGAAATGTCAGTGAGGTCCGTGCAGCGTATCAGCCCTCTCTCTCTCTCTCTCCTCACGTTATGTATCCTGTCGCCACATAGGACTGTACAGGTTTTTTTAAAAACTAACTTGTGTTTTTTGGTAGTCAAAAAGCTGAAGAGGAGGTGATTCTGGTGACAACCTACTGCTGTGACAGTGCTTCACTTCAGCACCAGGAGCTGTCTGCAGCGCAGCTCTGCTCTGTTCCATGGTGTTTGTCTCTGTCACTGGGGAGGATTTAATACTGCATGCCGCGCTATTGAGCCACCCCGGATCACCACGGTTGAAATTCCTTCACCGCGGCAGACTTACTGTCAAACATTTCCCTTTCCATATTACCTCAGCTGAGGATCTTTACTTCCCGCAGAGGTCATTGTTAGATCATACTCATTGTACCTTATATTTCGTTTTAAAGCCAAAAAAACGACCAGTTATCGACCAGATGATGACTGAGCTGAATGCTGATCCAAAAATGAGCCGGCTTTGGACCACTGAAAACTCTGGTTTTGAGGCTCAACAGCCCCAGATTATCCTCTAATCGTGCTTCATGGTTCACCCCCCAGATGTGCTGCCGAGACAATCTTTTGATTGGCCTCACCTGCGGTGCAAAGCCAGAGAGAGTGAGTCACTGACTTAACGAGTTTGGGAGCTTTTGTTTTGGTGTTGTGGCATATGTCTGAGGATAACAGTGAAACATGGTGTAACAGAAGGTTTCTCACAAATGGTTCACACAGATTATAATTAGAAAAAAAATCCAAGCTCATTTGCAGGGGATGAAAAGGTGATATATGGGGCGGTTATAGAAGGCAAACGATGGTTGTTATTTCATTTTTGCAGATGTGGCCATCCTTTAGCTCCAGGGTTGTATATTTCAACAGGTTCACAGCTGTCTTCTATTTTATGTTATTTTCCTCGTGCCATTTGAAAACAATGGCCGCTGTGATGAGGATGTAAATGAGGCGAATGACCTATGTAATCAAGTTCCCCTCATGTTCACTTTAAGAAATATTCAGGTGAAATAATGGGTCACCCCTGATACCAGTTTAATTTTTGCTGTTTAATGAACTGATGAATAGCTGCATTAACACCGGGCCCTGAAGGCATCATCAAGCATTGTGTTTTATTTAATAGAATTAACCTGCTGGTATTTTCATTTTTCTGTGAAGATCATTTCTACCCTGACACAGTAAAGGAAATCTTCCTCTGCATGGGTTTCCTCTTTGACATTTAGTGATCTGACATAATTATTGAACCTGTTGACAATGATTCCCCCGTTTGGTTCACCTTAATGAAAACATAAAGGCCACTGAGTTAGCTTCCATAAAGTTGTGTAAAAAAAAAAAAAAAAAGGAAATAAATTAGTTGGAAAAGCTTTGGTGATGTTTTTAGATTTCATTGAGGATCAACATCTGTATTTATGTGCACTGAGAAACATTAGCATGCTAAGAGGCTGGTGATCATGCTAACATGACACCAGCTCAGCCTTAACCTAAGCGCAGTTTGATATCATGGAAGTGCATACATGCTGGGGTTAGCATTAAGCTAACACCACTTCTGTGCAGCCTCACATACACACCGGGGGTGCACTATAAAATAAGAAAATGTGAGTTATGCCCCATAAAAGCTTTTAAATTAAGACTTTCCAATGGCCCTGAATAAACATATACTGCGGTATGACAGGCGGATAAGATGCACAACGCTACCTCTTAAATGTTGAGATGCTATGCACTATCCCGACTCCTTGGCCACAACATTCCACTATCCCCCTCTGTTTGCATTCTTGGCAATCTGGATGAACTTAACACAAACTCAAAAGAAATCATAATACCCCTACTTGTAGCCCTAACTATCGCCAAGAAAACAATACTGCTAAACTGGAAAAGTAGGAAAAAGATCAGCACATCACAATGGTTAGACCTCCTTACACAACAGATATCAATGGAACAACAATCAGCCACACTCAAAAACCAACTCACTGAATTCAACTAAATATACTCCACAATACTCACCACCATTTGACGGTGATGACGGTGAGTTGATGCCACAGCAGAACCAGGCAGGTAAACGAGGAGGAGAGAGGAAATGAGCACAATTTTAATATAATTTACAAACAGTCTGTATTTGGCAATCATCATGTTAGCACCACATACAAAGTGAAAAACAAGACAAAAACAAACAACACCAAAAATTGTCACCATGTGTACAACCTATCTCACAGGTTTTATTTTACATTATTTTGTTACTATACTGTCCCCATGTTTTTCTTAGTCCTGTTTGCCCATTTACTTATTTTGTCCCTCTTTCTAATTCGTTCATTTTATTTACTGACCCTTTTCCTTTTGTTTTGTTTGTTTGTTTTTGTCTAAATCTGCTTGCAAAACTGTATCGTACCACAGTTCCCCTCTTGTTTGTATCTCTTTTTTTTAATTGTGTGAGTGTGTGTATGCACGTTTTGGTGAATAAAAGTAAAAAAAGGTTGAGATGCTGTCATGACATTTATAACACAGGAGGCAGTATGCGTCTTTAAAACGTTATATTCAAAAGCAACACGACATGTTTCAGACGTTCAGTGCCTTAAATAACAAAGTCATCCCCCTGAACTTTTCCAATCAGACGTCATTTTTGAAGTAGCTGTGACAAATATCACATTGTCTTCCATATAATTTTCAATAACACGAAAAGCTTTTAGTGCTCTGCTGTGAACTTCTTAACAACGATCAGGTGCAACTAATTATTTTCTGGTTACCTTTTGCATCCAGCAGATGTGTGCATTTTGGACTGTTATTGTTTGTGAATCATCGGCAAAAAGCCCAGATAAGGAATTATAAATGACACACAAGACATTTTTTGGAGTAAAAAAGTCAATTTAGCACTCTTTACATGGGATCTTTGTAAATCAGGACCCACGTGTCAGAGTTACATATTGCTCCTTTGGAGAGGTATTTAGTTATAAAATAAGGTATGTTATGTCATCGCCCCAGATATCAGGGTCGAGCAGGACTTGCAGCCGTGGAGCAAGTGAGGTCAAGCGTGTATACTTCTTTACTGGTGCAGCAGCCCAATACATTCATTGGAGATATGCAATTGTACAGTGAAGTGCACCTTGAAAGGGGGAATAGTGCTCTGTCCTTGTTCATTATATAATGTCAGACAAAGAAAACGTGGGAATAGAGGAGGTGTGTTGTCTCACACAGTCACAGTCAGTGTGACCAAACTAAATGAGCACATTGAAATTCGAGGTGCGGGCATCGAGGTGTGCTCAACATTCAAAGCGGCGTTTAATTGGTGTCCTCAGTTCTGCCAAAAAAGCAATCTAGTGCACAGCTGCAGTGTGTTATGCAGGCCTGCACTGATTGCCTGGAGCTTACAGTTGAGATGCATACAGCCCAATGTGACGCCAATTTGGAAAGGCGATAAACAACTCCCACGCAAAAGAACTGGAGAATATTTAGCGTGGCAACCAAATGACTCGTGTTGGAGTTTTCCAACAGAGGCTTGGCCTAAATCAGACTTATAAAAGACATGCGTGCCACATTTGGAACAACACAGAGACAATGCAAATTTCTCACCCTCCCAATGTTCGGCTTATGATGGTTTTTTTTTTCTTAGCTTTTGTAACATTTGAAAGAAGCTGCCATGATTCACAATGATTGTTACCGAATTAGTTGATAAATATAGCTGATATTTTCTGGCAGTGTTCAGGCTTGTACTGTCTGGAAGCAATGGATGTACAGAGCAAGAGATAAACGCTGTCTGCTTGTACTGTCACTGCCAACAGCTTGAAGCGAGGAGCGGTCAGAAGAACACAGCTCATCGCTCAAACTTATTATAGCTGCAGACATGACCAGAAACACAAACTAAAACAAATAAAAATGTAGTTATGAAACTGAGCAGTGCGCCAAACGATTTCCTGCAGTGTATTGGAATAACATGTAACAATTTGTTCTCTGTATAGTGAGCATGCTTGTTGCTTTAATAACCAATACATTCCTGATCACTAAAGGATATTGAAATGCCGTTTTTCAAAGACTGACATCTTCAAAAACCTGGAGCACAGGTATGCTGTTTGGTTACAGAAGTTTACAGAAGGATAGTGTAATATGCGCAACATGTGCAATAGTAGTCCCACCTGCTCAAAATGACTAAATACTCATCTTTAAATACTTCCATAAATATGTCTAAATATGTATGTGTGGACAAGCGTTTGCACTAAATTTAATTTCTGTGAAATTGTATTGTATTGCTTGTAAATTGCAGCCGGACGGAGTCCAATAAAAATGTCCCCAAGGTGACAAGAAAATATATCATATATTATAAGTAAACCTGTTGCTTGTGTTTTGTGAATTGGAAGGTGTCTTTTTGACTCATTTGCACTGATGAAAGGGATACTTCATCCATTTGCATTAAACTTTGTATCATTAGAAACCTGGTAGTATTTCTGAATGGTCGCGCAGCCCGCCCTCATTTTCCCCTGAGATGGGAAACCTCCGTATTTCGTGTATGAAAAGCAGCCTCCGATGATGCAAAAAACTTAATTTTGCGTCATCGGGGGGTTGCTCTGGTTAGAGGGGGTGAAACTGCATCGCTAGTTCATCATGTTTTCAACCCGCTCATAGGGGTTGTGACCCACTGAAGCCACAGGCCTATCACAGATCAGTGGGTGGGACCTCAATCCCAGAATCGAAACTTAACGTCCGCCATATTGCTTGGAAGCTATGCTAACAGGCTCCATGGAAAAAGTTGATAAGAACCGACAATGACGAAAAAAAGTATGTTTCAACTTCAAACTGATATGGATGAAGGGGATTTTGAAGGTCTTGTGCTCGAATCGGATGTTTTGTGGCTATCCCTGCGAGCCGCAATACAGCGACGAGCAGTTGAGGCTGATGGAGGAACAGGAGGCATAAGACCTGCTGTGCATTCAGGGAGTTGTTGTCTTTCATCCTCATGAGCCAAAAAGACACTTTCTGTGTTGAGGTGGTGGTCTGACACAAACATTGCATGGAAACATTGCCTTTTGTTTGATTTCAAAGAGGAAATTGCATTGACAAATAGAAGTAGAACTGAAACCTTCCTTTACAGAAAGGAACAGATTTCATTGTCAAATGATCACACTGTAACATCATGGTCACAACAGTAAAGCTCAACAAAGCTGCCATTTTTATGCTGCAGCGACGGAAGTATTCAGCAGCATTGTGCGTGATAATTGTTCATCCAACTCTGGTGAACACAATATGACATCTCTTCAATTTGACATCATCAATACAACAAAGTAATTACCTTCTCCAAGGTCTTGGTCAACTCCACTGAGAATTCAAAATGTCTTTTTCAAACACTTATTTTTCACATACTTGTCAAAATATCTAAGATGGAGGAATCTTTAAATGGGCTACAAACCTCAGGTCACTGTGACAATACTCCAATACCGTTTCAGTGACCAATATCTCAGCACAGCCTTCATTTAGCTGGATTGTTAGGGCCCTGGCACCAAAATGCAGAGGCTTTATTGTATAGGTTTGGAAAGAGTTTGACCAAATGTGCCGAATGAATTAGATCTTAACATGTTCAGAAACTCACTAACATCGAAAGTGGGTATAATTTACGTTTAGTATGGTTCACACAAATTGGTGTTTGCAAGTGCCTCCATAATGCCCCTTACATATTTTTTTATCAAGTGCACCACGCAATGTGTTTCACCTACAATAAATTTGGCTGGCATATACATAATGTCAAGAGCTACAAAAAAAGTCCCACGCACCCAAACTAAGTCCAGTACAGTAATTCCATATGAAGTCGATGACACTTTTGCCAAATTCCAGCTCATATACATGGATTAACACCTTGTGGGTAACAAATCTGATAAAGCTCAAATAAGGTGTACAGCTTGAGGAGACCATGATTATGAAAAACCAACGAACCATCCAACAACTGCAGAACTGCTTGTAGCCCTAGTTGGTACTATTATATCACCAAAGGGAACAGCACAACTTAATATATTAGTGGACGATTACCCCTCACTCTACCCCTCACCCCTGTTTTGTTGTTGTGGTTGGAAGAGTCAACTGTAAAAAAAAAAAACATGCTTTGCAGTGAAACAGAGTGACAGGGTTGATGTACAACCTTTGAATGATGTTTTTTGATGAAAGATATTCATGAAAGTATATTGAATGTACATAAATATTCCACATTCCCACCATAGTTACAGTATCATATGTCGAAAACACCGATAGGTATAAACTGGGACTTCAATGCTTGGTGAAAGCATGAAATCCCTGAGGGGATAAATCTTGTTTTGAATCACCAGTTATTCATTTGAGTACAGATTTCAAAGAGATATACTGGATTCGGTTAGAGAGGGACAAATCCGACAGTAAATGTCAGAGCAGTGGAACATTAGAAAAGTGTGGAGAATAACCATTGAGACAGCCAATCCAGGTAAGAAGAGAGAGTGAAAAACCCCACTCAAGCCTGTCATGCTTGTTCCCAGTCTTCACATTTCACATGCCCCTTGTGCTGACTGCAGTCAGTGACGGAGCCGGTCAGCACACACACTAACACACACACATCCGTCAAACTTTTCCCTCTGCCAGTGCGCCTCTAATCACTCAGTAAATCACACCATCATCCTCCTTTCCCTCTCCGCGATCAAGGGTGCATACTTGAAAGCTCTATTTTTGGTTTCATACATATATATTGATTCAGAGTAGCATTACCATTGGTGTCCCGTTTGTGTGCCAAACAGAGGCGGCCCATTTCCACATACTAAATAGGATAATACTTTATTGATCCCCAGAGGGGGAATTCGGGAATAGGTGGATGGGGCGCGCATTGGTGATCGCGTGATTGATTGCAGTTTGTTTGCTCAGTCATGTGGATTTTGTTTTTGGAAGACTTTTGTTTTGTAAATAGTTTAAATACAATTTTTCCTGTTTTTGCATTTTTTTGTAAATATCTGTCACTGCACCTTGGGAGGCCGGCAAAAATAAAACACATCAATTGCAGTCTGCGACTACGCCTGTGTTTTTAAGATTTTTTTGGGTGGATTAAAAGAGGACCCCGTCACACCCTTAAAACCAAAGAAGCAAATAAAAAGATGAGAAGGTTTCGAATTTAAGTCTCACAGAAATTTCGGGGGACAGCAATAATGAAACAAAACAAGCCAAAGAAGCAAGCGGGGACCTGGATAGAAGGACTGAGATTTCCAATAAGGCTCCACAAATCTGCAGAAATAGCATCCAGGCCTCATCTGCTCTTCTTCCTCTGGAACAAAATATACTCTGCTGCAGGAAAAGGACAAAGGCTGCTAAAAGAAAAACATACAAATTTGTGCAAATTGCTTTTTCATTTAGTCCTGGACGAGTGTGTCCTGGTTCTAACAAAGCACATTTTATTTTTAGCATCTATTCAGTGTTTTTATTCTCCTGTTTACTTTGTACATAAAATCTAAATCTACTGTTTACACCGAACTCATGCTCAAATTAACACTAAATGATAAACGATCTTTCACCTAAGAAAAATATGTGGAGATGAGTTTAGTATTTGGCCAAACCCAGTCAGATTAATTTACTGAATAGATTTCAGCCTACATGATCAGACATAAACACTCATTTGAGGGGGCATTAGGTATATGTAACTGTATGGAATGGCATTCCAAACGCAACATTAACATGCAAAAAATGTCAGTAAACATATCCTTTAAGCTTATGATACTGCCTGCAGTGAACATTCCCAGGTAATAAATAATAAATGTCAGGACATTATAGCTGACTGAAATCTGTAACCTTGATCACAACCTGGTACCGGCCAGATTATGAGTTTAGAGTGATTTAATACGGCTGCAGGGTGGTGCAGTGTTTAGTCGCCTCCAGGGCCGTCGCGGGGGGGGGGGGGGGGGGGGGGGGGGGGGTACGAGGCCCTGTGCGAACTTCAAATTTTCATTCATTTTCATAACTATACACAACTCATTATATACTGCACTGTAACTCTAACAAATGAGATGGACTCACCATGCGTAAATTGCGCAGAAACTGATCATGTCAGAGTCACTTTCCTTGCCTTCTTGGCCACAAACTCAGCAATAAGATCTTTATAATCCAGTTTGGATGCAATGTCCTTTTCAATTGATAGCAGGGCAAGCCCGCACAGTCTGTCCTGTGACATGGAGGTGAGCAAATAGTTTTTTTTATTAGTTTCAACTTTGAAAAGCTTTGCTCGCCCGATGCCACCGTTACTGGAAAAGTCAATAGGATCCTGAGCGTAACCACACACTTAGGGAAAGTTCCTTCAATCCCTTTGAGGTAACAAAGCGTTTTCAGTGCTGTAGTTGTTCCCTTTGGGATTATCTCTCGAAGTATCCACAACTCCTCGAAGAGGTCCGGTGCATTTACATCCTGAGATTCGGACGTGCTCAGAGCATCAACTCAGTCTTGTGCACTGTCTTTGCAGGTCAGTCTCCTCCATTTCACGCAGTTTGGTCAGATCAAAAAGAAATCCAAACATGTTGCCAAACTCCTGCGTTATGGGAGTGTCGTTTTTCTTGATTCACGGGGGAAATCAAAGTTGGAGACCTTGGCCGGGCCTTTTTCCACAAGTAACTCCACTGTTTTGGTATCCAGATGCACGGGCCAATATCTGGGAACGTTAAGGTCCACAAGATGCGCCGATACTTTACTGTCGGAGCAATACTCTTCATCAGGCGTTAGCTGGACCTCCTCTTCCAGGGCAAGCTCTGATAAATTGTAATAGAAAAAAAAAGAGAATTGATCGTGTGGTCCAGCTCAACTGAATCGGATCAGTATCAAAATGGCACAAGCCTCTATTCTTTATATTTGACAACCACAGCTTCTTATTTTCCTCATCCCTCACCTTGGACTTAATGGTCATCCTCATCCTCAGTGCCCACATTCCCGTCCTGCTGTAGCTGAAGCCTGCTAGGCTCTGCCACAGTGTCAGTGTGGGTGATGCTAGTTGTTGCCACCACATTAGCATATTCAGACCCGCTAGCTTTGGGCATCTGCTCAGCCACCGCATCTCTGGATGTGCTGATAAATTTATCCAGCGATCCCTGCAGTGACTTATGAAATTCTTCCTTCTTTTTATTTTTTTTTTCCTTTTCTCAGAACCCGATTCGTGCTTGCGAAATCGGTCGCGTTCTCTCGCAGCCGAAATGTTAGCTTTCCTCCTCTTCCTTCTTCAGTGAGGACGCATTACATAATGACATTGAAAACAATGACAATGAAAAAACCCGCTTAATTTGTTGGATTTGTTTTTTTTTATTAATTTGTTTGTTTTTATGTGACCTTGACAGAGACAGCACAGTCCATGTGACGGCTCTGGTCGCCTCACAGTGAGGAGGTTCCAGTATTACATTATCCACTATTATAGAGCTTATTAGAAAAATGCCAAGGCTTTTCAGGCCGAATCAATTATTTGAAACAGCTTTGTCAGAGTGCCCTAAAACTGTCTAGCTGCTCCAGTCAAAACAAATACAGACCGTTCCAGACTGGAATCAAAACTAAGAACGAGTATTGACTGCTGGATTGTTGTCAGAGAAGACAGCACTTCAACATAGCATGTTTCATTGATGTAGATGACATAATAAGGTCATTTTGTGATTTAATTCAGTAGATATCTTACATATTGGTCCTTTAAGAAACTTGGGGCGCTGGCATGTGAATCCACAGAGTTCCAGAAAAAAATGGGATAAAATCAGGGATGGAAAGGAGAGATAAAAGACGAAGGATGGGGGCGCATCCTCAGGGACTCAGGGACGATTTTGTGGTGGTCTCTGAGGAAACAAAGCCAACAAAGCAGAGCTTTGGAGGGATTTGGAAGGTCCCGGGGATAGTAAAGTTATGTGTGCCTCCAGGGGATGTTTCAAACCCAGACATGTTGTTGTTTACTTTGTGGACAAATCACAAGAGGCTAACATTCTCGGCTATTATCCAACATATGATTAACCATAAATGATAATGTGTTCACAGCATGTGCCAGTAACACAAGATGAGTATTCGCTTTGCTTCCTGTGTGAACATACTTGACCTCCAAGTTGGTTCAAAGTTAGCTGGAACTGTGAAAATGACATGCAAATACTTGTCCGAAGAGTCAAGTAATAACCTCCAATCTCAGACCTTCATTCTTGTTTAATTCAGCAATATATTGGGGACAAAAAATATGGGAAAGTAACTCAACTTTTTGTAGTGTGATTTTGGGAATCAAATCATTGAGGTTAATACACCTGCCTGCCACCCTCATCACCGACTGTTCCGGTCTGATAGTTCTGCCTTCAGTGTTTTGTATTAACCTAATAGCAGCTCCTGACACGACTGACAGGTTATTATTGCTCTCTCAGACTTTAGCAAAGTAGTTTTCTTGCAATGCTAGTACGTGTGAATAACAGACAGATTGCCTGCCCCGACGGCTGAGGCACCATCGACTCGCCATTACCTCAAGGTCTCCTGATGGAAAACACTGTGACCTCCTGTGCAATTATATCTGACCAGAAAGGAGAGAAACAACACCAGCCTCAATGCTCTCGTTCTACATTCACTTATGTATGCTTGAACAGTTTTCTTTTTGTTTGTTCAAAAACTAGATGTGCACATTTTATAAATAAATGATACAAGGAAAATGAAAGAAAAGAATATTGATGGACCTTTTAATAAAAGGGTTTTGCTGAACCTGAGACTAAGGGGACACTTTGTAATAAATTCTGAAAGCCATGGAGAAAAGCCTGGCTCTCATAAGCCTATATAGTGTTTGTTTGGAGTGTCTTTTCCCACTATTAAAGAGTAAATAGGCCCTTTAGTAGTGAGGAACTGTTATTTACTATTGATAGCAAAGCTGCTCGACAACAACCATGAAGGTTACACTATATTAATATCCAAATTAAGACCGATCCTATGTTATTCCAACCTGGAGAAAGTTATTCACGCATTCATATCCACTTGCATCGATTACTGTAATTCACTTTATTTTGGTATCACGCAGTCATCTCTATCCCGCCTTCAACTCATCCAAAATTCAGCAGCCAGAGTCCTAACACGGTCAAAAAGGAGAGATCATATCACCCCAGTTCTTGCCTCCTTACACTGGCTGCCAGTCAAGCTCAGGATTGAGTTTAAGGGCACGGTCACACTGGCCATCCGTACCGTGCCCAAGCACGCTTCAACGCTAAAGTCCAGTTCGTTTGACCAGTGTGACCCCTCCGTATCGTGCTCAGGCACGGTACATTTCCTTTGCTTTGGCACACTTCGGAGAGGTGTGCTTCATGCACGGTACACTTCATGCACGAGCACAAGCACGCGGGTACACAACGCTGACAGCCTTCATTATGGAGAAATCCAGAGTTTCATGGCTGTGTCTGACTAAAATGACACAATATAAGACACAAAGTAGCTGTCATGTTCTCTGTGTTGTTCTTCACAACAATTAATTTATTTATTGCTGTGTCTGATTAAAATGGCTTAAAATGAGCTGTAAAGTCAGAAAAGTAGCTGTCATGTTCTGTGTTTTTGTCTGATGTGCAGACGCGGACTCGACTGCGCGTCTCTTTCTCTCTCTCGTCCGCCTGTTTGTAAACTGAGCACGCTTCATAATAACATAAAGCGTGCATGTGTTGTATTAAGACGTTATGTACAAGAGGTAATCGTGCTTAGTCCACTACACAGGCACGGATAGTCCTGTGTAGTGTGTCCGCGGGCCGCGCCGGCCAGCGGGGGAATGGCGCTGCGGGGGGGGCAATCGTGCTTGGGTACAGCACGGTACGGATGGCCAGTGTGACCGCGCCCTAAAATACTTCTGACTGTGTTTAAGGCATTAAACGGACTTGCCCCCGCCTACCTCTCAGAACTCCTATCCCCATATAAACCGGTGAGAGATCTTAGGTCATCTGCACAAAACTTTCTGTCACTGCCTAAATCGAGGACAAGGTGCAATGGGGATCGGGCCTTTTCTATTGCAGGACCAAAACTATGGAACTCTTTGCCCCCAGACATCCGTCTCTCTTCCACTATTGATGTTTTTAAAACTCGCCTTAAAACATATTTTTACTCAATTGCTTTTAATGTTCAGTAACCTGTTTTTTTTGTTTTTGTTTTTTAATTGTTGTTATTCTTGTCTGTTACTTTTTAATGCTTTGTTTCTGCAATGTTCAGCACTTTGGATCAATCAATGTTGTGTTTAAAGTGCTATATAAATAATGTTGATTTGATTTGATTTGATTTATATGCGGACTATACAGTGTTGTATGTCACTTGTTTGCTTAAGGTAAGCATATCTGTACAGTAAAAAACAAAGTAACATGCAAGGTCATATACTGTGCTGTATAAAGAAATGGTCAGCAAACCTTAAACTCCTACTATTGGACCAAGATGAAGCCAGAATATCCCTGTGACAGGAGCTGGCAGATTGCATATTCAGAGCCAGAGTCTGCACAGTAATGGTTGTCTGAAAGCCTCGGTATTGACCCGACGCTGCTTCCGCTATCATAAACACAGATTTAACATACCAATCAAATGTCAAAGATCACTTAGGTCAGTTGAGTCCACATCAGATCAGATTCCTGTTTCAGTTGGAAGCAGACACAGCTATGGAAGAAGGAGGCGGGGTTTATGACCTGTACTGCAACCAGTCAGCAGGGGGAGCTCTGAATGTTTTGGCTTGACTTAAGTTAATTCCACAGTCTATTCTAGTCTGTGGGTTCATTGTAAAAGAGGAAAGCCAGCATAACAGTGGTCCCATTCTGAGCACAGTGCAAGTGGACACACCCAATAATGCGGCTATAATAATGACTGCAGATATAGAATTGTTGCAATTCTGTGATTTATGTACGAAATCATGAAAGATTATTTGGAGAGGTGCATCCTCCTATATCTTGATAGATTTGTAAAGGATGGCCATGAAAGACAGAGAACACATCTTTTGCTTATTGACAAAGTTCACGTGATGAAACTTCATTTACATGAGCCAAAACTAGAACTTGAGATAATACAAAAATTGTGATTTTACCAGAGCATCAACAGGCGATGAATGACCACTAGCATTAAACCATTGAGAGATGTCATGGTTAAGGCCAACTTTAGCCAAAAACATATGATTTGATTTCACCATTCGATATTTAAACGACATTGAAATTGCTTCAGTGATCGTTTGGTGCAGGACTGAAGTTTTGTTTCAGCACAAGAACTGCTGTCATCAAAGCCAACCGTCATTAGGCTGCAGATATGATAGACAGGCTCTGTATAAACCCCTGAAGTTAGCTTGTGCATTTAAAATCACCCTGGACAGCTTGACAACAAAGTCTTACGTATAATGAAAGAATTGGCTAAGATCAACAACCATTAAATGTCAGCTCAAAATGTCATGAAAATGTCTCTTCTTTTCCTTGCTGAAGCCTGGATAGAGCATTTGACCTTGGACTTACTTCAGTAGTTGTCACTCTGGAATAAAACCTTTTATAGAAAAAAAAGGCAGCTGAACTGAGCCAGTCACAGCGAGCAGCAGCCCTGGGAGGTTCTCCATCATTTATCAGCAGGGAGCACATTACCATCAGGAAGCCTGCCCCATACATCCAGTATGTTGCTGGAACAAAGTAGAGACCTGCCAGTGAGAGGACGGTTAATCATATCGACTCCAGCTGCTGTCAGGGATCTCGTCCAGCAGCCTGCGTGCGACTGTTTTTCGTGTCAGTAGAGGAACAATTTAAAGTACTTTTTAAACTGCAGGATGCTTCCAAGGACCCAGACTAGACTGCTGTGTAATTAAGAAGAAAACCACAGGAATCAGTCATGACCTGAGAAGAACTGTATGCTTCAGTTACCAAAATTAAGTGATTTCAAACAAAAGCACCATGTGCCGCTGGCAGAAGGGGACGCCATGTGTCTTACGGTCTCCAGTCAGCAAATAAACATTGATTAATTAACATTCTGCGAGCCCAGTCATAATGTCAGAGGGCTCTTACATACATAGTAAGGATAAACAGAAGAGGTGTTAATACAAATTCGGTTGGATGATTTTTCAAAATACATAGCAACAGTCATTCTTTACAGCAGCAGATAAGCCACGAGATCAATAGGGCTTCTAAAATCACTGAATCCTAAAGGAAACCTGACTGAGATCCAGAGCAGCAGAAAATGCTGCTGAGCCGGGGACCTTCCAAATCCCTCCAAGCTCTGCTTTGTTGGCTTTGTTTCCTCAGAGACCACCACAAAATCGTCCCTGAGGATACGCCCCCATCCTTCGTCTTTTATCTCTCCTTTCCATCCCTGATCCATTCTACTGATCTACTAGCCTGGATGGACTACAGTATTGTTTGTCACGTCAAATCAACATATAGTCACTCACCGTCTTCTTTCCCCAGAATTATAAGCTTATCTCAAAACACCTCTGAACTAAATCCTTTCTCCCTCCTCTGTTTACCATATCATAATCAAGAAACCTCTTTTCTTTCTTATCCATTTCTTTTTTACAGGAAAGGGATAAGCAGTTGTGTAGTGTTGCCTGGAGAAGTGTTAATACTGTTTATTTATTTTTAAAGTGGCCTGTCCTCAAAGAATAAACGCCCTGTGTTATAAACAGTAACTTGTAAGACTACTCTTGCATATTTAGCTCACCGCCATTGGCCTTGGGCATTTGCACATTGTAACTTGACCTCTCTTGCTTGACTTCAGGAATTAATTATTATTATGAAAATAATTTTAGCCAATGGAAAGGTGCAGCTTTTGGCAATCAATACTGGCCCAAAGACTCTATGGTGAGAACACTACATAAATATGCATTTAGAGTTATCTATTCCTTACCCCTTAACATTTAACAAAGCAGCTCACTAAAGTACTGAGGTACATGTATTCTGTTGTGTTGTGGAAGTATTCACATTGATGTACTGTAAGCCATAGAATGAGATTCCATTTGTATTGGTGGCTTATTGCTACTTCATCATTATTAGACAAAGAAATCCAAGAAAGCTTGTGGAATGTGGTGTTACGGTTCGGTGTGTAAAACAAGGCAGGTGGACCCAAGTGCAGAAAAAACTAAAATACTTAATTAAACAAAAAGGCCAAAGGCAACAAAAACTTACTTACAAAAGTTCGACAAAATACACAGGGATCAAAAACAGGGAGCCACAGAGGAGCACGAGCAAAAACTGACATACCAACGAACGACATCCAAACTACATACAACAATGAACTGACACAGAAGGGAAGAAACACAGAGACTAAATACACAGGGGAATCAGACACAGGTGAGACTAACAAGACACAGGTGAGGACAATCAGGGCAGTCACACAGGGAAACACACAGAGACAGCGATACAAGAAACACTGAGGACACAAAGAAATCAAGACTGATGACAACACACTAGAACATAAAGAAACACTGAAAATACAAAACTAAATAATACCAAATCATGACATGTGGCTGGCATACCAGAATCTCCAGGAAGAAAGCTGCAGGTTATTACGACACACCTTGCAACTTAAAATAACCGTTCTTCTCATCACTAATGTCTGGGGTGATCTCTCTGGGGAAGTCAACAACACTGCAGACTTCTATGCACTGGCCTATAGATAAATAATGCATGAAAAACACTGAAGGTATGCTATAGCCGGATAAGGTTAATGCAATATACCTGCCAAATTGGCTGTGTGTGGTTGTTTAGCAAACAGCCGGCAGAATACACCTGTCACTCAAAATTCCACAACTTTACAGCTCAGCATAATAAAAACAAGCGAGTCATATGAAAATCAAACCCCCCTTTCCAAAACTGTTTACTTATACTGATGATATCTATTCATGGCCCCCAGAAATTCTGGCAACGTCCCTGGAGAGTGGTATGAAATAGTACAAAGGTGGATTTCGAACAATTGCCAATGCGGTCTTGTGGCATGCAATGCAACCGCTCTAATGTCAGGGCGCTCTGCTCAACATGAATCTTCAAGGTGACAATATGTCAACACTCTGTGTACTACTCCCACAAGGCCTGTTTTTTTTTAAGATTTATGCTGCTTCAAATGGATTCAGGGAGACAGTAAACAGCAAATAGGATATCACTTCAGTGTACATAAGCGGGAGAGTGTAATTACATGAGGCTTGGAGAGTTCACCAACAACAGCTGTCCATAGTTAATATATTTCTATTCAGTGCAATCATCAGCAATCATGTGTACAGCTGGATGAATCCATTTGAATGCGGCAATAATTTGTCAGAGGGAACCAATTACTTTGCTCCAATGGCTGGGTTTGAAGGGTTTGAATTATGACTGTTGGCATGGAGGTAAATGATTTACAGAAAAGAGCATCAAAGTATCATTACGGTCTCCACCAAACAAGGTCATCTGATTTATGGTCATATCAAATCTAAAGGCAAAGTGTTCATCTCTGTTGACTTACTGTATCTCTCTCCACAACCAATGATGGAAGGAAATGTATAAAGGTGCCCATGAGAAGTGACAGAAGCGGGATTGAATGAAGGGAAACAAAACTTCCCACTGATGAAAAAGGGAAGGAGCTCCACAATATGTATTCTGAGCATTGCAATCACAAATGCCCTCACTTATCAATGTGGTGTAGAATCGAGCACAGATCCGGGTGCAGAAATCATCTGACGACATGGCCCATAGTGATCAATGAAATGTGCCTATATGCCCAATCACAGCGCACGAATGACCAGGTGTTGATACATGTTGCAGACGCAAACAATCGTCATTTAAAAACCACACCCCTATATACTCAGCTGGCATAACCCCCAGAGCTTCCAACATGGAAGTAAGTAATGCGGCAAAGAAGAGAAAATGCTATCACCTGGAGAGGAATATAATTGTGTTGTTTGGCAGCCTGAAAAGTGGGGTTAAGGATTTGAATAAAACACGTCTGGGAGGAAATCACTGCTGCAGTCAACAGCGTTGGTGTGGAAAAATGAACTCCAGCTGAGGTTTGAATATTTGATTAACACATGCATTGTATGTAACTTATCTAGGCTATAATATAAACACAATTTGTACATTCAGGTTAAAAAAAATTGACGGACCCTTAGATCGTTACAAAAAAAAGTGTTGTGGCTCTTAAAAAGCTGGACCCAGGCTTAAGGAGGCCAGCTGGTCCCGAGCCTGAAATTGTCCCTGACCGAGGAGCTATGGTTGCCCAGATCATGGCGCAACTAGCTCCGGCGGATAATGGTAAATATCTAATAATCAAGACTACTGTTTTTTTTGTGTCCACATCAAACAAATAAATAATGAGTTATTTATGTAATTTTATTTATGTTCCAGATGATCCACCACTGCAGGCCCCAGTGGCCTCCAGCCGTGGGCTGCACAGACTGGCCTGATGCCAGGCAATGGTGAGCGCGTCCTCCGTCTGCCAAGCTGGCCAACCACAGAGACCCTGGGTCCTCACCAAAGAAGTCCTGCAGGGACAGACAGAGATATGTCGGTCAGTGGTAGAGATTAACTGCTCTCTCCTTGCCATAATGAGACTTTAAAAGAAATTCAACCTGAAACTTCTTGTATCAAACAAATAACTGTTTGACCAAACCTTGTGAAATATCTATTTCTCATTCCAATAGCCTAGTTACGAAACATAACATTTCAAGACTTACATTTTAGAAGCGCTGCAGAGGTTCTGTCTCTGTCAACCCCCAGATGACTGAAATTGGTGTCATTATGTCACACGTAGCCTGGCATCTGCTGTGCACCATTATGCATGACACACAACAGCATATAATAATAATAATAATGCATTCGATTTTTATAGTGCTTTTCTAAGTACTCAAAGACTCTCTCAAATAATAACAATAAAACAACAGTGAAAACAAACCAAAGAAGAATTAATGTAATGTAATGAGAGTTGAGTTTGTTAGTGGTTGTAGGTGATGTTGAGGAGGTGAGTTTTTAGGGATTTCTTGAAGGTGGAGGGTGTGGGGGAGTCTCTGATGTTTTTTGGGAGTGAGTTCCAGAGGGTGGGAGCGGCAATGGAGAAGGCCCTGTCCTCACAGGACCAATGGTTGGTCCTGTGGGGGGGGGGACTGGAAGTTTGCGTCAGCAGACCTGAGAGTGTGGGTGGGAGTGGGAGTGTGCGGGTGGAGGAGCTCAGACACGTAGGGGGGGGGGGGGACAGGTTTTGGAGGGCTTTGTAGGTGATGATGAGGAGTTTGAAGTCGATACCCTGGGGGATGGGGAGCCAGTGGAAGTTATGAAGAACAGGGGTGATGTGGTCAAGGGTGCGGAGGGTGTGTGAGAAGACGAGCAGCGGAGTTCTGGATATATTGTAGTTTCTTAGATGAGACTGTTGCAGTAGTCTAGTCTGGAAGTGATGAATGCGTGGGCGAGGGTCTCAGCAGCTGAAAAGGAGAGGGATGGGTGGAGGCGGGCAATGTTTCTCAGATGGAAAAAGGCTGTTTTGGTGTTTGATGTGTTGGTCAAAGGAGGGGGTTTGATCAAAGATGAGACCAAGGTTACGGACTTGGGGCGAAGGGGTGGAGCCATCAATGGCGAGCGAGAAGTTATGGGTGGATTTGATGAGGTATTTGGGGTCGATGATAATGAATTCTGATTTGTCGCAGTAAGTCAACCCAGACTTCCCTCTCCCCAGCAACGTTTTCCAGCTCCTCCTGGGGGATTCCGAAGCGTTCCCAGGCTAGACGGGATATATAATCCCTCCAGCGCATTCTGGGTCTGCCCCGGGGACTCCTCCCAGTTGGTCATGCCTGGAAAACCTCTAAAGGGAGGCGTCCAGGAGGCATCCTTAACAGATGCCCAAATCACCTCAACTGGCTCCTTTCGATGCGGAAGGCACTCTCCGGAGGAAACTAATTTCGGCCGCTTGTATCCGCGATCTCATTCTTTCGGTCACTACCCATAGCTAATGACCACAGGTGAGGGTTGGAACGTAGATCAACCGGTTAATCGAGAGCTTTGCCTTCAGGCTCGGCTCCCTCTTCGCCACAACGGTCCGGCACAGCGCCTGCATTACTGCTGACGTCGAGCCAATCCGCCTGTCAACCTCACGCTCCATCCTACCCTCACTCGTGAACAAGACCCCGAGATACTTGAACTCCTCCACTTGGGGCAAGGACTCACTCCCCACCCGGAGAGAGCAATCCACCTTTTTCCGGCAGAGAACCAAAGAAAAGGCAAAGAAAGTGTATTCATACAGCGCCTTTCAGACACCAGGAGAAGTCTCATTCATAAAACATAACACACAACAAAGAAATCATCAGAAAGCTTGCGCTGCTAAATTCTATTTTATCCATATATATATATCACACACAAAGTGTCAGTGTCTGTTTTTTCAAGTATTGTGCAGAACCTAAAAGAGGCGTTTAAAGTCTGTAAGGTGATCTGTCAACCTCTTTGTTTGAAACACCCGGAGGAATACAATCAATACACCTGGAATATGACATGAAGCCGACATCTCTCAGAGAGTCCTGTGACTTTCTGACAGTTAGACTGCAGAGGAGGATGGATCAATTTATGTCCAAGAGCAAACACAACTCTCTTTTCATTATGATTGAAGTGAGCAAGGAATGTCTGTTCTGCAACATTTTACCGTCGGAAATATGTTGATACCTTCATTGCTTCCTCTTGTTGGATTTGCACACCCGTGAGTCGTCGGTGATGGGGACACTGAGTGCACTGCCCTGCAGACAGAGGAGAATAAACATGAATGTAGTTAAAGTCCGTAATTGCAGTCGAAGTGCTGATCTTTGACACCGTGACTCCGCTGACCACTGGCCTCTGGCGTCTCAGTAGATATGGTTTATTCTGTGTTCTGATCTGCAATTACTGTGTTCACTTTAGTAACGCTGCTTTTATGATTTAGACCTTACTGACCTGCTGCAATGCCCTGTCACCGGTAATTGCTATTGATGTCTCTCGGGTCTTTCTGAACGAGGTCAAATTAAAGTCACCATGTTTAAACTCTGTCCTCTCACATTATTGTTGCAGTCTAACCATTTCCACCCCATTGAAACTGAAATTGAAACAATTTGTTTGGCTGTATAAAGAATTAGATGGAAAGATAGAGAACACTCAGTATAACCCTCTGTGATCCTAATGGAAGCTGCACTAATGCTCCCCCCTGATTTTAAACCTGACAGATGTCTGCTGCTACTGCTGTTAAAGATGTGAAGTTGCCTGAAAGGAAAACAAAAGCTCAAATCTCCAGAGGCATTTAATTTGTTGAACCTGACATTTTGACAGATTCTCTGCCGACATTGTCAGTACGTTAAAGACATGAGTCCCTGACTTTTGTTGGTTCCTGATTGTGCCAACTAAAAATCACTAACAATAGATTGCTGATAACAGCTCCAATACATACGCAATATTTGCCACTCAAGGTCCAATTTACAAAGTGTACTGCATTAATATCATACAAGCTCACACATGCCCACAACATTCTCCAGCTCTGTGCAGCTTGCTCTTGTTTTGAGTCTGATTGTGGAGTTGAGCCGTCAGAATCTCTTCTTTCGGACCGGTGTGCTCTCATCCTGACAAAGCTTCTGTCTACATATTAATTATTAGCTAGGAGGGGAGAGGGCACTTTATTTCATATTGTAAATGGTAAATTGACTTGAGCTTGTATAGCACTTTTCTAGTCTTCTGACTACAAAGTGCTTTTACACCACAGGTCACACCTACAACTTCACACACTGGTGGCAGTGGTTGCTATGTTAAGTGTCCATCAGAAGTAACTATTCTCTTTCACACACATTCACATTCACTGGCAAAGGAGCAACATGGGATGTCTTACCCAAGGACACATCTGACATGTGGCTGAAGAAGCTTCAGTCTAGAGTAACGAATGACATTTACTCATGTTAGTTTCTTTTTGTGTACTTTTCATGTTCTTTACAGCGATGTTCTATAATGAAACTAATATGCTTGTTTGTTTTGCTTACAAGCAAAAGCTTAAAGAAGCTTTAGAAGATTAATGGACACAATTGTAGTGACAACTCAGAGTGCTCTACCACACAGGGGAGGCTTTCCTACAGGGTACTACCAACCTGCCTTTCTGAATCTAATGTAACTCAAACACACTCTCAGATAGATGGCTCTGCCTTCAGCAGCATTTTGGGGATCAATATCCTGCCTAAGGAAACTTTGCTAACTGCATTATAGGAGCTGGGGATTGAACTTCCCATCACTCTATTAGCGGAGGAGCCACAGCTGTCCTAATAAAGCTGTCAGAATCAATTTCCAGTTTCTACACAGTACCTGCTGGTTTCATGGCAGTGTTGCACCAACATTAACACAAGACTATGACAATTCAAGTGGCTGTTGGGATAATGTTGCTGCTAAACACCAGGGTGGCAGTATGTGTTGTTTGACCCTTGGTTTTAGGAGCAGGCTCAAGACCAGACACGAACCCACAGCCGCCGCACACGGGGCACGGACACTAACCACTAGGCCAATGGCGCCCCAATACCATAATTTTTTAACCTCAATACTGTTGTAATAAAAATCAAAGACATGGATACCTGTTTTGATACAACGAGAACAAATATACCAGTCGAAGGAACCAAATATTTTGTCATTGCTTGTTTTTAATCACCAAAACTTCTTCTTCTTGCAAGCTCTCTAAATCACACACATCACTGGCAACTTTCAGAAATGTTGCCAATGCATTTGTACAATTTTGATGGACTCATTCATCTATTATGCACCTATCCTATCAAATATATTTTTTAAATTCACTAGTTTTGATCATGAACATAAAATATAAATATAATATATAAAATGTTATATATTGCAAGTGCTAGCTAAGTGATAATTGTGTGGTATCAATATGCATGCTGGGAGATGTTGACAGCCTGAGTTAAAGGTGTCATTTGTGTTGTTGAGGTGTACAGTAGTTACAAGCCAATGGGATATTTTTCGAAGAAAACCTGCCACCACTCCTGATTAGCAATGGGGGGTTGAACTACATTACTGCCTTTGCACATTTGTTTTCTGTCTCCCTCATTAGAACCTGATACAGGTTCTTGTTGGTTTGAACAGTTTGCTGCATCTCTTTGGCTTTTAGTTTGCTGCTTCTTGAAGGCTTCAAAGATACTCCATTTTTTATTGTTTATTGGAGTAAAATGTATTATTTAAGCTTCATTGTGCTCCCCACACCAGCCTCCGGTAGTAAATGGGTAGGGGAAGACAGGATACAGCAAGGAGGAGAGATGGAATTACTGTAGTTTATATTTATTTATTTTAATTAAATAAATAATATTGCATTAAAAAATACTGTAAACAGGCAACTTCGGTCTTGCCTTAGGCCCCTGCTCAGGTCATCCACTCAAAGGATAGCTATCATCAGGTGATGACTTCACTATAGTTTCAGTATCACCTAATGAACACCATTTGGGTAAGTTTGAGGGCTTGTACTCTTTTCGTAATTCAATTGCCCTGCACAAATGTAATATATATAATGTATAACCGCCCTCCTTCAAACCACAGGTCTGTAATTGGTTCTATTGAGCCAGTAGTTACCATATAAGGACAGGTGGGGCAAGAGGGGAAGCTGTCACTTGTTCACAACACAGACATGGATACCACAATGCTTGTCACATTGTTTTCTGCACTCGGCCCGAAGCTCTCATCAACATCAAACATCATGTCCTCTCTTGCAGTACACCTGGGAGAGACTCTTTTTCATGCCTGTTCCATCCCAACCCTCTGCAGATATTTTATACATCAAGTATTGATCGTGTCTGAGAGGGACTTCGGTCATAAACGTCCAGCACTGCACGAGGAGAATAATTCTTCCCTCGGGTTTAGGCCTGGAGAGGGAGAGGGAGAGGAAAGGAGACGCCATGGGCTTAAATTAAAAAAAAAAAAAAATCTGTGACTGCAAGAAAAGAATGTTGACTCGTAAACAATTACACAACATTCTGGATTCTGCCTCTTCACTTCTATTAGCTATCTTATGTGGATCATTTGTAAAAGATAGACTCCGTTTGTATCAGAAGTTTTTTTAATTAAAGGAGAGATATGCAACTCTGACACCTAGCCTTTAAGATGGGTACTGCAGTCCAAATTCAAAACATTGAAGAGAGCTGTCTCCCTCCACCCTCTCCTCCCTAGGGTCGACACTCACGCAGGTTGACATGTCTTGGATACTGAAGCTTCAGTGTTTAGCCATCTCTGCAACAGTATTGAAACCGTTCTGGGTTCTAACCTCTCTCCATTTTTCAAAAGCATCTCCGATATATATCCCGTTTTTACCACATTTTGTTTCAGGTTTCAGGTTTCAGGTTCTCTGGGGCAAACAAATACAGATCCATTCTGGACCAGAATATAAACTTAGAAGTTTATTCATTCTTACATATTTCTCCTTTAATGCCAATAGTTCAAGGCTGTAACCTGTGTTCTCAGACAAACACAAGCTCAAAAAAAATCTGCTACAGTACATGTTGCTTTTTTGTATTGCTGGTATTCTCTGTTAAGCAAATTGCACCGGCATAAAAAGTGACAAACAACACAAGCCTCTTTGATGCCTGTGTAATCAGGATGTTTTTTTTTTGTTCAGCTGCACCAGAGCTCCTGCCAGAGGAGAGGAGACTGTTTGCACATCGACCAAAGTTGATGTTTGTGGTTCTGTAATAGAAAAGAAGTAAGAAAGAGAGGAGTTCAATGGCTACATCAGGGCACTAATTAGATGGCTTGTTTTTGGCTGTAAGGTTTGGAAATGAGAATGCGGAAGGGGGGTCTCCAGGGTCCAGAGTCAGCACTGCTGAGACAAAACTGAGCCATACATCCTGCCAGGAGCTAATCAGCTTTTCCTCATACCTTTTGCTAAGCAATAGATGTGATATAAAGGATTCGATGTTCTTTGTATTCTTTGTCTGAATATCAGGAGTGGTTCAGAGAAAACTGAACAGGTTCAAAAGTATTCAAAGGATAATTCTGCTTAAAGCTGCTGTGAGGACTTCTTTAATGGTTATGAAACAGAGCAGAATGCGGATGCCTCTTTATGAATTATAAAAGAAAATGAGATCATCAGGTAGTAGATTGACAGATCACCGGTGAACTAGCGGTTAGATTGTGCGCCCTGTGTACATAGACTGTATCCCTTGAAGCATGTTACGGGTTCAAATCTGACATGTGACTCCATTCCCTACTCTCTCTCACTCTCTCACATTTCTGACATTATCTACTGTCCTGTCTCTACAATAAAGGCATACACATCTTAAATGGAAGATTGATTATCATTCTATTTTAACCTTTTTTTTTTTTTTTTTTCAACTTTGATACAATTCTGGTAAAATGAAACTTTATCAATACCTTGTTCGTAACCATGACAACAGAGTCCTAGGAATTGATATTGGGAAATGTTTCTAATCACTTAAAAAACACCAGCAAAGCCTTTCACACTGTCTAAATTGCACGAATGAATCAGCAGTTTTATCCTAATTAACGCTTTAAAACAACAGAGAAACATAATAACCGAAAAAAAAAACAATCAGGGTGGAGGAAGTTTGGGAATTTCTTTCTGCTATATTAAATGACTGTTTCGGTCAATGGAGTCAGGTGGCTGTAGCGTAATTAAGTTATTAAGATGTTATGTCTTTATTTAACCTCGGATTTAAAGGGGGGGGTGGGGGGGGGCACCACTTCCTGTTAAAGGACGAAAATAACTTTAATGGTATAAGTTAATTAATTAATCAGTCAGTTTCATATCTAAGTTCTGGAAATGTTAAACAAGAAAACACACAGACAAAGTCCTGAATTTTATGTGTAAAATTTAATATAAAAAGGGGTAAACAAAGAGGTATAGATGAAACAGATAAAGAATATGATTATTATGATCAGGATAATGCAATTATAATGTATGGTGACATTATATATTTAGTAATGAGATAAGACGCGATATTGTTTGAATGACTTAATCAGAAAATGGTCAAAAAGAAAAAGTTGATGAAGGAATTTTGGGATTCTATTTGGATTTAAAGGAGGGCTCTGAATAGACACGACTCAAGACTCAATCTTCCAACACCCCTTGCCACCAGCAGTCTTACTGTGAGATGTGTTCAATTGAACTCCGCCGGCTGGTCCCACGTTTCAGTCTCTGGCAAGCGGTTCTTTTCAGGCCCAGAGAGGTCCACGGGCCAGATTAGATGCCTTAACAACTTGGTCGGAGTATGCAGCTGGGATGGAGATTGCACGTCGGTTCAGCCGTCGTCTCAGAAGCTCCAAGAGGATCCAACAGGAAAAAAATATCTTATTTGAAAATAAGAGTCTTTTGATATGTCGATTTCCAATTCAGATTGACCGGATGGCCATCTCAATGAATCCAAACTAAGGAATTGGCATTCAAAATTGAAGAGCAAAGACTTTAGAGAAGAAAGTTCAAAAACCTTGCTTGAGCCAGAAAGAATTGATGTTTCCAAAAATTGTGCGTGACAAAGAAAGTTCGGCAGAGAGTCGTCTCTACGGCACAAACTTTAAAGAAGTGATTCGGACTGAAGTCCGAAAAGAAGCGAGCAAGAGCTGAAGCTCTAATCTTCAACAAACCAAAACTATAACTAAAACCCAAAACTAAAAGATCTGATCTGAGTGTGAACTCTTATCAGCTGCGGAAGAAGGAGGGGGGCCTGCAGGAGAAGAGTCACTCCCATTCTGACCGGAGGACAATTGTTTAAACTAAACCGAGTTTACTCAATAAGATTAAGAATAAGAATCTAAACATATATACGTCACCATACATTCATTTTGATATTATTTCTATCAGATCCACGTTGATGTACGTTCACGTCATATATTTAGACAAACATTTCTATCAGATTCATGTTGAGATGAAAATCACACTATCTGGGAACATCCTCAGTTAATCCCAGCCTGTATGTGAACTAAACCATGTTATACAGTCAGCATTCTTAATAAGACATATTAATAAAGTAGGAAAAGAAGTTGGTGTGTTTAAATAACACCTTCTATAGCTAATATCAAAGAGTATGCTTTATAACACGTCTAAATGTATAATTATGAAGGTTACGTATTCATGGGTATTCTAACACTAGATGGCAATAGCGCTCCACGTCAAATTCCTATTAAACTAATATAACTCTTATTCCTGTTCTGAAGATCAGATTTTGAGTTTAAAAAGATGATTATAATACATTCAATGTGACAATTACAAATATCTAGATGAAGAAAGACATAAATGTTCATTTGGTGCAGAATTGAAAGCTGTGGTTTAATTCAGTTCTTCAGCAGTCCTTCAACAGATGGTCAATTTTACGACTTTGCAGAGACTGGTTTCGGTCACAGTTCATGTCTTTGGGGTCAATTTGTAGATAGCAGAGTGTTCTGTTTCCGCTAGATTGTTAATTCAAAGTGTTGTGAAAGTGCATAATATCCTGTCTTCTAGAGCCTGTCTGAGAGGGAGACTTAAATCATTGATCAGTTCCCTTGTTTCTTGGTACAAAGTAACCCAGATGGAACTGGGATTGACCTTTAAAGTTTGAACGTACAAGAAAATGAAATGAATGTATGCCAGAAAGAACAAATGCTAAACTGAGCACTCCTGAAGTAAACATTGTTTGATTTAGCAAAATGACAGCCAGCAAATCCATTGTGTATTGAGTTCTGAAAACAAATCATGAAACTGTTGCTTTGTGAATTGAGAGGCACTGACTTTCCTCCTATGGATCTATCTGCCACTCGAAAGGCTGCATCACCATTTGAATGCATGAATCTGAAGCTGAGCTCAGATTTCATCTCCCACTCACTCAGCAACACACACCCACACATATCAAGTCCTTCACTTCTGTAATTGAAATGCATGACCAATTTCATTGCCCTTATCTGTAATCTTTTTTCATTAGAGCAAATTGCTTTTTGATGGAAAAGGCAATTTCATCATTTAGGAGCCTTCCCATGTGCATTGTGGGAAAATCTAAAGATGGCAGAGGAGAGGAAGACGTCAGTATGGATGCTGTATATAAATTTGAATATTATTGGCCAAGTGAGTGTGTGTGACCTTTTGACCTGTAATAAACAAAGTCCAGAGGGGCAGGCATGCATGCAGCCACAGATCAGCTTTGTATCTCAAACATATTGTTTGTTGCATATCAAATAAATATTGTTTATTAAAAGAAGATACTCCTCTGTACTTTTATTTTTATTATCAGGATGTTTTCTCTTACAGCAAGGCAGTGGAAAGTTAAAATGAGTTACTTCTGATGGTCACATTACATAGCGACCTCTACCATGAGAGGGTGAATGGGTAATTGTGACCTGCGGTGGGAAAGTGAGTAGTTTTGTTATAGCTACATAACATATAAACCCCATATTTGGTAACATGTGAAACCTTGAAAATGTCAATGTTTTGAGAAAAATATATTCCCAGTTTGAATTTGATGACGACAACATGTTTCATTTAAGTCGTGAGAGCGGCAACAAGACTGAAAAAGTTAATATTTAAAGGAATATTATGTGACATTCTGTCTATTAATCTAGCAGAAATCAGATATACCTTCTGCAAATATATTGTGGAGTAATGCCTTCCTGAAAGAGAGTGCTTTCAAACTCCCATTGGATTTGTTGATCTTTGCTCTGTGGTCACATGGACGAGACAGCGCTTGCTTGTGCTCGTGCATGAGCAACCGTACCGTTCCAAGGCCAAGGTCAAGGAAGTGTACAGTGTTTGGGCACAGTACAGATTGTGCCCTAAGATGGACTGAGGTAAAGTGGACAACTGTCCTTAGGTCCAATGAGTCAAAAATCTGTTTGGAAATCCTGGACGTAACATCCTCTGGGCCAAAGAAGAGCGGGAGCATTCAGCTTGTTATCAGTGCTCAGTTCAAAAGCCCGCAATGTGATGGTATGCGATGTCAGGGCTGGCAACAACCACGGAATGTATTTCAAGTGCACACACAGCGCAGCAGATATTCTGCTGTTTGACTGTTTGACTCACCTCACCTGAAAATGTTTCCAAAGCAACAGGATGTCTTCTTTTTCCCCCAATAATGAATCGAACACGACTTTAGACTTATTCAATTAAAGTATCTCGAGTTATTTTGAGGTTTAAAGTTCATTTCAGTCAGGAATACTCGACAGATGTATTTGGAGGTATTGGTTCTGCTCTTAGCTCTCAGCAGTATCAGTGCTGCATGCCACAGATTTTGCTAAGAGATCAAACTTTTAATTCCCCCCATGTGGACATGTAGAACAGAACCTGAGTGTGCATGTAATGATACTGACATCTTGCAGACATAACAAGCAAACAATTCATCCTAGAATATAAAATGTTCTGACTGAAGCTGGTGGAGGATGTGATGCAGGAGGAGTGAGAGGCAGTGTGATAATGATTGGTTGGCATTGGGGCGGTTCTCAGTTCAGCTGATGACCGCTTGGGGACAGGACTACAGTATTCTGTCAGAACTATCGCAGGGCTCCATTACTCTTTTTCGTAGATTTTCTGGAGTGTACTCAGCAAAGTTAGCCTCCCCAGTTGTCTTTAAAATATTCACATTTCTAATATACAACCACTTTAAAGTTCAAGGCAAACCAGGGTTTTAAATGGCAACCAATGAAGTCCCAGACATTTGAGATCTGCCAGCAGGAACAATCAACCAAAGGTTTTAAAAAGGTTAATTCAAACACATTTACATAATTGAATATTGACTCTCAATTCAAGATTCAAGATTCAAGATTTTTATTTGTCACATGCTCATACAGATGTGCAGTGAAATGTAAAAGCTGTTCCGCGAGGCCATGCAATAAACACTCAAAATGTACTAATACACATAACCAGTAAATACTAGCAATACTAGCCTAGCTGTGTGTTACCAGCATCATTAAGTCCTCCTTTGTTGGATAGTAAACAGTTCAATCAGGAGAGACAAGTAAATGATTGAAAGGTGAAAGGTTTATTTTACATATGTGACATAGAATGATTGTCAGAGACTCTTTGGCGCTTGAACTCTACAGGGAGACGGGGTGATTGAAGATGTCTCCTGTGGTGGAATTTCTGTAATCCTGAGCGGCAACAAGATCTATCCCTCCCTAGAGTCCAGACCCCGGTGGTGGAGGTGTTAGCGGATGATGTCGTCTGGGTTGATGCGCTGAAGAAGTTGATTGAACTGTGAAGACTAGAGTTGACGAGGAGATGGTTAATGACGTCATCTGAGGCAAACTGCGAAGGCTGGGGGTTGACCGGACGATGGCTGTTGATGTCATCTGAGGCTGAAGGGATGAAGGAGGTGATGAAACTGCGAGGGCTCGGTGGCGATGGGGAGGTGGAGGGTCGCTCGTAAACGATGGCATGATGAACTAGTGGAAGAGAAAGCCATTTTTTTAAAGAGACAGCAGCAATGTGATAGGCTAACGATGAGGGAGTGGAGCAGTGCTATTGGATAGATGATTTTGAGAAGTTGTGAGTGAGCATGCGTTGAGGAGTGATTTGACATGGTATGAGAATAAACAATAAAACAAGTGTGCAAAATATAGTCTTCCTGTCTGAACTTTCGCTAGAGCTACATTTCAACAGAAATCCAGACCAGTCTTTTTTATAATCTATTGAGTAGTTATTTAAAAGTCATACTAGCATGTGAGCGTTTGAGTTTGTTGACATCTTACCAGCTTGCTTGCTTACAGAGCTTTACACCTTTTTTGCTGTAAATGAAACTACTGTATACTTCAGTGTCAGCTGGACAAACTTCATGTGCTGATGTAGATTATGTAACACGATTGAAAGTGGACCCTGATGTGGTTCATTTGTGTCTTCACGATTATCTTGTATATTTTCTGCACATTGAAAACCACATTTTCAGATCTTTTGTAAAAGGGGACTGCTGTGCCTTTCATCTCACGGCTCACAAAGTAATGTGAGAGCTTTGATCGTCATGCAGGTCCCTAAATTACTTTAACTGAAACTTTATTGATTTTGGACTAAATAGCGTTTTTTGGCAGCTGTGTGATTACTTTCACAGCTTGTAGACACATCAGTTTACCTTTTTGTGAACGGTCCTTGAATTTTGTGTGTAGGGCTGAACCTGGAGACTAAGTGGATGACAGGATATTTATTGTGATAGTCTCACTCTTCTTGTCTTAAATTATTGTTATTGGGTATGAGGATATATTGTATTAATTGAATAAAAAAATAACACATTCCTCCTCACCAGTTATTTGCTTTGATATCGTTGCTTAAATAATTTCCTCCGCATCATAGTTTAAAACCACAAGATAGCATCAGGACTGTCACTGATGTTCAGATATTGCGCACCCATCACCAACCGTTCCGATTTGACGCCCATGACCGAATGGACGCGCAGCCTTGAAGTCGACGCACGGTTATAAGAGAGAGCGCGGGCTGTGAGGTGGAGATCTTACAGAGTATAAGAAGAGGGTTGCTCACAGTCAGAGCGTTACAGAGACAGCTGACCGCTGCTAAGGAGCCAGCCTCTCCGCCACTATCCGGATAGCGCACCGGGGAACGACTTCAGCTCTTTTACGCACAGGCTCTCTGCTTCCCAAAATTCTTTTTTTGGAACAATTTCACTTTTTTCCCCACTCATTACATTTCTTCGGACTTCATTCCCTTGCAAAAAATTAAGTTCATTGCGATATTTTGGAGAGAGTGGGCAGCGCAGCAGCATGGAGCCGTACACGGTCCCGGGAGCTCAGCTCTCCCTGTCAGACCTTTACTCCGTCATCCCCTACAATGTCACCTTCCCGGACGAGGAGAGCGGCTTGATGGGCGGCAGGCTGCAGAACTACACGGAGCAGAAGGGTCCGGTGAGGAGCGCCGGGGGGATCATCATCGCCATATCCATCACGGCTCTCTACTCCGTTATCTGCGTGGTGGGACTGCTGGGCAACGTCCTCGTCATGTACGGGGTGGTCAGGTAAACACTGCTGCTGTTTGTCTTAATTACAGTCGTTAAACGCAGCGTGCAAAGACAAAAGACAGAAACAGTCTAAACAGAGCTCCATTCATTCCAGTTTCCCTGTTTCATTGTGCAGAGACCTTTGACCGACACTTGGAAAGTGTGAGTTTCATTCATAATCTCACAATTTTAACACATTTTAGTGCGTTTTCATAAAAAGACTTACACTTGTTCATTTATTTTTTGCGTGTAGCCGTAACTCATCCCTCCCTCAATAAACTCTATAAACTATGATTTTTTTTTCTACAATGCATCGCTGAAATTGTGACTTGCAAAGCTTCAATGTTTAGTGCGTGTGCATAGACATGCAAAAATTGATAAATAAATAAAAAGTTTGAGAATTTAATTTAATTATTCTTTTATCCCCCATAAACTAACCCCAAATGTCCTGCTAGTATTAAGGGTTTGAATTTGGGGATGGGGTTACATCCTAAACAGGTGATCTGAGGTCCTTGCATAAAGCATGAGAGCATGTTTCGTGTTTTGACGCACAGCGTCAAAATGTGCAAGATTTTTTTTTTAACATTGATTTTGGTGGGATGAGAGTGTCAGCTCTTGTCTCAGATGCAGTTAGCTCTCACATCACCAGACGCTCTTGTCCAGTGAGTCTGAGGGGAAAAGAATATCCTGCAGTTAGAATATTCAACCTTGTTGTTTGGCTTTATTTGTTCTCTGATCTGTTCTTGATTGTTCTTGTTAAAATGTAGGTTCTGTGTTTACCTCCTTAAAAGCATATAAACAAGAATGATGAAACCATTGCGTTTAAAAATCCAAAGTGTCAACACATTGAATGAACGACAGGTCATTTTTTCAAAGCTTAAAGTTTGTGCTTTTTTGGAAAGTGAGCTTATTTTGTTCATTACTGTTTTTTTTTTGACTGAAAACTGTCAGGTTGAAGTCACAGTTTGCCTCAGCTCTTAAAGCAACATACACTATGACCCCCCCCCCCCCCCCCCCCCCCCCCCTTCTGTTTGATACAAGCTTTCTGTCATTCTGTGGAAAAACCTGTCAGCCTTGACCTGCATGCTTGTCAGGTAAAAAAAAAAAAAAAAACCTGTATAGCATTGGCAGCAGCTCAGCTTGTTCTCCCTCATCATATTAATTACACCGTAATCACTGTATGTGTTCACCCAATATCATCACAGCTTTAATTACACCAGTGAGGCGGGGAATTAAACAAGCAGGTTGAATTAATTTCATAGGCCCCTATATCAGAAGTGCAGGCTAATCAATATTCAGAACTCCACGCATTATTCCCATTCAGGAGTCACAATGAGAAGAATGGGCAAGACGTAATACCTTTGACAATAAACAAAGAGGGTGTGGGTGAGTTAAGAGGGAGACAAAGAGAAGATGGATGAGAGCTCCGAAAAGCCAGTGAATGAAATTGTGCGCGGCTATTCGTCAGGCATTTGTGTTTGTGTGAGCGAGGAGACTCATCAGTGATGCTAGACCCCCCAGAGACGGTAGCAGGGAGGGGAAGCTGAGCACATTAACCATGCCCGTCAGAATATATTATCTCCTGTGGAACATCTGCAAACTCTGCACAGAGCAAACTTAAGAGATGGCAGCAAAACTTTGAAAGAAAATGAAATGCTGGATTAAAAATCCACCTCGTCCTCATCAATTATCCTCTTGTAGTTTGTAAACCGTCCCCTGATGCACAGTGTTTAGCGGTGCACATCTTAAATAAAGAGGTGCACTGATTCTAAAAATCATGGCAGATTCCGAAGTTTAGAATAATTTAGCCTTTTGCCAATTCTGATATAAATATATATATTTTCTGTTTTTAAGTTGTTACTCCTCTTAAAATCTCACTGGAACATGTCTGACAAACTGAAAGTCACTGATTTATCCCAGACTTGTTCCAATAGATGTCTTCCTCTGCCTAATTTGGTAGACTAGCTTGCCATCATTATCACAATAGAGAAATTGGCTACTGACAATGGTGCATGCCACATTGTTTGCAGATGTGTCCATGTCCGTCAAAAAGACCAATAATGGTCGATACTGAAGTTCAACTGATGCATCGAGCATTCCTAATGAAATAGCAGCATCTCTGTGGTTTTTTTTCTGTAGTATCATTAAGATAGCATTTACTGGTTAAGACTTGGAATGTAGTCTTGGTAGATTTGGCGACCCCTGTGGTTGCAGCGTATAACAACAAGCATGTTTTTTTTTTAAAGCTATGTCATTCCTAAGCGAAGTGAGTTCATGATACCACCTAGAGCAGAGGTTCTCAACTGGTGGGTCAGGACCCAAAAGGGGGTCACGGAGCCATTTTCAGTGGGTCGCCAATGTGTGCCTAGAACAAATATTGTGTAAAAAAGTTTATGAAGCACTTTTTTTTAACATGTTTGTTTTGTTTTGTTTTCTTTGTTCTGTCACGTTTTGTACTGTCGGAGGTCCAAACAGCACAATATTTCATTGAACAAATCTGATTGGTTGAAAATTACCTGAAATTCTGGTCGCAATTTTTTAATGAAAGGTTGGTGGTGGGTCCTGAGGCTTGACCAGTTGAGAACCACTGACCTAGAGGCTCATTGAAGCAGTATGACCTCAAATAGACTGATTCTTTATTTAGAAGAGGGACAAAACAATACCAACATTATTTACATCATGATGTTGAATTGGATAATGTCTTAATTCCCTCTCTCTTGTCCACTGAACTTGACATATGAGCCCTTTGCTTATATGCAGTCCTGAAAATGTCTAGACAAATATCAGGACAGGTGGCCCCTGCAATCTTCCTAAATGACCTGTAAACAAATGCACCGGACGGCAGGAGACACCATTTTACCATATGTGTCTATGATACTTTCTTCTCAGATTCAAAATGGTTTGGGCAGACCTAAACGGGGGCACATAGATGGTGTACAGTCATAGTAGTGTGGTTGTAAGGGGCCGGTTGGATCTAAAAATGCCAGGACAAAATGTTCTACCTCGTCCAGCACTAACCTCGGCAGGTCGATAAAATACATTGGATTTAAGAAACCAAATAGCATTTGAAAGCATCCTTTTGTCTTTGTTTTGCTCATTAATTTAAGATATTACCATCAATTTATATTCCTAGATAGAGACACTGAGATGCACACAAACCCCATTTACTGTATTGTTTGCATGGATGGTCATGTCAGTGTGAATTTGGGTTTGGGGCTAGTGATGCGTGGAGAGCCTCTCGGTCTGACCGCAGATGGAGAGGCTGTTAGTGACACCTGGAGATGGTCCATGCTGGTTAGGTCAGCAGCTCCTCTTATCTTCCAGCTTTCCTCTCCTCTGCCTTGACTCCTAGCTGTCACCACACCCGTTAGATAAGAACTGGTTCAGTACTCATGCAATTTATTGCCAAGTGGCCTTCATTTGAAATCATTTAGGTGTGCAGCAAGTGGAAGACTGGATAAGAGGGAAAGTGGATCGTTAACTGAACTGCAGATCTTGGACAGCGATCTGATCCAGTACATTGATATTTGGGTTTGGTCATACTTTGGCCAAGAAAGAAGATAAAGCTTCAGCGTGTTTTACCCTGATTTTAGAAGGTTTAATATTCCAACCCTAACCCATTGCCAAGAAAACTGTCCTCATGAACTGGAAGTCGAGAAAAAAAATATATATATTGCACATTGGAAAAACGTACTCATCGAATATATATTAATGGAACAACTAACTGCCTCACTCAGAAAACAAACTGCCCAATTTGCACGCACGCACACACACACACACACACACACACACACACACACACACACAAACACACACACACACACACACACACACACACACAAACACTCTCTTTACCTTTCTTAGCGGTTCACCTTCCTTTACATAAAACCAGTCGTCTGAAATATCAATTTACATTTTCTCCAATTAGTATTATTATAATCATTATTATTACATTGTTGAATCTCGTCCTTGTTTTTTATTATCTATTTTTTTATTTTTTGTGACTTCTGTGGATGATAATACATCAGTGGTCTCTCTCAACACTTCTGCTTTATTTCATTTAATACACTGTTTTATTTCATCTTGAACTGCGACATACACACTTATTCTTTTGTTGAATTTTTTTTTATATTACTTCATTTTATTATTATTATTATTATTAGATATGAAACATAGTATTTTTATATATTTTTCTTGTCATTTACATCATTATTTATTTGTTGATTTTTGCTCTTTTTGTGCTCCCTCCTCTGGGTCTGGTGGCCCCTCCCTCTCATGTGTGCTCGCTGAACAGAAAGAAAAGAAAAAGAATAGCTTCGCCTCTCCCTCTCCCTCAATCCTACCCTCAAATCAAATCAAATCAAACGCTCAAACCAACCCCAAAACAGTCAACTACCGCTAAAAACATAATCATTACACAAACTCTCACCTCTCACACCACAACATTGTTCAACATCAACATATTCAACACATACCATACACACTGCTCAACTCCTCAACTCTCTTCTACCTCTCAAGTTCCCCTTACAAAGCACCTTCTCTCCCTCCCCTTCTCTCTTTCTCTCTATCGCTTCTTTCACTTCTTGTATCCTTTCTTAGGTATCTCGTATAGTTTTGTAATGTATTTGCTGGTTGTGTTTGGAAGTTGTTGTCCTGACCTTGTCTGTTTGTTTTTTTTGTGCCTCATTTGTGTCACCAGTTTGTCACTCTATTGCACCTAATAAAAAAAATAAATATATATATATATATTCCAACAGGCATCAAACATGAACAGTATTATGTGGAAGCTGCGACAGCATTATAACACTGGAGTTAAGCATGTGAGGAAATGATTAGATGGTGATGGAGTCAGACTGCACGTAAACGGCACGAGGTGTTGCCTCTTAAGAGTTCATTATACACTTTTTAATAATACAGCGAAGTGAGGATTCAGTCGTTATAGATATACAAAATTACATTATACACTCAACTCATGTTTGACCAGTTCATATGAGCCAATGTCACTTGGTCACTCACAGCAGAGACTTCAGCCTGTAGTGCAGTTCATACAACCATGAATAAACTGATATACTTACATACTTGAATGATCAAATGTATTGTTGTTTCTTGATTTTTTACTACGCTCACCCTCTCTGTCTCTTTCATGGAGTTTGTTGTTCCACAAAATGTCATGAGTAGTATTCCAAACCCTAACATTTTAAGATTAAGCTCTTGTAACTGCACTAGATCTGTTTTTTTTGTTTTTTTTACAGAAATTAGCAGTAACTCATCTTCATACAAAATTAACTTTCAGTATCCGAGTGTGAAAGGAACCCGTTATGTCGGCAGCTATGGCTCAGTTGGTGGAGGCGGTCGCCTCTAAATTGAAAGGTCGGGGTTCGATCCCCAGCTCTTGCAGCAACATGTCCGATGTGTCCCTCAAGTGGACATTCCAGGAACTACTGTTTTTTAGCACTTTCAAAATTTCCCCTTCCACAAATTTTTCAACACCAAAGTTTGCTGCTTGGTTGCGATGTTCATTCTTTCTTTTCTTTGAGTTTGAATGACCAATGGCAAGCAGCATTAGTGCAGTAGCACCAACTTTTAGCATGGGGACATAAATTAGATAACAGCAATTACTGAGCTGAAAGGACAATAGATATCCTTAAGCAGAGAGCACAAACCAAGCAGCAACCTCGGGTGTTTAATAATGAAGCCAATGCAGAAGTGCAAAATCCTGTAGTTCGTCGAGTGTCGGCTTGCAGACCAATTAAGATCATGTGAACATAAATCTTGCATGTCAAATCAAACGACTTAGAGAGTCAGAAATAACTTTGGACTACTGGGTACTACAACCTTCTCTGTCTAGACTGAACTGTCTCTTACAGTTTGTCTTACAGGTGTAGAAAAATGATTGTGAAAAAAATATTTAACAACGAACAAAACACAACAAAGTTTACACTCTTTGATAGCTTATGGATTTATGATGGCTGATTTGACAGGCTGCTGCAGCTCCATCAGTGCACATACTTCCTGCATCAATGACGGGGAATGGAAATTTAGCTGAAAATAGCCTGTAGTCAGTAGGAGCATGACTGTTTGTCATTCAGTGTCTTGTCTGCCAACTTCCTGAGCTGAGTCAACATGGCCACTGTGTTTCACTGCTTGTTGTCCATATCTTCCTGCAGCATTTTTATCCAACTGTGTGCCTGAGTCTTGTATGTATGGCCTTCAGGCCCTGATACACAGGAGAGTCCAGCTATCGTTGTGTACCAGTGAAGAAAAGACTGATGGAGTAAAGCAAAGTAGTAAAAAGAAAGGATCAAGAATAATTCCGTTAATGTGGAACTGGATTTAACTCCACAGCCAAAATAAGTCATCAGAAAAGTACAAATTGATAATTACGTCAAGATTTATCTTTAAAACTCTACCATTTTTGACCAACTGCTTTCCTGACAAAGCATATTCCTAATGTGTTAATGACCTCGACCTTTTCATGTATGTCCACAGAAATGGCTGGTCTAGTGCATTAGCCACTCCAATCAATAGACACAATCAATAGATCAATCACCCATTTTGAGTGAGAATTATTAAACCCTGCACAGTGAACTCATTTTATCCCACAATGCATTGTGTAAAGTAGTGCACAACAAATGGTCACTAACCAAGCAATATATGCCATCGTGCATTTGTGCATCGCTTTGGTCAGAAAGTGACGTTTGCCTGCTCTCATCGATGACAGAAGAGAGGCTTGTGAACACAAAAGCACCAGACCGTAGTCTACATGCGTAAATAAATTAGTATTCTTATATTATTATTTTGTTGAAAGTGATAACAACATTAGTTATCACAGAAAAGAAATGCTGTAATTGATCCCCAGCCTGTGCTGCTGCACATTTTTAATTGGACAGCAGCAATCATGTAACTTCAACATAAGGCAAACTGCGGGTGGTGCCCGACTTGTGTGTGAATGTGTGTGTGTGTTTAGGTGAGCACACTCTATAATCCTCTACAGAGATCTTTCTATGTAGGAAGTAGGGCGTACTGAATGTGTGATTTCCGACGCAGCTACAGCATTTTTGCCAGTGTTCTTTTGGTATAACCAGATGTCAATGTTGACATAATACTTGCATTGAAACAAACTTATGTGTGGGTACCAGTATTAAGTCAGGTTTGGAAAATCCCGCCACAGGAGGACTATAGTCTTAAAATTACCATCCAACTAATCACATGTTTATTGTGTAATTCTGTAGTGGAGGCCATAAACGATTGCTTTTATCAGCAGCTATGCTAACGCAAACAGAAAACCTGGTACAGTCATTATTTAGTTGATTTATTTTGCCATTAAAGGGAGACATTACATCTCAGTTAATTTTCCAAGTTAGACTTAATATGTATAGCATGATTCATTTTACGAGCGCTACAAACTGAAGTTTCTTCGTCTTACCCTAACCCTAACCATATTAACACGGCTCTGATACAGCAGCAACAGTCTTTCTAGCATTTGCCATTGATTAACTTGACACAGCTTACTTTGTTGGATAGCCACTGCTACAAGATTGATTCATCAAGAACACAGGGTTATTCATTTAGACATATTTTTCCTGAATATTTTCAGCTCTGATGCCCCAGTGAACTTTGTAGTTCTTCATTATCTCTGGCTGGTTTAACAGGATTTACATAATGTCAGACTATCAGCCCTTGATTAATGATGGGCTGAATAATAAACCAGTCGCAATTAACCATGATCAATGGTATCTTTGTGAAAAGGCAGAAATCGTTTACAGACACAGAGGTCAGGACAGTCAATACTCTCAGACAGTGTCAGAGGAGACTGTACATCTTATGTTTAAAACATCATTTCTTGTGAATCGACACCCAAAGAAAAGTGGGAGGATGTGATTGGACAGCCGTGACAGCTTGGTAGTAGCCAGTCAAATGAAAAAACATAAACACAGAGGGAAGTTTGCATTGAACCATCAAAGAGTGGGACTGTGAAGAAGAAAAACATGCTTTACTCCAACATAAAAAGGGCCGCTTTATATAGATTTCTGAACACATAATTGGTTCTCCATGCCTTCAGAAAGAGTGGTGGATATTTAAAAAGCCTTCCCCTTCATCTGAATTATTCTCTGAATTAACCATTACATAACCTCGGGACCAGTGTAGTGATTGCAAAGGCAGAACACAGAAAAAGAATCAGCTTCTAATCAGAGTCTCTTTGTATTTGTACACAGCCCGTTTCTACTTGTGTGAAATTAAAGTTCTGTTGTGCATATACTCTAAAGACATGGCATGTTTTGCAGCCCAGAATCCTGCAGTAATGGAATACAAAAAGCCTCCCCCTGCAGCAGCTTCTCCAACCACAGTACATGCCACACTGCTGGTATCCTTATTGGAAACCTCATAATCCAGCCGAGCTCCTGTGTGCCACTGTGGATGTTTCATTATATCTCAGGGCCCATAAAGCTGCAGCAACATTTTCCTATCCAATTATTTTGCCCCTGATTTATCCTTCTTTTGTAAAAACAAACATACCCTACAGTAGAAGGTGGCACAGTTGCATCATTTTCTCCCTCCGTCTACCATTTAATCTCCAGAGTATGACAGGCAGTGTGGAACAGCATCCGAACCCTTTCAGTCGTTTACTGAAGGAAAAATGAAGTGACAGCTTTGCCACAATGCAGGATGCACTCAGTGCCATCTCGTCCTGTCTGCTTAGATCAGGGAAAGGGGAAAGTGATTTCTTTGGAATCACGGTTCAATAATGAAAGCAACTCTGACGATAAACATATTCCCTTTCCCCCACGACAAACAGTTTGAAATGCACTAGTAAACAGAGAGTTTTTCATTTATACCTTTCCTTTTTTGACTCACATTGTTTGACTTGAACTTATTTCTATACTGTAAGCGAAACGTTTTGTGTTTTCCAAGAGTAACAAACAAATATCATGCTTGCTTTACAGACAGCCCTTACATAAGTACGTAATCGCAAGATCAAGGCTCTGCTTTGCAGTAAGCAAACTTAATAAAGGCATCGGATTAGGATTAAAAAAACAAGAGCATTTCAACACCAGCCATCTGCTGCTGTCTTCTCTCTTTCCCCTTTGTCTTGATTAAAAATATAGAGATTTGAGATCCTGATTTGTCACCCATTGAAAATGTTTGTCACATTATGAAACCCCGAACTGTTGAACAGCTGAAACCCTAAATGAATAACGAATGGTAACAAATTTCCCATTCTGTCTTCTCATTTCCGAAAAGGCTTACAGAGTGATGCTACAAAGTGGTGAACATATCCTGTCAAAACTTTTTTAAAATGTTTTCCTGAAAATGAATTGGAAATGTGTATATAATTTTTCAAGAATAATACTGTTCTCTTTTCCAACATCTAATTTGTTGTCTTTGTGCTAATTTCAATGAAATATGGGGTTACAATGATTTGCAAATCATCATATTTTGTTTTCATTTACATTTTACACAACGTCCCATTGGTGTGATAAAAACTATAGGTTCAAACAGATGGCCTTGTCAGCAGTAATGAAACGAGCTTGTACTTGTTATAAATCGGCACTATACAAATAATGATTGATTGATGATTGATTGATTGATTGATTGATTGATTGATTGATTGATTGGTAAATGGCATCATAGGAAATAGGTTGTTTGTCATACTTTCTATTGTTCAACCTTACCAGAGTGGAAACCAAAAGTGGAATAAAGAAGCAGCTCAGAGAAAAATAACTTATACCTACCTGTGGTTGACATCACAACAGCATATAAGATGAGTTCTTAAAGGGTCTTGCATTCGTGTCTTTCAAGTTGTTGTTGAGAGGAAGATTTCACAATCAGAGCCATAGAGTTTTAATAATTTACCAAACTTCAATGTGGCAGTCTTCTTCAGTGTATCGTGGTATCTTTAGGGAATTTCCAAATACAAGACTTGTCTTGTCAAACGTTGGTAAATTATTGAGACTTTTTTCCATAGCGACGAGTGTGCAGCTATTTTTCCCCAAATCATTTTTCTTACTGTGGTCAGCTTCTTTCCAACACTGGTGTACTCCCCTCCTATTCCTTTCATTTTTCTGTTGCCATATTGGTTTCAAAATAGGCCAATCTGTTCCCCCCTGGATAAATAAATGCAGTAAGAATGGGGCTTTAGTTTCATTTATGTGTCCCAGTAAGCCATGCCATTGATCCAGTGTACATAATAGCAGCTCTCTGGGAATGGCACTCCTAAATGGAATGCAGCCATTTGTTGCGTAATAAATTACACCTGGATTTTTTTATGCTTTGGCATCAAAAGGCTTATTATCCACACTGAAATACAATTTATAAAGGTTATGTCTGCATTGGACATTTCATTTTAAACTTGTATGTTTGAACCAGATTCCCCTGACCTTAAGAGACGCAGAGAGTAGTAATGACATTATGTAGAGGCAGATGTTGGATCCATCTGTGAATAATGGAACAATGAGACTCTTTGACATCAGACTTTGAATATTCACATCAAGCTGAATTATTACATAGCGCAATATTTCAGTCCACATGAATAAGTCACAAATATATCAATGGACAAAATCTGATAGAGATCATCAATTAAGCTCTTGATTAGCGCATTTCCTGCTAAGATGCTAATCTGATCTTTGAGTGTAAGAGCTCAGGAAATTCTGACTGGCAACAAGAAAGCTGAAAGGAGGACCCAATTTTACAAACATGAAATGATTTTTGGCCTTTCCATGAATTGTTTGTTTTACTCATAGCTGAGATGAATTACATGGTGAATAAATCCAAAACATTTAAGGATAGTGTAATAGAAATAAGTCTATTGAAATGAATAGAATAAACATCAATGTCTTCAATCCATTGTGGGTCTCATGCGGTTTCCAGTTTAATGTTTGACAGGTGGTCTTTTAAGTACTGGTAGGTCTATCTCTAGTTTCTCTCCTTTGGTTGTGTTGGATAGAAAACGGAATAATCAAAAATACAAATTGTTAGGATAAAAAGTAGTGTAGAAAAAAACATCAAAACATTTTTTTGGGCCAATTCAGTGTGCATCACTAAAACATGACAAAATGATATGAGAGCTTTGTTAGCAAAGAAAGATACTTTATACAGAAGATTGCTAAATGACAGGAGATATAAATGTTATACCGGGGGTGTCCTGCAGAAATATTCACTTTTAAAACAGTTGCAATTTTCTTCCCTTAGTAGTTCAGACACTACAACTCCATATGAAACAAGAGAGGGCATGCTTTGCTGTCTTTTGAAAGTTATTCCTCATAAAGCAGACTTTCCGCCTTCAGTCGAGGGCTTTTGGGTCTTTGTTATAAAGGGCAGTTGAAGAGAGACAGGAAATCTTGGGATAGTGTGGGGGATGACATGCGGCAAACAGTATGTAAGTATCATCCTCTGGTGTTGAAAAATGATCCAATGCGGAAGTGCAAATAACTGCAGTTCCTCCTTTAGGCCGTGTTCACATTTTACTTATTTTTTCAGAAAAAAAAGCGCTGACTTCAGCTTCTTTTGAGCGCTTCTGCGCGAGTGTTCTGTAACCTTAACAACGGGATCTAGCCTGGAGGTGAGAAAATAAAATGATTTGCTGTACTTCTTTCTTCAGTCAGCTTCCCAATTGGCTATCCTTTCGTTCATATGACAATTCACAAAGTGCATGTTCGGCTGTCCTCAGGGTTCTCCTCAAACAACAGGAGATCAGTTGGAGAATATTATTCATTTTTAATATGTATGATTTGCAATTGGGTGCTCAAGATGTCCCTCCCAGCAGATCGGATCACTCCTAACACATCATACATCACAGAAAAATCAGCCAAATTAATCTTTTCAAAAAATAATCTTTAGAAACATTCCTAATTTGGGACTTTGCTTGGGAATGCTTGAAGTGGGGAGTCAGACCCATAATCGGGTTGATTATCTTGTAGTGTATACCAATCCGTTTGGTTAAAAAAGTTCACAATACAAAAGCATCACAAAAGATTCTTAAAGCAGTGCAGGAGCAGAGCAACTAAGAATGTACCAATATTGTGATTGTTATTTCTTTTATTCTTTCCTCATTAAAAAAACAATAGCTTTAATGCATTCATGCAATCCTTTATGATTCAGGAACACAAACTAGAACAGAAGATAAGTTTGTCCGATTCCATATAGTGTGAGCTTGATGTATCCATACTCTATTCCAAAACAGAATATTTTAATACATTTTAAACTTTCCCTGGTTCTTTGTGCCTTCAGGCTGTCCACTAAGTCTGATTGTATTCGAATGTAATGATGTGCAAATCCTGCTGTCTCTTGGGAAACTAATGAAGCTGTATGTGAATATAAACATATCTTCTGAGGGCTCTGACAAGAGAAACTACAAGCCTTATGCCCCCCGGGGAGAAAATGACTGTTTTTTCTTGAAATATCTTCATCTCACGTACAACAAAAAATGCACAGACCTAAGCTAAGAGTCAGTCCAGCACATAAAATATAGATGAACCTTTTTTAATAGCAGTAGTATTTTCTTAGCACAAAGTCTCTGGTGCTTTCTGTGCAAGTAGTGCTGCTTGATCAGAGGCCAACAAGCCAATTGTAACCATTATCTCAAATCACCCGTTTAGAAAAAACAAAAGTAATCTGTGAGGAATTAGCATTAGACATTTGGTGCTGTACACTGCATAACTAAAGCATGAGGGAATTATCTCTCATTATGTAAGCCATAAAATCATGCTGCACATATCACTTTCCAATCCCCGTATCCCATAACAGAGACTTCCATACGCAGCTGCTCTCATTACTGCTGCTACTTTCTGCCAACACTTCTTCTCTGCTCTGTTAACACAACCAGATACACCAAGATGAAGACGGCCACTAACATTTACATCTTCAACTTGGCCCTCGCCGACGCCCTGGCCACCAGCACGCTGCCATTCCAGAGTGCCAAATACCTCATGAACACCTGGCCGTTTGGAGAAATCCTGTGCAAGCTCATAATTGCCATCGATTACTACAACATGTTCACAAGCATCTTCACCCTCACCATGATGAGCGTGGACCGCTACATCGCTGTGTGCCACCCGGTCAGGGCGCTGGAGTTCCGCACGCCCGTCAAGGCCAAGATGATCAACGTGCTCATCTGGGTCCTGTCCTCAGCGATTGGGGTGCCTATTATGTTCATGGCTGTGACCAAAGTGTCAGATAATGGTGAGACAGAGCTTTTTTTTCTGCTTTTCAATCTTTCATTATTTATTCAAGGCTTAGTTTGTTGTAAATATCTGTTCCAGAACTAGCAGGACTACCCATAGTTGAATCTGTATGGCTCATTTTTCGTACAAGAAAAGACCTTCGACAGGCTTTGATCAGCGTAATTAGATTTTATTATGCCAAGATTCTGGTTTTTCATCAGAGTTTCCATAGGACAAAAAGGAAAATCAAGTAAAATGTTGATGGTGAATTGAGTTGCAGCCTCGCATCAGACAGACATTGAGGATTCACAAAGCCAGAGAAATAGCGTTTGGAACACTTAGACCCCTGAAACCACAAACCCTCCATTGAAACCCCAAATAATACTGTTTTTATACTACTCTCTTTTTATTTGTAGTTCAGAGTTCTTACTTTGAAGGTAAATGCATGAATGACTAGAGTTTTAAAATCTCCTATGTCTCTTTGGTGTGTTTTGTGATGCATATGTTTTGTCTTGATTATTTCAAATGATCAAGCTTATCTACTTTTAAAGTAATCCTTGAAAACTCAAAACACTATTCTAATGAATCCTTGAAAATTAAACGATGTTGTCCTGCCCGGATCACTGACTCAGAAAAACTAACCCAACGTCCAAATGTATTATGTCTATGTTCATCAAAATCTCCCTTAAAGTGATAGTTCAGTGTTTTTGTAGTTGTATTGTCAACAGTAACTATAATACCCTCAAGAAATGTTGGCCAGCTCAGCCCTTCTTTTGAGAAAATGGCAGGAGTACAGGAAAGGAAGCTAGGCTATACATTGTAGCAGACTGGTACGTTTGTTCCACTTAGTTTAAAAAAAAAGTTAAATACCAACGTTGGGGTTAATGTCAGTAAATTGAAGAAATTACAGTGCTTTACTTTTCCACTAACAACCACCTTTGTTTTTGTTGTGTGCATACATAACTGCAGCAGGAGACAATTAACGGATTACTTTAAGTTAAATTAGCTTTAAAGAGGACATATTGTCGCCCTTTTCCACCTTTTCAAACAGTCCCCCTGTGGTCTAAATGAAATGTCTGTGCTGAGCTTTGGTCAAAATATAACATGAATCAAGCACCAGAGGAGGTTTGTGACCCTGTATAAACCAGCTCTCTCAGAACACTCCATTTTGGTGTGTGTGTTTCTCTTTAAATACAATGAGCACCCCCTGAATTTTCACTCCTCTGTAGCGAGAATAAAAATGGCGGACCTGCGCAAAAGTTTTGTTCTAGGCTGGGGGGAAGTCCATGGGTGGAGATATCAGGGTAGAGGAGGGTATTTTTTTTTTTTTTTTTACCAGAATCCCACTGTGACATCACAAGTTGAGCAAATTTGAAATGGAGCATTTTTCTCTGTGTTGCGAGACTTATGCAGACCACAAACAAAGGACTAGATGGATTTATTTCATATTTTGTGGGTCAGTAGACAAATATATGTTCAAAAACACTGTCAAAGTGGATTTTTCATAATACAGTATGTCCCCTTTATACAAAATTCACTAATTATTCACTAATTCAGGACTTCCAGTGTAGCCAGAAGATATCCAGATTACTGATATTAGATATCTGTCAGGACAGGCCCATGGGTCTATGGTTTCTGCCAACATTTGATTAAGTTTTACCGCTTGCTGTAGCAAAGTGCTCGCTAATCAAATACTACCAATGGAATCATCTAGAGCAGAGCCTTAATGTTATCTTTCATTAAATAACTTTTGTTGTGATTGGGCGCAATATAAGTAATTCAGTCTGATATCTCATTTTTCTAAAGCCTTGAAATGTTTATTGCAGCAACAAAACATTTGTTACATGCAGGGATTTGAGGAGTGATAAGGAAATATCTTTAACCCTCCAGAGCGAATGCTGGAGTGGTGTTGGGACTAAAGAGTGAAGCACTGGTGCAGGGCATAGCCGGCAATGACAGAGCAGAGAGAGAGAGAGAGCAGAAATCTTGCAGCCTAAACCGCCAAAGTGGGTGGACGAATGTGTCAGGAAATTGTGGAGGATGACGCAGTGTGTCAGTGTGAAATCAGTGCCGCTCAAGTTGATTGAACTAGCTCACAGGCATTGCTTCATATAGAAGCTTTTTAAAAGATGTTTGGGCCAAGCTGCAACCTCCGGTCTCAAAGAATTAAGAGGCTTAAAACGCACCTCAGCTCCAGCTCTCAGCCTGTCATTAGGTTGACAAAAAGTTTGGGTGAGACTGGATTTCCAGCATGGCGGCTGCTGCCAATGAGCCTCCGGAACCCCCTGCCGCAACAGATGGCTGACGTCACTCAGGTTTCGTCCATTAATATTTACAGTCTGTGGTTTGGGCTGACAGAAAGCCCTCGTACATTAGCCTTGGATTGTTAAAACCACAGCCAATGAAAAACACTGTAAAACATAATGCTTTCTTTAAAGTCTTTCATTAGCACAGCTGCAAAAACTGTAGTATTTTGGTTTCTTGCAATCTTTTGTGTGTACAGATATTTTTTGTCTTAGGCCCTTGTTAAAGAAACAAGTATCTGTCCAAACAAGCTTGTTACCGTAACCCTAAGTATTTCTTATTCTATCTTCCTTCTCTCCAGGTAAAACCATGTGCATGCTGAAGTTCCCAGACCCTGACTGGTACTGGGACACAGTGACAAAGATCTGCGTCTTCATCTTTGCTTTTGTGGTTCCTGTGATGGTGATCACCATATGTTACGGCCTGATGATCCTGCGCCTGAGGAGCGTCCGACTGCTTTCAGGGTCCAAGGAGAAAGACCGCAACATGCGCCGAATTACCCGCATGGTCCTGGTGGTGGTTGCTGCCTTCATCATCTGCTGGACCCCAATCCACATCTTCATCATCGTGAAGACCATGGTAGAGATTGACAGCAGGAACCCCTTCGTTATTGCGAGCTGGCATCTGTGCATCGCCTTGGGCTATACCAACAGCAGCCTCAATCCTGTCCTTTATGCATTTTTGGATGAAAACTTTAAGAGATGCTTCAGGGATTTCTGCCTTCCATGCAGGACCCGCGTGGAGCAGCACAGTCTGGCCAGAGGCCGCAACAACACCAGGGAGCCTGTGTCCGTCTGTGCTCCGTCAGAAGCAGGGAAGAAGCCAGCATGACTAGGCATGGACCGGGTCCCCCACAGCTCTCGCTCGAGGAGGATCCAGCAAGATCTGCAATCTGAGGTCACCCAGATCTCCACAACAGAGTTTTGAAAAACCTTTATGACAAAAAAAAAAGTTTCAAGAATATGAGTCTGCAAGTTCTTTCTGATTGGGCTAATAAAAAGGACTTTCAAAGGAATGGCTAAAGGTAATGGAAACTACGTTTGATGCTGCTCTTTTCCATGAGAGTCCTGATAACAAAGTGGAATCTTTGATCTCGCGGGACATGTGACGTCTTACAAAGGCAGTGGCAGAACAAGAGAAAGAGAAAGTCCAAATTCTAAAGCAGGAATATGAAACCAAAAGTATCCAGCTCATTTGTCTGGCCAAAGCACCTCACTACGAGAGTACTGGACTTTTTTGATGATGATAAAAGGACAAAGAACCATCTGCAGGCATCTGTCTTGTCAAGCAGTGAATGCAGCACTCAGACTCCATCCTTCAGATTGAATTGAAAAATAAAAAGACATGTGGAGAGAGTGACAAAGTTGCAACAAAAGGAAGAAGTGGTTTACAACAAATGTTCAGAACTTCTTCAAAAGGAAACTCGCCTATTTATTCAGAGTAACAACTGAGATTGTATCAACTTGTAACATCATCACCAGAGAGATGTATCTTTTATATCAACGTGAAACTAACAAGCCTTTCAGAGCAGAACCACACCACCTTTACCCACCGACAGCTGGATGATGAATTGTGGCATAGTATTTTTTCAAAACAATGCCAACCAATCTATACATGGAGCATAATGCATGAGCTACACTTAACGTGATTCAGCCGTCTTTTGCAGCCAAAATGAATTCGCCTTACATCTTGTCCCTGAGCGATGGATGTCCCGTCGCACGTTCTCATGCTCACTGTGATCGTCATCTGATTAACATTTAATTGTCTGCACCACAACAGAGGTGTGGTGCTTTGTATATATATTGAGGAATTAGGGCTCGATGTTCCATGGATTGAAACATGCGTGTTGTAAATCAGATGAAATCCTGTTCAAGCCTCTTTTGTAGGGGGTTTGTGTCAGATGGAAAATCCAGAATATTCTCAAACCACTCAACCTTTTTTTCATGTACGGACTTCCTCTCTGCTCCCCTACTTGAGAGAATAGGGGACTTGCAGAGAGCCTCTGAGCAGAATCACTAAAGAGATGAACCTGCTACTGAAGAGTTCCATTGGCAGCCTCAACACTCCCCCTCATCAGCCCATCGTTCAATACAGATAGAAAGTCAAAGAACACCTCTTCATCGCTGTGCAACTGGAGGCGCAAGGGCGTCCAGGTGTCAACAAACTGCTTCAAGGAGATTATTGATCTGCATGTAAAACGAGTGAAGCGCCTGTCATCTGTCACACTGAATATCGGTGTCACATTTAAGACACACTGAGTGGCATGAACCAGAAGAGTCATTTGTCCTGGGTCATTTATTTACTCTGACTGATCATGAAATCAATCAGATTGGAGACATCAATCAATGGACGCTGTCTTACTTTGCATACCAGATGAGACATGGCAGAGGTAATAATGTGCAGTTTATCAGGATTTGTTCTATGTGTTGACTTGCTGTCAAAATGTGCCACAGTTAGGATTAATGTTAAAATAGCGTTTTGAATAATGTGGTATGGATAAAACACAGGAGGGTGTAAGGATAAAGGGTATGTTGTACAGTTTCTTGAGCTATTCTGTGCGACATAAAACAACATGACTTTAAATATGAACGTTCAAAGAAAAAGTCAATAAATATGAATTTGTAGATAGTATATAAAGCTTTTGCATTTGAACAAAATTTAGCTCCAGCCACAGTAACCAAGTCCTTAAGGTGTGCCTGTTAGCTTTTGCGCTATCTTTATATGTTTTGGATTTTAATATTTTTATCACAATGCTTTGAACTCATGTGGCTCGAATGAAAAAGGAAAAACAAAGAAACAAGGGAAGAGAGACAACAATCCAGTTCTTACAAATGGATTTGTGCTCGGTTTACATATTCATCAATTTGCTTGTGGGTTGATTGCCGTTACCGTCTGAACCAAGCATCAAGAAAATAAGTATTGACTATCTGTGTGCAGTAAAAGGAAAAAAAAATCAATTTTTGCAGCATGCAAATGTGTGCTGCATCTCTGCTGTTGAACATAATATCTTTACGCTCCCATCATTTTTTTTTTGAAATCATGTTATTCATGGCAAGAATGTCAGAAATGTACAGAATACGTTTTTCATGAGAAACAATGACAAGGGTGTGCAAGTTAATATTTGAACTAATAAACATCCAAAAGCAAAAGCTGATTGGTTCTCATAAATTGCAACATAGAAAATGTAATAAAAACAATTGAATTCAGTGTTTGAATAAAGAGTGAGGATGACTTAGACCATTTTCATCTTCCCATCACGTGGAATAAACCATGTTTCCTTGTTTATTTTTCATCAGCCTGTATTTACAGTTTTGCCCAGATTGATGATACTTTGTAACGTTTCTGGATGTTTAATACAGTCAGTTACACAAAAAATATTCTTATTGTTGCATTTTTTTCTTCAATGTTCAATTGGATTGAAAGCTCAGATCCATTTTTTGGGGGGGAGGGGGGCTTTCATATCACTTGGCAGTATCAGATTCCTGTGTGAACTGGCTCGCATGCGCAAAAGAACGACAACAAAGAAGTCACATGCAATATGGTGTTTTTCAAAAGTAAACTGAAAGCATGCTTCACGGTTTGCTCCGTCAGATGGCGCCCGACCTGCCCCACTGGGTCCGTTTCTGGAATTTGTGAGCACAGAGTGGAGCCACGATCAGCTGTACACCAATCACAGGAGAACAAGAAGATCACGCGGGAAATAAAGAGAAAAACGTGCAAACAACATGTTGCTTTGTCCTTCTGAGGTTGGTTTGTTGTTCATTTGGTGCCTGTTTTGACTTAATGTTGATAAAGTGATGGAAAATATCACGGTGAGTCCGTATATTGTGTTTTATTTTGAAATTGACTGGGTGATCTGTGCGTTTCCTTGTCGGACTTCCTGTCAGGGTTGCTCTATTCTGTCCAGCGTGACGCGTACTTGCATGTGTGCTTGTTTAAGTATGTTGCTAATGGCACACTAACAACCAGGTTAGCATGCGGTATGTATCTTTTAAATATGTAGAAGACGTGGCCTCCTGACACAGCCTATGACTAGTGTCAGTAAAGAGTGACGTCACAGTCTGATCAGCGAAACCGGATTTGGGACCAGATATGAGGTTTACCCAAATCTGCTTTGAAATGAGACTTGTGCTGTTTAAACTGTCTTTAAATCAACAGATCCGAGTCACATATGAGCCAAAAATCTGATTAGGGTCACTTTTGTTTTCAGTGTGAGCGTAGAAACATTTAGTAATATTTCAACACTCTGTTGTTGACAATAACAAAGAAGCAGAGGAATCCAGGTGTTACAGTTAAATACTGACAGGCCAATAATATCCTCATGGCCTAAAGGATTTTTTTAGCTAAATGACCTAAATGAGCACAACCTCTGACCTTTGCTGTCAGAACATTAACAGGCTGTATTCCATTGACTTGTTATATTATGTGGCTCTGGCTTTGCTGCAGGGTGTTCGTCCATTCCTGACAATGGACACCCACTTAGTAAATCAGGAGAAATCATGTGATCATTGTTCTTACTCAGTGAGCTGTTTATACAGTTTAGTGTTGGCCTGTGTCAAAAATGATAAACCAGGGAAACACGATGCAGTTTTAAATCTATTGCAACATATTAATGACCTCTGAAAGCTAAGGGCAGCAAGCTGCAAGAAAAACACTGCCCCTTTTATTTCATTACATAGGATACCATTTACACTGCATTCACTATTCAACTCAAAACAGTTCTGACCTTAAATTAGATCATGTAACATCTTAAAGTGGAGTTTGGGAGACTTTTTACGTCTAGATAGATAGCTATAGTCTCACAGGAATTTAAGCTTTTTTAAACATTTTTGTACTTAATTTTAACTACTTGACTTAATTTCAACACATTTTAAAAAATAATCCTCTTCAGCTTTCTGGCTTATTTCAGAACCAAAACGTCATTATGAGCTGAGCAGACGACAAATCTTTCCTGTTGCCATGCCGCATTGTAAGATTTGTTCTGTGCAACGTTTTCCACTGCACAAGAGCCTTATAAGATGGAGCTAGTCAGACCCTCAGGTGTTGACAGGGAAGCTAGGATATTACTTGGTAATAAGTTGATTTAATTTCAGAATACAGAAAACACAATTGGTTGGGGGGAGGGGGGGGGTTGATTGCCATGGTATAAGTGGGATAACATCCCAGGAGATGTCCATAATCAGGAATTGATGGACTCTGCAGCGGCAACCGCCAGACCAAATTGTGTCCTCCAAGATATCAATTAATTCCTCATGTTCAAGCCCTCGGGCATTATCACCTATGTAACGTTTCACAGCTCATTACTTTACACGTCTTCTCCCTGACAACTCCCTGATACTAAACAATCAATCACTCTATTGTCAGCACACAGCTCACAATCACACCTTCATTAGTGTTCATCTATTTGCAGTGTATTACTGGTCCTCCACCTGACAAAATATCATTTGGAAACAACTTACAGAAGTACAGAAACTGGAGACAGGTGACTAAATACTAATAACAACTTAAACCACAAACAATATAACGAAAGCCTCACTATACTCTTCAAACATACGGTTGAACCAAAGACAGTCAGGAGCAGCATCATTTCAACAACTTAGTTTATCTTAAAGCTCCTGTGAGGATTTTTTGGTTTATGGTGATTCAGGCTCCCTCTGTGGATAACGTGGTGCTTCTTTTTGCTGATCTTGTCCTTTACATGTGTAAGTAGTGTTTTGTTCTAAGCAACAAGGAATAACTTTATGGAAATATAGTGCTTTCACACATGCACAAAACTCCTGAAGACCTCCCCCCAAAGTTTTTCGGGGAGAGTTGCATGTGTAATTTAAAACAAAGGTACCCCTGGAGGCGTCCATGTTGCTTTTCCCACTCGTAACTGGATAGCAGTTGTGAAGTCTTTCCCAGCTCCATCTTCAAACTTCTGAGGTAAACCAAACGCTCCGTTAGATTCCCTTCCATTTTGCCGGCGTCCCTCAACCAGGAAGTATATGTATTCACATAAGAAATAGACCAGTATGATTGCAAACCCATTATAATGACTATTGACGGGCGCTGACCGACCTCCAGGCATAATTAAAAGTCTCAATATTTAGAGGGGGATGTGCCCAGGTCGCCCATTGTAACAAACCGCTAATGGACTGTCATGTGTTAAACCCAAACAGCTTCAAGGATTGGAAAATTGCTTTTATTTTACCACATCTTTGCAATAGAAAAATCTTGGAGATTTTGCACCAAACTGTTTCTTTATAACAAAATTACTACAATGAATTTTGTGGGCAGCATTTTTTGACAAAAGCAAAGCTGTTTTTAAATGTGAGGATATATGGAAGGGACAATGTATAGTGAGTGGTTTTTCATCCAAGAATCTAACCTAGATAGGGTTGTCTTTGTTATAACAACCTGCTCACTTTTCATTTTCCCACTGATATTAATCACATTATACTGAACATTTCCTCTGACGCTGAAGTGAGACCAGATGAACAGATCCGCATGAATCGGCGCAGCACCCTGACTGGCTTATTTTCTGCCCCTTCATTGTCGGAGTTTGTGGACATTTTCTTTTCTGTTCTCCAGTCTTTAAACACCACCGTATCCCAAACCGCGTTTCATGGCCTGTTTAGGCTTCTTCATGAGTTCAGTTCTTTTTATTTCTCCGTCATAGTCTTCAGTTTTAACATCTTGTCACCTCTTTTCACTGAGGTTATCGTCTCCTTCCTCTTCCCACAGTAAACCCAGAAAATTAACCGGAATTCTTTCCAAAGATTAATATGACCACAGTTAGTCCACCAGAGTCTGTTTCAGGAGCCGTATCCATAGCAACCATATGCTTTTCTTAGTATTGGATTATTCTTATTCAAGTTTTGCCAGCAAGGGATGGATGACCGTTACTATGCTGATAGGCCAATCAGAATGAAGTATAACACAGCAATGTAATCATTTGTTTTTAATAAGTAGCTTGTGTGTGGAGGATTTTTTCTTACGTTGAACAGTAAAGTATTTTTCTGTCAGCAAGCTGAAGTTGTTCTCTTTTTTTTTTAATGTATTAAAGTTTAATGAAGCCCTGTGGTTGACGGGCGACCGGTCCAGAGTGTACCCCGCCTCTCGCCCAGTGACAGCAGCTGGGATCTTCTCCAGCCCCCTGTGACCCCAAACAGGAAAAGGGGTACAGATAAGGGATGGATGGATGGAAGTTTAATGATCTGGCTGGACATAATGTTCTAGCGTTACACTGTTTATCCATTACTGGTTAGCAATTATTTTCTGTATGACCGCACAAGTTAGGGGGGATCCATGTATGCTGAACAAATTGAATGTTCTACCTGTGTTGCTGTAGGGCTCATGTTTCTGTTTGATATTTAATCCTCTTTCCTTGTTCCTCCTCTCATGTGCTTCTATTTGTACTTTTAGAATTAACCTGGCATTATTGTTGTTACTCTTTGTTTCTATTTGATATTTGAAACCGTGAACACCACTGTAACCTGAAGACAGAAAAGCCTTTGTGACTACAAACAGCTGTATCTGTGTAAAATTAGACTTTGTTGTGTATCTCCTGCTGTGCTGATCATTCTTTGACGATTGATTTTTATGTTATTAACATTTTGCTTTGGAGCTTCTTCTGGTGCCTCTGTCAGAAACTATAAACCATCCTGCAGCAGCTGTGTTAAAGGCCTGAAACTGATTGTTGGCAAAAAAAAAAAGAAAAAGAAAATAAAATTTAGCTGAGAAAAAACTACATGAGCTCCATTTCTTTTGGTTACTTGGAAACAAGGAAATTGAGTAGCATAATATTTTCTGTCAAATGATTGGGATCATAATAGAATAATCCATCTTCATGACCACGATTCAATGAGAAAAAGTGGAGGGTGCTTCAAAATAGACCATCATGACATTGAACGGCAAAATACATTTCCACCCGTGCTTAGATAAACGCTGAGGAGATGGCTGAAGGCTGCCCTGAATCAAACTGTGTGCTACCCACCACTATCAGAAAATTAAACATCCAACTCTGCATTTCCTCTTCAAATTTAGACCAGCATCCTGCGGTCGCCATGGAGACTGGAAGCACCACCACATCCACAGCGTGCTGAAGTGAAAGAGCTGACAAATTTCTATTTAATTATGGAGGTTTCCTTCCCAAGCAGCCACTTATCAATTACCCTCGTTGCTCTATCCACAACAACAGAGAAGCCTCCCCACAGATTAACCGAGGCCTGGCCACTTTAACTACTGAGGGGAAGGCTCATGTCCCTGACCTGATATCCAGCAGCAGTTCAATATATAATATCTAATATGCAGCATGCTGTGCTGCAGCTGTAGCTTTAATTTGAACCCTGTAGATCTCACTGAACAATCCTGTCTCCTAGAAATACATATCCTGCTAAATTAAGACAGATACTATTTCCTCAGAGGAACCAAACGCTACCTGAGTTTTGTATGTTTGGCACTAACTTGGCCTAAGTTAATCCCTGTCTTTTTCTATTATTGAACAAGACGAGCCACTGCCAAGCCTGACATTAGCTTGCTGGAGACTTTAAAACCAAATATTAGCTTGTTTCTTCCGAATAAAAGTTACAGAATGTTGTGTACCCACTAATATTAAATCAAGAGATTAAATTATCATTTGTAGTGAAAAATTGAATCATGGAAAGATAAATCCTCCTGCACAATTTTGCCCTAAGGTCGTCCAAAATGAGCATGGAGATGAGAAACATTGTGCAGAGGTTGTAGATCAGTGAAGGGAACTTTTTAATGACACAAGCAGAGGCACTGTTCGTCAACAGGCAAGGCAGGCAACGGCTTGGAGCTGACAAACTTGAAACCAAAGCAGTGGCCCAAAATGCGCAATTTTTTGCAGTGACAGTAGAAAACCTCCCTAAGTGGGCCCCGTCTGACAGCACTCGCCTTCGTTGCCCTGCTAAGCGTCGCAAGAGTTATTGCTGTGAAAATCAGTGAAAGTCAACCAAGAAAGATTAAGAGCAATTATCCGTCTATAGGAGAGAAGAAAATAAAGAGGAAAAAGAGGAAGAGGAGTAAGCGTCGGGACACTGGCAGACATGAAGGTGAGGAACACATGATGGAGGGCCCCCAAATTGTTTTTGCCAAAGGTCCCAACAGACTCTAGAATTGCCACTGGACACACGCCTCTGAGGCTCTTCTTATGATGCACAGAGGATCTCCCACTGAAGTGAAAACCCTTTAAAGTTGCATTTCTTCAACAACATTTCAGCTGTGTTGTATGAGAACACAAATTTAAAAAGACTTACCCTTCCCTCTTTTGTGTCGTCCATTTTTCAGGATTTCTTTTTTTTTTTCTTGGTTATTGACCAATAAAGATTTCTGTGTTTAAAGGGACTTTGTCTATAGGACGAAGGTCCAAGGATTTTTTTTGTCTGGCAGTTTAAATCCCATAAGTGTCAAACTTTGTCTAGTCAGGCATCATTTGTTCTTGGAACATCTCCTTAACTTGTTTCATTAAAATACCTTTTCAGCGTCATTCTTTTGCTTAATTGACCCCATTACTCCAAAGAATCCAAACGATGAGTATACATTCATTCCATCATTTTCACCAGGATTTCAATGTTGGATAGGCACAAGTTAGGCTGGCTACAACAGCTCCTTCACTACACACTGACTCACACATGTTACAGGAGAGGTGAGAAGTTAGCCTTTGCAGCATTTTCTGAGTTATTATTGTTTTTTGATCTGAAACATTTAATTACTCCATGATTCAAGTATTTCTTTTTAATATTAAAAGTTTCCGTATTATACTCATTTTCACCTTTCATGTTGTCAGTCTGTGAAACCTATGATGTAGATTTTCATGATTTGCAGTTCAAAAAACTCCTCGATAATCTTATGCTGGCGTCTGTAATAACCCTCATTTCAGCCTCTGCATGAATGAGTTAGTTTCAGCTGCTGTCTCCCCACATGCCCACCTTCTTCTGATTGGCCAGCTCTCTGGAAGACTTCTCGGAGGCAGAACGCTGCAGGGCTGCCAGAGGAGGGCTGCTTTCCAGTGCTGGAGGAGGTTAAAACTAAAAAAAAAATTACCATTATTACTCACACTGTTACTACAAATTTATCTTAGTCATTGTTGATGTCTTTGCTTCTTTGTTTGTCCTTTTCCTTCTTTCCGCATCTCCGTCTATCCCATTTTTCAGGCTCAACACAGTTTTGGCAGATGGCTGTTCATCAAGAGTCTGGTTTTGCCCAACAACAGTCCATTTAGCACACTTTGCAGGCTTATCCTGGGATTATTCCTACATACGTTTACCTCATGATCTGGACTTTGCCCATGCTTGGCATCCATCATTGTAACACTACAGGTGAGTTTTAACATGGGGATCAGCATAATAGGTCAATTTAAAATCTTAATCAAAATGATGGACTGTCAGACCAACATTTCCAGAGCCACACAACCACCATAAAAAATGACTGTACACCTAGCAGAGGCCTCAATCTCAACAAAAGTATGTTATTTGTATAAAGATGTCATTATATACAATTTATTTATATGTACTGTATGTTTATAAAAACTTCTCGTTTTTTTTAATCTTTCTCAAGTCTCAGGAATTGCACTGTGTGCTTTTAGTTGGAGCTGAGCAAATAACTGCGAGATGGCACACAAAGCACAGCAATTATTGTTTGAAAGTGGGCCTTTCAGTTCAAAATATCTGTGGAGAGCAGGCTAATGGAAATGGATGAAGATCGAGCCCTTGAGTCTAAAAGCCTTCCAGAAACATTTATTAGCTGTAGGTAAGTGCCTGTGAGCTTCAGAACTTGTAAAAAAGACATTGATTACATGCAGCATGGGTGACATTATGCTCTCTTCACTTTGTAGAGATGATAAAGAAGTTTGGCTGAGAGAAGAAAGAGTGCGGTATTAGCAAAACGGCAAGTGTTCGAGGATTATAGAAGGCCTTAAAGTCATGAATAATGGATGTCCAATGTATGTGTGGAGAATAAGAATACAGTCGAGCACAAACAATGAAATTCAGACATCTTATCCCAGTATTCTCTCAGTATACCCCTACAGTATAAAACAACATTATACTCTCTACTACTAAGTCTTACATTTTCACATGATGTAATTGGATAGTAAACAACACAAAAATTACATAAGAACAGAAGAGATATATATATTAACATAAGCAATAAAAACTCATGTATTATACCTTGATAACCCTACTGTTATATAATTGAAGACAAGACTGTGGATAGAGTACAAATTGGGGGGCGAGAGAGAGAGAGCGGGAAATAATATGCAGGAAAGGATGCCTGAGGATTTATTTGAATCATAGACTATATATAAATGGACGAAGCCTGAGTGAATTTACCCATCTGTTATACAAATGATACCACGTCAATCAAAGCCCACTACACAAGTCAAAAGTATAGCAATTTTGAATACCTATATATATATATATTTATGTATATGTAGGTGTGAAAAACAAGGTGTCACACTAGAGGACATTTTTTATCACACCAAAGGATGTCTGTGTCAGTTTGTGAGCTTGTTATCTCTTGCAGTAACTAAGCAAGACACTTTTGTATAATTATTCATAGTACTGAAGCAACAATTTCCTCCAGCGTCTTGGTTTGCGCACATCCTCGAAGTGCGTCATGGATGCAAGATGCAGTATACTAAGGATAGGGTCAGATTAGGGGCAGAGGGTTGGTGACGGAGTCAGCACAGCAGCAGGGACAACAAAGGCAAAAAAGTCTGAAGACACAGATAAATCAAGTCCGTGGTTCTCCTCATCTGAGGGATGTGTCATTGTCACTGCACAGCCACATGTACACACCTGTGAAAGTAGCTGGAACCAGTAAGTTCCATTTTAGAAGACGACGTGGAAACCTGTAAAACTAAAGAGAACAAGAACGTTGTCTCGGTTCAACGAGTCACCCTGTAAACTGGTGACTTTCAGCTCAAAGTGTCTGTGGCTGCATTTGTATTTGATTATTTAATTAAATGCTCTTTCATTGTATGCTTCTGAACTTGTCGAAACACTTTGAAAACATTTTGTGCTATACAGATAGTTATCATTAAATACATGTGTGATGAGTATACTTTGGCTTTATAATGAAAAACTGAAAACTTCTTAAACTGAAACACCAGGAACATGCGTCTCATAAAGTCATACATACAATTACGTTAATGACGCAGCTGGTTCCGTATGCAAATGCAAGGTTACACAGCAAGCCTTGGGCTGCGTCTAAAAACAGTATGTGACAGAGATTAAAGTAGTAAGCGTTGGTGGAGTTGGAAGACATTGGCCAAGGTTGAAGAAGGTTTTTATCTGTGATTCTCTCATCATACCATTTATCACCAACATTGACACGGCCCATTAATCTCAACTGTACACTCAAAGGTGTTCAATGTTACACCTCTTGCATCTGAACTATCTGCCACAGGGACAGAAGTGCAACTTACCAGACGTAGGATTTGGTTTTGCTTTTTTTTCAATGGAATACTTTTCATTTAGACATTTGTTCTATGTAATCTGAATTCAAAGCCAATTACTGTAAGTCCATAGAGCTGTGTCAGCCATCTCACCAATCAGCACCACAACACTGTCAACACTGTGCAACAGCAACACAAGAATCCATGCTTATTCAACTTGGAACATTTGTTGTGAACTAGTCTGGTTTTAGTCTCAACTTAGGGGGTAATTGTTTTGGATTCAGGCCGATTTCTTCTCAGTTGACATTGGTGAGCTTTTAAACTTCTGCCAGACAGAGAGAAGAGAGGCTCACACCACAGGGCGCATATCTTCTACTGTTCCTTCTGTGTGATGTATTTTAGTTAGAAAGCGAGTCTTCTTGGAATAAAGATCTACTCATAATTCTTTATCGTTTTCTGTCATTTACAGTAGCTGATCACAACACAAAGGAAGACATGGCAATGAAGAACAGCAGGTAAGTTACAGAAGAATGCCTTTAGAATTACTTTTTCTACTTAAACTTTAAGGTCACATATTACGCAAAATACCCTTTACTGTGGTTTTTTAACACTAACATGTGTCTCTAGCTAGTCTACAAAACCCCAAAACTCCACCCTCTCCTTCTTCTGCCTGCTCCACTTTTCAGAAAATGTGTGCTCAAACAGCCCGTTTAGAGATTTTCCCTTCATGACATCACAAAGGGCAGTAACCCCTCCCCCAGGTGGGTGACACTCCCACAGCTAGGTGTTTGTTCTGTCCTCTGAGTCTGCCCTCTCACTGAAGCAGTTGGACATAGTGCAGGAAAGCCCTTGCCACCCAAGCCCTTCCAGAGAGGGGGCGTGGTCAGACACAGCTCATTTACATTTAAAGCTACAGACACAGAAACAGCCTGTTCTGAGCAGCGCTGGAATAGAGGGGTTTATTTAGGCATGATAACATACAGGATCAGAGTGGATTTAGAACAACAAACTTCCCAGTGATTGTTTGGGGAGCTCTGAGACTTATTTTAACTTGATGAAAAGGAGAATAATATGTGATCTCTAAGTCCCTTTTTCTGTCATGTGTTTGATGTTAACAATTTTCATTACTAAAAGGTCTTTGGAGATACAACAGAAATGCTACTTCACCAGAATCATGCCTAACAATAACAAAAAAAAAACTAAAGGCATAAATGATGTGTTAGTTAAATTTTGGGGAAAAAAAGACATATTGATTGACTTTTTGTTTTTTAAACCATTCTACCACCCCGAATGATGAGTGAGTAAGGAGATATGGGTTGTTGCTTCATTTTGTCTGACTGTTTTCACATTCAATGCTCCTGTAAACACTGATTATTTACTGCAGAATGCATTTGGAGACAGAGGGGTGTTGTAGTCAGGATGTATTTACGTTGTGTTGGGACATTTAGTGTCGCATCAAGGCTGGCTGATGATCATCTAGCTCCTCTGTTTGATTTCATCTCATTTATTTTATCCTATTTCTTTAAAAAAAAAGTCAGACAGACTGTAAAACGGACGAATAAGAAGAGGCAGCCAAATAGTCATTTCTGGTTAGTGAACAACAGCCAGAGTCGGTTTGAGACAGCATGACTTTGTTGAAGTTCAGACACTAATCAAATAAGTATAAAGGGTCCTACAGAGCAGTGTAAAAGAGGATTTTTCCATGTTTAGACTAAAAACACTATTTACAAGGACCCAACATCATTCCACCCTGAGCGCAGCACTTGGCAACATTTAGAAATGTTACTGTGGCAAGGCAGACCATTCCAGTAGAACCAGACTCATGTTGAACAGCCAGCTGCTGAAACTGTGCGAAAGTCCCTTCTGTGTATTGGATCTCTAGGAGTGAAATGAATTAATCAAACACTCCTGCAGCCTATGTGTGTGATAAAGCCTCTCTGCTGCAATGTTCAGTGTGTGACTTTAGTGATGAACAATGGTGAGGAATAGACCCAACATTGAACCTGTACTTCACCTGGAAGCCTTTTTACCACCAGCTTTGTTTTCATTAAAGGACCAACCACAACCCAAAACAGCTTGAACAAAACCTACCTGCAGACACCTACCGGACACTTATGGAGAGCCTGAACTGAGCAAACCAGCTGAAGGTTAGCCCACACGACCCACTGCTAGCCAGCCTTCTCTTCCAGACTCACACTCTATGTCAGAGAATGAATTTACCCAGGATGCCGACAGATTAACTCAATTTTACAGCAAGTCTTTACAGCTTGGAAATATACTGATCAACTGCATGCAAAGGAATTTTCTGTGAGCTCAGATATAGAAATCACCACATTCTAAATAAAATATACAGACACAAAATGTTATTGTTGCTTTGTGACCAAACGTATCTGACAAAAGAAAAATACATTTACCATGCAGATCTGAATACCGCACCTGAAATAAAATTCTCTCCCATTTCATTTGGAACTTTTGCACGTTTGGATTATGCAAAGATCCCCCACATAACGAATGTATGTAAATCTACATCGGATTTATATTCTTTGTGGGTTCAGGTGCTTCAGGAAAATGCTGTCAAGTGCTAAACTTTAAACCTCTGCACATCATTATCCATGTTTCAGCCTTGTCATGGAGTCTATTGAAGTTGTCATGACTACAGAAAGCCCTGCCAGTTCACATCCAGGGCGGCCACAGTCGTGACTGCCGGACTGCAGATTGCTTTAATCCACGGCGCTAACCTCTGTGAGGGATGGGAATCAAAGTGCATATAGGCCTCATCGTTTACAGTAGGCTGCATGTGGACATAATGAAGGGGCTTACCCCGCAGCTTACATTTAGCTGCCCACTTATCAGACCCACACAGGGTTTGACTCTGGCCTGTGTGTGGCTGTCAGTGCTGATAGAAGCAGCTTTTTGCAGATCGCATGAGTGGCCGTTTGGGCGCAAGGACAAAAGAGAAGCTCACCAGAGGCCTGAGTGCCAGACAACCAATCACGGCCTGCCCGCCTCTCCAATAGAAGAGACAGTACCTCAACACTTTAAATAAAGCTATGTGGGTTTTCCTCTCGCCACACCTGAGGAAGCCTGTGTATGAGGTCAGTGGTGGATGTCAGTCGCATAAAAAATAGAGGTATTATTCATTATTGAAGTTAATCTAATTTAAAGTTATTTTGTTTTCTTTCCAACATATATTTCGGCAGATGGCTGTTCAACATGAGTCTGGTTTTGCTCAAGGTTCCTGCCTCTTACCGCAGTGTGCCATTTGCCACTGTAACTTTGCTAAATGTTGTTTAGTACATACGTCTTTGTAGACAATTTAACAAAGAGTAAGGTCTTTAACCTGCTCTTTTGTAAAGTGGCTTGAGATAACATTTGTTAAGAATTGGCCGATACAAATGAAGATTGACAGATGTATCGATTGATGAAATTCAGTTCTCAAAATAGAACAGAAGATGGATAGGCTTATCTACGGAGGGGGGGTTAAAGGAGATTATTTTTAAACAATTTCTCTGCAGTATAATATTTTTTTAAACCCTAAATAGTAAGGGAAGTTCAGAATCCTGGTTATAAATAAAACACTCAACACTGAACACAAGTTGGGAATTGTTTAAGAGAAGTGCATTTAAAATTAATAGGTCCATCCAATCTTATGCATAGGAATTTAGATCCTTACATATTTACATGGGTACTTCATAAAAATGTAATGTCTCATAGAGGAGCCTTGTGCCACATATCTGGTTTTAGAATGATTATTTGCTTAATATGGGTGCAGCTATACTTCAAAATATTAATATTTATATGCTGCATTTGTGGGAATTAATCAGTTGCCACGTCCAATGAGGATCAAATGGGGTGAGCAATACTTTGAATACTCTGGGACCACAAAGCAGAGGAAATTGGCCATGACTTCTGGGAGTTATATCTCTGTTTCAGTCCTGTCATATTTCACAAAAATCCACAAATTTATCGTATTTATTGTTTTATATACTGCTTTTTTGTCTTCTTGTCTTGTGTTTTAAGGTTTTATTTCTACTGCTAACATCATCAAGCAGCATCACTCTTATGACTTGAAAATCCCTTGCAAACACAAGGAAATAAATCTTTTAACCGCTCATGTTAATGTACCATCAACACTTTGTGATAACTTATATCTCTGGCAGTACACGCAATCAGAAACTAGCTGAGAACCATCAGTGAAATGAGGTGAAATGAGGGTTAAGAACTCACTCTGACACCTTTGGACTCGTTGCTGGCCTGACTCGCCCAATCTCACAGTTCAAACATCCAGCCTAACGATCCAAACTCTCCTGCTAATGAGTCTGAGTAGGTGGCTCTGACTCAGCATTCAAATCACATTTGAAATCATTAGATGCAAAATGAAAAGGGAGTGTCAAGATGCCATTGTCCATTTGTGCTGCTGCAGCTTGTTTTGTGGAGGAGGACAGAGGAATGGGGGGTTGCCACGTCTATCAGCAAAGGTTAAAGATGACACACTATGAACTGAAAAAAATAAAATAGAAAAAGGGGGCCATCAAGCTTCCTATTAATGTCCACCAGGGCCATTGAATGCCTTCATTGACCTCCCTCTCATTAAGAAGCTGTTGGATTGAAATGGCCCTATACACAGTATAGTCCATTTCTCTGTAACTAACATTATTCCAGTCGTTATTGTCATGGCAACAGCTGCAGACATCTGAAAAGCAAGGGGGAAGATTAAGCCAGAGTTAAACAAACTACATAAATTAAAGGTTTGCAGTTTGTGGCTATGCTAACAGTCAGTGACTGTACTCCTGTTCTCCTGTTCCTGACCTTTTTTTTAGTTTACAAGCTAGGCTACTTTGAGGAGGAAAGCTGGGTTCTGAGTTCTGAGCATCTGATTTACGGATTTGGCTGTGTATGAAAAGTCATCATCACACATGCAAATTCGAACTAGATGAAATCCGAAGTAAAATGAAAGTCTGATCATGTTAATCAGAATCAGAAATACTTTATGAATCCCAGGGGGGAAATCTTTAGCAGTGGGAAATACATAAATTTATATAAAAAAAATTATCCATCCATTATCTATACTGCTTCCTTCAGGATTTCAGGGCTGAATCCGATACCAGCTGTCATTGGAAGAGAGGCTAGGAACACCCTGGACTGGTCGACAGTCAATAACACTGCTGACACACAGAAACAGACAACCAGCCACACTCACATGCACACCTACGGGCAATCTAGAGTCATTATTAACCTTACAAGCATGTCTTTGGACTGTGGGAGGAAGCAGTACCCAGAGGGAACCAACGCACGGGGAGAACATGCAAACTCCACACAGAAAGGTCCTGTCCGATGGGGATTTGAACCAGGAACTTTCTCCTTGTAAGGCAACAGCGCTAACAACTGCACCACCGAGCAACCCTTTAGATTATAGAATCAAATATTAATATTAATAGAATAAGCATGAACCAAAGCACCGAGTATCTAATAATGAGTTATGTACATGCACAGGGAATTGAATGTATGAACAAGATTTACAAATATAAATTTACAGAATGTGCACTGTTGATGTTGTAGGTATTGCACTAAGATTAATATTCCTCTTTCTATGTCGACCAAATGTTATGTCTCTGGTTAAGGGACTGTGTCCGTTAACACCTTTTTTGCCCTGGCAGCGCTCATTTTCTACAAAACAAATGCAATGCACTGTCCTAAGCATATAAACCTCTTGGCACTCTCCTTTGTGCTATGTTTCAGCTTCTTTTTTGTCAAAGTTTGTCTCTTTTACCTGTGCTTACATCAGGTTTTACTTGCTGTAATCAGAACTCCTGCTTAAACTGATTTATTCTCTTCTAATGTGTTTGATTTTGGTGGGGGAAATCCAGTGTCATCCATTGCTAGAATGCTTCAAAAGCCTGCTCAGCTAACTCAGGGGATTTTCAAAAAGTCAATTTCTGCAGAGAACGAAGACTGTGCCTTCTCTCCTGCCATATATCCACTGGAGGCATATTTGGAGGGGATCTTTTAAAGTACAATGTCAACTGAAATGTTACAGCGAGCAAATCCTCTTTTAATCACCAAATCTTTGTCACATCTGTAGGTGTCTCATACAGGACGCACAAGATACCCTTCACTTTCATGTATCATCAAGGTAGGAGCAATGTTTCATTCGTTTTTCTCCCTGCACATTCTCATGGGTGACACAATATACATCCCAGCCAATGGTTTCATTATACCATACTAAAACCGATGATATCCCAACAATGACATAGAGGAAAATTACACAACATGGATATAAATATTGAAGGGACTACGCTTGAAGAAAAAGTTGAATATTTAGTTTTTTTGGCCTCAAAGACACCCACGATGCTTGTTGATGAGTGACAACGTGTAGGGGGAGCAGAACTCTCAACAATAGAGCTCAACAGTGATCGCCCTCCTTTTCGATGGCTCTGGTTCCGGAAGTTAATTTCCCCATTCAAATCCTCCATTGACATTTCACAAAATCCTTATAGAGAGAGATTTAAGCTTGGAACCAAGACAACCAGCTACCCCAATACTCATGACTATAGTCCATTTGATTCGGTGCCAAAACGGCATTGAAAAAATGAGAAAAAGGCAAAGTCACAAGACTGTGTACATATTTTTCGTCTTGACTCGAGGAACTACTCATCCCACAATCCTTTGCCAATTATATCTCTCCTTCTTAAATGTAACTTTTGTCATTGTTATAGTGTTTATACTGCTAATACAAGTGTTGTGCTATCTTGTAGTTTGTGTTGTTGATAAATGACTTTCACTGCAACATAACAAGGTTATTAGTAGGCTACGTTTCATTTTTAAGTTCCTATCTAGCTAGCCTGCTAGCAAAACTATCTGTTTGCTATCTGTTTACTATCTGTTTCCTGCCGAGTGGCAGAAAACATTGCCATGGTAACAGCAAGCTCCACCATTTATAATCGTCGCTGTGTCACTCTATGATTGTGGGCAGTGTAGTTCTTCTCCCTGATATCAAGAATAAACCATGTGAATCTTAAAACGAGCTTGATATCATACAAGCCTGTGTCTCCTGAGGAACATAAACCATCGTTTCACACACAGGTACATCATGGGCAGTCTATCTGTGATGGTTATGACATCATGGCTAATGATCAAATCCACTATGGAGAAAATGAATGGGATCTTTACTTCCAGAACCAATATTGGAGCCCTATGGGAAGACGTGTTTGTGTGAACTCAAACCGTCCAATGGGGTTGCTGCCTGAGTTGTACAGAGTATGTAGTTGGAAGAACTTGCATTACTGTAGGTCATTGTTGAACTCCCCCATCTGAAGTTATATTTCATGCTCAAACCAGAACCTTTGATTCTGTCAGAGCTCCCCCAAGAGCAAGGATCGTTTTCCATTGCCAATGATATGTAAAAATGTACTCATAGAAATAAATGCTTAATATCTTGTAGCTATGATAACGTGTCAATAAACTAACAAGTCCAAGAAAATGCATGTCACATTTTGAATTTTTATTTTGGCAAAGCCGTTTGTCAAACACAGGCAAAAAATAAAAGCATGAACCAATTTGCAACAATCAGCGCTTCATGTCAGATAGCAGCATTTCATCGGACACTGACAGCGTTAAAAGCATTCTGCACATTTAGTGACGAGAAGATTATATAGCTCAGCGCTTGTTACCCTCATATTTCATATGCAACCTTCTTTTCCTATACTGCAGTACATTTCAGTTTAAGTATTTTTGCCTGTTTAGGCGCGGTAAATCCAAGTCAGGATTTTTCTACTGAAGAGATCTTTAAAAGCATCAACATCACTCTGCAGAAGCTTTAAAATATATATATAAAAATATAATCAACAAATATTTGAAGATATAAATTTTACATTCACTTTTAGAATACGTCCCACTGGGATTGCTATAATGTGCAGTCTATAACATATCATCATCTTGAAGCCTATAAGGATTCCAATTTAAAAGCCAGTACTTTTCAACCAGTTATAATCTTTCATTGATGACTGTTCCACTTTTTTGACACCGCCCACTCTCCCAGTAGCCTCTTCATGCTGATATTCATTTCACATGTATTTACCATGCAACCAATTTTAGTACTTAATCTAATATTAAAAAGGAAAAGGGCTCAGCTTTCTACAATTTCTGATTGCTGAAGGGACATATAAAGTCATTTAAGAAAGCTCGGCTGGCATTTAAATCTACTGTAAGATGGAGATGAGATTTATTTTTGTGAAGTTTTATTTTATAGATCTTTACTTTTCTCAGGTTGAGATATAATACATTATTTGATTTAATGCTAATTTCATTTATATTTACAATTTGTACTTTACAAGAGTATCTGTTTGATATGATGCACTGTGCCTTTAAGGTTACCCATGGTTACGGTTGGAGGAGTGATATTGCTTTAAGACAAGCAAGGTGTCGCTGTTGTTGTTGTTCAGTCTTGATATGTCATGCTCTGTTACGGACGGACATTAAAAGTATGAGACGCACAGCAGAAGTTGTCCCCGTGCTTTTACTTACCCACACCTGAAGATATATCTTTAATTAAGTATGTTTAGTGTTATAGTTAACGGCAAGACAACTGAGGATAATAAACATCATCCAAGAAGCGCCGTTACACTACCATAAACCTGTGAACAGCAATGGAAGCAAGAAAGAACCACAAACCCTACACAGAGGATCATTGATTACTTTTAGCTCAATGAGTTGATGAGCATAAAAAAACATTTAAAGAGGTAAATTTGGTCCCGTTGTTACCGCACAAACCAAAAGGCAGGGTTGGAAAAATGTGGTGCAGCAGATTAATGCTTCCTTCCCTCTGGTTAAGTTCACTAGTGAGGAGATCCAAGTCATATGAAAAGAGAGGCAGTTTACACATTACAGGAATTTCTATCTCATTTGGGTTACTTCATTGTAAACCCTCTTGTCTTGTTATGTTTCTGAACAATCTTTAACCCTTTTGTTTAATTTGCAATGGGAGCTGCAGCAGAGGAAGGGTCACAGGAAAGGGCTTCTGTTCTGAACTCCATACTGAGGAGCTTTGTCAGCTTCACTGTTGGCAGGTAAAATATGGTAAACATCCTCTCCGAGAGCTAGAGGGGGGAGCATGTGGTGATGTGGCTTCTGAAGCATATCAGGTTTAGATATGCCATGCCGGGTGATATTTTCCCTACAGCTATGCCAGAGAAAACAACTGTGATGTTGAAAACAACCTGTGTTTGGGGGTGCCGGTGGCCTACAGGTTAGTTCACATGCCCTATGTACAGAGGTTGTAGTCCTTGAAGCGGCATTTCCCCGCATGCCATTCCCTACTCTCTCTCTCCCCGATTTCTGCCTCTATCCACCTTCCTGTCACTCCAAAAAAGCTCCGAGATAAATCTAAAAAAAAAGCTATAGTTGCAGGATAAAACCTGTTCTTTTTGTTTTTTTTATCAATGGGCTGCTGTCAGGTGTGTTTCAGGTTATGAACAATTCAGCTTTACTGAAAATGCCAAACACCTGATGATATGAAAATGATTAATGTTGTTCAATTTCCTATAGTCATTTGAAGAAAGGCTGTCTTAAAAGTTTTTAATTTAATTTAGAAACTGAGTGGACTCTGACAAAATGAGCTGACAGCTAAAAATGTACATGTTGGTAATTAGCTAATTCAGCTCATGGTTCTTGGTCTCTGGTCCCTGCAGGGCTTGTCGGTGTTGACAGTGATGTCGTGGTGCATTTCTGTATCAGCTGAGAACTGCACTTACCAAAAGGGTTTGAGAGATTGAGGTTTGGGCTATACTTTTTTCTCCTTTTGACCGATGCAAAATCTGTGACACAGATTTATTTACTTTATTTACTTGGATCCTCAGTTTTGTCCAAAATGCAGAAGCCAGGACCTTAAAGAGTGAAAAAAAAACATTTTGATGTTTCTGATTCTGAGATCCGAATTCTGTTCAGCTCGTTTCTATTTTGTCACAAAAATGTTGATTTTTAAAAGAACAATTTGTGACTTTTTGATTCAGTAGATGTCGTCCTTGAGCACCAGCATGAAACCAAAACAAACTACTGTTTTGCCAAACCGCCGCCACACTGAAGCCTCCACTCTCCTCCAGTGACACACCTGCAACCCCTCTCCAAATTGTCCTTTGCTCGAGCTGCAATTGCCTGTGGCCTGCATTGATGTGTTAGCAGGCTGATGTAAGTGCTCTTTAGTTAGCTCGTAGCTTAGCATTGCATTTAAATTTAAATGTCCAAAAGACGCTTTCGTGACAGTGAGCATGTTATTCTTCTTTTCTCTAGTCCTTGACTTAAACAGCTTTTATATGCAAAGGGAAAAGCCGGCCATCCCGTCCATGTAAACCTGATGCAATCACGGCTCAGGTGCTCTACTGAGTATCTAATACAGCTTCATGGTGTACGTGGGGTCAGGTCAAAATAAATGTGTGCTTAATAGACCAATTGTGCTGCTCATCAATTTGTTTTTACGTTTGGTCTATGGCTCAGAAGATGGATGTACAGTGTTGGCTTTTGTTGAAACATCCATTGGTTTGCTTGGTTGTTTCTTTTTAATGGTAAGTATTTCTAAACAATAAAAACATAAAATGTATTCTTTACCAAGTCCTTCATTTTAACAGTTTCATTTTCTCTTACATATAATAATGTGTCCAATAGGACTACAGCACAGAGAAAAAGAAACTTAGGGTTGTTGTATTTATTGTTATGTTTCAGAAAAAGGAATACTTTACTAATTTAAGATGGAGGGAGAGAAGCGTTTTTCTTCCCTAAAGTGCATCGAAAGGTTTTTACAGCCATGGTAATTGCTTCAGTGTTTTATAACTGTAATTTTCCCCATGCTGCAAAGGCCAGAGTCAGAGAAGGCTTTAATGCATAAAAGGTTATTAGTATGCACGTAAACATAGCATACAGCATACGAAATAAACATTGTTTTTGGTTCTGTTGTGGAATTTGTGAAGTGGGTATGTGATGCAGCATTATCCATTATTAAAGGTTTTTAATGAGTTTGGAAATCTTCAAGTTTATTTTGTCCTCATGGAATCTTTGAAATTACAAAATATTTTGGGTATGAATTACCTGACATACATCTGTATAATATAGGGAGTGGTGAAAAAGAAGCAGTTGAAAAAGATATAGAAACAGCCGTATCCAGAAAGATCTTAGGGTGATTGCTAACAAGCTGAGGTCGCTAATGAAAATGTGTGGCCCTTTGCAACAAAACTAGATGGCTGGCCTGTTAGCAACGACATCTGATTAATGTAGACAGGGGATAAGAAATGAGTTCTTCACAGTCTGACGGTTTTATTATGAGCCCTTAAGCTACGATAAAGAGTTTCATTAGTGCTGCTAATTTGAATAGCGGAAACACACATCAATCAGTACGTATGGATTCATATACCTCCGCACAATGTATCCTTTATTCTCATATGGATATTGATTTACAACAGCCTGGTAAGTATCTAATGATTTTTCACTGTGACGTATATCCCTCCATTAACACACTGACACCCACAGAATCATTTAAACTAATCTGTCATGTGTTGTCGTTATGTGGGTTAATGCACCGTGGGGAAAATGTATTGTATGTAAATGTACATACATTACAGGAGATATAGTGATAAAACAGATAACTGCAGTAATGCTTAATCTCTGTTGATGACTAAAAAAACAGTCATTTTTAAACTCATTTGCAAACCAGTTTATTTTAGCTTTTGCAGTAGCTTAATGTGTTTACATGTGTATTACAGTCGCTTAAGAGAACCCTGAAGAGAACAGCTAAGGTATGGTTCAATCAATCAATCATTAATCGTATAGCGCCAATTCATAACAAATGTTATCTCAAGACACTTCCCGGTGTGGAACAAGCCCTGCCAAGGTACCCTTGAGCAAGTCATCAAACACCTTTCCCACCAGCTCGGGGGAAAACTCGCTGTGGGCAGCACCCTCACTCTGACACCTCTCTATTGGTGCATGTCCATTGGATCCTGATTGTGCATGTGTGTGTATTTGCTCAACAACGGAGTGTGACATTTAATTTCCCCTCATGGTATTAATAAAGAAGAAAAAAAAAACTAAACTAAAACGAGGCAGAAACATCAAACAGCCATCTGCTGAAAATGTGTTGGGCTTGGAAAGTGGGATAGAGGGAGATGCAGTATGGCTACACAAAACAGTTTTCAGATACAACACTTTTATTTTATAATGTTTCATTTTTGCTCTCAGCCATGACCTCAGTTTGATACTCTGTGGATGTTGTGTTGAGAAGTTTTGTCTGTGACCTGTGAAAGCAAAAATCCTTTCAGACTGGAGACGCTGGGATAAAATGTTACCCAATGGGGCCCTGTTGCCTTGCTGCGATAGATTTTGACATAAAGAGCTTTGAGGAAAAACAAGTGTGTGACATCATCAGGCTAGCTTAGTCCCCTGTTGTTACCAATATTTTTCATGTCTTGCCCTGTTTTATTTTGATTCTAATCTTACACCTCAACTCCCTGCCAACCTGTTTTTACACCTGTGTGATTTCCTGCCCCGCTCTAATGTAGTGGTTCTGAACTGGTGGAGGGGGGAGCCATTTTCAGTGGGTGGCGAAGGTGATGAAAGTCTATGAAGCGCTTTTTGAACAGTTTGTAAAAAATAAAAAAAAGGTGTTCTGTCACATGCTATGTACCGTTATTCATTAAATAAATCTGATTGGTTGAATATTGCTGAGAACCACTGCTTTAATGTGTTTCCCCTGGGTGTCATTGCCTCCTCGTTCTTAGAGTTATGTGACTGTGTCCCAGTTCCAGCTGTCACCGCCTGTGTAAACTGCTCTGGCTGAACTAAAATAAAACGTGCTGTGTCCGAAAACCGCATTCATATAATATGGACGCGGAAAAATGCATGTTTCTAACAGCAATTCAAAGAACATTCTGGCGAGCAGAAAAGAGTATGAAGCAGCTTCACTACACGCATGATGATCGCACCAGTTGCCCACTGGTCGTGCGTTATAGACGTTAACCCCCCCCCCCCCCGGTCCTCGCTGCTTGCGGTGAATTTTCCTCAAATATTTTCTACTACTTTTACACTTTCATGCAGACATTTCCCTTCCCCCAGATGCCACCTCTCTTCGATCCCTGTCTCCTCCAGCTGCATTAGAAAAAATTGGAAGATACTCCATCATTGCCAAGTGGGGAAATATTTTCACATCACTTCTGGAGAAACGAAGCATGGAATACACAAATTGACACAATAGAAAGCCCACTGCTGCCTCTGTGTTCCTCTCCTTCTGTGCCAGTTCGTTTTGTTTCTATGTGACGGCCTCCCAGCATTCCCTTGTGTTCTGAGAAGCTTTTCATCTGACCGTATTGTGTTTTTGGACTTTGCCTTATCCTGCTGATTTGGATATTGCTCCCTGTCTATACTGACCTTCTGTGTAATGGACCCCGCTTTAAACTAAGCAGACTTTGATTTTGCATCCTGTCTCTGAGTCTTACACTTGGGTCCTCACATCGGTTCAATATTGACAATTAGATGCACTTAAGCATTGGCTTTACCACATTGCTTTCTTTGGTGGCAAAACAGCAACAACACAGCAATCAGTTCTCAGGAGCAAAAATAAGAAAATATACAAAAACAGAAAGAAAATTAAACCCTGTAATAGTGTTAGCGCTTCAGCACAAATGGAAAATGTATTTAGCCTAAAGACCTGTAACAGCTGTGCACACAGAATGTGTAGGAGAGGAGATGTTTTTAAAAGCTATTTAAAAAGAGGCAAGACAAATCTTTACACATTGAACCGAGGGGATGTGCGTTGAGCAGCTGCGGCTCCTTTAATGAAGGGTTATGTAAAGGTGAACTCTCTGCATATGTAAACATACAATCACAGAGAGATGATTCCCAGCCTCGTCTTTGTCGTGTTCTTCCTTGTTTATTCTCAATTAACACATGTGATGTAACATATTCACAGCACTAAAGACTTAATAGATGAAAGTTCACTTCAAAGCTCTCCTCCTGAAAGCTCTTCATTTGGTGCCTCGGTGTTTGCTGCTCTCATTATTATTCTGCAGTAATCCCAAATGTACCACTAAGTGGAACCCCTTCAAAGAGATGCCACTTTTTATGAAATACAAAATCTTCCACATTTCATTTCATTCAGAAGGACTCACTTGTAACCGTCTCAGAAACAGTTTTGGTCAGTTGCACCGCCTCACTTTACGTGCAGCACACAGCCGCCTTCTATAGTTTTTCTGCAAGATTACCAGGGCTTGAGCTGGAAGACTCAAAACAGCAGGAACAGCTTGCCTGGCCCTTCTCTAGTGCCGGGGGGTAGCCTATTCTGTTATTTCAATATATCCAGGCAATGGCGGCTGGTGCATTGTTCGCCAGGGTGGGCCCAATTTCTCACAGATGGACTGGGATGTTTATCTAGTTGGTTCACCTGATTCGAGCACATACTCGAAATTGCCTGTAACTGGCTTAAAGAATTAGCATTATGATAATTTTCACATAGGAAAAGATCTACTTTACCTAACAAACTTATAAACTGCACCATGTAAAAACTGCTGACTCACGCTGGTCTGGTCTGCTGCTCTGATCCAGTGACACTGCATGGCTCGCTCTTTATGTTTGAGTTCATGGAACGTATCCCCCTGCTGCCTACTTTTGAGTGGTGTTGTGTAATATATTTTATGAGTGCATTTTTTCGTGTACATCTCCATGCTCCAAATCTTTTGTATCGAAGAGGAGAGGAGCCCGGAGCTCTGTCTAAGTGCCAAAGAATGGAAGCACTCAACCAATCAGGAACACAAGACAGGTAGAATGTTTTTTAAAAAGAATGCTAAAAAAAAAATGAATTCAGTGAAGGTCTGTCTTTCTCCTTGTGGGAGTTGGTGGCGCCCTAGCAGTATCTATCGACCAGCCGCCACTGGCATAAATCTCTAAATGTTTCTGGGATTTATAATTTTTCAATATGTAGAAATAATTAATCCAAGTTATACTATTATTGACACTAGCAGGCATTAAAAGCTATTGAACTATCAAACAAACTGCAGCAGAGAGTCATGACCCCACAGGCATCAGGAATAATATCCTCAGGCGAACAGGCTAACAAATGATGTCTTTTCTGTTACATTAAGGAATCTGGGGAGCCCAGCAGCTCCCAATGCACTTTTTGAAGTCTTCCTCAGCATGTGGGCTGCAGCTCAGCGTGCAAGGGAAGTGAAGAGCTTGAGAGAGCTGGACTGAGCAGCAACCGAGTCAGTCATCAGTGTCCTGTACAAACGCACCAACCCTGATGAAAGTAGGCTTCATTTTATTTTTTCATACGGTACTGTGCAGCTTGTATTTACCCTGTTTTAAAGTAACATAAGTGTGAGCACATACATCATCCGGAGGCAGAATGTAACAGTGCAGACCTTAATGAAAACTATATTTAGTGTAAAGTTACTGCTTTTTTTATGAACCTTGTGGCTTAAAAATAGCAATAAAACAATAGTTTCTGGTTAAGCTAACAGAAGAAATCTTACTTCAACTAAAAGCTCAGTCTGTTTCAGGATCCTTTGTGTCATGTTTGATTGTTTTGATCAAATCTATTCCCCTGCCAATAGCAAAAACATTTCTTGTGCATGTTCCCCCTGTGCATTCGTGAAATCTCTCAGGCCATGATAAACGAGAAGGATACACACAGAAAACATCACACTGAATTGTTTTTCATTAGCGTGACTTTTTTCTTTTTAAGTTCCTCATTCAGATGGTAATGGTTTGATAACAACCGCACATGCGGCCATACTTATTGCCCTTTGCTGGGTTTTGGGTGGATTCAGTAATTGGTTCAATTAAAGTGACGGTGCATAGATCAACACTTTGCTGGAAAAGCATTGTTGAATTCAATAGAATGAGCAGCACAAACAGAACTTGGGAGTCCACCATTGTTGTTGTTGTTGTCCAGCTACTTGTGCATGGCTATTGACTGACACCATGATGAGCTAAATGTCTCCGTTTTCAGAGGGACTGCATATTGACAGGTTACACAGTGATGGTATTTGTGCCATTTTAAAAGTTTGCATTTTGTAACTTGTCTCAAACTTTTGCGTTTTCTGGCAAACAAATTGCAGTTTCTTTGTGCAACCGAACAGTCAAAGGTCACCATTGTTGGCTGAAATCATCGTGTAATCAGGTCCTACAGAGTACTTTGGCTTCCTCTCTGTTTGTTAGGTTAAATGCAATGATGTCTCTAAAATGGCCCATAGGTGCGAGTGTTAGAATGAAATGTGGTTTCTTTGTACATGTCAGCCCTGTGATTGACTGACCACCAGTCCAGTGTGTACGCAGCCTCTCGCCCAATGACAGCTGAGATCAGCTCCAGCTCCCGTGGGACCCTGAATGGGATAAGTAGTATAGATAATGGATGGATTATGTCCACAGCCGGTCTGCTGGCTGAAGAAAACTCTATGAACTCTTTTCTAACCCCTAACCCTGAGTTAGTTTTAATCTACGTATATTAAACTACATTTATTTTCTTTGCTGATGTCAAGTTACACGACAGGTGTCTTCAAACTCACTATCAATCCAAAGCCAATTGTCTACATCTTATTGTTGTGTAAAGAAGATTAATTAATGTGTAAAAAATAGCATAAATTCATCACTTTAGCTCAATAAATGGTGCTATCTTCCAAATTGTATTTTTTAATACAATGAACTAACAAGATACAAGATGTTATAGTGAGCTAGAGAAGTGCTGAAATGTGTATACAGTAATGTTATCTTTGGAGTAAATCAGGGATGCTGTTTCCTACTGCTTTCAAATGACTGAAAAGCATAGTGAATATTCTCATCCGACTCTCTTTAGTTTCACATCATGTTTTACAACATGTCACACTATTCCTCTATGCTCATGTCCATTTAAATCAGCCTGTCACTGTTTATAACAACCTGATCTCAGTGTGATGGCTTAAGCTTTTTCCTGTTGACAGTTTATGATGAAACAAAGGACTTCATTCATTCTAAGAAAATCAGTTCTGACAGAAAAGAGAAAATAATTGATTGAACATTACTGACATGTCAAAACTACACATTGGGAAACAGTCTGTGGTGAGTTCAGGATTTAATCAGGAAAAGAATGTGCCCGTTCAGTTTGTCCATGAGGGAGAGAAATGCAAAGGAAGTCGATTTTTAACCAAGTACCAGTCAGGCCTTTTAAAGGGCACTAATGATTGGGAGATGCAGGCTGGTTTGGGAGGAAAACTTCTGAAGAAATAATTTGCACTAACCTAAGGCCTGACATCGTGTTATGGCTGGCGAGTCAGCGGATCGTATATTTCATAGAAGTGACAGTTGGTTCTCTGGGAGGACTCTGTGGGGTAAGCATAAAAAAAGACAACTCTTTGAGGTGCAGATGTAGGGGCAGAAGCTGAGGAGAGAAGATCAAAAGTTAGGGCTCATCTGATAGAAGTGGCTAGCTTTCTCATAATGGGACAGCTAGAAGTGCAGGGACAATGTTGGAGAAAGACAGTAAGGGTGATGTAAGATGAAGCAGTTTAAACCAGTCAGGCGTTTTGGATGAGCCAGTTGGGGGCCAAACTAAGGACAGGAAAAAAACATTCATATCCTTTGTTCCTCTCTCACCAGAAATAGTTGTGTTTAAGTTGTGAGGGGCAATAAAGGGCCATGTGGTAGGGTTGGCAGTATCAGCGTTGTCACTACATGGAGCTTGCATGTACTGGGCCTGTAGGTGGCAATGCTATTCGGGCAGTGATGGCCATGCGGTAGTAAGTAGGATATGAAAGTTCTGCATGTGGGTATGGTGGTCGGTGAGAGCTAGGATGGATATGCCAGGCTCTGGGATGCTGGAGCAGATTGTCCAGTCTCCCTAAGGTGTCGGGGGGGGGGGGCTAATTGGACCAAACAGTAAGGGGAGGTTCCCACTTGACAAACCCAGTGATCTTCTGGCACTGGCTGCCCATTGATCTACCTGGTTGAGTTGTGTGGGCCGGACTGGCCAAGTGGTATAGGGTAGATAGTATCAACGAGGAAGTCATTCAAGCACACAGGTTAAATGAGCCGCATCAGACAGTGGTTGTGATTGGAGAGATTTTGGTTCACTCATGCGCGCACTAACTCAAATAATATGGTAATAACAGTGAGTATTTTTTGTACAGTCCTGTTCAGTCTCATGCTGTTTTATGATTTTGTGGTGATGACATTTAACCTCAGTATTGGGTAGTAACTGAGTTATTGTTTGAAGTTAGGGGCGGAAAATAGATCAAACCCCACGTCTTTCTATAAAGTGCAAGGCTTGAACATTTTTGCTCTCTTCCTGCAACTTTGATTTAGAAGTTCTTATCATATTTGCATCTAAAAAATAACCAAAGATTAGACAGCACATGATGGGGATTCTATTGCCTGTACATGTTCTGCACAGTCAAGACTATTGTGCACTTTGTTTATTGTGCTGCTTACAACCATCCAGATCTCAGATTTTCATCACTTCTAGGGTCTACACTCATCAGGGATACATTCCTGTGTGGCTCATGCTGTGTCTACTCACATGATTTATAACCATTCCATGGTGAGATCTAATCACATCTGTTCAGCTCTTATATCTTGCAGCCTAAATGTCACATATATTCACTCCACTATTAACTCTCCAAGCCCCTTTTTTTTTTGGTTACGCTTTGCTGATTGAAGAACAAAGAACTCTGATTGCAACTACATTGTTCAGATGTGTAATACACTCCAATCCACCGTGACCTTTCTAAGAGGGGGAAAATTCCCAGGTAGTTGTATGAAGTAGCTCTTAATGTATTAAAGTTGTTTGAAGGACCATCAACTACTTTCTCCTTAATGCTGCTGCTATTATAACTTGAAGAGACAGCTCTAACAAGCAGTCGTGTTTGTTTGTTCAAAGGGCTGACGCATTGTTTAGACCACAGGTTCCCAACCTATTTTCCTTGGGGCCACCTTGTTTGCATCAAAGAAAAGCTGAGCCCCCCCAGGACCCACACAGAAAAAAGTGATACAGCGCTAATAAAAATGAACATCAATTTTCAAAGTGTTTTATTGAATAGGCCTGTTGTTCTTACAGAAAGACTGTTGGATAAACTGTGTTTTATCAGGATTTTAGACAATATGCACAACCTCAGAGCAGACAAAGTGTCCCCCCCACCCCTCTGAGATCCCTGGTGCCCCTCTTGCTGCTAGGATTCTGGTTTAGTCGACTCAATACAGAAAGCACCCCAGACACAGCATTGATCACAGGTTCGACTCCTGGCCCCCATTGATGTGTGTCTATCCCACTCTCTCCTCACAACATTTCCTTTCTCTCTTTAGCTGTTCTATTGATACAAGTAAAAGGCCAACAACATGCAGCTACCTCGTTCATTTTAATGAGAAGAGCTGCAGGAGAGTTACAGCTTCCTTTGAAAAGTACCAGGCAATGAATATGCTGCATTTTGCACACACTGCAAGTATCCATTTTCAGTCACCATGCAACGGTGAAAATGCTGACATGCGCGAAGCCATTTTAAAACAAGCAACCACAAAGTATGGGTACAGGCTTGAAGTAGCACTGTTTTGATCTACAGTACTTCAGTAGAGTCAACACCACTGACAACCAAACGAGCTGCGCAGGAGGGCATCTTTACCACCGTGTGTGACTAGTGCAGGTCACCTGTGGATGGATACATGTGGGTTTGCAGTAAAACATGGTCTCTTTACTTAAGACCCACCTCAGCTCCAGCTCTTTGCCTTGTGTTAGGTCGACTGAAATTTAGGTTGAGACAACATTTTCAGCATGGCGACGCCATCGATGGGACTCCAGAGCCTCCTGCAGTAACCAGTGGGTGACATCACTGAGGCTTCCTCCTCTATTATTTACAGTCTATGGTAATTAATAGTCAGTAACCTGAATTATGTAAATAATAAAATAGGAAACCAGGTTTTAAAAAGTGTTATTCCCCTTCAACTAAAGGGAAAGTTGACTACCACTAAGCCTCTTCTTTAATAACTTTTACTTCACTGCCCAGCTTTATTGGACATTACAGCCTCCTTTAAGCTGCCAAAGTATCATCGATCAGTCCTAAAACAATCTATAATCTTGGATGAGAACATGAGCAACGAAGCACCGCACAGGTTTAAAGCCTGCTCCTTTTTGGAGGTCACACTGATGATAACATTATGCAATCAGATAAAAAACAGCCAGGAGGTATTCAGACAGCTTTTTTTTGTAGCAATCTGAGAGCTGGTGAGCGCACAGCGCTGCAGTGATTGATCATGAGGCGTCATGGCACTCTATCGCTGTGAGCAGATGAGTAGTAACACCAATCAAGTCTCCGGCTGCATCAGTCTGCTGCCTCTCCACTCTCATTAATGTCACGCTGCTTCATGACAATCTTTTCTCTGCAAGGATTCTGCAGCTTAACCGGCTGCACACTCCAGATAAGACCAGATGTTGAGGAATTCCCCGTGTAAATACATTTTATGTTAATGAGTCATTGAATGGGATTTTCTTTTTTTTGCTTTCATGGCTGAATTTAAGATGACAAAAGTTTCTTCCTGACATCTACTTTCTTTCTTGATTTTATTTCTTGACTTTTAAAAGGAGATAAAGCAAATAGATCTGAAACATGTTGTGGTAAAACAGCCTGACATAAGTTCAATAATTCAAGGCAGGGAGGAGTCATGAACACAGTTTAATAGACTCACCTCTGAACTGCTAATAGCTAAAGAATCTTCCCTGTGACTTCAGTCAGGAAAAAGTTTTTGTTTGCTCTGAGGTCACATTCTGCTGCCCTGCAGTCAGCTGCATTGCTTTTGAGCGTTGGAGTTTGTTTCGGCGTGGGTTTCCTCCAGGTGATGCATTCTTCTCCCACAGTCAGGTTAAAGGTGATCACCATCAATTTAGTATTGAATTTTTATAAAGCTACAGGAGTTGTGAGAGAAAAATGAGTCAAAGGAATGGTCAAAATCAAAGAATCAGATGCGTGATGTGTGAGGCTTTTCAGGCCTTTTTATGAATTACCATTTTCTTATAAAAACTAGGTTCAAGAACAAAGACCATGGCTCACAGTCATCCCATTGCCATTATGTATTGAACCACACCTCACCTTTTGCTTACCCCATTGATTCTGCATTCAACCCCCCTGACCCAAAATCCCTGCTCTCTCTTTTGTATTCTCCTTCCTTTTGTAAATACAGGATCCACCGGGGGCTCCATACATCAGAGCATGAACTGACTGACTCACAATCCCGTCGCTCCCATCAACACCACCGCTCGCTACAACTTTGTCGTCTACATTTGATCCCTATTCCCTACCCTCTTCCCTTGAATTCCACCTTCACCCTTCATCCCTTGACCTCTACCTTTATCCCTTAATTCCTCAACCCTCGACCCCTACCCTCATCCCTTCATCCCGTCATCCCTCATCCCTAAACCCCTATCCTCATCCCAAACCCCTATCCTCATCCCCTCATCCCTCAAACTCTATCATCCCTTCATCCATCACCCCTCGAGCCCTCCCCTCACCCCTCAACCTCCTACCCTCATCAGGGGCGCCGCCAGGAACTTCGGGCCCCATGAAAAGATATCACATTGGGCCCCTACCACGGCCCAAACTAACCCGGAAATGGGTGACCGCACCTCCATCACACAAATGACCCATAAAAACTTTGAACAACTATGTTTTGTTTTACACCCTGAAAATAGAGATAAATAAAGATAAATAATCACTGTAATATTTCCTCATAGTTTAAAAATTATTTAAAGCATTTCCAGCAGCATTATTTTACTTATTAACTTGCTATAGTTAATGTTGTAAAGGCTTTTATTGTCTAAAGTGATCTTATTGGTTAGCTTATTAAATTAAAAATTCTACTGGCATTAATGATAAACTGTAAACAAACAATAAATCTGAATTAGATTCTACCACACTTGTCAGCATGACTTTACAGACTCCACATTTTTTCCAGAAAGGAATTCTGAATGTTTGTTTATTTATTCAGACAATTTTAGTGATCTTATTGCGGTTACAACTTAGAGAAAAAAGCGAAATGAGAAAAACATTTTTATTTCAGGCCCATGAAGCCCCCCCCCCCTTCCCTTTTCCCATTTTCTTTCACCTCTAACCTTGTCTATTCATTTACCACTTATCCATTCATCTTCTATTCATCATTTCTATCCATGTATGTCATCCAATGCAATAAAATACTCTAAATCCATTCCTCTACTAAAGTGGTCTTTGTTAGTGACTCAAGAATGCAGAATACTGGATCGCACATCTGTAAAGTGCAACCTATTGAATCATCTTTTAAAAGGACACAACCCTGCTTCTTCTTTCAAAGTCCTCAAGTGGCCATACGGAGAAAAGATCTATGGTCTCAAATTATTGCATCGAAAATGCTCACCCATATCTTGACCTTCAAACATCTACCTCAGGGGTATTCAATTAAAATTCAAAGAGGTCCAGTTAGAGAACATTTTCTCAAGCATAGGTCCGGAACATCGTGATGTCTAACTTGCGTTATAGTTCAATGTCATATACATATTAAAGTCACCTAGTAGTTGTATCAACGTATGTATGAAGTCAACAACTGACTGATTAAATAAAGAAATCCAATAATATTTCAACAATATTTATTCAGATTTCACATTGAACAGGGATTACAAAATAATAAGTAGTATTCTAATAATAAACAAATGCTCTCTTCTCACTTCAAGTAAAGTAAGGGCTGCATATAAAAAATAAAATAGAGCTTTTGAAAAATGTGCATATCAAAATAAAGTGCTTCATTTTTGAAAAATGAAATAAAAAGGGCAGCTTGAGTTTCCCTTTTCTTTTCTTCCTTTTTTAACTCTGTTTCACATCTTAACAAAAAATCTAAAATACTAATAACAAATGATAAACAATCTCAAAACATCTTCACAACTGAACAGCTTTAACACCTAATTTATTCTTTCTTTTCCTCTTATATCCCACTCCCCTACTTTCTCTTGTTCAGTGAGCTCGAGCTTGGCCTGCCAGGATTTCAAATCTGGGCTTGAATGGTGTCAGGGCCATTCTCACACACACGTGTAGGTGCTCATTGGTGAGCCTTGAACGATATTTTGTTTTAATAATGTTCATAGTGGAAAAAGCTGCCTCACAGTTGTATGTGGAGCCGAACATGGTCAAGATGTACAGGGCTACTTTCCTCGGACCTAGGAAAGCTGTCTCTGAGACCATTTGGAGCCAGAAAGTGGCAGGGTCAGTCTTTCCAAAGTTCTTTTTCAGAGCCACATCTGCTTGTAGATCGACCAGTTCCATCTGGAGAGGCCCAGCATTTGCCCACTTGAAGTGCTGTGTGACTTCCTTTGAGAACCCCCTGACATCTGTGATGAGGAATAGGTTCTGAATGAACAGGGTGAGCTGCTGTCCAAGGCTGAAACTGTCAAACCGTTTGCTGAAGTTTACAATCAGCTTGTCCACAAAGTCAACAAAAGAAGATCTATCTCTCTCACCCTGAACCTGTTCCTGCACTGATGGGAAGTGTGCACAGTCTTCCTGCAGGTCTTCCTTGAACACCTCAAGCTTCCTCTGGAAGGAGCGGACAGCTGTCATCAGGTCACAAACTGTATTTTCCTTACCCTGTAGCTTTAAATTCAGTTCATTCAGGTGTGAAGTGATGTCAACCAAAAAAGCTACCATATCCACCTTCTTCTCATCTTCTAAAAAGAGAGAAAATTGTGTTGCCTTCTGGCTCTTCAGCTGTGCCAAAAAGGCTGCGATTTCCTTTCGGATGGACCAAAAGCGCTTCAACACCCTGCCTTTGCTGAGCCATCTAACATTGTTGTGCAGCAGAAGGGTCATCAGCATTTGCATCAACTTCTCTGAGGAATTCCCTGAGCATGCGATGTTGATGGGCAGAGGATGCCCTGAGAAAGTTAATCATTCTCATCATTGTGTTCATAACCTCAGCATACTCATCTGACAGGGTGGAGCACAGAACTGATTGATGAATGATGCAATAGTAAGAGATTAGCTCAGGATTGTCCACTTTCCCTACCATGGCAGGGGCTCCACCTGTGGTTATTGAAACCACTTGTTTTGTCTCTATTCCCCGCTGTGTTAACATCTCCTTTATGGCCAAGTAGATGTCCTCTCCTCTTGTACTGGTCTGAAGGGGCGTAACACCTAACAGGTCTTCACAGACCTCTTTCTTCTCCTTGTTGAAGAATCTGACATAAACTAACAGCTGCGCATTGTCAGACACATCTGTGGACTCATCTAAAGCTAAGCCTAAGCATGGTGCCTTATGAATGGCTTCATCCAGCTGGGTTAGCACATCCTGGGTTAACAATTCACTTTTTTTTGTGGCTGATAATGCTGACATAGGTATTTGCTTGATTTTTACATAGGTATTTGCTTTTTGTTTACCCTCCAGCAAGGTTTCAGCTACCGCACTCATGCACTCCTTAACAACCCCTCCGTCAGTAAAGGGTTTTTTATGTTGCCCCAAAATCCAAGCTACTCTCAGGGAACATTCGTTAGCACGTTGTTGGGCAGTGAATGAATGGGATAGTATCCGGGTGGATCGATCATATTGGGCTCTTAGATCGCTTATTTTCTGTGCCCTAAGTGGGTATGTTAGCGCAAAAGAGCTGTGCTTTGTCTCGTAGTGGCGTTTCACATTCCCGCTTTTAATAATCGCCACGGTCTCGGAACATATGAGACATACTGGTTTTGAACTGCCAGCGGGAAGAATGAACACGTAACAGTCTGTCCATTCTTGATTAAAAGCTCTGTTTTCACTGTCTACCTTTCTCTTTTTAGAGCACGCCATGTATTTCCTCTCTCTGACTCTCTTCTCCGACTGTCTGTCTCCCGTCTTTGTTTTCCTCTCCGACTGTCTGTCTCCCGTCTTTGTTTTCCTCTCCTCCTCTGTGTAGCGGACTAGCAGTAGCCTACTGTTTATTCTCCCTGACTCGAATGCACAGATTTGATTGGCTGAGTATCATTACGTCAGATGATTACAACGCATGCAATTGGTTTGTGAGTTTCAGCCAGTAACGTAAAGACGATAAAAGCTGCGCCGGTTAAAATAGAAACGCTCCGTCAAAATTTAATAATTTTCACTAATTTCACAGTTACAGGTCTGGGTCCGGATAGCACAGCTTCCGGGTCCGGACACGGACCGCGGTCCGCCTATTAGGGACCCCCCGATCTACCTCTAAGATAACACAAGTGTGAGGGTTTAGGGCGCTGTCCAAGGTGCTGATCCTTCTCCTGGATGACGTTCACAGTGCTCCACAGAAGGAGAAGATCTACGAGATCTAATGTTTATCATCAAAAAGTGTTCTTTAAAACAGCTTGCCAAGAGGTCCCACTTTCCACCAGGACATGCACTCAGGTGGATATTCCAAGGTCGGTTTCACATGGTTTAGTGACGTGCGATCACAAATTAAAAGTAACCGTGCAAGTCATGCAGATGATGATTATCATTGTATTGTTTTTTTTTTTTTTTTGCATACTCAGATATCTTTTTACAGGATGATTTACATTTTAATGAGCTGGAAACTAATGATGCCTCACGAGCTAATTATAAGCTTAATTTAATAATAATGCAAACAGATTCACGGCGCTTTAAGCTCATAATACATTATGAGCGCTCAATGCAGTAAAATATGGAATGATGAGGGGTTTTTTTTTGTCTCTCTGTGGGCCTCCAGGCTCTGTACAAATTGCTGGCAGTTCATAAAGAGATTATCGAGTCCCGACATTAGAGAGATAACCCTCGTGACATCAGTACAACACACAAACACACAAGATGAAAAAGAGTGCTGTAGGTTAATTATTTTAGACGCATCGACTGGATGACTTACCTGCCTGTCTTCTTCTTTCGCCCACTCTGCTATCAGTCTTCCACAAGTAAATTTAGCACAACAGTCACAAAAAAGAAAATGAATGCATTGCTCTCCTCTCCTTAATGTTCCTTTCATGACTCGTCACGCAGCAGCTGTCATGATTCATTCTTGTTGAGTTTAGTTTTTTGTTTATTTCAGGTTTTTTTTTAAAATAAATTTCCTGTTTTGTCAGTATCATTGTGTTTCTCTCTCCCTGTGTGTCTTATTATTATCTTCCCATGTGGGGGTTAGTTTTTTTTAGTGTTTTCTGTTTCTATTGTGTGTCATTTCATTGTATTATTTCCAAGATTAGTCCTCAGTGTGTCCTGTTTTAGTCAGATGAAGATTTCTAACTAACTAGCAAGCTAACTCTTTTATCATTTCTCACAGTTTCACTTTTGGCCCAATGTGGCGACAATGAATTAGACAACGCACAGGAAATGTAGTGGAAGTTATTGCTGAAGTATCCAGTCTTAAAATAAACTCTTAGTAGACCAATTAGTAGACCAAGTGTTAGTTTGGTAGAACTACAAAGCTGATTGACCTAAAGTCCAACCCATGAACAACAGCCTGAGATTATAATACAGAAAGTGTCTGCATCATTTTAACCACAATGTTTAAAACCCAATATAAGGCTGTGTTGGTTATTTCATTCGACTTTTAAAGAAATCAAGTTTAATGTATTCCTTCATGAGCCATTTACTTGCCTGAGTAAGGACATTTCCACTATAAGTGTGTTTTTTTATGTGAATTACAGTTCTTTAACTTTACCCAGTAAGAACAAAGTAATACCCACTCTTAGCTCTGGAAACTGGTCTTTATTTTTTCACACATACTTAGAGGCTGACGATGGCTTTATCTCATTCCCCTCTGTGTAAAAATAAAGAAAATGGATCAGAACCAAAGCAGTCAAGGAGCAGCTGCTAAGCTTCTGCAGAGTTAAACAAAACACCATAAATATGAGGGCTTTTATATTTCAGTTAAATTACACTAATCACTGCGTAGCAGGGCGTAGGCGTTTTTCTCTGAAGTTAATTTTCTAAAAGGTAATTGGTTAATCTGCAAGCCTCTTTCTCTTATTGCCTGAGTGCTCCTAAATGATGTTTTTTTTTTCCCCCCACTCTAACTTGCCACAATTTTACATAAAACATTCAGTGTTCACATTTTAGCTGGAAAGAATTGGGAAGAAACGCACACTTGAAGTCAAATAGTGCAGTTTAAAAAAAAAAACTCTGGCCGAAGTGTTGTGATTGCGATTAATTAAATGTTTTTGTGGCATTTGAGCAAGGTTTGAGGTTTTCCCTGTTTAAATAAAGGTCACGTGGAAATTGTATCAATAAAAACAATAAGAATAGATGATCATTTTTGACAGCACTGTCACTTCTTTTTGTGAAGACACTAGGGGGGCTCAGCTTTTCTTAGACACACACAGGGAGGGGCGCCAGGGAAAAAAGGTTAGGAACCACTGTTCCAGTGTATTGATGGCATAAAATATACTTTTCTCTTGGTAGCTGGTATTATTCATTAAGCAATTATCAAAGAAGCTGAGACATTATGGGAAACTCACCACGGTAATTTAAGTCAAATCAGCAGCCTTTTTATTTCACAGAGAGGGGTGATCTGTGAGCAACATGCAAAAGAAAAGAATGGGTGGTGTATTCAATCTAAAAGGATTGTTAGAAATACATTTCCATTTGTGAAAATCAAATTGAACAGTTTTGCATTTCTGCCCTTTTTGGTTCACTTCCAGTTTTGAGATGAAGTTAGGTGTGAAATTGATCTGCCAGAGAGTCATTTCCATTTTCCAGTAACCGAGAAAAGAAAAGTTCCACATCAGAAAAAAACTGTGATTGTACTTTCCATTTGCTTATTCACATCAGTGTGGTTAAATGTTTACATTAAAATATCTAAATTCATTAAAAATTTGCTGCACCTATGTCATATTTTTTCTTTTTGTTGAGTTCTTATATTTCCTCAAATATTTCAAAAAGTTATCAAAGCCAGAGAAATCTGTAATTTGATAGTTGTAACAGGACGTGTCTTGTCGTGGCAGCTGCCATGATGAGCCGCCATGACAGACACGACTTGTTTAACCCCAGATGTTCCGTCAAAGACCGCTACACAAGGAAACGGGACTTGATACTGAAAGCTGACGTACCTTTGCTGTTTGTGCTGCAATATAATGAAAAATTCTATTATCTTCTTTATTCTTCAAAAATAATATTGTGTCCCAGGTACAAGAACGCAGTGTAGTTTTTTATATGACATCTTAGGCTGGATTGCAAGATTCCCAGAAAAAGAAAAAGATCACCAGAGAATATAAACTACATATACTATCTTAATTCCCCAATGTTAAAGTAGAGATTTCAAATCCCAGTCCTGAGTAGATCTCCTGATGAAAAACTTTGACGTCCTGTCAGATTTCATTATATCACACTGAGCTGGTCAGCACAAATGTTGAAATGAATTAAATTCATAAGCATGTTGTTTGATGTCGGCGTTAAAGGGACAGAGGGCAAAAGGAGAAGGGGAAAGGAAAAACAAAAGAAGAGAAAGTCAAACATGTTGGTTCATTTATAATATGTTCATAAAATATATACAACATTGCACTTGCATATTTTAGGAGGTGCAGAGAAACTTAAAATTCATCTCAGCAATTTTGAATATTCCTGCAATCTACTTTTTATTCTTAACCACACTCCCTGTGCGTTGATTTGTATCACAAACCTGATGAAGCCATGCGGGCGAAACATGTTGTTTGAGAATGTAATTAAATTAAAAAAAGTAATTCAGCTTTCTTGTGTGCAGTGAATCTTCTTATTTGCTGTCAAAATATCATAGATCCTTATAAAGCTGAAATCACTTATCAAATAACCAAACATGAATATTAAACTAAGACCTGGCACACACTAAAAGTTTCTTAAAATCTTAAACGATTTTGAAATGTGAGAGAGCCTGCACATGACGACATACCATGACAGATTAACGGTTCAGTTCTTAGAGGTGTGCAACTAGACAAACATGATGTTCAAGCTAAATGTGGCTAACAGTTAGCTGGTACGTCCAAAACATTTTGGTCCAACTCCTTTTCTTATCAGTTGGATTGAGGTTTGTTTCACAGGACACGTAAAAAACCACTCAAGAAGTCGGTCCTGAATTTGCGATGTCCATCTAACTTTATGCTTTGCCTTTGCTGTTGTTGCCATGGTAACAACAGCAAACTTACTTCTGGCTTACTTTTTTTATGGGCTATTGTTCTGTTCCACATGACAGTTCACGGAGTCCGTCCTCAGGCCGTCCTTGTTGTTCTTAACACACCTCACACAGAAGAAGATAATCTTTGGGATGTTTACCTGGACAGATAGAAGATCATTTTTCACCTGATCGTTGAGGGGGTAAGTGATGCTCTCTTATAAACAGTATTGCCAGCTTAACTTGCTACCAGTTATATCAAGATAACAGTCATGCCAGATCATAAAAATAACAGTTTATTGCAGTTTTCCTGTCCAAAGTTTTGTTAAATAATCATGCTAACAGTTAACCCCCGTTTACAAAGCAACAGTTTGAGCAGATAGTGGCACTAAGATCTTAACATAATGCTTTTGGAACCAGGTAACCATATGCTATAAGTGCTACAATACAGTACCTAATATAAAGCTGTGTAATTTGTTGCTTTGCCCTCAGTCTATGTTGTGCCTCAAAATGTTGCAGTATTTATGCTGAGATGGTGTACAATGCAGAATTGTTGGGTCCCCCTCTCTCCAGAGGACTACAAAGACAGATTGTGCATCAACAACATTTATACATCTGTGTACCCCTCAGTGAGTTTGGCATATTTTTGTTTGCGTCATTTTTGGTCCTTGTGGATTGAGAGCTCAGCAAAGCTTTGTTAATTAGCCGAGCTTGTGAGGCATGCAGTGGCACTCCTCTAATTACACCACAGTTAGCATCACGCCTGTTGGAGCAAAACTCGGCTCCTTCCTGCTGCTCCTCTGGTATTTTGAAAGCAGGGACAAGGGGGAGCGGGGGGGGACCCATCAAAAGCGCCAATATGCAGGCTGTTAACTCACACCGGGGGCTCATGGGTAAAGATTTCTGAAAAGAAGGTAATCAAAAAGAATCTGTCTTAAAATTGGAGACTGCCTGTGAGAAACTTTGCTGAAATGAAGCAGACGAAATGTTGTTTTGTTTTGATTTGGTTTTTTTTGTACTGCTGAAATGTTTTCAATTTGTGCTGCAGGGCAACAAAATGTTCCCTGCGTAACAACAGAGCTGCTAGGTTCTCACTGGCGATCCATTTTGTTTGAGGCAGGACAGCCCTTACAGAGAGAGAGGGTCTATATAAACACTCAGGCTGTCAGTGCTTCAGCCCACACTCCACTACTTTATCTCTGACCCTCTTTTGGTTTCTACATCTCTCTGCGGCTCCCGTTGCTTTTGTAGCACAGCCATTTTTTCATAAGTGCAAAAGGGCTCTGATTCAGCCTGGTGCAGAATGGACCGGCAAATATCCAGCAGACAGATGAAAACTAAAGCAAATGGAAGGCCCACAATGGAGATGCCGTGCATAATATAAGAAATGGCTCCAGACTGGCTGCATATATAGAGGCAGCCAATTCTGAAGGGGTCTGATTTTTAGCCTACAGCAATTTCCATTTTCAGTAAAAGCAAAGGATTTGAGTGATTGGCTTAATTTACACGATCATTTTGAGTGTGATGGGATTTTGTAAGAAACTGTGAGCAGAATTACAAAAGAAATGCATGTATGACTGTCATACAAATCTGTTTTTCAAAGAAGGGGACCTCAGTATTTATGACACATGTGGTATACTTATCCCATCCATTATCTTTACCGCTTTTCCCGGGGGGTGGTGGACCCAAGCCCAGCCGTCATTTGGCCGAGAGGCGGGGTTTCCCCCTGAACTGTTCACTAGTCAATCACAGGGCTGACATATAGAGACAGACAACCAGCCACATTCACACCTACGGGCCATTTAGTGTCACCAATTACTAACAAGCATTTCTTTGGACGGTGGGAGGAAGCCGGAGTACCGGGAGAGTATCCACGCATGCACGGGGAGAACATGCAAACTCTGCACAGAGAGGCTCCTGTCAGACGAGGAGTCGAACCAGGAACAACACCACCGCGCAGACTGGTTTACTTATACACTCTACACTTTCAACAGAATCCTGGGAGATGAGAAAAAAAAAAAAAAACAGGACTTCACTGTCCCCAGGGTTGTAATTCTGATTTGTAGGGCTATCTTTGCAGTTCAAATTGCATAAGTATAATAATAATAATATAATAACTTTATTTATAAAGCACTTTAAATCAAAGTGCTGTACAAAGCAATACAGTTAAAATACAGGAAAAAACATACAGAGAAATCATGACTCATACTCAACAGTAAACAGATGGGTCTTTAACTTTGCTTTAAAAACTTCAACAGAACAAGCCTGCCTGATGTCCAGAGGTAAACTGTTCCAAAGTGTTGGTGCACGGAACGAAAAAGCCCACTCACCAACTGTCTTCTTTCTGACCTTTGGGACACTCAGAAGACCCGTCCCCTGAGAACGCAGGGCTCGGGCAGGCACATAGGGGTTCACCAGGTCGGTAAGATACAATGGTGCGCTACCATTTAATATTTTAAAAGTTAGCAGCAGCACCTTAAAATCTGCTGTGGCATGAATAGGGAGCCAATGAAGAGAGGCCAACACCGGGGTAATGTGTTCATAACTGCAGGCTCCGGTTAGAACACGAGCTGCAGCATTCTGAACCATCTGCAGACTTCGCAGACTTTTCTTTGGCAGACCTGACAGAAGGACATTACAATAATCTAGCCTAGATGACAAAAAGGCATGGATGAGGACCTCAGCATCCTTAAACGACAAGATTGATCTGATATAAAGAGAGATGGCAGGTTGAAATGACTGTGAATGGTACTGTGGAGATGTGTGAAAAGTGTCTTTCCTAAGATTCCAGGACATTGGTTTCAAGTATTTGTTACATGATGAGGTTATAAGGCAGCCAGTGGGAAAAAGATCAACTATCAAACTGAAGGCCATGCAGAAGTGTAAATTCCCGCAGTTCGACGAGGCAGGCAGCAGAAGCACCTGAAGTTCCATACACAGCTTTTCATTGAGTGATATGTCATTATTTTCAAATCTTGCGTTATGTGCATGTTTGAGTTTAGAGGAGCAAAACATCAGTAAAGTTTCTTCTTATGGTTCTGAGGCAACCATAAGGTTGGATTTGTTGTTTGGGTATGAAGGCTGGAAAAGGGCCTTGGAAATATTGATATTCCATATATGCCATTATAGTATATGTAGCATTCATATATATTTTCTTTTAAGTATAATTCATTTCATACTCAATACAAAGCGCTTGAGATTGGCTTTAAAAAACAGAATAAGGGACAAATTGTAGCCAAGTGTATGGAAGATATTTTTGTAGGTACATTAACAGTGAAAAACACAGAACTCCCACTCAAGCCAGAATAGTAGTACTGATTGTGTGTGTCAATAATTGGATTGATTCTTGCACAACGAGCTCTTGAAGCTTTAAATCGTCTCTACACATCCATGGCTGTAATGAGTGGGCACAGTATAGAGGAGAAGGTAATGTGCACATCAGGATGTACTCTATGTACATCAGTCCCAAGAGGACATTGGGTTGGGGAGTAAGCACTTCAGTGATATTGTGTTTCATGGGTCGTGGCGCATGAATTGATTGGACATTCAAGAACGGATAAAAATAACATCTATTATCGTTTGACCCTCGGGATGAATTTCTCTGATTTACAAATCCTCTTGTTTCACTTCGAGTAGTAATCTCAAAGATCTGGGTTTTGTTTGTTTGTCAGGTTTTTGGTTTTTTTAAATGTTTATTTTGGGCTTTTTATGCCTTTATTTTGAGATAGGACAGTGGACAGAGTCAGAAATCAGGGAGACAGAGAGATGGGAATGACATGCGGGAAAGGAGCAACAGGGCAGATTTGAACCCGGGCCACCCGCTTAGAGGGCCATAGCCTCCGTACAACAGGTGCACACACTAACCACTAGGCTACGGGCACCATGAGGTGTGGGTTTTGATCAGGCACTAACATAGGCTCAAAGTATAGAGTGTTCAAAACATCAACGCAGTCTGAGTGATGTCACCCATTGGTTTCTGAAGAGAGGTTTTGAAGCCAAACAATGGGGGTGTCGTCATATTGAAAAAAGATTTCATCTTAAAGAGCCCATATTATGCCCTTTTTGGGGTTCGTATATTTAATCTATGTATCTACTTTTGTACGTTCACAATAGCTAAAGTCCGAAAAAAGTGTCTGTTTTCATGTACTGCTCCTCCTTGCTCCCTCTACGCTCTGAGTCCGTCAGCTGCGCTCTGTTGAGCCCCCACTGTTAGACCCCACGTGGGCCAAGTCTGCTCTGATTGGTCTGCCGATCTGCTCTGTCGTTATTGGTCAGTTGCTCAGCACGCGTCTGGGAAATTTCAACATGAGCTGCAGGGCTTGCCACAACGAGCCAATGGATTTAGATCAGTGATCTCACACTGACAGATTTTTATCGAGGGGGGCTAGAACCGAGCGTTACATGCAGCTAATGCTACAGCTAACAGGAGGAGGTAGGAGAAGCCGCTTTTCCGCGGACTTTGAACTTTTGCAAATAGATGTGCCTAAACATGCACAGGACACTTGGAAAACACACTAAAGGGAGTATAAAACCAGAAAAAGCAAAATATGGGACCTTTAACTTTCAATTATTCTGTAGTGATCAATCATTTTGGCTTGTTCCAATTTAAATGTTTTTGTTCCCTAAAATAAAGTCTCCTGAGGTGTATGCTTTATGAAGTCATTACAGAACCTGCAATCTATAAAAGAGGTGTGACATGAGGCTGGTATAAGGAAAGTATGTATTGTTAAATTCATGTTCACATTTACAAAGTTGGATGTACAAAAAGTTAAATACTTAAGTTTATACAAGTTAATATGTTTATATATACAGCACATTTCAGCAACAAGGCAGTACAAGGTGATTCACACAAGACATAAAAAGTATCAAGACAAAGACAAACAGAAACATTATCTAAGAAAATTGAAAAATCATTCAAAGGAATGGTTAGCAATCACAGAGAAGAGAAGAATAGATTGTTATATAAAATAAGATCCAAAAGAAATACAAAAATATACAAAATATATACACCAATTTTTAATTGGAATCTGTTGGGTCTGTCAATAAAAGTGAACGATTAAGTAATCAGCTCTGCGTGCACACAAGACTCTGGTGCTCTGAAGTCACTGACCACAGAGTCTTACTGTCCCTCTGGACAAAGATCCACCTGCTGGTCCTAAATAATCAAAATGGATTCTGTCTAACAATCCCCCTCAGAGGTAACATACAGGATACACCTTCATCCTTTCACACACATTTTCACGCTAATGGTGGATGCTTACATTCAAGATGTCAGCCTGCCTGACTGGATCGAATCTCACTCATTCAAACACACTTTCTCACACTGACGGCTCTGCCTTCAAAGGAAGTTTGGAGATTAAGATTTTTCCCAAATAGGCTTTGACGTGTAGACTGTAAGAGCCGAGAATCCAACGCATTAAATTCAGATTAGTGGGACTCCACTTCTTCAAAAAGATCACAAAAAGGAAAAAAGCATCTTTCCTAAACTCCTCTATCCTTGTGTCCTCCACTCACATCTCAGGTGGGAGGGAATATGATACAATGAAAGATGAAAAGGAAAGGAAAGGAAGATGTACAACATTTTGAAATAAGAAGAGGCTTTTTTTTTATATGAATAAAAGTTAGATTTTTTAGAGAAATAGATACAGGCAAATACTGCCCCCCAACTGCCCCCCATTGCCAGACGACTAGGGGGCCCCTGAGGGCTCACAAACCTTAACCAAGCAGCAGTGGCCCAAAATGTGCACATTTTGCAATGACAGTAGAAAACCTCCCTTAGGGGGCCCCATCTGACACAATTTACCCTCGTTGCCCTGCTAAACGTTGCATGCATTATTATTACCATGAAAACCAAAGTTTGTCAATGAAAGTCACTGAAGAAAAAAATGAAGAGGAATAAGCTGTCAATGAAAGAGAAAAATAAACAGGAAAAAAATTGGAGGGCCCCCCAATTGATTTTTGCCTAGGGCCCCAACAGACTCAAAAATCGCCACTGTCGATACTCAAGTAAATTACAAGTACATTACGACTGTACGTTGTTAATTCTGATCTTTATTTGTCAGAACTTTTAGGATCTAATGAGACTCTGAACTAATGTAAAAAAAAGAGTTATTCTACATGAAATAAGCAGCCCCCCCCCTTCTTTGAATAAAGTCTGGGCAAAAATAACTCAAAGGCAAATCATCTCAGCACCTCTTTCAAACAAGTCAATGTTTCTGGAGAAAATGGAAACCCTGACCTAAGGCAGGCCCTAGGGCCCTATAAACATTACTCTGTACATTAATATGGATGTAAGATCACAGGGGAGGTTGTAATAGTGTCATGAAGGATCCAGTGTAATTATTTCATCCTGAGCTTTCTGCCTCACCATCCCAGGCAGCTGTGGAAGAGAACCGTAAAGACAGCCTACCTGGCAAACTCTGAACGCCTGCCGGGAAGGACATGCAATAAATTGGTGTTTTTTTTTTTTTTTTTTTTTTATGTTCTGTCTTCCTCCATCTCCCCCCTCACCACAAAGCACTTCATCATCTGACAGAATGTATTCTCCTGATCTGAAGCCACGCAGCAGCCACATTTGTGAGCATCACGAGCAGCCACCTCCAGTGACACGTCCCCGCACCCTTGTGACGACGGAGAGTGGCAGCGGGCTTTGTTATATTCACAAAATGTAATTACAGCCCTGCATCCATGGCCTGCTTCCCTCCGGATGCCCCAGAGGAGCAGTTGTTTGGAGACTCCCACGGCTCTCTGATGATTCAGTGATGCCCCGCAGCCTTGTTGACATCCATCTGATGCGGATTCAAAAACACATCTCCCCTATTCTTTACATGAATGTCTTCATTTGTGCTTTGTCAGCAGCAACGTCTTTTCAAGGGTATCGCTGGAATAACCTTGGATTTCATTATTGGACCTATTAAATTGAGATGTGACGATTACATGGCAGCTAATTCATCTCTTCCATGCTAAAAATCCTAAATATGACATTGCACAGGGATAATCATGAATTTATGAGTAAACTTTATCTAAGTGTATCTGCCTGCCTTTAAAACTCATTCCATCGATTAGTCCCCGCAAAGACAAATTGGGCATAAAATTTTCATCGACCCAGTGCAGTCATAAATTTTCAATGCCCATATTCAACATGAAGTCGAGCTCACAATTTCTTTTTCTGTTTTTTTGTCCCTGCGAGAACATAATAACTCACCAAACTACGCAGTAGCCGTCAACATTTGGAAGTCATAGCCAATTATGTATTCATGCAGCGCTGCTTTCTGAATACTTTCTGATTTTGTTTATCTTGCTTTGCAATTCACAAGGAGGCTTATTGACGCAGATCCCATTCAGATTATTCCGCTTTTATTTTGTTTCATATTACCTTGATATTTGGAAAAACACACAAAGTTTGAATTGCCTTTCTGATTCGAAATTAAGGATATGAATCATAGTCGGGACATAAATGGATCATACTTAGGTATTCATTCGTGACTTTCAAATCTGTATATTTATAAGGGAGGCAAAGTAAAAAAAACAAAAGACAAAATTAGATCATTATGAGAGCAAAAATATCCAATATCTACATATACAATATATACAGGACGCAAGGTAAACTTGTCCTCAGGTTTGATGTCTCAAACCAACATTTCACTGGTTATATTCCTCCACTTGCCGTCATTTGAAAGTTTTCATCTGTGTATATGATAAAGAGCTATACAGCTGTTCTTCTTCTCCAGCTGCTTTAAGACTAATCAAGAAGTTCAAGGTGTCAGCAGCTCTAATTAGATCCTCACACCTTCCACTACAGATTTGGCAAGGTGGTAAGTAGCGATGCAATTTAGAGCTCATCTGACAATCTGCAAATAAGAGCCCTCACGCCGAGACGCCATGTATTTATAGGATTCATTCAAACTAGCCTGTCACCAGGAGGAGGCACCCTGTCAAGGCCACAGGATGAGGCTGGTATGGTTCGCTTCAGGTCACTTGTGGCACATCTCGCTAACGACTTTGTCAGTTCAAGCTGTAAGGGAAGGCAAGTTTATTGTATTTATAAAGCACATTTCAACATCAAGGCAATTTAAAGTGCGTCACACAAGACATTTATAAACGCTTTATAAACCAGCAGCAGCGTTTTAAAATCGATTCTCTGACAGACTGGGAGCCAGGGTAAAAACCTTCAAATGGAGCAGATCTTTCGGGTGGAGGATAATTAAAAGCTAGACATTAGCATGGAATCAATAAAGACCTCATGGATTTGCACTCCATCATCACTGCTGACGTGCAGGTATTACTAAAAAAGACTCATAATGGGATTTAATCTGTGCCCCAAGGCGACATTATTAATAATGCCAGCACCTGTCTTCTCAGCTTTTTCTCCTGCGTCACTAAAAGTGTTCTGTACCTGAGGTGCTTTATTGTAAACCTGAATCCAGGAGGCTAGATTTGTAAACTTTGGTAGATGAATTCTACGAAAAATAGAAGAAAAACGAGACCCACATCGAGACCACAGCAACAAATATAAGTCTTAGGCATCCAATAATGGGTAATTTCTTGTTTTTTATTGCCAAAAATTGCAATCAAATACTTTCAATCTGTGTTAATTGCAAAAGAAGGTTGCATCAACAATATTGATCATTTAAATAACAGATATTGTATCACTTTAAAACACATGGTACGGGAAGGTATTGGAAATATACAAATAAAGATTGATTGTCATCCCCTACTCTCTCTTCCAAACATTTCCTGTCTCTTTTCAGCTGATCAAATAAAGGCAACAAAAAAAAGGTGTTGCAATATATAGAAAATATATATATATTCAGATTATATGTTTTATTCCACAGTGATGTGTCACTAAAAAGCAGGGGGACTGCTTTGATGGATCATTGGACCACAGTGTGCAGAACTCATCACTCGTGTTTCATGACCACAGACATTGACCAGGAGTTTTTAATACAGTACAGCAATCTGACCAATGTGTCTTCAGCTTGTGTTTGCACATGTAATTGACTGTCTTACAGACGGACGACTTCAGCCAGCACTGATACAAATTTATAAACAGGAACCCCCCCCCCCCCAAGCCAAAGGGGACATTTTGAAGATCCTGTAAGTTCACCTAAAATCACATCTTGACCCCTCAGGTAATTTTTTTACTTTAGCGCTGGGTAGACCGGCTGGTGTCTTAGAGTTTGTCTACATTATCAGCACTGCATCTGAGACCTGAGAAGGATTTTGAATAAATCGCTCAAAAAACGGTTAACACAGCAATGTGGTCCGACTGTCTTGCAGCCCGCTGGCTATAATTCTGCCAGATAATAGGAAAACTATTTTCCTCACTAGGTTTGGAAATCAGATCCAATCTTGTTTCCACTGTTACAAGAAAAATGAGTTCCTCACTAAGTCTGTATTGAAGAATAGCCACCCATTCTTAATAAATTAAATACACGTGTGAGAGAAAGAAGCATTAATCAAGCAGTGCCCAAAGTTATCAACAAAGGAAAATTACAAATAGATATTAAAAATGTTAATCATTAATATTCTGTGAGTTTACCAGAAACACTTTTTGTGATTTGTAGCTCTATTAGGGCTGCATGAGTAATGGGTCTCTCATGACTCATATCACATGGATTCAGGATTCAACTTTACAAACAAGTGTTGCTATTGTGATGGTTAGTTATTCGACTGCATCAGAGTACTTAAAAACTGCAGCTTTTGTGGTCGATACCTGATGGAGCCGATCCCAGCTGTCATTAGATGAGAGGCGGTGTACACTTTGGACTGGTCCCCTGTTAATTACAAGGCGGTTATATAACAAGCAGTCACATTCACATTCACACCTATGGGCCTATGAGTCATCAACTAACCTAACAAGCATGTCTTTGGGCTGAGGGAGGAAGGCATAGTACTTGAAGGGAACACAGGGGAGAACATGGAAACTCCAGACAGAAAGATGAAGCCTCGGTTTTAAACCAGCTACCTTCTTACTGTGAGGTGACGGCGCTAACCACTGCACCACCGTGTAGCCCGTTCCATGGGAGGAAAAAACCCTTAACGCTGAGACAGGGTCATGGCTCAATGATGCACATGGGGACCCGTGTGGTTTGATCCAACAGAAGAGATACTTAAGCTACTGAAAAAGTTAACGCTGATTCTTATAGAAAGGTGTCAGGTCCATAGACTGTAAATATTAAAGGATGAAGCCTGAGTGACGTCAGCCATCTGTTCCTGCAAGGGGCTCCGGGGGCTCATCGCCAGCCGCCGCCATGTTGAAAATCCTGTCTCAGCCTAACTTTCAGTCAACCTAACGACAGGATGAGAGCCGGAGCTGAGGCGGGTTTTAAGCCTCTTGAGAAACCGTTACATTGCACCCACCTGTCAATCATGTCAGCTACGTTCCTAACTATAGATAACACATATCATTCATTAAATCAAAACAGAGCTGTTTTAAAAAAAATGCCAACCCCTGTACAGTGTGTGCCAGTGATGACCATAACTAATCAGACCTATTTTATTTTTTGTACCAGGCTGTAGACATGTTTATTTATGCTGTAAAAACGGCTTTTTGTCGTGTGACAATGATTGGTGATTGGTGTTAGTTTTGAACTTTGACATTCAGTTGGTGTCTTATTATACATATATTATGCTTTTTCTGGTTTTATACTCCCTTTAGTGTGTTTTCCAAGTGTCCTGTGCATGTTTAGGCAGATCTATGTGCAAAAATTCAAAGCCCGCGGAAAAGCGGCTCCTCCTACCTCCTGTTAGCTGTAGCATTAGCCGCATGTAACGCTCGGTTCTAGCCCCCCTCGATAAAAATGTGTCAGTGCGACGTCATTGTCAGTGTGAGATCACTGATCTAAGCCCATTGGCTCGTTGTGGCAAGCCCTGCAGCTCATGTTGAAATTTCCGAGACGCGTGCTGAGCAACTGACCAATAACGACAGAGCGGATCGGCAGACCAATCAGAGCAGACTTGGCCCACGTGCTCAACAGAGCGTAGCTGACGGACTCAGAGCGTAGAGGGAGCAAGGAGGAGCAGTACATGAAAACAGACACTTTTTTCGAACTTTAGCTATTGTGAACGTACAAAAGTAGGTACATAGATTAAATATACGAACCACAAAAAGGGCATAATATGGGCTCTTTAATACAAAGTGGAGTAGAACGGTGTCACTGTTGACTGACACCATGTTGACTTACTGCTAATTAGCATTAGTATATTGGTAAATGGTAAATGGAATTGAGCTTGTATAGCGCTTTTCAAGTATTCTGACTACTCAAAGCACTTTCACACCACATGTCCCACCTACACATTCACACACTGATGGCAGAGGATTTCTATTCAAAGTGACCATCAGAAGTAACTAACCCCACTCGCACACATGGCAGTGGGAGCAATTCAGGGTGAAGTGTCTTGCTCAAGGACACATCGGACATGTTGTTGCAGGAGCTGGGGATCGAACCAAACATTCCAGATTAGAGACGACCGACTAGCCGCCCCAATCACACAAAGGGCCAAAGGGACAAACAGGAGGTTTGTACAGAAATGCAAGTTCCACTTCACATTTTACCCGTAAAGATTAAAGAGCCAAACCCTGAAAGGGAAGAAATGATCCTGATAAGTATTATTTATTAGCCTTACACCACATCATAAAGTCTGTGTCACTGGGACTGTGATGAATCAATCTGCACATTTTATATTACACTGCCCTCATCTGGTCATTGTAGACAGCTATATACTGATTCTTCACTTTAAGTGGACAGAAGAATGAAGTTCCTGAAGAGGAGGCAGAATAATAATGACAACATGCTGAAATGAAAATCACAGGTTGTTTTAATTTCTGAGTTGATTGTTCATTTGTACAGTGTGGCTTGAGAAAAAAAAAAAACATTTTAAAGATCTCTGTATAAAAAAAAAAAAAGAAAATAATATTTTGTACCATTACTAGTCGGAAAGAACATTTGAGAAATACTTTACAATTAAAATATGTCAGCATTACTGTGGATGTACAATATAAAGTCAATCAAATCTACATGAATTATCTATACAACTGCAGCCTTTATAAAGTACCATAAAAGAGGCAGGAAAATAAAAATATGTACATTTTCCTGCTTGGATAATTCAATTATAAACATAGAATTAAAGGCTCAAAACTCGTAGTTTTCTACACGGCCAATGAAGGAACAGAAGGTGCCTTATTAGAAGATGATCTAGTGATATGTGCTCAGTGAGAATCGATTAATAGATCTACAAAAATACAGTAAAATGCACAATTTTCATATTAAGTTAGAATCAGCGATCTGCGGTTTCCAAACAGAGGTCAAATTATGATGCTAATAGAACTATAAGTGGTTATTAAATAAGAAACACACACTGCTGCACGCGTGTCTTTCACATTTTGTCTGAACTTTAAATGAAGGGTGAGATCCTGTGAGGAGTAAGGCGGGTGCTGCATGGCACCTTAACATGGACCTCTGTGGTACCTTTTATATATATATTAAAAGAAAATTGTATAAACTCTAGTTTGATGGTACCACTGACAGTGTTAGAACTAACAGTCTTCTCTGTACTGTACGTGCACAGTCTCATAGAAAATCTAAGGTGAAGGCAGGTAAAGGCGCAGTAAGTGTTTTCCCTTGCGGGACACAGTGTGATAACTCTCCATCATTCCAGCTCAAGCAAACTATTTCTCCCGTCCCAGCAGAGGACGAGGAGGAGCAGGAGGAGGAGGATTTCTTAATCTTTTACTGTTGGCAGCATGTACCTCCATCATAGTCGCACCAACAACCAACCCCTCCCGACCTGCAGTTTGTCTGTGAACTCATTAGTGGTGTCTTCTTTTTTTATTTCACTTTGGTTCCAGTTATGAGCAACAGTGGCGTCGTCAGCTGATGCAGGGTTAGTAGGCGTCAGTTTGAAAGGGACCAAATAAGTCACATGTTCAGTTCATACTTGGAAGAGTGGGAATTGCACCCCGGTCTAAGTGCTTTACTGGTCAGCATGGGCGGCTAAGGCCGGTGGAACCTGGTGAAAGGAGAGAGAAAAGTTTAGGAGGTTTTCCTTAGCCGTCTAGAGGTGAAAGAAAAGTCTCAGAAAACAGAATTATTAAAGTATTGATGAGTTGCTGAATAAACATGCTCAACAGCTGAGGTGAATTATTGATGTGTTTGTGTGTATATGGGCCTCACCGAGTATAGATCCTGCTTGCCTCGTGAACCTCCATCTCTGAACTCTTGAATTCATTGAGCTCCTTACGGATGGCGGCCTGAGAGGAGACATGAAACACATCAGTGATCACAAAGATAAAAGGTATTTTATGGGGCTGTCATGAAAGGTGGATTCTTTTGTCTAAACATTTATAATATTTTTTTCTCACACAACACAACAGTTTACACAAAGGCACAGAAGAAGAAGGAAAGTGTGTGATCAAAGCTGCATATATGTACACCTTTATTTTAGACTGATGATGTCGAAGACCAGCTACAAATATGTTTCTAACTTTAGCACAAATGAGTCCTATAAAAAAAACACAGTACATCAATATTTTGCATTACACTGTTCAACCCATCAAAATAAAAGCTTTAATAGCCAGAGCTTAGCATAACCTACAAATATAATCCTGAAGTTAAGTAAGGTTTATGGATATGAAGAATCTGAATATCAAGACATCACAAAAACAACAATGTAGGTACTCAGTTTCTGTTGCAAATCCCTTATAACCTGGATATAAAAGTGAGCAATTGTCAAAAAGTGAAAAATATAGCTTGCATGTTTGTGCATTCAGATATGCTTCCAATCGATGGGTTGTGTTTGTTCATTCAGCCTTATTTTATGAAACATCAGATTTATTTTGCAGTAACAATTCAAATACTTTCTTCAATTGTTATGGCTTTTTTTTTTTACTTGCATACACTATTAGCTGAGGTTATTCTAAATTTAAGGACATGAAGTATTTTGAAATACTCGGATATGAAGAAATGACATCACCATAACAAATACTGTGAGTGTAGGTAGTACTGCCTGATCATTTCTAATCAGAGCTCTAACAGTTAAACATGGTCTCTTCCACTATGTGTATGTATATAATATATTATATATATATACACACATATAAATATAATTTCTGTTCTGTTCTATTTTCCGAGCTTCACTGGACCAGGTAATTCACTTGCGTCTGTATTGCATTCTTGGCATTCCTCCTCGATACTGAATCTGCTTGGAATGCAAATCCTGTCATGGTTGACCAAAGTAAAAGACATCGCTGTCAAAAACGCAAACAGATTAGGCTCGCTCTCACTAAGACGCTCTGCGCCTCAACAGCCCTGCTGGTATAAAGAGAGGTGTAGAGTGTGCATGTGTGTGTGTGTGTGTGTGTGAGGCTGAGGATGTGCGGAGTCTCACCTTGTCAGCAGGAGTCAGCTTGGTCCATGGTTTGTCCGCTCGCCGGTCGTAGTCGTGGGCGTGGGTGCTCTCTACGTACTCGTGGAAGCGCAGGATCTTCCTCTCCTGAAGTTCAGCCACAGTGGGTCTCTGGGAAAGCTGAAGCCAAATCAAATAAAAGCATGTTAATACTGTAGCAGTTAGTTAGGAGGAGCATCACATAATTATAAAAATAATAAGTGTAATACGGCTCCTTGGTTGCAACCTGACCTTTCTCGTGAGCCTCCGTTTGATCTCACATCTCTCTAATCGCCGATCTGCTTCGTTCTTGGCTGCGGGAAGAAAAAACATTCCGTAAGAGAGAGAAACACTGCGGCCAGTCAAGGTGGATTTCACCCGAGCTGCCGTCGGCATGCTGCAGTTACATGAATCTCTAATGATTGGCTCGCTCCTGACAATGAGCTGCATTGTTTAATCGTGGGCACGAAGCGTCGCCTTGGCCGAGTCATTCCAGGACAGACAAGACGCCGTTTGGTGGAATGAGTCCTGGATCAAAACGTGTTGACAGATTCTGAATAATACTTTATGTATGGGACCCATAACATCCATACTGCTGATTTACACTGTACCCAGTCTGCTGGTGGACACGATACCAGAATTTAAACTTGGGCATCCGATACGTAAAATACATCAATATCGGACTGTATACCGATATAAGACCAGATTGGTCCCGTCTCTAATTTTAATTCAACCTGTGAAACTACACAAAAATGACTCCCCCCACACTGCGATGGACTACATCTGTATGTGTGGGTGTGTGTTTGTATGCAGTGAACATACACAGTTCCACTGGAGGATTACAAATGGAGTGAACAGGTACAGAGAGGGAGAAAAAAAAAAAGAGAAGGCCCAAGAAATACATTGAATATTAAATTGGGGAATACAGGAGTGATTACAATGTTTATTTGTTATACAGACATTAAGCTGGCATGAGACTTTCTGGGGGCAGGAACATTAAGTGTTTATTTGAATAGAGCCAGCATCCAGAGCTAGGCTTTGTGCATGTGTTGCTCGTCGTCTACAGCTATTTCACATTATTAGAAAATTCAAAAAGGATTGACCATGTCACATATTGGCAATTTTAAAAATGTCACAGGTCAACTAACTAGGTAATCAAGTTGTATGCAGCACCTTCCTTTGCATTTAATATTTACAGCGATAATGCTATTATGACAAGAAGTTGCAATTTGGCATTTCAAATAAGTGTTTAATAGAAAGGGAGGTGATGGGCGCTCACAAAGCTAGAGCAGAGGTTTGGACAGAATGTCTTTGTCAGCTGTAAAGGTGTTTAAACACTGACCTACGATGCAGACTACATTATGTTATCAGTTAAGTAAGCCGGTCAATGCACTGATCTGATAACACAAACATGTAGTTTTCCTGGTTAATGATGATGTGAGTACAATAAATAACAACCCACTGAATCTAGCAGAGGGTTATGTGAGTCTAAGCCAGCAAATGTCATCCATCAGTGTTTTACTATCAATAATTAGTATTTTTTTGGAATCAGTGGTGTATAGCCTTGGTATTGGAATCTGACTAGGAAGAAAAAAAAAAGGATTGACACATCTGTAGTCAGCTGGACAGTCACATTTGACCAAGTTCTAAACTATGTTTTATTCTAACATTTGGGCTTACTGTTACTTCTGATTACTAAATGATCCAGCAGCAACTGCCACACCTGTCAGACTTTTCTGTGATAGGTCTCCTGACTTCACAATGACAAACAGTCCGAGTAGTAGTAGCTCAGCGTGCTTATTGAGACACTAAAGGGCACCTTGTGAGTATGTACCAGACAACAAGGCCCCGACAGAGAAACAGTTTAAGAGGACTTGGTAATGATAGCCGGCACAAAGATCATCAAGGAAAAGGCTTGGCTCCCTGGTGCCTGCTCACCGCCCCCTGAGTGATTCACTAACGACATAATAAGTGAACCAGTGCATAGTGGATTCAGTCTTTGACCTCATTCAATTCATGTTATCATTACAATATTACCTGACCTCCCTCTAGAGAAACTTATGATTTTGCTCTGTGTCGCTGTCTTCCCCAGCACAGCGTGTAATCAGCTTTCAATGGGGGATGATTTTTTTTTTTTTTTTTTTTTAAGATTTTTGGCTTTTTGTGCCTTTATTGGAGAGACAGGACAGTGGATAGAGTCAGAAATCAGAGGGAGAGAGAGAGAGTGGGGAATGCAGTAGGGGCGGCAGTAGCTCAGTCTGTAGGGACTTGGGTGCGGACCAAGCATTGAAGTTGGTCTGGTAGCTGGAGAGGTGCCAGATCACCTCCTGAGCACTGCCGAGGTGCCCTTGAGCAAGGCACCAAACCCCCTTCCCACCACCAGCTCAGGAGCGCCCACTGTGGGCAGCTCCGTCACCCTGACATCTCTCCCTTAGTGCATGTCCATAGGATCCTGTTTGTGTGCATATACTTCAGCCTATGTGTGTGTTGCATGACTACAGAGTGTAAAAACTGAAATTTCCCCTTGCGGGGATCAATAAAAAGTAAATCTTATTCATTTTTTTTTTAATCATGTCAGGTCACACACATTGATGGAGCCTTCTGCAACCGCGGTAATGAAGGCACATGTGTCAGCTTTTCATACTGGTATATTGGTCGCACCATTGTATAAGACGCAGCCAACTTTTAAGATGAAAAAATAGGTATTAAAAGTGCGCCTTATACATCAGATTTCACGGCAGGTCTCAATTATGACACCTTCTTTTTCATTATTGACAGTTCATGTGCATTGGTTTGGGATACTATCAGTGCTTCAAAGAAACAAAGTCTTTAATAAGTCATATCAGAAATAGTTAATAAATTCTGATGTGTCTTTAGCCTCAATCAATATGCCGTAGGCAAGAGGTGAAAAAACGACCACCAATTAGCAAGCTGATGAATGTTGAATGCAGACTATTGATTTCAGTAAAGATGAGAAAACTGGAGTTTTGACGTTGTAGTGCAGAATGAACAAAACTGAATGAAGAAATGAAGGATGGAGGGAGAGGTAGAGTGACAGAGAGATTCTTACCTAGAAGGATGTTCCTCTGCTCCAGCTCCTCCGCCGACGGTCTCTGACTGAGCCGCCTGATGAAAAATAACACCGGTGACTTCCAATTTTTAAAGGCTGATATGGATCATTGTAACAGGGCTGTAATTTGTCTCGAGACACCTCCAGCTCAGTGATAAACTACAGTTGTGTGTGTGTGTTTTACTGTGCAGTGGATGTACAGCAGCTCAGACAACATGCCTCACACTATAAATAACGTAAGTCATCTGTCAAACTGTGATGGATAGACGTGTATGTTAAACCATTTACCGATTCAGTGTGGTGCCGATCTTGTTCCTCAGCGCCAACCACTGCTCCCTGTTGTGCCAGCTCGTGCCGTCGTGGTTCTCCTGGGTGTCTCTCTCCTCCCTCTCCTGTCTCTCCAGCTTCAGGGCCAATGTGTCCTTCCTCTTGACTCGGCTCGCCAGCCCACCTGATGCAGATATGAAAATACTATTTTACATTTGGAGAATTTGAAAGATTGCTTATTGCTTTGCATACATCTCCTATAATGTTGAAAATTAATTTTCACTGTAGTGCTGGTTGATGCGCTCATCAGGACCCATTGCCACCATAACGATTTATCTTGGACATTTCCTAATTCCACACACATTTTTAAACTGGTATCTTAATGGGCATTTGGATACTTTAACATCTAAGTCCTATTTTGATGTATTTATCTACAATACCTGAAAACGTGAACATTAGAGTTTCCTGTTGTTTGCTTTCAATGTTGGTGTAGAGGATAGGAAACACACTCTAACTTTAAAGATTATTTTCTCTGTATACCCTGAATAATATGAAAATACACTACATACCACTGCAGGTGTTTGAACAGAGCATCTGTTAACTCATTGAACATCATCATTTATGTTCCTGGTTGGAAGTCAGGCAAAGTGAGAGGACCTTGATTGATTTCCTGTGCTGCTTGAGGCAGATGATACTCTGAGGTCTTGTTTTGATAATTAATCAATGATGGCTTCTACGGGGCTTAATGGGAAATGCAGGTGATCTATTGCAAATGTAGTTTTTATAATTCAGCTGTATACAAGAGTGTGGCAAACAAAATATGCATTATAAATGCAAAGTTATTGCCTAATGATTAACATTACTCATGTCCATGAATGAAGTAAAGACTTAAAAGTGTCCTAGCATCATTTCTTTTTAGATATATTATGCATATATTAATTAGGTAAAGATCAATTGATACAGCTAACTGCAGTTCATCCAGTTTGGGCTTAATGTAGCAGTAAAGTAAAGACCAACTTACCCGTTGGAGCGTCCTCATCATCATCATCTTCGTCTGTATCTCTGTACAGGATGGGGCCGTCGGAGTCCGACTCTTCCTCGCTGTCCCCTGGACCTCCACCCTCGTGGATTACACTCACTCTGGAGTCTACAACTAACCCCTTCCTGCAGCGGGGCTCCAGCTCTGCCTGACGAGACGGCCTCTGAGGATGTAGCTTCCTCATCTCCTCCTCCATGTCAAAGTCATCGTCTTCTGGCCTGAAATCAAGTACAGCTCTGTTATTTCCAAATGTGGGAATCAACTCTAAATACTTGTTTTTGTAACCATAATCTGAGGATCTAATCCAGTATGCAGACAAGTACGAATAGGTGCTGTCGCAGAAATTTTGCAACCCGCTTGCCAGGAGCAAAAAAAGGCCAAATATTTGTTGCAAAGATTAACTCGGCACAGTTTCACATAATTCTCATTTGTCTGACTGCCGTGTTGCTTTCTAGAATCCTGTGGAAAAGCTTCAGGTCAACAGTTTCAGAAACACGAAGGCCAAAGATACGTTTTTGTTGCCAAAATAAAGAGACATTTTAAAAAATAGTACATAAAGGTAATGCAACTTCAAACAGTCATGAAACTGCTTTATGATTTTCTGTTCACCAGCATGTTGTTCTCTGCTCTTTTGTTGCTATGGTAAATATGTTGAACTACTTGTAGCATTAATTAAAAGGCTTTAGTTATCATAGTGTATGACTTGTTCTTTTTTGCATCATGTCCTGCCTCCTAACACTCCCTTCTTCCTGTCTGGCAGGGAAAGTCTCTTTCTGTGAGGTGCATGTGTGAACAAGACGCCCAGGAAGATTTCAGGGGCAATCTGCATGAAGATTTCTAGACATTTTCAGAAGTGTGAATGTGTGAAAAAAGCTCCTGTTTTCTTGCTCACTCCCTCCCTCCCTGCAGCACTGTGCCCCAATTAGTCATATCTGAAATACAACCTTAAAACTTTAGCAGCATAAAACTAAGGCACTCTTATATAAAATATATATATGAATGTTGTTTGAAATGTGTGCATGGAATTCATTCCACAGTAAAAAAAAAAAAAAAAAAAAAAAGGTAAATAAATATGCAAACATTTACAGGTGAGGAGAAACTATTTTGCAATACCTTAATGTGTTATAAAGTTTATGAAACATAAAAGAGAACTTGTGCTTGGATGAAAAAACACAAATAATAGTTATGATCATCCTGGATTCATTGGTTACATAGATTCATAATCAATCCACTATTATTGATTGAGAAATGCTCCAATATTAATCTAAAACCAAAATTTAAGAGTGGTTGAAAACTTTTTTTTTCTGCTCATTTGACAATAAATGTTTTGACTTGAAGGATACATTTAATAAAAAGGGACAAAAAAATGACCTCTAGAAAAACAGCTCTCCTTTGTTCTCTGCTCTCAATGCACTGATGCTCTGCTATGTGAGAGTATAATGAACGGTATGTGGGACACTTACAGCCTGAGAGGTTCGATGGTGATGGGGAGAGAGAGGCGCGAGGGAACCCCCGCCTCAGTGAGGAACTCGGGAGGAGATTCGAACAATAGTGAGTGAGCCCTCTTGGATCCTTCGGGGTTGGGCTGAGCTTGACCAGGGCTGGCTAACGCTCTCTGGATGAGGATGTGTAGGGGGATGGATGGAGGCTGGCTCGGAGGCTCGGCGGTGGTGCTGGGTGGATCCTCTTGAATAGTGGGCACAGGACCAGAAGAAGAGGAGGAGTTGGGCGGCTGCAGTGACTGAACTCTTGGAGGAGACGGAGGTATGTGGGATGGTGGGGAAGGCAGAGACTCAATGAAGGCCTGAAGAGCTGCAGTGTTGGTCTTGTCTTCGCTGTTCTCCCCTATCTGGACTGTAGGGGGCGTCTGGAAAGGTGCAGAGGCTGGATCAGTGGTGGGAGACTCTGATGCTTGGCTTGGAGGAGAAGGGTCCACAGAATGGCGCTTGGTTACGGGGGTCATCCTCTTGGGTGGTGTTGGTGGAGAGCGCTTTTCTGGCGCTGGCACTATGATGACACCACTGCCAGCCTGGGAAAGTTCTGCTGTTTAATAAAAAATAAAACAGTTAAATTAGTAATCAGTGATTATTTTATAGAAACTCTCCAAACCTTAGATTTTTGTTATCACTTTTTTTTTTTTTTTTTTTTTTAACAGCTATGCCAGCAAGTGTATTAATATGCACCAAGAACAACATTAGTTATTTGATTTGAGTATATTAGTTTATTTCTGAGAAAAAAAGTAGAGTATTTGTAGAAATCTGTAATGATGCAAATGTTTTCTAAAATGCACTTTTATACCTGTAGTTCCAGGCTGGGTGTAAATTTAGCAGCCTTGAGTAACTCTAAAGAGCATGGGCAGAAATGACATGAAGCATTCAAACAGCATCTGTTGGTGACCTGATTGTTTTACATTGTGTCTCTTGGATTTGTTTGCGTTTCGTTTGTGTGGTTGTATTGTTAAACTGCGTCACAAAAACCTATTCCATGAGCAGATTTTTTTTTCTTCAATTCTGTAGAGTGTGTATGAGGATGGGATAGGTTGGACCATGTGTTTGCTTAGGTATTTTGGATGATTTAGAATTGGGAAAATAAAATATAAAAAAAAGAAAAGCAGCATCTGTTGGTATATTCTGAACTATTTCTCATGGATTTTAGCATTTTGTGGCATTAAGGTAAGTATACGCAGCTGCAAGTAAATGGAAATTTGGCTAAAAAAATGTGGAAGCAATTATACAACTTTGAAGGAACATGGTCTTTCTGAGAAGAAGAACAAAATCAGAATAAAACATTTTGTGTGCGTAAATGCTATGAAGTTTCACCGCTAAGGTAAAATGCTGACACCAGATTATATTCTCTTTCTTTTACCTTTGGATGTACCTAAATAGGCAGAGGTGTAAAGAAAAAAACATTCTCAGAGAATTGCTCATCCTTCATGGGATCAAAGTGAGATTTCTCATTTGATGATAACAATCAATTTCAGCTTGAGAGTCAAAATTATGACACCACAAACAGAAAATCCAAAAATGTATTAACTGCAATCAGAGAACATTAAAAAGCACATTATGTAGCAAAGCAAGCTAGTGTAATTAAAAAAAAAAAAAAAATCAAGCCATCAGATCAACAAAAGCTTTAGAGGAGGAGAAAAAAAACATGGTCCTGTTACTGTTGGTTGCTGGGTCAGTAGGGGATGACACACAAATATTAACACACACGTATCAACTATCTGTAAGGGGCATTCTCTGAGATCAACAAACACAATTCTGCACATTCGATGTGGCCAGTGTGCATGCAGTCTTTTCTTTGCACAGTCAAGTTAGTTGAACTGAGAACAGCTCCTACTATCTGGCTGCAGTACACATGCAATGCACTATTAGTGTTAAAATGGAAGTGAGCTATTCCATTAGCAACGACGGTGGTGAATCATTACGTCCAGTCTGCAGGCTTAATTAAGATGCACTGAGATCTGGCTCCTTGTAGGGTACCTGAACAGGTCTGGCAGGCCCTGTGCCGCATGTACACAGGTAAAGAGAGGTAGAGGCCGAGCTCGCTCTGGCGTCTCCAGCTGGTCCAGTAACAAGGCTGCCTGACCCTAGAGCCCCTGTTCAATGAGGAGGCTGGCAGAAATGAGTGGAGATGTCAGGGATAGGGTTGCATTTACATTCCAAGTTAGGAGAGACATTTCTGTAGATTTTTCAAGGCGGGGGATAAAGTCAGTCCTGGTTTGACGCGGTCTTGAAGCAGAGTTACACCCATAGTCAAACCTTTATTTATTCTCGAAAAGGACACGGAGGTTTCCCTCATTTTCAATGCCGTTGAGATTACAAGCACAGTAAAACAAGCAAAAAGAACAAAACAAACACTCAGAGTGAGATGTTTAAGAACATCTGTGCAGATATAAGAGAGGTTCTGAACATAAGACAAGAAACACTTTCTCACCCTGGTAACATAAAGTAACACCGCAGTGTGGTGTGCCCCATTGACAAAATGTCTAGTCTTCTTTGATTAAGTGATTGTATACAGTTTGACATTAAAACTCTATGGCCATTAGCTCTATGGCCAATGACCCCAAAAGTGACTGTGGCCAATAAATTAAAAAACAGGTACAGTAGATGGCTAGTAGGTGTCCACTACAAAACAAAGTTTTACTGACAAATAGGGAAGAGAGTAAATAATGTACCATCTTTAAAAGAACTTAAACTTTCAATTTCAGTGATTCTTCAATAATTTAAAAAAAATATATAGGCTGTGTCCGAAACCACATACTTTTATTTATTCTTAAAGTTGTGTTGAATCGTCATTGCCGTCATTGTATTATTTATAAAAAACATTTTGGCAACCAAAAATGTCATCTGGCCACCAAGTTTAACGGCTTTGTGACCAAAGTGACCAGAGCCTAAGAATAAAAGAGTCCCACACTGCTATACATCAGTTCATATCAGTTATTGCAGGTTGTTCTTTCTTTTGTTTTTATGCTGGCTGATAAGAAACATGATACAGAAGTAACAAATAGCCAAACTAGGTTCACAGTAATTAAAAATTGGGTCTCAATAATTTTCTCCACCAGGAGGCACTGACAGGTTGATTTTTATACTACGAGAGGTCAAATACAGACAGTCAGTAATAAATCTGAGGGATTCATATCTAAATTGTTTCTTAAAAAGTCCATGTTTAAAAAAAAATGAACATGGGCTGATTTCCCATCACTAGATTTTTTTTATATAATTTTCTGGATCAGCCTCAAAAAACTGTCTCTGTCTTTTTGGTAATCATGAAATGAAATCCTTTTGTTGTGAGAGTACCGAACAAAACATATTTCAAACAAGCTTTTTGTACAACACAGAAACAGAAAAAGGATTGCATGCATGAAGCCTGTGTGTGTGTGTGTATGTGTGTGTGTGTATTTACAGTCAAACCAACACTCTCCAATCATGTCAAAGTCCATTACCGAGTAATCTCAAACAGCCAATGAGAAAGGCTGCTCTGAACAGGCGCATACCATTAGTCTGTAAATGTGACAGTGAGAAATGAAATCCACTAACATATGTATGGAAGGCTCGCCTGACAAATGGTGGGGGAATGTATCCCTGCCACAGATACTGTTACAAACAGAACAGCACTGGGAGTGGCTGTAAACAAGAGCAGCTGTAGCAAGCTGGTACAAAGGATATGAAATACTAAAAGCCCGTCAGTTTCTATCTAACCTCCAGAGAAGTGCTGGCGTTGCATAAATGCAGCCAAGACAAGCCGGTGCGTGTTCTCTCCTCAGAGTGATGGCTGCACAACAGCAACATACTGGAAAACACCTACACAGCTACGAGCTGCAGCATATCTCTTACACTCAGTTTATACTTAAATAACATTAAAAACATACTACATGAAGTTTGAATATTTGTTCTTGATCATTGTTAAACGTTTTGTTTCCCTCACAAACCAAAAATGATTAAGCCTGTCCATGAAAACAAGTGCAAATCTCCATCTTAGTAATGGGTGTGGGCTAAAACCTTGCACACCAGAGTTATCATGTGAATAGCAACTTCAACTGACTTTTCACAACAGTTCTTTTGTTTTGTGAATGAAAATGAAGAGACTTTGAGCTACAAGACTATACATGTATTTGGTTTGAAAAAGAGACCCCCCTCGTCACCCCCCTCTCCTACTCGCTTGAGGTGAATTCTCCAGATTATATTCTGCTGCGTTCTCATGTCTGCCTCGGCTCTGGCAGGAGAAACTCCAGCCAATATCAGGAGCTTTTCAGGAGTATTCTGCAATTGTGAAAGCCCTATAAATAATTGCTTTTGCCACTGATAGGCCCATATTGTTATTCTTAGTGTATGCCTATTTTAAAGATAAGATCCCTATAGCTAGAGACCTTTTTGACAGGGAGGATAATGATGGTCCTTTTAATGAGAAACAGCCGTTACATCACACATGTTACAAAGGTGAGAACTCCATTTACAAAAATAGTACATCTACCTTGCAGAATGTGGAACTTCATTTGTTTGTTTTGTTGTGTGACTTTTAGGTTTCAGACACAAAGCTTAGATCCAGCACAAAAAGACTACGTGGTTGAGGCAGCTATAGACCAACAACTAGTGTGTTGTGCAAGGTAAGATTATTGTTTTTAAATCGACGGCATGTAGTGGCTTTAAAAAGAGCTACTTAGCTCTGTTTATTATTCACAAAAAAAAGGGTCATAGACAGGTCTGAGGCCTTTTTGGAAAGGCAACTTAAAGTCATAATCTCGGTTTCAGTGGCCAAAATAAGCACTTAAAGTTAACCAGGTGCAATTCCCCTTGAGAGATTACATTGCAGAAAATACAGAAAACCTTTGTCTGGCTCTGCTATTATCAATCTCATACCATGGCAAGAGTTAATAAAAAATTACTAAACACCTGCCCTGGGGGACGGTATGTTGAAACTAACTTGTGTGTTGCAACATGTATTTCATCCAACAAGTCGATAAAGCCACGACCAATACCTTTCTTACTTGTGAGACTACAGCACCTTAGAGGCAACTTTTTAAAACCCGGTAATTAACAGGAAAGTTTATACCACTGTGTCTCTAAAGTTTCCATGAGCCTATTAAAATCTTATAAAGCTTATTTTGGAGGTTGTTTCTGTCTTTCGTCTTCCTTTGTAATCTGAGCCATAGACCAAAGCAGCTGTGTATACAGAAGCCTATAAAACTGCAGAAGCAGACGCCGACAAACTCACCAAGCAGTGCAGGGTTGCTGTTGCGGTTGGAGGGTTTGGGTGGAGGGACGGGAGGCTGCTTAGCGTGAGGAGGAACAGGGGGCGGTGTGTCAGAGTCAGCTGAGGAGGGAGCAGCGTGGGGGGGTCGAGGTGGCTCGTCAACTATAAGGGAGACTGTCCTTGGCGGCTTTGCCACAGCTACAGCGGCAGAGGAGGAAGCAGAGGAGGTGGAGGAGGATGAGGAAGAAGAGGATGGGGTTGGACTCCTGCCGGACTCATTGGAGGAAGCGGTGAGAAGCTTAGGGGGAAGCAGGGCCTGTTTGGGTGGGGGAGGTTCCTGCTTGGAGTCTTGTGATGGATGAGGGTCAGGGGTGAAGCGGACACCGGCAGACTCTACAGAGAGGGTCCATACGTAAACACAAACACAAAGACAAATTAAAAGAAGGGGTCACAATAACTCTACTGTTGCTCTGCTGTAAAGAAATGACATAAGAGAAACACAAACGGGGGATCACAAACACAAAAAACAGGGAAAAAAGGGAAAGCTGTCAGAGCTCACCCAGAGCGAGACTCTGATCAAGCTTCTAAAGCTGTAAGAGGATGAAGGGTAAAATGAATCAGTTTGAAGTTTACACACAGCAGACATGGAGACAGATCAAAGCAGCACAGAGGGGTCTGATGTGTTTCTCCTTAATCCATGAATCAGAGCTACATATTTACTCTCGTTTGTTAAGGCTTTCTGACTGAGATATTAGCATCAGGAGAACCCGGTCAGATTTACAGTTCACTCAACATTTATCTAAAATGTCTTTTCAGTACTATCAGGAGACTTTAGTGAGTACATACAGTATGTCTGTATTACAGCATCAAAAGGCTTAAACATTGTTTGTAGTGCCCCAGAGACAGAACATATGTGTGTCAGCGAACGTCTCAACTGGAGAAAACAAATACAAGAACAAACAAGACATAAATGATTCCTCCACCTACATCAGAGTACAACAAAAAAATAATACAACAAAAGGCATTCACATGCCAACCTGGATGCTCAGGCTAGTTGTTTTATTTGGTTTGAGCACATAAAAAGTATATGATGCATTAGATTGAACTTAATAGAAAACTAGCTACAGAAGACCTTTGACATAGACACACACTCGAGTTAATGCTCTGATGACCCTCCATTTAATTACACACATCTAACTGATTTCTTGTCTTTTTTTTTTAGTCAAGTAAAATCGTCCTCTCTCAAAGGCTTCCTCCGTCTTTGCATACAAGATTGCAAAACAAAAAAGTGTGTCTTGTCCCTGTAAAGAAAACAATTGCTAATGCAATCTTTTCTGACCAGAACTATTTATGCTGACATTATTTCACTGACTGTGAGAGGCAACGGGACTGCAAAGAGAACGTTTGGTTTGAATATTGCTTTGGGTAAATCACAAATTTCAATTTTCATAAAGTGACATAAAGATCACAGAGCCTTTCCACGTCTTGCTGAAATATATTTACACTGTAAACAAATCTCGTAACATCACTAGAAACATGAAATATAACAGTCAAACTTCTTGCAGTCTTTAAAGGCTTTATATATATATAATATATTTGTCACACTTAAATATAATAGAAATCAAGAATATCCTCTGAAAATAACTCTGAGTCATGACTGTCTACAATGAGTGTGACACCCCGAGTCCCGCTGTCTGTGATGCTTTCAGAGTCCTATCTTCAGTTTGTTGACATCACCCGGACGGCCAGCCGACTCATCCCCTTGCGTATAAAAGTTGTTTAATTGAGGGACTAGAGAAAAGAATAACAACATACTGTACTCACTGCTTATTTGAATGTCATGTAAGCGTTTCTAGATCACAGTCATTTCGGGTAAATTTACATGCAGTGTGAAGATACGAGCATAATAAAGATCGCTAGCATTAGCATGCTAACACAACAATGCAGCGCGAGTTGTTTTGGCAAATTTTTGCAAATAAAGCCTTTAATGTAAATCCATATAACCATTTGTAGATTTTTTTTTTTGGACAGCACTAAAGCTTTGCTGGTAGCTTGAGGGGCCTGTACATGTAGATCAGTTTAAAGGTTTGTACAAATATTTAAGAGGAGCTCAAGAACATGATTTTGTTCCATGAAGAAATGTTTAAAAAAAAATTAAGAAACAAACTACATCAAAGGTGACCTGAACCCACCGAAGCAGAGACGAGGACCACAGCCAGCACATGGGGCGCGCAACACAACGGCCAGGCCATGTGGCGCCCTGCATCATAGTTGTATTACGTCATGTCTTGCCTCCTGAGACTCCCTTGAATTTGAACTTCTAGTTGTGAGGATCATATGTAAACCAGCATCTCAGAGGGATTTTAGGGGCATTTCCTGGAAATCCTACCGCTCTTTGTACAGTCATTGGACCTTCCAGAGCAGTGATTATCAACTGCTGGGACGGGACCTAAAAGTGGGTCGCTGAGCCATTTTTAGTGGTGGACCATTTTCATAAATTTGGGTCACAATTTCTTGTTAAGGAGGTGGTGGTGTGTTCTGACCTGTTGAAAACCGCTGTTCTAGAGGATTCATTTGTCCACTAACTAAAATGATCCTCATTGATTTTCATTAGCATTATTTCTGTGATGCCAACACACCAATTAACACATTTGTGTCACCAAAAGGTTGCACAAAGGTACAAATGTACAAAGGCCCAACTGGGGACACGAGTTGGAAATTAGCAATAGCTATATACTCTTTATGCAGCACATCAGTTTCATGCTTTGTATTGAAATTATGTTAAATTGCATTGTCCCTATTAAATAAATAAATTCAAATTCAATAAATCGCACAGGAATGGTTATGGAATTTGAGCCAACCTAAAATAAATTGCTACCAATTTAGTGGTTAATCTTTGGGAGTCAGAAAGGACATGTTGCAAACACAAGTACTGTGTAAAACATGAAGAACAGCAGATAGACATAAAGCTGAGTCATGGTTAGTATGTGCACACGTCGTACAAATTCCAATATCATGCAGGCCTGATAAGTATATCATAGAATAGAGCATTTTTATGGTTATCTCTATTTCAAAATATTTATTATTGCAGATATAAAAGATATCGCAATGTCAGTTTTTTCCAATACTGTCACCAGTATGAAGTGCATTGCAAAGAACTGATATAGAGGCCACACTGAAAAATGTAAAAGCTTGGTTTTCCTGTGTTTCCTTTGGGAATCCAGTGATAAGTACTCTCAGATGTCAACACAACAAAACCATCAACTTCGTTTCTTGAGTGTTATTTACTTGTTGAATGTCACAAACTGGCAAAATAGAGAAAATCAATTGTTATGTTAGCTACTCAAACTCCACATGAGAAACATTCTTACCTGAGCGCTCTCTGAACTCTGCGGCTGGTATGTATCTGGGCAGGGTAGTCCTCTTGTCAGACTCTGAAGCTGGACGCACCTTCTTGCTCTCTTCGGATGAGCTTTTCTGTAGAGGAGGCCGCAGGTCAATCTCAGAAACTGGCCTGGCAAGAGGCTGAGAGTCGGCCACAGACCGTAGAGGCTCAGGCTTTTCTCTCCTGTCCTTCTCGTCCCTCTTTTCCCGCTCGTCTCGTCGCTCTCTTTCATCTCTCTTGGTCCAGTCTTCCCGTTTGTCCCTGTCCTCTCTCCTCTCTTTTTCTTCTCGCCTGTCTCGATCATCCCGCCTGTCTCGATCATCCCTCCTATCCCCATCATCTCTATCTCCTCGTACATCTTTTCTCTCCCTGTCTTCCCTTTCTCGCTCTTCTCTCCTTTCCCTCTCAAGCCTTCGATCCCTGTCATCCCCCCTGTCTCTTCTTTCCCTGTCATCCCCCCTGTCTCTTCTTTCCCTGTCATCTCGATCTCTGCGCTCCCTCTCGGCTCGTTCTCTAACCTCCCGTTCGTCCCGGTCTCTACGCTCCCTCTCGCCCCTATCCTTCCTATCCCTGTCATCACCATCCCTCCTTTCTCTGTTTTCTTTCTCTGTTTTTCCATCTCTCCTCTCTCTGTCATCTTTCCATTCACGCCTTTCTCTGAAGTCTCTGTCTTCCCTTCGATCAACTCCACCATCCCTTTCCCTGTCCTCTCGCAAGTCTCTTCTTTCCACGTCTTCCCTGTTCTTCCTTCGACTGTCCTCCCTGTCATCTCTGGTATCCCGCCTCTCTTCCCTGCGGTATCGATCCTCTTGTGGAGGTCCTCTTGGTAAGGACCCAGCTCTTTTATCAACATCTGATGGCAGACGGCTTCTCCTGTCTGGGTCCACAGAAAGCCGTGCGTGAGAGTCCACATCCAATGGTGCTCGGTTACTTCGGGAGGCATCAGATGGTGCTCTGCTTCGACGTTCATCTACTAGGGGCAGCTTGAGGGGATTCCCCTTGATGTCAGATTCCCCTCGAGACACTCGTGTTCCTGCTTCCGACAATCTGTCAACGTCCATTGGCACAGGGTGTCCATTTTTCACTGGTGGAGCTTTGGAGTGGTTTACATCATTGCTCTCTGTTCGATAAAGACACAAGCATGGCACACAGTTAATGTCAAAAATGGAGCCAATTCATGGATAGAATATTTATTTAACAAATTAAACTAAGGGTCAGCCTACCGTTTTCTGGGATATCCTTTAGAACCCCTCTAGAAATCAGCTCTTGGCGACTCTTTCTAACAGAAATCTTTCTTTCTAAGGCTGAAGAAAGGGAAGAAATATCAATAAATAAAGCACAAGTTAATGAACACAACTAGTACAAAATACTAAGCCCAGCATACCTATTGATGTTTCAGCAAACTTTTCACTTTGCTTCTTCTTCCTCCATTTCCAGGGCTTGAAGATCCGTCCCATCTTGGAAAATTTGCCTTTGCTTTTCGGAGGAGGGGATCCTCTACCAGAGTTTCCTTCCTCACTCCGTGCTGTGTTGTGTTGCAGGTCGACCTCATCATCTGCATGAACATGACAAAGTGAAGAATGCAGATGAATTCAATTAGATGGTTTGTAAATTTGCATTTTGATCGATGACGTAGAAGTTAAAACTTAACTAACAGGTGGTGATATCAACAAAAAAAAAAAAACTTAATATTCATCCCAAACACAACAATAACAAAAACATTGCGTGTGGTTGTGGAAAATCTCTAAGAACACTGTCTTTATTCAAGAGCGTGGTCCTTGACCTTGAGATCACGGCTGTCGCAATTGGATTTTGTAATGCTTTACCAAAAACCCTGCCACTGCACTCAAACAGATCCAGTTAGCACTCCGAGCATAAGAAAAGGCCAAACTGTTACAATTTAACACGTTTTTTGGATAAACACCTACAGTATATTCCCTCTCATAATTTTAGTCTGCACTTCTATTTCATCAGTTCCTTGTACTAATGTAGACGTTACTGATAAGTCCTTGCTATGTTATGTTGACATATCCAGATATTTTTTATGCTTATCAAAGAATTACTGGCAAGCCTCTATTCCAAATTTAGCTAAATTGAATTAGATGATCAATGTACTAATTACATATAACTGCTGAGGCCTAACACTGAAATGTATAAATATTAATTTCAGTCTGAGGCACTGATGGCCAAGTGGTTAGGTCGGGCCCTATGTGGGGAGGCTATGGTCCTCCATGCTGGCAGGCAGGGTTGTGTTGGACCTGCATACAAACAGCTTTTGATCCAGCACTTCAGTCTGTTATAAAGTCATCATAACAGGTTGATATACAGGCCTTCATCAATAAACAACATTTAGATAAAATAAGACCCTCTTTTATGAGGGCCCCATGTGGCTGTGCATTTCTGGGCACAACCACACAGGGCAGGGCTTGAACTCTACACTATTGCCCCAATCATCTGTCAAAATAAAAAGGACTAAACCTCATAACAAGGTTGGTCCAAATTCCATTCCTGCTCAGCTGTCTGAGCTGTTACCATAGAGCCAGACAGTGAAATATGGGCTCTGCTGTTCTGCTATTATTTACATTGCGGTGTGAATGAATGTGATTTTTACCACAGCTGTGATGCTGATTTGATGGTGCAACACCCTCTGCATTTGTCAGGGTTCACAATCAATATCAAATGTTTAGGTAATATATTTTACACGGAGTAATGCAACTTGGAGATTGACAGAAACCATGACTCAAAGTTGGACTTGTGCTCCTGAAAATCCTCTGACAGCTACAACTGGGTGTGAAACCACTGGTGTAATTCTTAGGTGATGAGTCGTGCAGCAGAAGTTGCACAACAGAGAGCACATAGCAGAGGTCTGTGGTGTAAGTGCAGGAAGAGAGGAAGGAAGAGAGGAAGGGGGGTTGACCACTATTCCACCAGTTCATGTACAGCAAGACAAGTGTGCTCATTCTCGCCTGTGTGACATTGAGCAGGTGGTATCACAGAGGCTCAATAACTGTTATAATGGAAAAGGGTGTGTTTTAACAGAGGTGGTTTGTCCGTCAATTGTACCTTACTCAATTTTAATGACAGTCATTGATTTTTTGACTACATTGTACAATTTCAGAAGGACAAAAGAAAGAAATTCAGCTCCCACACGCTGTTCTTTAAATGTATCCACACGTTTTCTCCTCTCCTTCAAACTACTGCTCTTTACCAATGCTGGCCCAACACCAAATGATTTTCAAGCAGTTTCACCGTGGCAGACAGTTTCCAAGACCTATAATGGAGTCAAGACGCACTCCAATAATTTCATACATTTTGTATAAGGTGGTGTGTGTGGAATATCATTAGCCATTTTCCTTCCTGTCTTAACATGATTTTTTTATCCATTTAAATGTCATCAAAGAGCTGAATGGGAAATTATCTCATCAAAAACCCTGCTGTAGGGCAGTGGTTTGTGTGCGTGCCCCATGTATAGAGGCTTTGCTCCTCCAAGCGGGCGGCCCAGTTTCGAAACCCACCTGTGGCTCCTTTCCTGCATGTCATTCCCTACTCTCTCTCCCTGATTTCCTGCTCTATCCACTGTCCTGTTTCTCCATTAAAAAGGCACAAAAAGCCCAAAAATACATCTTAAAAAAAACCTGTTGTCTCTCTTTAACTTTAAAAACATATTGTAAAATAAGAGAAATTGTGAAAGACTTCAGTCTTTTAAAAGTCTAAATTGTGTGTTGTGTATTGTAGTCATTGCTAAATTTTTGTTCAGAGAAACACACTGGATTTACTTCACTGACTGCACTTGTGATGCTGTTGTAGAGCAAAGCAAAGCAGTTATTAAACTCCGAGTAACTACATACTTAACCACTTCTTTTTAAAAACAAGCATTATCATTACAATCTTAAATATCAGTCATGTACAACTGACAGCATCTCATTACAGTATCAAACCAGTCATCATAAAACAAACATTCTTACATTACTACACTGATTGTGCTAAGTGTAGGTAGTGGTTAAAAGGTTCTTAAACAAGTAAATAGGTTTTGAAAAACCAAAATCACAGAGGAGGCAAATTGGGCTTTGATACCGTGTCCATCATTTTTACAATCTTTGCTCATTGTCGTCATCCATTGGTTTCTGAAGGGGAGTTTTGAAGCCCATATGGCCATGAATGGAAATGCTGTCTCAAACTAACTTTTGGTCAAGCTATTAACACACAAAAAGTGGTGTGCTGTTAGCCTCCTAGCAAACATCTACAATACGCCTGGCAGTCAGATCAGCAACGCACCTAATTATGCAGAACTCTGATCTTTAACATAATCAAAACAGCCAAGTTCATTTGAACCAGGCTGTAAACACATTTGTTCTTCAGTCAAAATTGGCATTTTAACATGTGTGTTAATAGGATTTCAAGACTTTTGCAGCCAAGTCAAGTGGAAACTCAAGGAACTCCAGTTTTTTGCACTCCCTCCCGCACCAGCTTCTTTTTTCAACACCAGAGGTTGCCGTTTGGGCAAGACATGAAAAACGATGCCAAACAAGGCGAAAAGATTGGATCCCTGATTTCCCTCATGGAATGCCATAACAGAATGATTTCAGCAGAGCAATAACTGACAAGAGGAGACGCTAACCCGTCTTACTGAAGACTGACTGATGTGCTGCAGGATTTTCATCCAGTTAACGATAACAGAATAAAAAATTGATTGTCACGTTTTACAATCACTATAAAACCTAGTCTAGAGGATGGGTTTTTCAAGGTCGGAGATAAATTGAGCCTGTGTCAGGAATCTGAAAGTAAAACTATTAATGTAGAATCTATAAAATCACCTTCTAGAATTTGATCTATCACTAATATAAGAGCTGACATTACGGATCTTCACAGAGGGTTCTGTCAGCAAGATTTTTTTCAGCTGCAGGCATCTGATTTCCACACCGGAGATAAATGTATTGTACATACAGTGAGCAACATTAATCATACCACAGGCTGAGGACACAATGACAGAAGTTTCCCAAATGTCAGAAAGAAAATAGAGTTCAACCTAACTATTCATCCTATCAGATCATTGTACCTTCTTATACCATTCCTGTTTGTGTCTTACAAAACTCATCCTTCAAACATCATTATAATTGTTGTGATTTTCAACTCAACCACATAACTGGGTTATCTGTCCTATATGTTTTTACACCTCATAATACCTGTGGCTAAACAAAAGTATATATATACTATATATATAGTATAGATTTTCACAATGTGATGCTTATTAAAAAGCAACAAATCATAAAATAATTAGCAGGGTTGCAAGCCTGGTTGAGGCTGATTTATACTTTTGAATTGAATCTACAATATCGGTGCAAAATTTTACAACATGTCATGGCTACATTAACCACAACAGATGTTGTTGGTCCACTGGAAGCCCTCTGACCAAATTATGAAGGACACTGTTTTTTTCTGTACTATTTCTATACTTACTCGATCCTGACATTTTCCGTGTTTTATGCCAACATTGCCACTGCAGCAATTTGGTAATCACTGGAGATTGCAACACAAGAGTCATATTAAATAGTTCATTAGTAACAGCTGAAAGAATAAATGTGAAAAGAGAACACTTTGAGACTATAAAGAGCTACTCTGTTTCATGACTCTCATGGCAGGATAGAAAGTAGTTTAGTCTTCAGCCTTGACCTCTTTTTAATTGGTCCTTTGTGTCGTTGCACTTAGTTTCATTTATCTAAAAAGAACACTAAGTTGTGCATCGCCTTCATTTGTCATGATGTCAAAAAGCCCCATTTATTTTCAAATTCCTTACTCTGTGTGGATCCTGTACAGTTTTAATGATTGTGATTACCTTTATTCTTATTAAGATGATGTTTATTTGTTTGACATTCGCATATATCAAAGAGGAACTAATGGTTTTTTTAACCAGGCCTTTTTGTGAGACTTTAGGTTCTACATGACTCAAAGTTACAAAATGTTTTGGAATAGTCCCTGTATGCTGCTCAGCTTGCATCTTAAAAAACAGTCTTTATCCCTGCAACATTATCTTTCTTAACACATTTGTCCAAGGTCATCTTGTCACTGTCAACTACAGATTTGATTCTAATTGTATGAAAGGATTCCTCCAGATATATAACAGAAACAGCTGATATATCACTCTCTTCAAAGCCCCATGACTCCCCAGACAAAGTTATTTTACCTTAAAGAACACAGGAGTTGATGGTCTACAGCTGCCTTCACGGGTTAGTTTGTTTTGTATTGTCGAGTGACTTGGTGATTAAAAGGTTCAGCTAGCCTCAATTGCATAAACAAGCTATCCTATCTTAATAAAGAGTCAATTATAAATTATTATAAATTATATCCCATGAAGGCAGCAGTAGACAATATATTTTGGTGGGTTTGTAAATGTTATTGTGTAGGATCCCATAGCTGAGTCTTTAAATCATCAACAAAAAAGGACTTCTTGTAGCTGCACTTTTAGCAGAATTACTTTGATCGTGCACATTTGCCCTCACAGCTGCTGACTGAAGTGAGCTCCTGGACTGATTCCTAAACTTTTCTCCTCTCAGCCATTTGGACCCCAAAGATGTTTAAGAAGGGCCAAGGGCCACACTCCCACCCGCACTCTCCAGTCTGCGGATGCAAACCTCCTGTCCCCCCCCTGCAGGACCAACCTTCGGTCCTGGGGGTACAGGGCCTTCTCCATTGCAGCTCCCACCCTCTGGAACTCTCTCCCTAAAAACATCAGAGACTCCCCCACACTCACTTCCTACAAGAAATCCCTAAAAACTCATCTTTTCATCACCGCCTACAACCACTGACTCTCATCCTCTTCCCTTGACACTATTTCTATTTTGTATTGTTCACTTAGTTTTTGCTTTGTTTTTTTTTGTTGTTTCCTGTCAAAGCGTCTTTGAGTACTTAGAAAAGCGCTATATAAATCAAATTTATTATTATTATTATTATTAAGGTTTTAAAGTGCAGGATTTCCCTATAATAAGTTTTAGATATTCAGACAGATTTATCAAAAAGTGTTACAGGTATATTGAAGGATATGCCTGCAGCTTAGTACACAAATTGCTGGTGAATGTTTATTTTTAGTTCTGGTTCATTTGCATTCAGCCTATGCCACAATTTCCCAGTTTGGGATCAATAAAGTAATTCTATTCTATTCTATGCCATGTTGCATCTTTGTGTTTCTCCATAAAATGTTTTTTGTGCGCTGGCTGCGTGAAATAAGGCAGGCCGTTGAATGTATGTGTGAATTCTCATGCTTAAATGCAGGCTACAGAGGTCAGTGCACTCACAGCTATTCCTGACACATAACACTGACTCCAGTGGGTGTTAAAATGGGATAGGTTGGGTGGTAGTAAACTGGGAGAACACAGACGTGGTTTAGCTTTGACTGGATCAAAGTTTGATGTGGTGACATAAGAAGATGAGACGGCTGCTTTCACAGAAGCGAAATAAAGGCACTGACCCCTAACAGCTGTCAGACACAAGCTGAAAGACCCAGTCCTCAGGTATGCTTTTATAAACCCAGTCAACTGGAGAGCTTATTTAAACAAAACCTGAGACCCCAGTAACAAAACAGGCTTCTGTAAATGTTCAGCCAGTCAAACTCAAAACAAGAAATCTTCACTCTCAGTCAGCCACTAATGCAATACCCTGCGGTCAATCTGTCCATGTGACTCATGCCAATCAAATGACACCCTGTGTTGATACAGGCTTCACAGAGTGGCACTCCAGAGGCAAAAATACATTTAGAAAGACGATATTCTCAAGTTAATAGATTTTGTAGACACGTGTGTCAAAAGGTTTCAGAAGAATAAAACTACAAGGCACACATACAAACATAGTTTCTTCAAATCGAAGGGAAGTAAAGGCAGAGCTATAAAACAATTTCCATACAGTATTTCATGAAATTTAAGAACACAGCAGTGATACTTTGGACATGTTTATATGGATGGATCTAACACAGTGCTCTGGTTTGTTCCATCATTCTCAGGATACACCTCAGACTGGTAGTATTTTCAAATATACAGTATATCAATCACATTTGACAATAGAGGTATCCCCCAGCCCAAAGACAGAATGCCATGAGCTACAGCAAAGTGTCAATACATTAGAGACTGTGAAACTATGAATAAAAGAGGTAGAACAGACAGTGGTGGACCTGTATTACATAGACTCTGAATTCCAAAAGCTGCAGGCTGTGTTATTACGAGTAACCGTAGGTGTGCATAGAGACGGGACCCTCCTTTTGACAGCGAAAAAAACTGGTTTTGAACGTTTAAAGTGTTATTAGCTTAACCAAAGACAGAGACAGACCTGACTACAAAACTCAAGGGGCTACACTTCGACTTGACAAAGAACATTTAAAACATTTAACTATGGGGATAGCTAGTGCCAAGCAGTGCCCTGAACCCCCAAATCTTGTTTTCACATCAGCTTCTACAGAGACTTGAAGCTCTGCATGCAGACAGAGAAAAGTTTGTGTATTTCACAATCATCACATTCCATCTGCATACATTCTTGTACACCAGTCTGAGCCTGCCGCCTTCAAGTTTCTCTCTGCCTTTAGAACACCTGGTCATGTTTATCAGACCCACTTTTTGCTGAATTAAGAAACAAACACAACCAAGCTACAAAAATTAAATGTTCACAGCAACCATTCGGTGCCGAGCCTCTGGACTCTGACTCACCCGTGTTGTTCAGGGCTAGTTGCTGTGGCACAGTCTCACTGCTAGCACTCTGTCCCATGCTACAGATCCTGTCCCCACTGGCCTGCCGGGCCCTGCCACTCCTGAGGCCCACGGCAGGAAGGGAAAACCTAAAGCCACTTCCCTCCTCTCAAACCAGACATCAGAGCTCCTGTAACTTAAGACAGTCTGGACTGCTGACTTGTGTTGTTCAGTCTCTTCTCTCTCTGTAGTCTTGCCCTCCCCCCTCTCCCTTCAGCCTGCTTGATATGGTCTCTTCCTCCCTACCTCCCTCCTTCTTTCACTTTAAAACAAAAACACACTCACTCGCTAATATCTTAGGTCCCTCCCTTCTCACAGCTCTGACTTCATATATGAGTTACGCCAATAAGGTAATCCTGCAGCCTTGGATGCCTTTCATTCCTGAGAGCAGATTTTTCAGGGGCAAAGTTCGCAGCAGGCAGGCTTTGAGGTTTGGCCCAGCCAGTCATCAATCCTTGAGGGGATGCAGTGGGCCCCCTGCTAGCACCATTTCACACACTACCAAAACACTACTCCCTGAAGGACAAGGGGCGGGCAAGAGGCGGGGCTGTGCGGGGGGGGGGGGGGGGGGGGTAAAGTAACTTGAGAAGTGGAAGGTGAGTCAAGCCAAGGTGGAGCCAGAGAAGAGGAAGTGACACAGCGCAGGTGTCCAGTAACTCTCCAGGGATTGTCCTTTTAAACTATTAAAAACCTGTCACCTAATAACATTTTTATTAACTTTAATAGACATAAATCAATGTCATGTTAAACACTCGTCCTTCACTTTTACAAACTGTATCTCACTATTTTGTTATGAAAGTAAAAACGTCAAAGGGAGGTGCCAACACATTACACTCCAGCAGTGACAAAGGTCCAACATTTGTCCGGAGGTCTTGATCTCATGCACCTCCATCCAGGACAAAAGCATGCAGTCAGTGCCTGGTCAGTCCTATCTGAGCTCTTTGTGATAAGGTTATAAGTAATCAGTGATATGGAGTAAGAGGAGCACCTCAGTGGCAAGTAGGAATAAGGATGGTAGCGATCACACAGGCTTGTGTATATAGAAAGGGATACAAACCTACTCAACGGTTCAATGTAATAACCTGTCCAGGACATTTGTTTCTCCGCTAATGGGGCGGCCGGGACACATTTATAGCTTTCCGTTAAATGTTATACCAGCATTGAAATCTAACAGAGTTTTTTTATTCCATTTGAAAACAGACCTATTTTGGTGGAGGCCACACAGGATCATTGTTGGCATTGTGATTCACAGGTTTTTACACTTCACAGATTTTAGGGATTTGTAGCATTTGATGATACACCAAGCCATAATCACAATGTGCAAAATTCCTATTTTAGGCTATGCATTCATTCTTGTAACACTGACATCATAAATCGCTTTGTGTATAATATTGTTTATGTAGTTCATAGCCTCCCTTGTGCTCTCTAAGTCATCCAATACATGGTGCAGCATCATGAGCCAAACTCTGACAAAGGAATGTGAGGAATGTAACGGCCACAGTGGGTATTTAGGTGCCAGGAAATAATCAGGACAACTATCCTGGAACACAGCCTATCAATATCCTCTATCTTACGTTCATCATGGCACTGAAATCCTGCTCACTGTTTCCACAGAGCAGCAGCAGATGGAGACAAACTCTTTTTTTTTTTAAGATTCTTAACAAGAGAACATGAAACCCGGCTGAACAAAAGACTTGATGACTCAGAGAAATACCAATCAAACGGCATCATCATGACTAACAAACAAATAAAAACTAAAAATAACTAATCTCGAGCCCACATGCTCGATGACTTGTAGGACATGTAATATTTATTTTTCTAGTTGCTTAGCATTGATTGTCTTTTTTTTTTTTTTATCAGGAACACAAGATAAGAGATGAAATGGAAGTCCAGTTTATTTTTACCGCTTGTCCATGAGTCTGGGCAGGGATGAATAGATCAAGCTTCTACTGTATAATCTCATCCTGCCATGGCCTCATTGCTTATAAAGTGATCATGGAGCCATGCCCTGACCTGTATTGACATTTCACTGAGCTGAATTGAAAAACGAATCCTTTACTTTAATTACATTATCAATAATTTTACAACAACTTATTTGATGATCAAGACATTTCCAGTCAAGAGTATGACTATATTTAAAAAATGTAACAACATCCAACAACAAGGTAGAAAGCCAGATTACTCACGGATATATTCAGATTGAACAGCCATCTCAGCTATTTTCCAAACGCTCTCTAACAGTTGAGACTATAGAAACAAGGATCCTCTACAGCGGCCTGATGAGTGTAAACTGTACACAGTGCTGTCAATGATCAGGTTCAGTGTTGAAATAGACACGAGGCCATGAGAGAAAACCAGCTCTGCTGACAAAACAGGTGTGTCCTCTGGGTGAGGACCAATCAAATCGCTGCAGTGTCACCAGCACAATGTGTCACACAGACAACCTGTTAGTGGACTGATTCAAAGCCGTACTTTGTTTGTTGATGCAACACTCTCAATCGTCATGATACTATCGATGAGATAACATCAATCTCACTTCAGCAAAAATGTTTTAAAAAAAAAAAAAAATAAATAAATAAATTTTACTTATTATAAACATGACCTCATCTTAAAGAAGAGAGGCGTTTGGGGGCAGACATGTTTTCCAGCACAGTTGACAAGAAAAGTCTGGCAAACCTTTGATAATTAAACTACAAACTATATATTTTTAAATTCTTCTATTAATAAAATAAAGAAAGTTTTTCTTACCAGGATTTTCCATCACAGTGTAAAAACTCAGCAGCGGGCAGCTCCTGAAAAAAAAAGGAAAGATTGGATGATTAAGAAACATGTGAGACAGATTCTATTACACAGCTTTCTTACAGGATTTGTTTAATTGAATAAGTTCTCTGAAGTTGTAAAAATAAATGCTGGGCGAACCTGAGGAAGCTACAGGCGAAACGTGTTGTTTGCTCACAGTAAATAGTTTGAGGTCTGAGTTTGTTATTTTAGTTACTCAAAACCAGCCTGCCTGATCGACATATTTGCCCATGAAGTGTCAAACGCACAGAAATAAATTAACACCAATTAAAATACTTACTCCTTACTTAAGGCTTTTAGCATTCAAAATGTATAGATATCACAGAATCATTTTTACTGCTTTCACTATTGTTACTTCTTAATTATCACCCCAAAACAAATCCAGCAGAGTTCACAGCTAACACACACAAACACACACACACACTCTTCAAACGACCACGGAGAACAGAATCATCCTGTGTTGCCACATCCTCCTCCCCCCTAAAGATGACTGCACCCCTGTACAGGAAGCGAAAATCGGACCTACTTCTGAGGGAGAAGAAACCGAAACATCTGACTTAGGCTGAGACAAAGAACGCACATAATAAGGCTTCAATAAATTAATGTGGCAAAGTTGATTTCTTTTTCTTCGATCTGGCGTTGCAATCAAATAGTTTTGCTCAGACAACTGCCGCACTACAGTATAAGGACCCACAAACTTGGCTTGAAATGGTGACCCAAGTATTGGCAATAAAGCCAGTACTTGATCACCCTCACTAAACTGACACTTCTCAGAATGCTGGTCATACAGATGCTTCATCTTAGCCTGAGATTTCACTAGCTTTTGTTTTGCTAATTGACCGGCCAATTCTGTGTCGGAAACCATTGACATACTCAATCAAGTTCAAAGGAGGTTCCTGCACCATCCACTCATCTCGAAGCACAGTCAAAGGTCCACGTACCTTATGGCCAAAGACAAAATCATTATGACTGAACCCAGTGCTCTCCTGACACACTTCCCTTGCAGCCAAAAGCAACCATGGCAATCCTTCCTCCCAGTCCCTACTCATCTCTGTGCAATATGAGCGCAACAAAGACTTGAGAGTCTGGTGGAAACGCTCCAAAGCACCTTGGCTTTGTGCATGATAAGCAGATGCTTGATTATGCTTGATGTTTAACTGCTTAAGGACTTGTGAAAACAAGTGTGATGAGAAATTTGACGCCTGGTCACTCTGGATGATTTTCGGTATACCAAATATGGCAATAAACTGAGTCAATGCTTTAACGACTGATTTGGCTGTGATAGTAAGCAATGGATATGCGGCAGGATAGCGTGTAACCTGACACATCACAGTCAACAGATACTCATGGCCAGATTTTGATCTAGGCAAAGGTACAACACAATCTACAATCTAATGTTCAAATGGATTATCCACAACCGGAATTGGATAGAGAGGTGCAGGCTTAATACACTGGTTAGGTTTACCTGTCACTTGACATGTATGACACGTCTTAATGTAAGCTGCCACATCACGCTTGAGGCAGGGCCAGAAAAAATAACGCAAAATGTGACGGTACGTTTTACCAACTCCCAAAACACACACACACAAATTCCCCAAAACCGGGAGCAGCTGATACGAACTTTGCAGGACATCACTTTAGTATCTCCGGTGAGTAAAGACTTGAGAATGTCATTATTACTCAGTAAATCAGTGAGAGACTGTCAGGGCCCTGCAGTAGACTGACTGCTCTGTGCAGCTAATGAGGGGCCCGAGCGAAGCTGAACAAAAGCTCTGTTGTGTTAGCTAAGACAAAAAGACCGAATTAATTAGCTGACAAACTGAGTGAAAAAAAACCATTCTTAATTCTGCTGAAAATAAAATGAAATTCAATTGGTTTCATTAACAATTGCATTTAAAGTCGCATAAAAACAACTTAAAGTACATGATAAAAATAATTAAATGTTGAATAATATTACATTAATGAGGGCAGAAAATATTTATCTGTATGACTCACAAAAACAGGGCTGCAGCGTTACAACAAAATGAGAATGCATTCAACCCCAAAAGACTGCAGGGATAAACAAAACAGATATTTTCTTGTATTATCGATAGGATTTAATCTCTAACTTCCCACACAACATGAGTGTTAAATAAGACCAAACAAACAAAGATTTCTCAGTGTTGAACATTAGAGACTATAAATACAGCAGATACGTATATAAACTTACAAAGGATCGATTCAACACAACAGTCCAATGAATAGCAAAACAAGCTGAGCACAGGAATGATGTGATTGTTTGAAGCAGAGTGAGCTGCAATGCTGCCAACAAATCTTCCTCCAGCTTCAGCTTCAGCTCAAACTGAAAAACCTGCTAACCATTGCTATTTACAGTAAATTCATGTGAGGGATGTTACCAGCTGAGTGATGCCTTTTCAGTAAGCATGTATTTTTAATAAACAAGGTTTAAATAGACCTCGCTTAAGGCACCACAGAAATACATCTTTGCTTTATACTCCAGATGTAACTGCACTTAGTTGTCAAGCAACAGTGAGTACAAACTCATAAATCAACCCAGGGTTTCCTGATCCAGCCATGAGTGCTTTCACATTGGGGTGTGATCATGTTTGCCGCAAATGACTAATCAAAAACTTGCAAAGGATTCCCAACAGTAGATTAGTGGTATACTTTACAACAAATAGTGAACTATAATCTTAAACATTTATGGACACAGATATTACAGACTAAAAGTATTACAGCTGACAAATACAGGAAAGATAGCTCACAGAAGCCCTTCAGTGTGAACCACAGGCTGTGTAAAACATGGACGTAGTGAAGTCACCCGTTGTTTTTTCTGAAGAGGGGTCTTGAAGCTTAACAACAGCGTTCACAATATTGGAAAAACTATCTCAACTTTTCAATCAAACTAGTAACGGGTGTTGATGTGGAGGTGGAGGTGGAGTCGGAGCGGGCCGTGACCCATCTGGCAAACACTGCTGGTCTACTACATGCCCAGCTTACAGTTAACTCATCTTTTTCCCTAGTTATGCAAATATATGGAAAACTCTGAGGCAAAATAAACTTATTTATAACAAATTCACCCCCTTTACAGTTTAATTCTAATCAAGAAATGAGCTAGATAGCAAAACCGGTTTCATACCAGGCTGTAAACATGTTTATTTCTGTTGTAAAATTGACCCCCTTAAAAAAGGTATAGTATGTAGAGTTGTATGACAATGTTTACATTCAAATATACTACATAAATTAATAAAAAATTGACAAAACCTTAAATACATTTTTTTGGTTGAGTACTTACATTACCTGAAATATGTCCATCAGTTATCAAAGCCAGAGAAATACGTAATTTTATAGCTGTAACGGGACGTGTCTTATCGCGGCAGCCATGACAGAGACAAAATGTTTACCTTTACCAAGGAAACACTGGATCAGTGTTTCCCCTACCATTGTATTATTTTAGATTTTTTTTTAGATTTATTTTTGAGCTTTTTGTGCCTTTATTGTAGAGATAGGATAGTGGATAGAGTCGGAAATCAGGGAAAGAAGTCATTTAAGGATACCTTTCCGATAGAAAAGGACAGCTGTCATTAAAAGTAACGCACAAACACCAAGATTCCTTCAAGTGTTTGTGTCAGCGTGTCCCCTGAGAAGATTATCAAAGTGTAAAGATAATGATCACAAGCATAGATAAGCAGCTGACACTGACAAATAAAGACGTGATACGTTCTCTACCTCAGTGAACGTCACCTCGACTATTGAAATGATGGCCCTGCCCCTTATTGGTCAGAAGAAGTAGGTGCAGCAGCTGTACACTGACAGGGAGGGTCCCAGCAGCAGAATCAGGCTGCACTTTGGAAGGTCAAAAGTCCTTTGGCCTGAACAGCCAGCAGATTGTGAACACTGCATTTTAAAAAGGAGAGTGCAACTTGGCAGTTAAGTATTTGAACTTCTTGTCAGGAGGACTCTGCCAGGTTCTTGTGGAGTTTTGATAAAGCACAGACTCTCTTATATTCAACTGAAATAAACCATAAAATTATGTCTTGTTTTGGCATCTTACCTCTATTGACGCTCATTGATCACTGATAAAATCCTCCCCAGAAACAGTGTCCTTGCAGTTTGTCTGTGACTTGGCAGCAAAGTAATTCGGGGACTCCTGTAAAATACACAAACAGACAGAAGGTCATTCCCCTACAGTACACGTTGCCATAATCTTTGCAAAAGTTAGGCCGGAAAACATAACCACAATTCATCAGAAAGCCTGAAGTGGAAGTTGTAATGGTGAGTCATCACCATAAAAAAGTAGTACAAAGTCATTATCCCCTGACATTCAAACTCAAAACAGAAGCTCTGCCTTAAACTTCTGAATCAGCTAGCTTGCTTTCGGCGGTGCATAGCCCTCTGCCTGGTCAGCTTAGGTTCAGTCCAACTGGTCCGACAGGCTTTAATGTACACACTGCTCAACAGCTGCAGACAGGACCACAACTCTGTACTGTATACCATTTTAAATGGTCCATTTAAAAAGCTTATTATGTCCACTTCACTATTGTGTAGCCAATAAGGTTTACTTTTTGGCTAAAGTATATAAGAGTCATTTTCAATGTGCAAATGTGTACACTCAGGGCAGTGTCTACAACATTAAGATATTCTGAACAGTGAAGACAATTAAAAAGGATTGAAGACATTTTATAATATATAGTCAAGTGAACAACATTTTTGTTTGAATGCTTATGCAATTGTAAAATGCTCAAAGAATCACAACAATGCAAGCCACAGGCAATCGCAGCTCGAGCCAACGACTATTTTGATCACTGATCGCGCTTAATTATAGTGTGTTCCAATTCATAATTCCTTTGTGCGAACACGTGTGGAGAGGGGTTGGAGGTGTGCCGCTGGAGGAGAGCAGAGGCTTCAGAATAGCGGAGTTGTCGCCAAACAGAAGTTTGTTTTGGTTTAATGCTGGTGCTCAAGGGCGACATCTACTGGATCAAAAAGTCTCACAGCCTTCCTTTAAGAAAACAATGCCCATGACATTTTCTTTGATTTCTAAATGCTGTCTTACAAGTAGGGTTTTCAAGATACAAAAACTGTAAACTTTGATTCTAGTGAAAATCATATTGAGTAATTTCTTGTTTCTAATTACCAAAAACTGCAGACAAACTGTTGCACACCGTCTACATTTTACAAATACTTAACCGAAAGGTAGCCAACATATTTGTGCAATTTCGACAGTACCCTCTCTGTGTTGCTCATGGCAGATTTTGGTTAAATAGATGAATTAAGATCTGATTTTCTTTTTAAGCGTCTGTACTTTTTGATACTATTGATCAATAGATCATTACAAAAAAAGGAGATTGTATCTTTTTAAAACATGTGTTATCAAAAAGTATTTAAGTGCCAAAAATGTTGACAACTTTACTTCCAAGTGCTTCTTTGGTCAAACCAAAAGTCTCTTCAGTTATACCAAAGAATGACAAACATGAGAATTAAATGTTGGACATTTTTGCTTGAAAAATGACTGAAACAATGCATTATCAAAACAAATGTATTTTCTCTAATCCACTGATTGATTTGACAACCAACTATTTCAGCTTAACTTCCAATAATAATAATAACAGTCCATGTGTAAAAATATGGTACTGGACAATGTATGATAAAAGTAATTCTTAATCCATTTATTATTTATTGTTTTCAACCTGTGCATAGACAGGGAGAAGTCTATCCGTGCTTGAACTAACAAATAATTAATCAGATAAAGTTCAGCACCACCACCACACTGCAACCTAATGCTCTCAGATATCCTCCTGCTGTACTCCGTACCAGTGAACGCTCGCTCTGAAATGTAACTTACTGGTGAAGACTGGCAGCAAAGTAAACACAAAGCTAAGTTAATGTGCAGCACTTTGTTCGCATACCAGCCTGTGAAGTAGAGCGGCTGAGCTTGTGGGCTCAGTCCCTGCATTGTAATGCTGGAGCCGTCAGGACATCACGTGAGCATGTGCAAACAAGCACAAACACACAGGTTCACACACAGTCCTGTCATTATTTGACAGAGCATCAAAAGGTTCAGGAGGAGAAACCTGAGCACAGCTTTCAAGTCGATACATCCAGGTCGTCTTTGGAAAATAAGCCCACATGGAGATTCTCAGCATTAGCAAGAGGTAACTACAGTTTAGGAACAGTAGACAAATCATCAACCAGATTTTCAGGTTTGGTAACAGGATCTCACTGCGGGATCATAGCTGTACATTTCACATGAATGCATGTGTAGGCCTTTGTGGGTTTTTTTTTTTTTTTTTTTTTTTTTTTTTTTTTTTTTTAAATTGAGTTTGGTCCTATTGTCTGCAAAACTTGAAAATACTAAATTAGTTTTTCTGTCATACATGTTCATTATCTGAGACCATCGAATAATTTTGATATATGATCATCATCAATTCCTCTGTAGAGATTGTAATTCACTGCTTTATATGAAGGAACACATACGCTCTTTTTACATGGAGAAACAGTGTCATTATGAAGCTCCGCCCTCACTTTTACACTGAACCAACAGCAGCATAGAATTGGTGTCCCGGTGTAGGATATTCAATTACATTACAGTGTTGTGGAAGCATGAGAGCTGTGACTAGAACAAACAGTGGGAGCTTCACATGCCCACTCATATGCACACACACACACACACACACGCACTATACATACAGCTGATCCACCCCGCTGGCTCTGACATTTACACTGACGGCGAAGTGTATCGGGGCGTAGAAGTGCCATCTTGAACTGGCAATTGAAAAAGGGGCTATTATCTTGGGACCAACAGAATCAGGGCATATGGCATTTTATGCAAGGGGATGCAAGACTCAGGAGCTGCAACAATGAGCTGCTCACTGTACATTATAATGCTTATTAAATGTCTACCTCCTAAAGAAGTTCTTAAAGTTGACCCAAATTGATGGATGATTGTGTTGTATCGTTAGAACATAATAATTATGTATTAAGCTAAAAACACAAAGTCTGTTAGATTCTATAGATGGAACTTTGCCAACATATAAACTCCTAAAATGAGCCTACTTCGCTTTTGTTTTTCAGATTTTCACTGATGGTGAAGAGTGTCACATGACTGATAACAGCACCTGATAAGGTTCTCTGCCCCATTACTTTCACAGACTTCTATAATCCATTTACTTCATAGTTGTCCTCTTCCACTTCCATTCATGTCTCTGTTGTCCAGTTCAGTTGTTTAACATCCCATTGGTTTTACACGCTTTTTTTTTTGTCTATCAACAGAGCCATCGGAACCTTTTCTTTTCCATTAATTGTTACTGCGGTGAGCTCCTCGAAAATTACATCACATACAATTAGGGCTAGACCAATCATAATCCAGCAGTTAACAAAGCAGTGTAATAAATGTGTACAATGCTTCAACTTCGCTCTTCAAATTTTATGTTCAACCTCTTCTAGTTAGCTTACCTCAGAAGCCACCTTTCAACAAAAAGTCTATATTACACAGTCTTTGACAATCATTAAGTAGTCTGACACTGACTCAGCTTTATATATAATTCATTGTAACAAAGCCATCTGTCGCCAGGGTACAGCACTTCCTTGACATGAATCAATAGTAAATCAATGCACACTCTGGAGAGCCACAGAAAGGTTTTCAAAACACCAGCAGCAATTGATATCATGCTAATTGGATAAGCCTCAAACCCAAGAAATCAGAGACTGCAGCTCTGAACCACAACCGCTAAATTCACAGTTTCTATTGAGTATAATAATAAAGTCTAAAACCTTCTTTGGATTGAAATAAGAAGTTTGCTCATGTAGTTTTAATTTATTCGAATGGACCCTCAGTGCCAGTTTTATGACAACACGTTATGTTGCTCCAGCAAATGACACAAAATCCTAATATTTTTGCATGAAACACTCCAATGAAAAGGGGCATAACTGGAATGTTGAAAGATTTAATTCCTTTGGAAAGTCATTGTTTGAACTCGACTGAGCTCTGATCGCACTGCACTGTTAGTCTGAAACTTTTTGACAACCCTGTTTGTTCGCTGTAAGCTCCCAATTAGCTTATTAAGAACTCTCAGTTCATCAGATAAAGGGAAAGAGTCTAATCAGCCACGGGTCCAAGTTCATTCTGCACACTCTGCAGAATCTAACTGAAGAGCTGAGTTGGAGTTTGTTTTGAGAGCGTGCTGTATGGATCTCAATAAGCCGCTGTCAAGAGATAATGACACACACAGCTGGTTATGTAAGTCCCACACAGACCCACCATGTCCAACTGCTTGAACAACTACAGATAAACAAATATCTGTTCACCAAACAAAGAGGCTCCTCTTACCAAATGAAAACCTTAACCTAGGGCTGGGAAGAGCAAAATCTCAACAGGGGGTCACAATTAAACTTGTGTTGACAACAATTTTGGATGATAGACTTTGGACATATTTACTCCATTTGAATTGATCAAACAAAATTGCAAACAGAAGCAATAGTTACAACCGACAGCACGTCTGCAGTTAATTGCTTGCATGTGAAGTGTACGCCAAACCACACATTAATGTCCACTGCAAAGCATGGTTTGAGCAAGAAAAAAAAAAGTGGATGTATTCTAAAAAAATGGGGGAAATATGTGTAGAAAGAAGGGATGTCCTGGTTTACAGAAAAGATGCTGGAGAGTCACTGATGTTAAGCCCGGACACAACTATTCAGACATTTAGCGTTTTCCTGATTTAAAGCATGAACCATTCTTTCGAAGAGATGTACAGTTCTGTTGGCGGATAACTGGCTCCTGTGAAAAATATTGTGAACGACGAACACCTCAGGAATTCTTACCCAAAACAAGCTGAGCTAATGTTAGCAGCTGCTAAGCTCCAAGCCCATTTTCCTCCCTAAACTTTAAACTTTTCTTAAGTTATGTTACAAGATTAAAATCAGAATTGATCAAAATTGAAGAAAAAGAAACAGGCTTATATTGCTTGCCATATCTCAGAGCTTACTTTTTAATCAGAATGCACAACACATACCTCTGCTGAAAACTGCAGAATCATGTATGCAAAAGCTAGATAAACAATGAAAAAATGTTTTAAAGCAGATTCTATACAATCAGGGGAACTGGAATAAACTTCCCCGTTGGTAGGGGCAAAAAAATGCCTAAAGTCAACTGTTGGATATCTGCCAAGAACAGTGTCATTGTAAACAAGATTACAGTTAAGAGCCTTGGTAGGCGTCCATTTGCCACCATTTAAATCCTGTGAAAATCAATGCCAACACCCTGGAAATTGTACATTCACTGTCAGTCCCTCAGCCACATTCCAATAATGCTACCCACCTTTCAGTATTTAGAGGAACGTTTCCAACACCTATTCTGCTATAAATGAAGACGCACCGGATGCAACAATCCACGGCTCTCTGTACACAAAGCACAATAACATGACCGACCTGATTACGATGTTGCCTATCTAGAACAAATACAATAAAGCTGCAGCTCCTTTTGTCCTCTCTTCACTGAGTCTATGTCGTCCTTTAGGGCGTACAACTGCTTTCAGCCGGTACTAAAAAGCCTGTTAGAACAAGTAGTCGGGCCTGTGAATGGAATGCAGAGAAATGCTTCACACTGAGGAGGCAAGTGTTTTTTTTTTCCCACTGGGAGAGAAATATTGTACACCTGCAAGCTCCCTCCAGTCATTCAAATGTGATTTCAGTTAATGCTACACGACGCCACAAGTGCACATGTAAACAATTTTGAGGCAATTGAAGATGTCTGAGGCACTCAGAGGGTAATGCATAAAAAGCAGGTGCCTGTCCTGATGAAGGCCTGTATGCCTGAAACATGTTGGCATGTTTCTTTATGAATCTGCAGGCCTGATGTATTAAACACTTTTTTCATGCATAACCCTCTAAGTGCCTCAGACTTTTAAGTTGGATTGGTAATTATTTTTAAAAAAATATCGAATATTTTTCAACACCCATGCATCTACTTACAGTACAGAACTTTGTATTTGAATTGATTTATTCAGTAGGGACAATGCAATTTAACAGAGTTTCAATACAGAGCATGAAACTGATGTGCTGCATTAATAATATATATCTATTGTTTATTATATAACAAAACAATAACAACATAATCAAGTTTGTCACATTCTTGCAGCTGTAAAATACACGGAAAACCAAAAAAATATATATATCAAATAAACTTCCATAATACGTCCTGAGGGAGGTGTTTTGTAAAAATGGCTTACGTTACTTTTAAGACAACGTCAGCCAGGTAACAGGGAGCGGCTACCTTTAGCGTTAAACCACCTGTAACAGACTTCGATCATACAGTAGTTTACACTGTTTTGTATCCTCGATATCAATCTCCTTCTTCCAAAAATGACCCGTGAGCTAAAGATAGCAGTGATTACAACGAGTAGTGCCATAATGTTAATCCTTCTGCTGCTCGCCAAAGTAAACTAGAGCCAGCAACAGGTGGCTAACTTACTGTCCCTGTGACACATCACGATACCGCAAGCCTTGTTAGTTTACATAAATTACCTCCCACTTTACTTTCCAGCTTAGATAGACCCTTATAATATGATGTAGGTTAACTCACCTTCCACTGTCAAAGTCAGGAGACGTGTTTTTCCTGTATCCCGTTGACCCCTTGTTACTTTTGACACTTGTCGCTGCGATCCATTCAGAGAGAAAGCAAGGCGGAACTAGCTTCCCTTCCTACCTTTTGACACCAAATAAACTCACCCGAGTAACTTTTTGACAAGAAAAAAAAAGCAAACAAGTACCGTCTGAAGTGTTCTTCGAGTGACAACAGATTCGTGAAATGTCCTAAACAACCACTTCTTTGTGAACACTTTGCTGCCAAAAAGGTATTGCAAGTCAACTAGATAGAAGATTAAATGCTGTCGCGCATGCGCACTGCTCAATATTGTGCTGCTCCCCCACCTGGGAACAAAAAAAAAAAAAATGCAGTAACCACGTGACCAACTGTGTTGTCTATGGAAGCCCATTTCCGCCAGTAAAAAAAATTAAAAATAATAAAGTCTCATAATTTCAACTTTTTATCTCATTATTTTGACTTTTTATCTCATTATTATGACTTTATATCTCATAATTTCAACTTTTTATCTCATTATTTTGACTTTTTATCTCATTATTTTGACTTTTTATCTCATTATTATGACTTTATGTCTCATAATTTCGACTTTATATCTCATAATTTCGACTTTTTATCTCATAATTTTCACTTTATATCTCATTATTTTGACTTTATATCTCATAAAGTCGACTTTATATCTCATAATTTCAACTTTTTATCTCATTATTATGACTTTATGTCTCATAATTTCGACTTTATATCTCATTATTTTGACTTTTTATCTCATTATTTTTATTTTTTTAACTGGTGGAAATGGGCTTCCATAGTTCCTGGAGTGTCATAACCATAACAAATGACATTTCTTGGGAAGGTTTTTCAAAGACTTTAAGCAAAAGTGTAAACATAAATATGGTTAAGGTTTTGCGACTGAAACACGCATCTGTTACAGTCAACTAAATAAAGTCGCTTTATTTGCTGGGAAAATCATAAATACAATTTAAGGAGAGACTCGACTCACACTTTGATGAAATATTTGGACAATATTATAAAAAAAAAAAAAAAAAAAAACGAACATCATTATGTAGGCCTAATTGAAAAAAGTATGTCAAAGTACAAAGTGTTTGCACCATAGACTGTAAAACAGAAAAGCAACATTTTGAAAATATAGCCTGCTAGGCGATATCACAAATTATTGTTTTGTTCATTTGAAGCATAGGCTTAAATATGTTGTTTTGAATGTCTTGAATTTTTAATGCTACTTTTCATATTTTAAATTAAGTGTGTTTGTTCAACTGGAATTGTGATATTACTATTATTATCTTTTTTTTCCTATGCTTATTTTCCACCAAGTCAGCACACACACCCCTCCTGGGTCCTACACCAATCTCTTAATAACTTAATGTCTTTATAGATGACAAAACTCTTAAACTACCTTATTCAAGTTGTATAAAAAAAGGTCTTAAGTAATGTTTTTGTTGTTGTTGTTGTTGTTGTGTAGTAAATTTCTGGAAAATAGGAAAATCTCTTTAAAATATTCCACCGTTGGGTCAAATTGAATAATTTGCTGATATCCTCCGAATCTTTAGACAAGATTAACAAAACCTGCTCAGATTATTTAGAAATATCAATGAAACCATGTGTGGAGATTTTTACTGAAGAGAGAGAGAATAATATAAGAATAATAAGAAGTAATAGAACAGATGTATTTTAGCATTTTGCACTCTGCCAGTGTTATCCTCTCTGTATATAATGCTGTGTACATTTTGGGTTATAATTGACTCAATATTAATCCTAATTTCACTCTGCTCAATTTGAAACAGGAGTTTTTTGACACCATAAAAAGTTAGAATATTGTGGTCTCTTGTGGCCATTTGTTGAACTACATGAGCTCAGTGTGTGTTTCGTTCTACTGGACCACAGACCTGTGGCGCAGATTTATCCGCCACCTACTGGCCTGGTTAGGTCACTGCCACTGCAGACCCAAAGTATCTGAACAAGGCTGGAAAAATAATTATATTTATGCATCATCTGAGCAAGGAAATGCATTTAATCACTGATCTCATTGCAATTAGAGGTAGGGATATTTCACTTTTAAAGAGATGGACATGTGTTCTTAAACTAACTTTCCTAATTAACCCCAAAGACACATTTTCAAACACTCCACAACCCACTGCAAACACACACACACACACACACACACACACACACACACACACACACACACACACACACACACACACACACACACACACACACACACACACTTAAATGTTTGCTTGTTGAATATCAGAAGTATTTCAGGACAGCACACCAAATCTACTCTTTTTGTCTTAGTGCTTTCCTGAAATACTTTTGATACATTTTTTTCATTCATCACCCATATAAGTAACTGAGGGTGAGCACACTTTTTGGATTTACTTTCTGCAGTTTTTAAAAGACAATGGATTGATTCCAGAAGTTCAGTTCATCTAACTCCAATAAAATCTGCGCTTTGTTTTCCTGGCATAAGGAAGTAAACGCACCATGAAGTGCGCCCGGCTGTGAGAATAGCTTCTGCAGACATTCCCAGTCTGGACTTGTTTTTGCTGCTGCGGGGAATCGCTGCATTTAAAGGAAAAGTCACACAAAAGCAAATCTGCCGGTGACCTTTAGGTGGACCCAGTCTCGTCTAACTGCCCCAGACAGGGTTTCCCATTCCCACCCTTTCACTGTTTTTAATTATAGGAGATTTTTTTTTATCCCAAAGCATTTTTTGCTGTGTCACTGGTCGAGGCCAGTGGAGGTTAGGGTTAGACATGTGACATGAGGACAGACGTCTAATTGTTAAAGAGCTGGGATATTAAAGACAGGCGATGAAGTTCTAGCTGATGACAGCAGCCTTTAAATTAAGGCATGCATGGGTTTGTTTAAAATGAGCAAATTCTTCAGAACTTATCATTCCAAAGGACATCATTTTGTATCAAATATCACATCATCTCCATTTTTTAGTCTGGTTTCATATTTCCAAAACTCATCAGAAGATTATTCTCAGTGCTTAAAAAACATTAAATGTTCTGGCTAATTTTGCTTAAAGTTAAAGCATTATAATACGCAGGATTACTCCTCCAATCAGCCTTTAAGTGGAGCCATTTCACCCCCCATTTGAGTATTTCTGTTAATAACAGAGATAAATATCACTCTTAATTAATAGATGAGCTCTTTCTGTAAGCATGCTCTCCATATATGTGTATCATATATGTTGTGTATTTTATATTGAAGGCCTTTTCAGGGACAGGAACTGGAAATTAGCATTAGCTATAAGTGCTGTGGTGCAGTGCAGTGGGAAATTGTTCTTCAGTTCTCCATGAATACTGCGCCTGTCCTTGCCAATAAACCAGATTTTTTTTTTTTAATGAAATAAACCAACAGCAGTTTTATTTGATTAAACCCTGCTCGCACACAAGAAATTAAAAGTGAAAATGAATGCAAACAGAGATATGGGTTGTTGCATTTGAACAATACTGACTTGTTGAAACAGTCAAGAAGCTCAGATAAAGTCCAGAACTGCAAGAATGACGTACTCTTTCATCTAATGTCTCTCCTATTCCTTAATATTGTCTAAGTCTGTCTTTTAACATTTTTCATTATTAATTTATTATTTTCTTGCATTGTCATATCTCTTTTTTTAAGACCTTCAGTATCATTACTCATTTCTTATCGGCTGTGGGTTTTTGTTTTGTGTGATTTTATGACACTTTGGAAAAAAAACTGAAGCCAACAGTTTGGACATAATTAAACAGAAGCTTTCTACATGAAAAAATTATATTCACCAGATTATGTCTAAAAATGTCTAAAAATGTAAATTGTGGTTTGTGTTTTTTGTTTTGGATTTTGAAAATTAAAAAAAATTAGAGAATCGAAAAAGACCAAGTACTTTGAGTTGTACTTACACAGATTTACACAAGTCATAAACAGGTATATATATACACATTAAATTCAAACATTAAGTTCAGTATTAATGGTTTTCTCAACAGGCTGAACATGGCTCTGCAAAGTTTTAATCCTCCCCTGAAGGTGGCGCCACAGTGAGCTCCTCAGAGCGGCACAGTTCAGCCTTTTGGTTATGGTTTCTCTTATTGATGACACTTGACAGATGTGTGATGCTCATTGATTTATCCACTTTATATTTGTAACTATAAGACACACCTCTCCTCCTTTTACAAAATGGGCTGTGCAAGTTGAACATTGATTTAATTTTTCATTTTGTAAATGTTATATTGATCTGGAATTATCTAATTATAAATACAAAGTCTCAAGGTTAACAACTATGGATGTGTTTATCTTCCTATGAGAACACAACATTGAAACATTTTCTGTTTGAATGTTTAAAAGGCTGAAAATTCAAATAATGTTCTCCAGTTTTTAACTTCTTCATCTACTTAGAAAGAGTCTGTGTTCGGTTCATAATTAAAATTTAAGTCGATATTTTTATTGCATTTAGTTTCTACCAGACAGATCCTTTTGATTATCAACTGTAGCTCTCCTCAAGATACCTGGAATGAAATCATATTACGTTGTCTTCAATCATTAGTTTTCCTCTCTGAACTTCTTAAAGTAGGCACCAACTCGATAACACATTGGTGTATACATTTTGTCTTACTTTTGCTGAATGTCATATTTCTGTATTTCTTTAAACATATTTTCATATTAAATATTCTCTGTGATTGTTAATAGTTTGTTTTAGTAACTTTTAAATGTTCTATTTTAAAGTGTTTTTTTCTGCCCTGAGTCTTGATGCTTTTGAATTTTAGTCTGAAACACTTTGAATTGCCTTGTAGCTGCAATGTGCTATATAGAAAACTTGCCTTGCCTAATGTAAGTTCTTTAAAAAACACTCTCTTCTTTATGAAATACAAGTCATTTCTTTGAGTCATGTTTGGCCCTTGCCTATACTTTGGAAACAAATTGTGTTCAAACTCGTATGAAATGTGCTACATAGGGAACACTTCACTTGACTAGATTGTCCTAATCTCTCCCAGAAAACAGACTTTTCTTCCCATTTATAGAACACAATAATAATTTTATCTTTATTTCTTTTGCAACTACTTACGTACGGCACATGTGGCTAAACCTGCGAACTGACTTCCTGTTGGGCTCTTCTTGTTTTTCATTTCACATTCATTAAAGATGTTGAGATTAAAAGCCTGAAACTAATCTCTTTGAAAAATCTGCTAAAATGCAAATGTTTATTCATTACATCTTTTTAGAATAAAGTTCACATTCCCAATACTTCCCGACTGACATGACAGTGCAATTTTCCACGTATAAAACAGAAACATGTTGTACATGCTCTCCTCTTTCTAGTAATTTTCCACGAGTCAGCCTCAGCTCTCCTAACATCCCACCATGGCTGCACTGGCCCTCTGCCCCTGCATGGAAAACCCTCATATTAAACATAGAAACAGCGAACAAACAGAGGAAACCCGCGTCTCTGAACCCTGAAAAGACTAACTATAAATATGCTGGATAGTCCAAGAAGTTCACGGTGAATAGAATTTGCACAATGCATGTGCTGCTTGATTAGCTACACCCCTGTCTTCATGTCTATAATAAGTCAGAAGGATTATATTGCGGCTTTTGTCTTGTCTCTCACTCAGACGCTCATTTCCTGAGATAACAGTTCACCATCTGACTGTAAATTTATTGGGTGAATAACAAAGAAAAGGGTGGATTCAAATTCCGCTCAACTCACTCAGCAACTTCCGATTTCAAGGGATTAGCGACTTTTTTTTCTCCAAGTTGTATTTTTGGTCCATTTTTGCCTTCATTAGGTAGGACAGCTGAAGAGAGACATGTAATGTTGGGAGGAACGAATGTTGCATGACAGGCAGCAAAAAGGCTGAGGCCAAATTCAAACCCACGACTGCTGCGATGAGAACTACAGTGGTCAGTATGTTGGCTACGCGTCATAACCGCTAGGCTATCCAGCATCCCGAGGGCATCACAGCTTATTAATAAACTCTGTCAGAGGTTTTGTGCAGCTCTCCGCACAAAGGTTTTAAGGAAAGGCAGAGCAAGCAAAATAGTCCAGAAGAAAAGATTACTGCTCCTAATAATAATGCTACTTTTAGTTTCCAGTTAAAGAAAGGTGTATTGTAAGTGACTCCTTATAGCTCCTACAAGCATGAATGTGCACATTAGCTTTGTTAGCCCTCTCATGAAGCATGTACTTGTCAGTCATTGTCGTCAGCAAGGTGATGGTTGCCAAAACTTCATCCATCAAAACTCTGGAAAGAAAACCAACATAGGCCTAAAACTAAAAATCTATATCATGAGAGAAAAGTATTTCATTGATCTAGGTTGTTGTCTGTCTTAGCAGTAGAAGTATCACCTCTACATATCCAAAATGAAACCACTGTTAATCAGACTGGGGGTGGTGAGGGGATGCACCAGCGCCATAACAGCTTTGTACGCTAAAGTAAAATGTTTGTAAAGCGCACAATGTGGACATATTCAGACCGAGAACTTCCACATTTAATCCTGACTAATTGGTACAAATGTAGCTTAACTTGCAACACCTGATATATGCTGTGTATACTACAAGGAAATAAAAGTTAAGTAATTCCAAATGTTTTTGCTGGTGCTTTTGAAAAGATCTGAAAAGATTACATTTGTGTGATTCTTGACTTACATTGTCTTACATTCCTGTGTCATAGACTTGGCTCCACATTATTCCACTGGGAGGTTCTCTGTAAAAAAGAATATGACCTTCCATTCATAACCCAAATATACAAGTAAAGATGGAAAAAGGGACACAGCAAAAAAAAACACAAATGTGGGCTATATTTGGTTGAGAGAGTGAAACCACTGTCCTGATAATAGAGCCACCTACACTTTCCTTGTGTCACCCTGCAGGAAAGAGACAGGAAAACAATACGCTCATCTCTGTGGACACAAAGAGTGATTATACACAGCTGTATCAGGGTTTCACTCAAACAGAAGATAAGCTCATGCCAAGCAGAACTGAAAAACAGATTAAGAGTGACTCATGAGTATAACTCTCATGACTGACATTTAAAACCTCAGTGAAAACATGAATTCCTGTCACTGAACACCAGTTATAGTCTGTCATCAAACAAGTTCATTACAAGTCATGCCAAACAAATGAATTAGGCAATCATCACTATATGAACCCAGCTATTGGGTCAAAGGGGGCTTAAATTAACGGTGGCGCTGAAAAGAACGGCAGAATGCAACATGCCCTATGGATTAGTAACTAGGGGCACCTTTTACATCCACAATGAACGGCTTTATCACTTTTGTAATGTAACACTTTAAAGGCAGGGTTTGTAATTTTCTCCAGATACAAGTTTTTTAATTTTGGTTGGAATTGTCTCTAAGTCCTGACAGAAATTAATAATTCATGTGCTCGGAAAAAGGAAAGAAGAAAATCTGTCATCTGTAGCAGTTGTAAGCCTGTAAAATTTTTGACCAATGTCTGCCCCGGGGTACAAAATTGATGAACCAGTCATGTCTCCCTGCTCGTTCTATATGCCGTGTGTGGACTAGCCCACACTCACAGCGCGTCACCGATGACAAAGTTTGTACTGTGAGTTTGTCATTGTGAGTGAATGCTACTTTCAAAATCATGCAATTTTTCGAAAACTACCAACCCTTTCTTCAAGTAATGTTTTTAAAGAATGACTTTCCAATAACAGTAACTAAAGGATCTTTTTTTTTTTTTTTTGTCAATTTTATTTCATTCAAAAAAAACAATAAAGTTAAGAAAAAAACAAACAAACATAAAATCTCAAATTTTGAATGAAAAGGAGCAGAAAGAAGAATAATCTTATAATATCTGCCCCTCTTTAAGTTACTGAATACAATCTCCACCACTGTATGTTTGTAATATAATGAGGCTTTACATTTCAAGCTTCAGAAGGTGTTTTCACACATGCACAAAACTCCTGAAATGTTCCAAAATTTTAGGGCTGTGTGGCAGATGTGAACTCAAACAGTGGACATTTTCAACCCAACTCGACCTAGTTTTTTTTTCTGCCATCTCCATGGTACAACATTCACAGATAAAAAACTACAAATGAAAATGTTTGATGTGAAAATATGGCAAAAGAGATGTATCTTAACAACAGGAAATGTACTTTAAATAACAACATACATGGACCTATTTGTACGAAACTAGGGTTGCAGATTTTACTGTGTAAAAAAAACCAAAAAAAAACCTGTGACACCTAATCTGCATCAGTTCATCAAAAACTTGTGGACAGAACACAAACAAGGTCTTAAGTCTGGTTTCAACACGTCATCATCACCTCCCACTAACGTCGTCCACTTGGTGGAATAAGCACATCCATTTGACTTTATCACAGAATAAAGTGTGGAGGTGTGGTGTCTGAGTCTGAGCACCGTGTCTGGATGATAAAACACTCACACCTCTGGAAGTCACACACCTGTGATTGTTTAGACATCTCAAATTTTCAAATTTACTCACTCCACTTTGGTGCTCCCCTGAGAATGCTGAACCACCATTGAGAAGTGGGAATGAGCCGAGTTAAAGTGAGAATGTCTCAGATAAATTAGTGAAAGTAACAGTTTGAAATTACAGGGAAAAAGCGGAAATTTACTCTGATTTTGTCTATTATCTTAATTTTTGTTGTTAAAATATGACAAATTATTGTGTGGAGTGTCTGATTATGTGATGATAGAAAGGATCATTTCAATACAATATAGATTATATATTAGCAAAGAGATCAGCATATAGAGACAAGCAGATCAGCTCGGTCCACATGGGGCTTTCAAGTTCGACACAAAGTTGAAGTTCCTCATTGCAGCTTTAATTGAAAGAAAACGTCTGTATGCTTCCACTAACCAGTCAAGCTGCAGGTTATATCCATAAATTTACCAAAGATAGACATAGTAACTTTATCCTGGACAGATTAATATGTTGGAAAACAGAAAAGGTTGATTATACCACAATCACAATCTATTAATAATGGCATCATTCTCTAGAAAATACAAAGAAACCTTGCGTAGGAAAAAAAAAAGAAGGTGAGACGCAGGGAGGCGGGATGGTGAAGCGAAGTCGTTCTTCTTCGTATCCACCATCAGAGGTAGTGACAGAGACGTAAGGGGGAACAAACAAGGCTATGTGTAAAATCGGAGCAGCTTTGGTCACAGCAAGGGCCACGTTCATGTAATGCTCACTGCCAGGGGGCCAAATTGTAGAATACAAAAACGAGTACAACATGTACCGAGTTTAAAATATTATTATGGACATATTTCTGGTTTTCATGATTTCATGACCGATTTTGTCATGTTTTCTTCATGTTTCCAATTAATTGATATGTAAAAATTGACCCCGAGCCGCCAGTTGCCCACCCTTGTTCTAGAGTGTGGGTACCAAGGATCATCATAATGTAGAAAAATTGGTTGAAACTGTCCTTATGTCTCTAGCCAGCCGAAGTATAAATGCACACTGATGGGGGAACTTACGCTACAGCACTGTTGCCAAACCAAGATGGATAAGCTGTTAAAATGCTTTTATTAGTTTATGTTTTTTAAGACATCACAGTGACCTATGACTAACGAAATCGAATCATTTCATCCAGTGTAAGGGGAGTTTTGTGGGAAATATTATTATTATATATTTCATTTCTTTCATTTTAAAGGACAGACTGCCAAACATGAAGACTGGGGACACAGCTGTCAACAACAGTAACAGAAAGACCCTGAAACCTGTTTTTTTTTTTTTTTTTTGAGGCTGCTATTGACCTTGAAGCTCAAGCAGACGTTCACAAGGAAAATTACAAGGTTAACCATCATGTTCGGGAACTTTCCCAAACTTATAAATGTGTGTAGGAAAAGAACAAACGCCTTATCTGACTGACGGCCTGTCAGGTAACAGATCATGAGGTTCTCTGTGTCTGTCTGTCAGTGGTGATGACACATCGTCTGTTCATGGACGCACACATGAAGCAGCGATGTGACTGTGCTGAACAAACACGGTTTTATAACGGCTGACAGAAGATTTATGCACCACAGGGTCAGTCACAGGGAGCACTACAGTAGCACACTGTCTGTTAGTGTACTACAGCATTCAAGTACTAGTGTTTGCTTGGACTCTGTAGACCAGGTATGTGCTAGAGTTGTAATACGTTAATGTTTGGAGAACTTCACAGGGACCTTCCACGTATTTAGCAGCCAAAGCTGTACTGTTGCAACACTTCTTTTCTTGTTCTTTTTCTTAATCATGTCAAAAAAAGCCTTTGAGCGAGGCCCGAATTCTGAGTATGCGGATATCCTGCTTCAGTCAATAACTCCCAGCTGGAATGGAATGATCCTTGTTTCATGAACAGGTGTTTGACTGTCAGATTGGCAGTCGACTGAGGCTCCTTCAAACGAGTCGTCAAAAATTTGACTATTTGGGGTCATCCCTAGATTAACCTAACATAGCATAAAGACTGGAAATGGGGAAACCTGTTCTCACTGCATTTGGAGAAATATAGTCACAAAATGCCAATAATAGTATTCATGAACATGAGCATAAAAATGCAAAACATCAACACTTTAATGACGTAAAATAGAACTTGATATCCGCTTGGATATCCACCCTGACTGCAAAATATTGCCATAAAGCTTGAAGAAATTAAGTCTTTCATTTCTTCTGTAGTTTTTGAGTTTTACATGCTCTACAATAAATTACTTTTGTAAATTTTCTTAATTTTGTAAATGATCTTCTAACCTTGAGAAACAGTCACAGCTTTGTTGTGTTTGGTCACCAAAACTTCTTCAGATTTTTTAAAAAGGTTGTGGATTGGGTTTGAATAGCTACAAGTACTGGTATTACATACACTCAAATCTGGAAAAAATGTGGCAAGCCACAGTGTGTTTTGAGGGGTCCGCCAGAGGGGAAAAAAGGTTTGAAATTTCCATTGTGGTCATGAAATTTCGCAACGTGCAGTAACATGCAACACGTTCTATTCAGCAAAGTGGCTGCTTGTAAAAACAGAATGAAATGGGGGTGAATATGTCTTTGTTCAGCTCATCAGTTCAGCCCCATGAAATCAGTGGTGACTGTAGCTGTGAAGCCTTCAGTGCCACCAATCCACAAGTCCAAGAACAATATTATTTTGTCATAAGCTTCACAGGTCATTATTATTAAGGTCATTATTGACCGCAGGCTACATCATCCTTTGATATACAGAAGCTTCCTTTTGCCAACAACCTGACCAAGCAAGATGGATTACTTCACTCTGATAAAGAAGCTTTTAAGCCTCTGGAAATAAAACATGAGCAGCCAAAGACTTTCAGTCACAAATTCCTCTGACATTCAAAGAAGCTAATGTGTTCCTGTTGTGTTTGAAAGGCCTCCAAAACCTTTTGACTGAGCAGGTGATAAAAGAACTAATACCCAGTTTAAAGCCAATCCGTCCAATTAAGATGATCGTTGATGGGGCACTGATGGCCAATCGGTTAGGTCGCGCTCAATGTATGGAGATTTTAGTCCTCCAAGCAGACAGCACCGGTTCAAGTCCAACCTGAGGCTCCTTTTCAGCATGTCATTCTCCATTCTCTCTCCCGATTTCCTACTCTATTCACTGTCCAATCAAAAAAGAGGCAAACAGCCTTGGACCGGCTGTGGGTCAGTTTAGAAAAGATTGTGGTCATGGATGAAACAAATACACTTGATACATTGGTTAAACCACAAACACAGGTTATAAATGTGACATTAGGGGCATTGTGGTGTTAATTGGGAAACTTACAGATGTTATTGCTGACCTTGGTTGCACAGGTCACTGGATTGAAGTTGTGTGTTTCTTACTTGACTGGGACCCAAAACAAACTTAATAGTTAATAATATACTACGTCCACCAACCTCGCCTTTTCTAATACTTTCTGCAGCCATTAACGGACGCTGCCAAATGTTGAATGCAGGGGCGGCTGGTGTAAATGGGCTACCAGGGCTAAGCTCTCCCTTTCTTATACATGAAGATGATGATACATGCATGCAGCGTCCTCATCCATTCACTTCGGATCTGTAAATGAGTGAAGTAATGGCAAGCCGCCTTTATTTGCTGATCATTTGCACTGAATTCATTCACCGCACAGACCACCAACGTTTGACCAGTTACTAACTTAGTAAGAAAAACACAAGAAATGATCTATTTGTATTAATAATTTTCAAGCAAAATTGAAGGCCTCTAAATTGCCCAGCATTGGCAATTTCCATGTGTGATGGATTGCACCCTCCCTGCGTAATAATGTTTTTATCATGAGCGGTTATAAAGTGTTTCTCAGATGAAGTGGTTGTATCTCAGTGGAGAGAGTCTCTGTTTGGCTCCGTTATTGCAACCCACAGTTAGATCCCCCCCGTTCAGCTGCCATCCTGTCATCATGAATAAAAAAGAACCATTTTGGGCGTCCCCACATGATAAAGTGAGGATGGGAGCACGCCCAAGACGAGCTGGAACATCATGGAAACCTGATAAAAAAAAAGCCTGTTTGAGTCAATGTCCTTTGTTTTGAGGAGAGATTCCTGAGACTATAATTAGTTACCCGAAGCTCTGCAGAGTGTCAGATATATTTGGATTAGAGGAGAAAACAAAGGTGTCTGAAGTTATGGAATTTGTGAGAGTGTAGATTGATAAGATCGAGGTACGAGCCAGTCTCTGAGCTGTTTATAAGAGGATAAACATTTAAAGCAGCATTAGGCCAGTTTCCCCCCCCCAGCATGTACCGTGATGACATGTTAGTGTCTAGGACTGAGAAGGAATTTACCCATCGGAAAATACATTCCTCTGTGAACGAGGTAATTATAATGGTCTTACCTCCCACAGTGTTTGTTCAATGACACGATAAAAGTGGAAAAATCCAACCAGGAGAGGAGCTTGTAAAAAAAAGACGAGTCCAGGGCACATTAGAACAAAATTAGATAATAATGTACGACACATTTAGTGTGCTCGTTCAAAGGATCATTAATCCTACCTGAAGGCCGTTTTAATGTTGGAAGTTTAGCTGGCTAATTGTGTTTACTGCGGTTTGAGGAGGCAGCACAAATGAAGGGTGTTATTGCCATTAAAATCCCCTCCACTTCACCACCCTCTGGTCTTTAATGGGCCGCAGGGGGTTAGCTTCAAGATGAGCGGACAGTTTGAGTCGGAGGTAATTGTTTTGGTTATGTGTGCTGAGATGTGCGTCAGGGTGTTTGCTCTGAGTGAAAACCAAGGCAGTGGATGACACATGTGGCTAGAAGAAGAATTTGATATCATACATTTATTTGAATGTGCATCATACAACTTTCCTGTAAAAATAAAAAAAAACCCTACTTTACAAAAATACATCAGGAGTAGGTTTAATAAAACAAATGGGCCTACATCAAATGTTTGAGAAAAGCTTTCTTTGTGACAGTGGGATAAGTAGATTGATATAAAGTCTTTGTGATTTCTAAAGTTAGGACATTGTTAACATAGCGGTGTGGAATCTGATTGGACAGATTATGCCTATCATCGAATGATAGTTGAATGTCTTTTTTTTGCGCTCATTGATCCATATTCTCATTTAGCAAAATAAGAGTTAAACCAGAAAATGTAACTATTTGTCCTCTAGACTTTGAATAAAAATAATAATCATTTATTCTATGACAGGACTCGATTAATATTTTTTCTCACTCATTGGGCCATCAGCAATTGGACATGTGGCTGCAGGAGCTGGGGATGAAGCCCCCGACCTTTCAAGTTTGGAGAGGACCGACTCTACCACAGAGCCACAGCTGCCCCCACATCCGACTGGTCCTCAAAACCAAGTTCATGATTTTTTCATTTCTCAAGTGTCTTCAGCTATCCGTACTAGCATTCCGTGGCAGCAGACTTTAAAGGTTAACAGTATATAAATGTCTTTGTATTAGACTGATGCCGTCAGTGTGTGTGTGTGTGTGTGTGTGTGTGTGTGCAGATTCAACCACCACAGCATTCTGTCAGACCACCGGCAAAGAAACAAAGAGTTTCACTCTGAGCTTCATTTGGCTAATTACGCACCTTCCACTCACTGTTCCCAGCCTATAGTCAAAGAAACTGATTTAAAATACGAGGTGCTTGCCCCTGCCCTGAAGTATCTACAGCCGGCCAATTGCACACGACTGTGCCTTCAATTCTTGTAGCCAATGAATTCTGAATATGTGGATATCCTGCTTCAGTCAATAACTCCCAGCTGGAATGGAATGATCCTTGTTTCATGAACAGGTGTTTGACTGTCAGATTGGCAGTCGACTGAGGCTCCTTCAAACGAGTCGTCAAAAATTTGACTATTTGGGGTCATCCCTAGATTAACCTAGCATAGCATAAAGACTGGAAATGGGGAAACTTGTTCTCACTGCATTTGGAGAAATAGTCACAAAATGCCAGTAATATTATTTATGAACATGAACATAAAAATGCAAAACATCAACACTTTAATGAAGTAAAATAGAACTTAGATATAACTTAGATAAATAGATATCTGCTTGGATTGGCTGTTTAGGGCTGTGGATGGCTCACACAAACACAGGGACTTTGTACCTGGTAGACAGCACAGGAGGATCAGAACATGTAACTACCCCTACAATTGCACAGTCTGCAACTGAAATTGAAACCATAAACTTGGATAAAATAATGTCACTTGGTTATGTTTTGTCTTTGGACTTTTTACCTTACCAGAATAACACATGAAACTATGAGCAGAAGTCCCCTGGGAATTGGAAAGTGTGTTTGTCTGTTTTGTCTGAGATGGTGATGCGAGTGTTCTTATTTTTGATTTGGGAAAATGGAGCAATTCAGCTTTTGTTTATCAAGTGATAAATTATTAGACCAAACAGAAGTGGATGTCTTTAAGAGAATTAAGGAGGAATAAACGAGGCTAACAGGACCAATAACACATGATTTATTTTAGATTGTAAGACTCTTCAAAGGATCTTTTAAAAAAAGGATAATTGAGTCTTTTAAAGTTAACCCTTAAAGGTAGAATGTGCAACATTTTACACATAAATACAGCAGAAATCCAGTATATCCTGTAAAAGTCTCTCTGAGTCATGACTGTCTACAGTGAGTGAGAAGCTCGAGTCCCGCTGGCTGTGTTGTTGTTGGGCTGTGTTTACGTCATGTTTACATTATAAATGAAACCATACCGAATCTGACAATGATCTCAAACCTCTTCACCACAGTGTGTAACTGTTATACTGAGAATCCTCCTTTCCTTGTTGTTTTATTTGCTCTTTTTTGTATCTCGACCTCATTGTAAACGAGGGAAACCTCAAAAACCTCGGCTTAAATAAAGGTTTGAAATGAAATGGATTTACTTCATTCAAAACAAAGGAGAAAAAAACATTGAATTTTTTACTTTTACCTACAAAACCAAATATATCATAAATTAAATGTATCCGAGGCAATGAACATCAGAGAGTAAGCACAACACAAGCAAAGATCGAGAGAGGAGGAAACAATGTCAGTGAATCAGACACATAGGTGCTGACAGGAAGTGACCAGAGGCAAAGCACAGCTTCTTTAAATATATATATATATATAGCCCCATCCACATCTACATTGAGAGTTGGTCTTGAGAGTCCCAATCAGCATCAAAGCCATCCAAAATACCAAAATATCGTCATCGTCACCATCAAATCCATCATCATCATCATCATCATCATCATCATAGTTATCATTAAGCGTGAAGGTATTCATGAAAGAGCTGGGTCTTTAGCTTATTATAATATTTTTATATCTATATTTCTCTGTCAGTACTGACATCCTCCTGACATCCAGGTAAATAACTTTTAAACAGCCTTTGTAACATGATTAAAACAGGTGAGGGAAATCCTGCTTTTATTCACATACACCTGCAGTGACTCGGTCCTAATGATATGAATCAACAAACAGACTAAAGTTAAACCCAATAAAAACATTCTCGTCAGGCCGTCTGTGACTGTCTCTTCTGTTTTTGTGTTTGACCTTCTCAGAAGATGACGCTCTGTGCTTCAGTAACGACTATATTATAACAAGGACTATATTTCCCTGGAAATGGTGAGAAGGTTAATCTGTTCTGCTGAGCAAACAAACAGGGCTTTGTTAGATGAGGTGTGAGCCGTGAAGGTTTAGGGCTGCAGGACTTTGAGCTTGTCAGGAAATCAAACAAGCTCTACATGCCTGATGTCCATTTAACTCTAATTAATGGACAGACAAAGTGCATTACATCGATTCAAAGTTTACTCACTCCTTCTTTCTCGCTTTAGCTGAGGTCGGGGGGGGGGGGTGCAGGAGATTTATGGCTCTCTTAATGATTACAACAGGTGAGGAAGAACTTAATAAACAACTGAGTGGATACCCCACTGGTAGGAGGAATGGAGGTAGAATTCTTATGGCATGACTTCCGCATGTTTGTCTGCATGTGCAGGTGGATACGCAAAACACAGTTTCCTTATTTGGAAATCTCTTGTGTAGATGACATCAAGAAAGGCATCACCAAAAACGTGACAGGCAGGTTTAAACATTAATCCGCCTTCTGCTCACTTCTTGTTCAGGCCTTCAGATCCTGTCCTGCATTCAGAGTGGAGTTTTAGCCGTGATTTACAAGAAGACAGCCGACTCAACTTTGGTCTGTTTTGTGCAGACAAACAGAGATACCCTTGCATAACAGAGACGTTAGAGACTGAGTTTAATATGTTCTTTGTTCAATTGCTTCCTCACTGACTTGATCATAACGGCTGAAAATATTTGGGCACTGACTTCTGCAGGGGTGGCCAGAGATTTGTGTTGACAAATGTATTTGTGTCTACTTATCATTTTTTTTAGTAACAGACAAGAATGGCAACATTAAATCTTCAAGTTTAAATCTAAGTCACGCTTAAAGAACTTGTAAAAACAAATAGCATGCAAACTCCTGCACACTGTCCAATTTGCAATATTTTTTGGGGTACCAAAACATTGCTAGGTGGTTCATTTGTAAGTGTGCAGGAGCTTGCGTGCATTTTTCTGTAAAAAAGATGTGCAAAGCATTTATTTACAATTTAAAGTGCTAGAAAATAGTACATGTCCTGCACTGACATGTAAAACACTTCAAGCACCCTGTAGCAATCATTTTAACATTAATCCCGCCTCTGAAAGGCAAAGAGCCAATCATAGTTTAGGATTTTGAGGTTGCATCTGGGGATATCACACGCCCATGCCACCCCTCTGGACAGGCCCCTGCATTACCTGAAAAAAACAATTACAAGAGATGTAACCTGTAGTCAGAGTTGGTTTGGTCTGAAGACAAAAAATATGACGAGGAAAATAATCTGGAGGTGTAGAGGTGTGGAGTGAGTTTACAAGAAGTCCGTGGCCCAATCCAGCTCGCTGCTTGAGGCTAAAGCTCCATCCTACACCAGCCCAGCTAGCATACCAAAGTTCTGCCATTAAACCGCTGGCTGTCAGGTTGCATTGTGGGTATTTGTGGATGACAGATAGAAGTACAAGGCTGATGAAAGGTATATGGTTCTGCTGCATTAGTTATAAATCATGTTTATGTTTGGTGAGGTTGAGTACAGAAGTTCTACAACAACAAGTTCATTAAAATGTAATTGTGGTGAAAATACGACATAGATGGAAAAACAAAATGGGACTAACTTCATGCAAACACCATCATTGAAATAACGCCTGTCCACCTGGTGCATGCTAAACATTGTCCCCTTTGCACTTACTCACCCTACTCTGCCACCGTTTTACACGTACTCACCTGGTATACATTTCCCTCCCTGATAGCAGATGGACATCTTCAGCTGTCTGAATGGCAAATTAAGATTTGAATCTGCAGTGTCGCACAGAGGACAGCAGCTGTTTACAGAGCCGCACAAGCCAGGGGTATGTTTAAACGGTTGCAACGTGCGACAGGGTTGCACTGCGAGCGGCAATCACTACAATCGGGTGTACGTGTGCCTGGACACAGAAAGAAAAAATTTGATGACAATCTGAACTATAATGTGAAGAATGCCGTCCAGTGCAGGCATGCCAGTGAGCTGCATTAAGATGTGAAGATGTGTTTACGCAGGAGAAGGAATGTCTGGTCGTCTGAGTCCATTTGTGCCAGAAAAAAAGAGACAGGTCATTTCCCAGAGGAAACAATGAGCACATATACTGTTAAGTTTACATACTGCATGCTGATGAACACTTTGAATGATTACACTGTTGCTGCTTAATGAGTCTCACCTATGAACTCACTGAGGAAGCATCCAGGAATGCTTGCTATTCAAAACAGCCATGTAACTGTTTATCCACTGGACTGTGAGTGATTTCTTTGAAGTCCTAAGACTTGCGGCGAAATGACTGGAAAGTTACACATTTGTCCTTTGAAACTCCACCACCCTCTCTCCAACAGTGCCTGCTTCCTTCCTGCTGGACTTTCTGGTCATGGCTAGACTAGATGTTTTGGTATCAGCAGGCATGTTTGGACCGGCGGTGCTGATAGGCCGGTCTGTCCCCGGTCTATCCCTGCGCGGCAAAGGCCCCAGCAAACAAAACCAGGAAGAAGAGGAATGTACCAACCTCGGCTTTAACTGTAATCACAGCCTGTTGGGACTGGAAGTGCAAAACAGCAAGCAAAAACACAAAAACAAATGATGTGGCAAGAATCTTGATCGTTTACAGGTAATGTCAAGACACATATTGGGTAATATATGAAGCACATTGTGTTGCCTTGTGGATGAAAAGTGCTAATAAAGTTTGACTTGACCTGACATATTTATTTTTATATTTGAGTTAGAGTTTAAACAATCCAGGAGCAATGCCTGTGCAATCAGCATTTTGTTAAAGGCCTACTAACCAAGAGACTACTGTACATGTTTTAATGCTCAGAATATACACTCAACATTCTTGTGCAACATCTACTGAAAACAACTTGTCTTACTGTTGGTGCTTGTGTGCCCCGTGTCTTACACTTTGGTACTGTTCAGTCAAAACTTTAGGCAGTTATTTTTCCCATGACACACAAACATCTCTTTAACAAGGGATCTTGTATGGAAGATTTGTGTATATCAAAAGTTATCTCAAACAAAACTCACATCCTTCTTAGTTTTCTTCTGCATCAAAATCACATACAATGTTTTTGATGTTTTCTAGATGATGTTTGCCATTCACTTGGGAGTGGCAAATACCATTTCTGAACTGTGACTGTGTGGCTGTGTGAGAATCCAGGGATATGTTTAGGTTTGAATTATTGTAAATCAGTAGTTCCCAACCTTTTTTAGTTGCTGACCACACTTTGACTTCACAAAACTCGGGTGACCCCGGACACCCAAAGCACATACAGCTTATTGGTAACATTACTGTAATGTGTTTTCAAAAATGTAATAGCTTTTCTACTCTGTTGCCACATTAAGGCTTGATGATTGTGGACAGAGGAAGAGAGGTTGGATGGAGGTTGGATGTGCATTCCTGCACATGACAGACAGACAGAGTCTCTGCAGGTTTCTTGTTTTGGCATTGGCCGACAGTAGCCTGTATTCAATATATTTAAATATACAATATATTTTTTATTGACTCCAAAATGAGATGAGTGTTGCACATGTGTTTAAAGTATCTCCTGCAACAATGGACAATTATCAATGCAAAGTGAAATGAAGACGCGTTCATGTAATACTCTATGATGGATGACATGAAAATAAATATTCATTTTACACACATTATTCTGCACATCACCTGTATGTGAACTTCACATCACCGGGCTTTCAGAGGAATTGTGCATCCATACATACATCCTTGACTTCGTTGGGATATTTTTCCAGATAATGTGACAACATCAGGTTTTTGTTTAGAAGTTGTGAACATGTTTTTCTTTGAGACCACACTGGGCTGTGTTTACTATAATCCAAAGATGGTTGTCTGCCCTCATCTCTATTGTGTGTTCATATGCTGGCTGTGCGGTTTTCTGTTTACAAAGGTTTCTTGTCCCCAGGTGTCCCTTCAAAAAGAAGTCATAAACTAGGCAACACCACTTGATTTAATAATGTTTTAAAAGCAGAAAAGTTCATCCTCCAATCATTGTTTATCCATTTAAACTGTCCCTCAGTCAAGTGATTTAACTACAGTTATGCAACATGGGTTATACTGCAAAAACAACAGGTAGGCATCAAGGAAGACTTTCATAAACACTTATTATCACACCATCATGATTTACCATCAGCCAGCATGCCAGAGAGTTGAAAAAATAGGGTAACAACGTTTCATAAGGACTCAAACAAAGCTAAACAATGCAGCTAGTGTTATGACAACAGCATGATTAAGTTGCAATCTCAATCCTCCATATAGGCCGTATCAGTTCCCTGTGCACACAGCAGACATGCTCCTGTTTTTCCTTTGTTTCTCTTCCTCTCCCCGGCTCTCTCCTGTGCTTGAGGAATTCAGGAGGAATGCAGAAAAAGCATCCTGTTTTCGTTCTGCACTCTTAGTCAGCTATTCACACTCTGTGATGAACACAGAGGGTCTGAGAGTTGTTGTTTTTTTTTACCGACGTCACGGTAAATAACGACGACGTTACTATGAACTGATGAATGCAACACAGGTGCACATTGTCACTGCATGTCCATCCTTCAAAACCCTCAGCTCTAACAACACAGACAGAAATCCGGACCAACGCCACTTCATTTAAAATTCATGCAAAACTATTTTATTAACCTGGGGTTGACTTAAAAAGCTGCTAATGCCCCACTTTGTCTTACTATCTGTCATTCTTCAAACACTTGACCTGTAACCTCGACATCCTGAAGATAATTCAAGGCCAAAAAGTCTTCTACATCCTCTACAATAAACACTTTCTGAGCTCACATCCCTCCACTAATCTAAAGAAAACATAAGCATGTGGAGCAACAAGGGGACAGAGGGACCATGAGGAGATAACTATTACATGTTTCATCGTGGACAATGACATTCTATATGGAGTAAGCACATGCAACGTATTTTGCCTTTCGTTATTTTAAGGTAAAGCACGACTTCGAAGTAGAATCAAACACCTGATTGTTTTCTGCAGACTCAAGCTTAAATGAATGCATGAAGAGCATCAAGAGATTATTTGACAGAAAATGCAGGACATGATCATGGCCAAAATGTTTGATCTTTCAGGATATAAAATGATACCAACAGCTACAGTAGGGGTGTGTGGTACGAACTGTCAACTTCCACAGTGGGCGGCTGTGGCTCAGTTGGTAGAGTCGGTCGTCTCTCAACCGGAAGAGGGTTCGTTCTCCAGCTCCTGCAGCAACATGTCCGCTGTGTCCTTGGGCAAGACACTTAACCCCGAATTGCTCACGCTGCTTCGTCGGCGACGTATGAATGGGATTAGTTACTTCTGATGTTCTTTACATAGCAGCCTCTACCATCAGTGTGTGGATTGGTAGGTGTGCGATGTGGTGTAAAAGCGCTTTGAGCAGCCAGAAGACTAGAAAAGCTATACAAGCTCAAGTCCAGTTACCATTTACAGTGCATGCAGTCATACGATAGGTTGAATACGTCTGATCACAACAGAAACAAGGCAATCACACATTGCAGTATCATCTCCCCAATCCAGTTGTAAGTAACACAAAATAAAAGGCAGATGCAACAAAACACAAGAAGAAGAAGACGAGTAAGACAGTGAGATGAGCAAGAAGATCCGCTTCGCTTCTTTAAATCAGAAGTCAGCCAGCTCCATTGTTTCCAAAGAGTTTGCAGCAGGTGAGCTGGCTGCCCTTATTGGCTCTGAAGCTCCGCCCATCCAGGAAACACAGAGCCAGGTAGAGGAGAGTGAGAGAAGGAGGGGGGATTTTCAACATCCCCGCTGTTTTTAAAAAAAAAAAAAGCCTCTGGATGTGAAAGGGTCAAAGACATTACCAAAGCGTATACATTTTAAGGCATCGTTCAGGAGTAGAGGACTCCGGATTCAAGTAATTCAAAAGTGCTCCAGCCTCGTTACGATGAATATCTGTTGCTGTTTTTTTGTTGCTTAGCTAGTTATCTGAATTCTTTGGTGTTCATTTGAAAGATAAGGCCTTTGATCAATTGCTAAAGCTCAATGGTAAAAAGAAGTCCACTAAACATGGAAATGACTTGTATTCTGCTTCCAGCCTTTCTTAACATAAATAACTATGTAAAGTAACGCTATGGTTTTTATGCTGTTGTATTCTTTTGTTTTGTTCTTTTGTGTTGCCAGAGCTATAGGCACATTAGTGTGTGGGCATGGCTGCACGGCTGCATGGCTGCATGTTACGTTATATGTCTTAACCACCCCCAGGGACAGTAGGGGTCTGCAGTCAATAGCACCCTTATGTTGGGGGTCACGAGCTGTAAAGTTTGGGAACCCCTGTTATAGAAGATCTGCTGAGTGAAACAGCAATTAAAATGAGTCAAATAACGAAAACAAATTCTTACATTGTCATATTTTCTTCCATTTTTTTTATTTAATTTGCATAGTTCAGTTCATTATTCATACAAATATAAATACATATCTGAATAAGTTAGAGAATAAATAAAAAGTTCTATTTACAATATTTTCTATCATTCAGCATTAAACAGTAAACTTCTGAGCTGGTGACGATCCATCATGTACAGCATTGAGATGTTTGAGGATAAATATTTTCTTGACAACCATGAACTTTTAAAAATGTTTCCATGAGCCGACGACAATCAAACAGGGCAGAGAAAAAGTGCTAGACATGGATAAACAGCCCTTGAAGTGCACAACACAGGTTGAGAGTCATAACTCTCCAGAGGCTAATTACAGAGGAATTAAGGGAACATTTGTCAGAGGGGGGAAAAACTATTGTCGCATTTTTGGCAAGCTGCACATTATTGAAACCTTCTGGCTTATCTTCAATAAAAACATTAAACAGGACATATGCAATAAACACTGAGGCCAACACAATAGAGCTAGAGCAGTTGTTATGCTTTCAGAAAGTATGCAGCATATGGAGCTTACAATGGACCTTGTATAAAGCTAATTGTTTGTGAGATAAATTCCGAATGGATAACCTTCATTTCAATGAAGCAATATGTGCCAAGAGTGAACAAGCTGCCGTTTTCAAGTACTGCCTAGTAATTAAAAATGCTACTTGTTTGTTTGCCCTAAACAGTAAGGCAGGACAACAGATTCCAGCTCTGATACAGAGCAATATCAAACTGGACCAAAGGTCAGCAATGCCCGAATAAACACTGGAAAACAATTCCAAGCCAGAGACAGAGCTGATTTAACTCTGTGATATTCAGCTATCCTCTAATCGTGAGTGATGTTGAGTGGAGGATTTAAAAATGTCCATTCAGATGAGCCGCAGGACTTTTGGCCCAACAGGACAACAGACCAGTGACCCTTTAGTCTTCCTGGACTTGGTTCCTCCATCAGCTTCCTTGGCTTTGTCCTTGGCTTTTAATGGATTCTTCCTTGGCATGTAAGTTCATAAAAGTTCGGAGAGTTCAACAACAAATTTCAAACGTCTCCCCACCCAACATAGATTTTGCTGAAGGGCTTCAGCCTTGATTAGCTGCCAGTCCCTTAGCTCTGCTTTCCTGATCAAACACTGGATGCACTCCCATTTTTTGTTGCCACCTCGGCATCCACAGTAGTTGTTAAAACTCTGCCGCTGTCACTGAAGTCAGCTGGGACGAGTCTTCTTTCCGAGATGGTTGACTCCATCAAGGCTGAGCTGCTTGTCGTGCTTGCCCAGTCCTTTACCTTCTCGTTCTGCTCGGCAGCCTGTTGACTCCGCCTGGGTTCTCGTTTGACGATTGAATCGTTTTTGCCATCGCCATGTTGGACTTGACCACAGATCTAAAGAACACACAAAAAAGAGAACAGGTCAGTGATGCTTCATATATCTAAGAAATCAACGCCATCCACATGCACAACATGGATTCAAATGCTAATGCTTGAGTTCATCTTCATTTACCTGAGAGACTCCAGGAGTTTGTTGCTGTTTGTGCTTTCAGATTCTCCCAATGGACCCACGACATTTGTTCTTAGATCATCTGGGCTGTGGACAGAAAAAAACTCAGCATTAAAAACAGGAAAATAACCCTCACAAAAAGTCTCTCGCAATCTAACCTCTAGACACTGAGGATTTTGTTTTGCATTATTTTAGAACTTGAAGCAAAGTAGGTTCGTGTTACAAAGCAATTCTCTTTGGATTCCAAACTAATATTAATTTGGATGCCTTATGGGCAGGTATGCAGGGCGAGGCTTACAAAACACCACCTCAGATAGCATTTAGAGATAATGACTAATCCATAGCGTCGGATTCATGACCAAAACAGGCAACAAGAATTCATTTCAGGAAAGCAAAACCATTCCAAAAATAGAAGCACTGCTCATAAACATTGGTCATTTCTTTTAAAGGCTTCCAAAGAAATGCGGGCCATTATCGGCAATGTGGTTACTACCCTTATGCTGTGGCTACATTATCACAGGCTGAATCATTTAGCCGCCTCTCCGACTCATCTGCCACGTCAGGGCAGTGTTAAGGCCTGCCACACATGACTGACGCTGAATGGAGACACAGAATCTAAGTCGATCTGATCTGAACATCGAGAAGGCTACGTGATGGGAAGGCCAATGCTTCGCTGTAGACGCTCACCTCGTATGGCAGAATCCGGAGCAGGTTTTATCGGCTTGGTTGAGGCATTCACAACGGTCAGCTGAACGGCGGCGACGAGTCAGGGGACTTCCAAGGCCATAAGGAAGGACTTTACTGTAAATGGAAAACAAAAATTCTCAGAACAGGGAATCTGGGTGCATTCAGCAAAATTTTCACTCAGTCTTCTAAACGTGTTTGCAATGCATCATCGCTCTGTAGGCTCACCTTGGCGTGTTGACCCAGATAATATCCAGGTGGCAGAAGTAGATGCATTCTGTATCATCCCAGTTGTTGCAGGAGCAGCGCTTGGTCCTGCGGTGTGGTTGTGCAGCCTGAGCTGGCAGCTCTGCCCGCTCTGATAAGGGGAGTCCGCAACCTAGAGAACAACAAAGGATCCCGAGATTAAAAAGTGCACATTATTGCTTTTCACCGTGACTGTCTTATCTTGTGTATTTAAGAACTACAAACACTTGTGTGGTTTGACAAACGTGTTTGTGATTTATATTCAGAATAGATCTGTCATACTATGGATCAAAGAACTTAATCCACGTCAAACAACCTTGAACGTTAAACAAAGGAGGTTATATTAATAATTATGTGATATGAACATATATCAAAAGGAGCTCTTGTTTTGAACTTTCTACAGTATGTGGATATTCAAAGTTAAATAAAATAACTGATTACTTTTTTTTTTATTTTAAACCAAATGTTTAGACTGTTACATCCTTCAGCCTGAAATTCAAACCCTGACGCTAACATCCCAACCCAAACAAGGTTGCAAAAAAAAACGTTGCAATTCATTGGTTGAACAGTCAAAACTAACGTTGGGCCCCAGTTTATGTATAAATATTTCTTGAATAATAAAATTAAAAATATTAATTTATACAATGTCACATCTGGTCAATCCATTCAGTTGGATTTTTTTTTGTGGCATTGTCTCTGCTAGGGATTGCTTTATTTCTTCTGTCTTATCTTGAACAAAACATCCATGCAGTATCTTATTTTGGCCATACCATTTTTGGAATAAAAACATCAAAATCAGATTTTGTCTACAGAAATCTCCAAATTTGTCTCAAGTGATTAAAAAAAAAAAAAAAATTTAAAAGCAAAGTAACTCACCTTCTTGCAGAGCTGTGAAGATGATGAATAAAACCAGAGTCTTGCACATGAAGGAAGCCATCATCGTCTCTTGTCTGTTTTGATGCTTGATAGTAGCCGCAGTAGTCTCTCTCTCTCTAAGAGTTCTGGATGACTCTTTAAAGTTGTGTGTGTGTTCAGGCTGGAGAGCAGCAACAGGTGCTTTGTGTTCATGCTGCTGCAAGGACGTCTACTTATACACCCCCTACTGTGAGTGACATCACGCAGGCCCCTCCCACCTTGGACTGTCTTTGCAGAGCAGCGTCGTTACACAACTCTAAAATACTCCACCTGCGCTCCTCACATTCCTGAAGTGACCTTAAGGGGACTGTAGGCGCCACCAACAGGCCAAAAACAGCAAAGAGAACATAAACAGATTTTTCACAGGCTGTGATTCATACAGGAAACTTGTATCAAACCTTCAATGCTTTATTTGTTGAGCTCTTAGTGTTAGCTCGGTGAAAAAGGTCAAATATGACAATAACTTTATTCATAAAGTTTGCCTTAGGAATAAGACAATGCAGCGTAGTTAAAAACACAAATATTAAAATGTATAAATACAAGTTTTAACAGACAAATTAGATTCCAAACATCAATAAAACCCACAAAAAATAAGAACACGGTGAAGAAGTTCGATAAAGCAAACGGTCAAGATCCTATAAAAGTGAGGTAAGTGATGTAAAAGAGGACAGACAGTAGGCTCAGTAAGACCGAGCTGGAGGATCTCAGGCAACAGGTCCAGCATTTAGGAAGTTATCATCTAGTGAATATGGTATAGTGCTTTGGACATTTAATGCTTTAAATCAAGCAGTAAGACCTTAAAATCACTTCTAAAGCTCTAGTACCTTCTAAAGTAAAGCAAGGAAATGTGTAATGTGGTCACTTCTCTTGCTGTGTGTTAAAAATCTGGCAGCAGTGTTTTTATATTTTTTTTATTTTATAAAAGTCTTTGGATGTTTCTCTTTCTGATACCAAACTAAAGTTGTTGTTCTTCTGGATGACAGGCAGTGTGAGTTGAAAAAACAACTTGACAACCAGCCTGCAGATTCATCCATAGAAACCAAAAAGTGTATATAAACAGAAACACTCCCAGGCTTCTCAAAATGACACATCGACCAGACATTAAATACCATGTTACCTCTTCTCTTGGGCCAATCAGAGAGGAGCTCTTATCAGTGCCAGATTGACTCCAGGTGTAATCAATCTCACCTCCCCTGGAGTGAATGAGACTCGAGCAGCATGATTTTTTTTTCATAGATTTGTTTTTGGGCTTTTGTGCCTTTATGGAGAGAGATAGGACAGTGGATAGTGTTGGAAACCAGGGAGAGAGAGTGGGGAGTGACATGTGGGAGGGAGGCCACAGGTGGGATGTGAGCCTGGGCTGACTGCTTGAGACAACAGCCTCAATACATGGGACGCGCGCCCTAACCATTGCGCCATCAGCGTGCCCCATGAGCAGCAAGATTAAACAAAGGAAAAATACCAATCTTCCCTTCTAAAATCCAAACATATCAAACAGATATTTATCAAAGTCTAATTCACAAATTTGTTTTGGACATTTTAAGTACTTTTAGTGAAATCAATTATTAACATATTTTTAACATTAACATTGACCCGTGAGCGAGAGGAATGTGCCCCTTCCTCTCGGCCTAGGACATCAACATTCATCAATGATAATCTACATTTTTTGCATTGGATACAGTATGATCCAAAACACAAGTGTATTAAAATAGTCCAGTCTGGAGGAGATCAATGCATGGAGGACTTTTTCTAAGTCGGCAGGAGAAAGGATTGACCTGAATTGTCTCAGTTCACTTTAGTCACTGAGGTCTCATAGGCAGTTCTGTGGCGATTCTAGTCTGTTGGGGCTCCAGGCAAAAATGAATTGGGAGCCCCTCCAACCAGAATTCATTCCCATCATGTCTACCAGCTTCCTGACACTTACTCGCCTTCTTCTTTCTTTTACACTGCCAGACAGATCATTCTTCTTCTTCATTTTCCTTCAGTGACTTTCACTGACAGACTTTGGTTTCCACAGATATAATGCATGCCACGCTTTGCAGGGCAACCAGAAGGAGTGCTGTCAGTTGGGGCCCCCTTAGGGAGGTATCCTACTGTCATTGCAAAATGTGCACATTTTGAGCCACATTGTTCAAGTTTGTCAGCCACTGGGGGCCCCCAAATGGCCCCAATGAGTTGCCTGCCTTGCCTGTTAGCAAACAGCACCTCTGGGTCCGAGTCAAAAATGACCCCGAGGTTGCAAACATTCTTAGGGAACCCGAACTTGGTGAGAGATTATTAATGTAGCTAGTTAGCACTGAGCTATATTGCTAGCTTACCTGCTCCCTGCGAGCTTTAACATTATCTCTGAACATCTATGAACTTGTCCTTTATGGTTTGTTGTTGACATTGCAAAGTTAGTTGAGCTAGAGATAAAAAAAAAAAAAAAAAATTAAAACTGCACCACTATCTGTAAAAAGTAATCCAGCAGTGATAGTGATCCCTTTTTCTCTCATTATCGTTCAACTTTTAAAACTCAGACACCATAAAATAACGGGACACTATCAAATGGTGAAATGTGTTTATGCAACTAAGTATTAAAAATGAATAATTTAACGTGTATCCATAAAAATAGTTTGTGATCTTTCAATCCATATAAGGCTGCAAAGGCAGCAGGTTGCAGTCTCTCATTAACTAGTGGCTGCAGATGATTGTGACAGAGAGGAAGTCAAGTGAGGCCGTGACACGCTCTGTGTTCGCTCTAAAAAAATGTTTCCAGAAACGACAGGAATGCAGGATGAGGCTGGAGCCCGCAGAGGAAGAGATGAGCGGACAGACAGCGGGGGTTGCATGTGCCACAGGACAGATACGAGTGCCATGCAACAGGATGAGGTCATGGCACGAGCGTCGCCCACACGCCCCTATGCTGTCACACCAACAGCATCTCGACGTTTAACATGCTTTGACCTTCGTTAAAAGATAGGCAGCCGCCTGCTACATCAGCTCTTAGCAAACCCACACACACACACACACACACGCGCACACACACACACACACACACACACACACACACACAGTCTGTCAGTTTACACAGCCTATCTCTCCAGTGAAAAACAAAACAAACAGTGGATCTGACCACGGCCCGTCTGCCCACACAGCCACTGTGTCATGTTAAAGTTTGTCATACAAACACCCTGACATTCTTCTTGCTCTTATTATTATTGTTGAATGGATTATAAAGTTAAAACACACTGTTACATTTAATCAGAACAACCTACTGAAGCATTTGATATCAGGATGGGAAAGGGAAGAATGGAACTGAATGAACTTGGAAATGAAACTCATGAAATGTAGACAAATACATTATTTACATAAGATGATAATTATGCATCAATTATTCCACTGACTCCATGGATAAGTCTGAAGCAAATTCAATTATATAAACTGTGAAATACAGTTTTATAACTATTTAATGCATCAGCTGGTGTAAACGTGCTACCAGGGCTAAGCCTTCCCTTTCTTGTACCATAAACAGTTGTGATTCTAGAGTCATTTGAGGCCCTAGGTAAAATTGAAGTGGGGGCCTCTCTCCGACTACCATTATGTCTGCCAGTGTCCTGACACTCTTCTTCTTTCTTTTTCACTCCCAGACAGATAATCCTCATTTTGACTTTTATTAACTATGGTTCTCACAGGAATACAGGAATATTACATGACAGTGAATTCTGTCAGATGGCGCCCCATTAGGGAGGTTTCCTCCTGTCAATTCTGTCGCTGCAGTTTTAAGTTTGTCAGCCTTCGGGGGGGGGGGGGGGGGGTCCTCCTTACTGGCCTGGGGCCCCAATCAATTGCCCATCTTGCCTGTTGAGAAGCAGCGCCTCTGACCATAAACATGAGATTATTCTTTAGATCATTTACAACAGATTGTTTTAAATTTGGTGAAACCTTAAGTGGCAATTTGTTCCTGCAGTTTGCATCTTGGTCCTCTCCCTGTACAGTATGTTTAATCGCCAAATGTGAAGGGGCTGTAACCTCATTTTCATTTTAAAGGGGAAGATGAAGGCATTACTCGTGCATAATTCACACCAAACTCCTTCTTCAGACAAACATATTTGAACTTTCCTGTGTGAGTCGATGTTTTCTCATCTGCCAATCTGCCAGAAAGAACCACGCTATATATCATATTTTATATCCTGACCACATCATGAATGTTGATGATTGATAGTCTCATCATTAATGGAAGAGAGCCTTGCTTACCATGCAAAAGCAGACTGGTGGACTTACTGTCTCTGGATCTCTGGCGTTTGGGTAGATGTTTTTGTTGGTCATTCTTCAGGTATTTAAAAGAATGTATTAGTCTCACATACTATTTACCATAAATGGTTTGATTTGCAACAGACGTAGAAGCCGAATAGAAAACAGGAAGAAGCGCAATTGTTAAACTTTAGGCCATTGTTAAGCTGCGGCCATCAAAGGAAAATCCTGCAAATGTCGAGGAATTTTACATCAGCACTCCAGCGGAAATCCAGACGGTGGAAAGTGTTGCAGAATGAGGCAGGAAAAAACATACAGTACGTGTGTGTGTGTGTGTGTGTGTGTGTGTGTGTGTGTGTGCTGTCATGTTTTATGAGGACGAACACATTGGCGAGTTGATAAAAAGGATGTCAACACGAAACCAGAGACATGCATCTGAACAACTATTTGTTGCAATGACGAAAAAGAAAAAAAGCAAATATTTGTCCATTTGAGGAATGGGCTCTATCTGAGGGTTGTCCTCCCCCCCCCCCCCCTCCCATTTCCCCTTTCCCTCTCTCTGTTTCCTCTGCTGATTTCAATGATTCTGCACCCGTAGTGTAAAAGAAAATGTGCTCTTATCTAATCCCCACTTCCGGCTGCTGCTGAGGGCGACAAGAGGAATGTGAGGCAGCAACCATGACAAACAAACAAGCGGAGCCGTGATTGAAGAATCATTTAAAGTTCCTCTGACATGACGGTCACATATTTGTGACACAATAACACAGAAACAAGCTGAATCATACAGGACACAGAGGTTAAGTAAACTGATACTGCATCACTATGGCGTCTGCTTTAGACGTGTAGCTCACACCTGAAAGGTGTCATCCTGTCTGAGCTTTGATATCCATGAATGATTCCCATCATGTTCAAATAGAAACGTAATTCAAAATGAAACAAGAAATGAAAATAGTGGATGGAAAATTCAGGGAAAAAAATCATGTCTCATCGGAAAAGATGTCATCTCTAGCTCACTTACACTTAAGAGCATCTTAGTTTAGTAGTTAAGGAAATGAAAGAAGTGAAAGTTCATGTGTTGTGGTTACTGATGTCTGTGTTACCGTGTGTTTGGTCGTTCTGCTGGTTCAGAGATGGGCTGTTTGGACCTTATCACAGCGCTAAATTTGATCTTTTATTCAGTTAATGAAGTCACATTCTCATCCTTAAGCTCTTTTGTGTTGCTGTGGAGACCCGTGCGTCAGATACAGGGAGTGTACCTGTAGACTGCTGAGAAAAGAGGGAAAACCTTACAACAAGTGACTCACATCTACATATCTAAAAAATCAGAATATCTCTCCTTGCTTCACACCCCTGTTGACCGTGGTGATTTTCTGTAATCATTTCCACAACAGAAAGTGTGAAATATATTCTGAATCATCTTGCGATCTTCTCTTTGTGGCTATCTGATTATTCCTGCTCCCGTTATGTGTGTCATATCATTTAAAAGGGGAAGGTTTCAGTATTCAGGCCCGCACCTCCAGTGTATGATGTCATCTCTTTCTGTAAACAGGCAACAAAATGGGCTCAAAGTTGCTTACTGCCGCCACCTAGTGGTTATATGTGACACCGTCAGTCCAGTCCAGGGAATCAAAGACAAGCTGACTTTTGCCATAATAGGCACAGAGGAGAAAAAGATTAATGTCAAATACCAAAGGAAAAAAATCAAATTAGGCCATGGGGATAATAATATCAAGAAAAAGGAAAGTTATCTCCTCTGAGAAGTGGAATTTTTAACATAGAGTGCATTTCTTATTGTATCCACTAGGTGGTGCCACAATCATCATCAATGTTACTGCCGCTCTCAGTGAAACAAAACGGTGTTCCTTTACACCTTGAATTAGCTAAAAAAAAAAAAAAAAAAAGGACAAAGGTTGTGCTTGGTATTGTGAAGGACAAAAGTGAACAGCAAGAAAAGAGACGGAAATTTGTTTTTTTTTAAAGTAGAGAAGCAGAACTGTTATACCATTGTTACTCTAGAAATGCACAAAAAAGGACGTTTTTGAATTTTCTAAAATGGTACACACAAGTTTGTCCCAAAGTAGGATCTTTATACCACAGTTAAACTAAAAAAAAAAAAAAGGTGTTAAAACATTTGTGTTTTTAAAGTCTGGGTTTACCAACTGTGTACCAAATACCAGCAGCACTATGTTATAAACTGATGTGGATATTATATTCATAGCAGAACACTCTTTGGGTGGTAAATATTGACATTATTTCAAATAGCCGAGTTTGGCATAAATACAAAGACTTCCTGGTGTTGTGTAAGAGGCCGATGTGAGCCAGAGAGGCAAAAAATAGATAAGAATGATCGTCAGAGACAAAATGTAATTAATTCATCTTTGTTTTGAGTTGTCAATGACAGAAAGATAAAAAAGTGACTTTAACTTCTGACATAGTATAACATTATGTTTAACTTGGGTGAGCTGACCCATTAGCTACAGATCAAATACTTGACATTTATTTATCAAACTCAAGTCTCACATTATAACACAGGTCTATTTCAATTGTCAAAAACTTTGATTTTGATCTTTTTGTTGGCAAATAGGTTGAAACACAGTTGATTTATTTATTTATTTTGTGGGTTTTTGCCTTTTTTATTTTATTTGAGAGGACAGTGGATAGAGCAGGAAATGGGAGAGATTGGGAAATGGCGTGCAGGAAATGAGCCGCAGGTCGGACCCGTACCCGGGCCGCCCGCCTGGAGGACTATAGTCTCCCCACAACAGCGCCTGGAAGCACTGGAAACGAGAAGAATCTCCATCCTACAAAACCATTCATCTTTTTTCCTTTTTGCCAGCTTTCAAATTCTTGAGATGAGGTTTACCTACCTCCAAAAGAGCCATTCATTCACAGGGGCGGCTGTGGCCCAGTGGAGGAGTCAGTTGTCTCTCAACCAGAAAGGTTGCGGGATTCGAGCCCAAGCTCCTGCAGCAACATGTCCGATGTGTCCATGGAAGACACTTAACCCTAAGTTGCTCCTGCTGCTTTGTTGGTTGTGTATGAATGTGATTATCAAATACTGATGGTCACTTGTGCATAGCAGCCTCTAGCATCAGTGTGTGAATGTGTAGGTGTGACCTGCAGTGTAAAAGCGTTTTGAGCCGTCAGAAGACTAGAAAAGAGCTATATAAGCTCAGGTCCATTTACCATTTGACATTCATGTCCATTCAATACTTTAAAAATGTAAAAAGTGTGATTCACTGAAGAAAATGACGGAAACAAACCACACAAGTAACACGGTTTTAATAAAAATCTGTAAAAATGAGAAGTTTAATGGTAAAACATGAAAATGACAGAGTGATTGTATCATTTAGAAAAGCACCAACACAAAAATACATGTAATCTGTATATGAAAAAAACGGCACCGTAGCTACCATGTACGTCAAACAGGTTTCCTCTGGATATCAAACTTTTTTTTTTTTTCTTTGTCAGTGCACTGCAAATGTGTTGATCTGAAACTTCTTTCCCTCGAGAGACGTTAGAAAAGGAGGCGATCGTAACCCTGCTTCTTTGAACACAAACAAGGAACGACGACGACAACAAAAAAACAAAGAACTGACAAATAATATTCATCACAGCCTTTTCAAAAAAATGACATTTCAAACCACGAATCTCCACATAAAATTGCACTTCAAAATACTGGTAGGGGGTGAATAAATATGTGTAGTACCTTTCTATATTCATTTTGGTAATACAGTACATTTACACAGCAATAGTATATTCGAGCTGTCCAAGGAGATAAGAAGGGAACTGATTCAAACTTTGTCTATTTTCATTCCAGCTGCTCTTGCATATTGTACAGAACTTGCATAATAGCACATAAATAAATTAACACCGATGACATCAAACAAGAGGGTAAAAAAAGACTTACAAAACATACTGCATATCTAACATAGTGTCTGTATATATTATTCATATAATTACATAACAGCGTCATTCAGAAGCGGTGCTGAAGTGCTCTTGCCTTATTTTTATTTTTTTTAAATCCTTGGCCGTCAAACCGGTGCTGTGTTTTAACAACAGACTCTGGGTTTTTAGACTTCCATCTTTTGCACTGTCCCTTCAGACTCTCCCTCCTTTCACGGTTGTGTTTGGGAGGAAGGAGCCTTTATTTGGCCTACGGCGGGCTTGCGGTAAACACACCTGTCTGTAAAATGTGCGTCTGTGTCTACCTCAGGAAGCCTCGTCTCAGTCCCGGCACTTTTTTGTTTTTGGACGCTGAAGCATCCTTGACTCTTTCTTTGACTGGGTAGTAAAGTGTCTGATAAGCTGCTCCTGGACGTTCCCTCTAACGCCTCGGGGTCCGGCGACGTCTCTTTGAGAGTATCCTGTCGCTCCAGCAGAGAAAACCTCCCCTTTGGAGTGTCACTGAGTCTCCAGGATGTCCCTGTCCCTGCAGGGTTCCTTAGGACTGCTGGGGTGCTGCTCACCAGGCTGTACATAGGGAGGGGGGACCTGGGCTGAATCATGTGAATCCCACCGATGGGAATGAGGAGGCTCGGGGCCCTGCTCGGCTGCTGGGAGTGCAGAGGGAGGTGACTCAGGAGGTTGCGGGCTCCCCGAGGCCGAGTGGGATGCAGGGTGATGTGGGTCAGACCGACCTCATCCATAGACTACAAAAAGAAACAAGACACAATAAACCTTGAATGGAAAGTAGGTCACCAGCAGAATGAAAAGTATGCAGGTTCTAAGTGCAGCGACAACCAATTACTGTCACTGTTGATGCTGTGGATCAAAAGCAATGACTCAACATTACTTGACCTTGTTGCTGAGTAATCTACTTCAAAAGGTCGGATTTCTGGGGACGTAGAATGAGACGGCATAAAGACATGCTCTTAACAACGGTAGCACATGGATTCACAAGTGATAACACCGGGAATATTTGGGGTAATGGTGTGATATTTTATGATAAGAGTCCTTTGTCTGCCTCTGTATGTAGGTGTGTCATTGTGTAACGTTATGTCACAGACAGAGAGGCTGGACCGAGATGGAAACAGTTCCATCATTCATAACTTTGTTCTCTGTGATTCTGCTGAGTGGCAGCACTGTAGCCTGAATCCTAAACACAGGAGAACATTGAGTTTTCCTTTCAGTCCTGTGATTCTCTTAATTCTCTTACGGTCTTAAAATTCCACAGGTCGTAAAAAAAGCCAGCGTAAAAATGACCCCACTTCTCACTTGACTTGATTACCTCAGTAACATATTACTTCCTAATGAGTTCATGGTCTAAGTATTCTTCAACACAGAAATGTTTTTGGTGAATGGTATATGGACTTGAGTTTATATAGTGTTCACTTTTTGTCTGCAATCTTTGCTCTGTAACAATGTAAATTTCCCCATTGTGGGATAAATAAAGGATTATCTTATCTTATCTTATCTTATCTTATCTTAGTGCTTCTCTAGTCTTCTGACTACTCAAAGTGCTTTTACACCGCAGCTCACACCTATACATTCACACACTGATGGCAGAGGCTGATATGTATTTAAACCATCAGAAGTAACTAATCCCATTCACACACTTTTAAACGCGACGGCCAAAGCAGCGGGAGCAACTTGGCGTTACAGTAAGTGTCGCCGCCCCTTTTTTTAAAGCCATTAAGCGTTCTTCAAGCGGGAGGCCCGAGTTCAAGACCGACCTGTGGCTCCTTTACCAAATATCTTCCCCACACTCGCTCCCCAATTTCCTACTCTATCCACTCACCTATCAAATAAAGGCTTAAAGCTAAAAGAATAAACCTTAAAAACAAACAAACACACAGTAATTTAAAATCTGTGCTTTCAAATAAAGTATGAGAAAAACGACATCACTTCTAAAGGTGTATCTACAAATCATTGTATACACAGGTGCAATTCATAGAAGATCATTTCTGTGTAGATTAAATATTGAGGCATATAAATTTAGCTCGTAGGCGTCTCGATTACATGTAAAAAAAAACCTGAAGAATATGTGAATTAGTATCTCCCCCCTCAGAGACCTATTTCAGTATGAGGCGGAAGTGGTGAGGTTACACCATAACATAACCACAGGTTTCAAGTAGACATGTTTTTTTTTATGTTTTATTAGTGTGAAGTAAGACGTTTAACCACGGAGTTCATGTCGACATGTGGTTCAGGTCGTTGGTGTTTAACGATGGGCCAGCTTCTCATTTTATCAGCGGCTGGCCGGGGAAAAACACATTGTGCCTATTTGGGATCTCTCCTGCATTATTTTAAGGTTCCAGAGCTGCAGGCTCGGTTTGAGATATAAAACCAGAGAGTTGCCTTTTCCTTCCTTTTCCAATAAATGTACAACTTTAAAATAACCTCATATGTACCATCCTATCTATATTTGTTCTACGTGTTGACTTACTGGGATTTAACTGAGCGCCACAAGATTAGCTCTGTGGGCAAAACGCTGATTTATTTAAAACTGTAGGCTAAACTAACAAATGTGGATGAAGTCACAGGTGATGGAAGACTGTGGTTTGAACAAAAGCAATGTTTTTTGTTTTTTTTCACCAGCGTTAATTATAAACGCGACAAAAACAGGGCACCATAACAGATTCATACTGAGATTTAAAAAAAAACAACAGTTACAGTTATGTAAGATGAAGATGCCGGGAAAGATGTTATGTCACCTTGTTTTCTTGCAGCAGAAGCTGAAGTGACTCACCAGTCTTGTTGTAGACGGTCGACCTCTTGGGTGAAGAAAGCCGTAACATCGAGCAGAGGTGTTCGGCAGAGAACCTGGTGGCCCGGAGGATTCAGGACCGTGGGACTGAACTATTACGGGAGAAAGACCTGTAACTGGTGAGACCGGTTTCAAAGTGGAGAAGGAGACATGACAACTGGACGGGGAGAGGGAGGAAGAAGGAAGGGGGTCCTGGAGAGGCCCGGGTGACGGGCTGCGAGGCGGAGACGGCTCCTTGGCTGGAATCAGGGATTGAGTACTCGAAGATTGGGAGCCTCCAGAGGATGTTGACGCCGAAGCATCGAGGCGTCTGCGGGCAAACAGGGCCCTCCTGGCGCTGGCCGAGCTCTTCTCGGAGGAATCCTTGGCGGGAGGTGGGACGGCTTTGCGGGGTTCAGGCTCCATCAGGAGGTGGAGGTCTGTGTGAGGTTTCTCTCTTTCAGAGGGAGCAGTGTGAAGGCCTTCAGACACCCGGCTCCTGTTGTCTTCACATCTGCAGTCTGTGTTCTTTGCATCGTCATCCACATTCTGTCCACTTTGCCCTGAGTCGGAGAGCTTCGGATCTTTTTGGGTCTGCGGCTGGACTGAAGATTCATCCAAGATTCCTAAGAGAGACAAAAATGTATTTAAAAACATTTTCCTTTTTTTTTTTAAACATTTGCTCATATTTCTGAAGCTAACATTCAACAAACAGACAGTCGTATAATGTGTTTTTCAGAAGGGCATAGGGTCAACCCTCGGGGTACTTCTGACTACTTAAGGGGGGGGGGAGTAGAGAAATATCAGTCATTCATCATGGCAAGACAGTTTTATAATAACGATTTCAAAAAAGTATCAAATAAAAATTAGAGAAACCATATTTGTTAAACATTCATATTTGATTAACCTTTTGGCTGCTGTAAACGGTCAAGTATCCAAAGTTATGCAATCACAATTTAATTTGTTCACTGTGAAGATGAAGTCTATTCGTTTTTTTAAAAGTGAGGGAAATAAAGAAGAAAGAAATGTAAAAGAAGTCTCAGGTGTTCCATGAGGCTTCCTGTAAAGACTACACTTTGTATATTGTATAACTGATGGTATATCGCTCCTACTTTTCTTTTTTTCCATTCATGATGATTTTTTTGTGCTCTTTGACACAACACATTAATATCATTTCATCCACTGTACATGTGGGATAAGATTCGATAATCGCTGTTAATATGTGTTTAAATGTGTAACCAATCTTATGACAGGAGCAGAATTCTGCTAAAAAAAAAAATTAAAAAAAGGGTTTAATCAACATGTTGTAATAGTTTTACTTTGAAAATCTTTGTAATGGCTGTAGGCATGTTCTAAACATATCCTTTTTTTTTGGGGGGGGGGGGGGGGGGGGGGTTTCTAGAGAGACAGGAAATGTGGGGAGAGGAGGTGGGGGATGACATGAATGCAAACATCGTCAGGATCGGCACATGAAAGACACGTCGCTCCTTACCTTTGGCTGTCAGAGAAACTTTACAGCGTTTGCAGGTGTATGATGATGATGATGATTGTGTGACGCCGTGGGTTCCCTTTTGCAGAACACAATCGTCACATTGGCTCTGCCCCCCACCTCCACCTTGACCGGTAGCATGCTTCTCATTTGATCTGTGGGTGTGAAGACAGCAAGAGGTCTTAAGTTTCCTCCTCAGAGCGTTGCCCTGTCACTTGTCTATTGATGCTGCTGCTCTCTGGATGATGGTCACAATCAATAAGAGTGTAACTGGAGCTGACAGACAGGCCGTAGGCCCTCTAGCACCTGTAAGCAGCTTTCAGTGCTTGTATTTATCCAGTGTGAGTATGCTATCTGTTTGGCCTCTGCTACACAGGGAGCTCATACTGTGGCAGCTGTGCCCGGGGTCCACCCCTCCATGTACACTGAAGGTCCCTCAGCAAGGCGCCCACTTCAACTTACACAGAGCAGCTTTCATAAGCCAAAACCAAACCCCCCCCCCCACCCTCTTCTCAACCCCCACCCCGCTGCCTTATAACCCCATCACAGCTCACACCACCTCCAAGTCTAAACAAGGGGGAGCCTGCAATGTAGCCCAAGGTCCGGGGGTTTGCTGCAGCCAGCCAATAAAAACAGGCAAGAGAGGGAGGGAAACCCTGAACCTGACCAGCTGCTGCTCCAAATACGCATGAAAAAACACTAAATGAAAACAAATCCAATGACAAACAATCGTTCTGATTTTAATCTTCTGTTTTTTCTGCTATTTTCACTACAGGCTTCACGGCTGTATAAACTGGGCAGGTATCGTAAATGGGGGCTTTAATGGTCTTTCGGGTTAATGAAAAAGGAACACTTTGCCCTTATGCATTTACACTTTACAGCGGCTGAAGCCTTTCGCGAGCTTGTGTTCACACCGGAGCTTTAAGTCTGGTGGCCCTTGCCTTTCCTCGGCCAACACGAAAAGAAGGCAATGTTCGACGACGCTGCTGCATCAGTTCTGTCCTTTTGTCCCTCAGACAGACTGTTCAGACAGAGGGGAGAGAGCGAGCAGGCGTGAGGATGACTCACTCCTTTAGGACGACTGTGAGGAGCGTCAACATGAGTCACAACAGGGATTTGTTCACAGACACACTCCCAAACCAAAAAGAGACGCACAGATGGCACCTCTCTGCACTCTCCTGCGTCTCATCGCAGCGGTGTTTATTTCTGACGGGCATCGAAAGTACTGTGCGTGTCTGGTTTAACCTCACGTTGAATTAATTTGAGAAGTAAGGGAGACACATTTACTTAACATGTTTGCTAACTTCTTTTTTTACTAATCTTAAATAAATCACGAGGGTCAGTTATTGCTGTTGCTGTCATTTTAGCATGGTTGATATGACTCCTTGATCTCTAATTATTGTTTCACCCTGTACAAGTCACATCACATTTATCCTAAAATGAAGAAGCAAATTATAATAAATCACACAGCAGAATGGCATGTTCTACTTGTGTGTTTAAATCTTGGTGTTTCCACTGATTGAGCAGCAGTGGAAGGATCCAGACCATTGGCAGGAATGGCCGGGCCCCTAAAAGGCCCCAGTGACTGTTCCCTCCCAGGATATGATTTAAATCAAACTTCTGCACATTCAATCAGTAATGTTAGCGCTAGCCTCCTGGCCAAATATTAGCTCACTGAAATACATTTGTAAACAATTTCTTGTTGGAGGGGTCAAATGCCCCAGCCAGCTCCCTTCTTATCTTCTTCTTTCTTTCCTGGTATCCTCACTTTGTGCAGATTCCTGCAATGGATAAACTTATTCCGACATAACTTGCATAACACTAAAGTTCACTGGGCCCACTTACATCCATAACAAAATATCACATCATTTCAAGAAAAGGGGGTTTACATTTTGAAACATGCTACAAATTGCGGGCAATACTAAATAAAATGGGTGTTTTTGTTGCTGTAATAGGTCATGGGAGCATTTGTAGGTGACCCATGTGACTGGGCCCCAGAAAGCTTTCCCCTTTACCCCCCCCCCCCCCCCCCCCCCCCCCCTCCCCCCGTATAGGCAGCCTTGGGAAGGATAATAACATAAAGTGGTAATTTAATAACACAGACAGTGTCTTTGGAAGATAGCCACTAAGTCTGTGTAGCACAGAATAATAAAGCTAAACATACTGTAAGCATTAAATCAACTTAATATATAATGTATCATTTTACACATTTGACATCATGTCCATTTACAGTGAATAGAGAATATTGATGGGTATCATAAATTGTTTACGATATTGTTACTATCATTATTATACTTTTACTGATACCACTGAGACAACGATATGTTTTATCTGTTTTATATTGCTTGGGAAACCCACAAATCTATCCTCCGAATAACTGTATTTAATCAAGTTTCTCATCGAAATCTGACTTTTTCATTTTCTTTAGGTTGCACTTGAACACATCATAATGATGTTTTTATTTGCCTTTGCCTAAAAGACCGGTCTACAAACTGGTCCTCTTTAGCCAAACAAAACATCAGCATTCAAAGTATTAAACATCAGAATTAAACTTTTTAAGATAAATCGCAGCTGAAGACAAAAGGCTTTCGCAAGTGTCTCCAACACACATGATAATGGATCCTTATGTCACCTCCTTTTGGTTAGCTCACTAGCTTTCATCGTGCCAATTTCAACTCTGGTTTCAACACTGGATTGCGTCAAAGTTTTGGTGTGCGTTCAACAGCTGCTTTGAGTCGAGGAGGAGGGTGAATGTCGTTCAGTAGCAGCTGACGGAGTTCACTACGTTTTTTTTATCAACCCAGAAACAGTTAAAGGTTAAAGGTGCTGCATTCTGTTTGAATTTGATGCACAATGCTGACAAGCTTCTCAATGGAAGTTGTGTTCTCCCCCTGGCGAGAAGTTATGTTGCCCCCCTCCTTATCTTTTGCGTTGGTAAAATGTAGCCAAACTTTAGGCCTCCTTACGCAATTAGAATTCTTCTCTGGATAGTTAAATACCTAATTTTATTTTATTCTAAACCTTATTAGACAATGGATGTATGTTTTTGCACCAGTGATTTGATTAAAATTATGTGACTCAAGATATAGCGTTGTGTCATCAGACCCCCAAGAACCAATAGCAGTATCTATAAGATCAAACGTTATTCATTTTAGGGTTTTGAAAAATGCAGATCCAGACCCTCAATAATTACAGCCTTTCAATCCCAATCCTTCTTAAAGAATGGACCTTTACAATACCAGAATAAGCAGGGGGATGACGACAGTTAACATCTCTAGTTTTAATTTTCATATGGACACTTCTCTGTTGTTTCATAAATGTGTAGCTATCCTGGAGCCTCCACAAGAATACTTCATTCTTGAAGTATTCTTGTGAAAAAAAAAAAGGACAGTGCACACCGGTTTAACTGACTACAAATTCAATCATTTTCAGATATTCTTTACATGTTTTGTCTGCATATTTTCAGACACCAGTAATACTTTTGTAGTTTTTTTTTCTTTCTCCATAGTTCAATTTAGAGTGAAAGGCTCCTTTTGATGATTATGTATGCTCATAGTGTTTTTTTACACATTCCATTGCTGTCAGTGTAAGGGAATGAAACCTGCTTGCTGCTCCATTTGAATGGTGGTGCTGGTTGGTGTTAATGAATCTCTGCAGGCGCAAAGGAAGCTAGGTAGTTTCCTGGCTTCGGCCCCTTAACAGAAGGGCTCTGTTGGTGCAGGCAGCCAACCCTTGGCCCTTCCAACAACGCGGATAGACAACAGATTCCACAACTTATCACAATATGTGATGCAAGACAAAAATAGTAAAAACTGAAAGTTTTGAAAATTGATCAGATGTGGGCAAAAGGCTAAAGGATAAAGATAATTATTTTGGTTCTTATACAACTCAGTGCTGAGAAGTTATGAGTTTATACTCACTCTCTCTTAGAGATCCACACATCACAAGGTTTATTTTCTCTGGAGCATGAGGGTTCTTCCTCCTCATTCGTCTCTTTGTCCTCCTCCTCTTTTCTGTTTGACCTGATGTCACCCGCTGACCGCTGTCCCTTCCTCGATCCCTCCTGGTCTCTGCAGTACGACTGGCTGTTGTAAACCTACACTCGAAAGAGACATGGGCAAATTCACCAACCCTGCTCCAGCATGCCCAAGGAGACAGAAATTGGGAATTCTCATTGAACATTTGGTTTAATAGAAAAGTACATAAGCCCTGCTGAAGTTAGCACAACACTCTTTTTTACACTCTTTTCTGCCTTTCAGTGTATTGAGGCAACCATCCGAATGGTGAAGATACAATCCTGTGATATAAACCCAACCTATGCCGTACCCTCTGTCATCATGACACAGGAAGACAAGGCAAAAATAGGCTTACTTTGCTAATCTGGTGAGAAGGTAAATCATGCCAAGGGGCCCCAGAATCAAATTTAACTTAAAATCATACATGGCTTCTCTTTTTTTTTTTACACTAACTTTATTGCATGTCATGTACCGTCTTTCACGTTGTGCTCAGACCAAAAAATAAAGTACATTTTTGCCTGCTGTTAATCATGCTATTTTGACCAAATCATGTTTATTGGTTGGTTGAACAGAAAAAAAAAATCCCTTTCTGTAGGTTGGAAATCCTAACATCTTCCATGTTTCTTGGTTGATAACAGCACCCAGAGGTTCCCACAGATGGTGAGTTTTACTGCTTCCACAAGAATTGTGTATGGATTAACTGCTGCTTCCACCTACTGGCACCAACTACCGACAGTTTGATTTGGAGTTCCTGTCCACCTGCCTCTGGTGGGCGCAGCTTTATGGTATAGCAAGTAACACTTCAGTTGTCCTATAGTGGTATGAACCCTTATTCAACGTTTCTGCTGGGATTAAATTGCAATCAAATGGTCAAATATAGAAATAGCTACATTATGATGCATATTCTCCAAAATGTAAAATTCATTTTGAACAATGGTCAGATGGGAAATCTGATGGACGATTGAAAAATAGGGTCACTCAAATGTCCTTTTAAGGTCGAATATTTTCAACTGAAAATAACTAAAATGTTTGTACAATCCTGATGTGCATCACCCTGTGATTATTTGCAACAACAGGTATTGACTTTCTCCATGCTGAAAAGGTCCTTGTTTTTGGCCTGAACACAGCTTCAGACTTCTGTGCCCTTCTAAATTTTGATAGGTCTCATAAGATCCAAAGAAATGTTCCTGATGAGGTCAGTTTACATACAAAGTGCTATCTAATAAAGTTAAAGACAATTGTGATCAATGTCAGGGATGTAATTACCTCAGTAGAGCGTGGTCTTTTGTTGTCCTCTTGCTCCACTGACTCTGTCCTCCTGACTGACATGGGTGAAGTAGTGTAGATGGTGGGGCTGAGCCTCTGTTTACTGTGCAGCAGAGAGAGAGCCGTCTTGCTGGAGAGGCCGGGTGGGTTGGGGTCATAGCTGCTAGTGGACCATGATGAATACACTGAGGGCTTCTGTTCATCCAAAGTAGATGGGTTTGGTTTAATGTAGTTCAAATAACACCAGCTATTACAGGTGCTGGATAGCAGACTGGGGAATGTGGGTCCAACATGTGTGATGGGTGGACAAACACTAGCTAGACATGACTGAACTTCCCGTTTGAGTTCCTGATTGCATGGTTCCACCAATGCCTTGTCAACAAATCCCACCTCCCTCTCCTCTTCTTCTTTTACCCGTTTCTGCTGCTGCTGTGACTCAGGAGGGATCTCTATACTGTTTGAAGGGGAAAGCATGCGCTTATTGCCTCCTGAGCCTGATATCCTCAGGCCATCATCAGACCAGAAATGGAGGCCAGAACTTATGTATCTATTGTCTCTGTATTCAGCTGTAGGGATAACCATAGTCTGTGGAAGAGAATCACCCTTCTCTTGGGACCTGGAGGACTTGGACTGAGACAATGTAGTGTAAATGGCACATGCTAGGGTGAGGGTGTCTGTTTGGAGACGCACTGCTACTGCTGGAGATGTGACTGGCCTCAGTAATTCTAGACAGGAAGTGATTTGAGGGACAGAGTTCTGGATGTTGGAGTGGCTTACTCGAACTTCTGAGTAATCATCATGGAGTAAAGGAATCTCTAGCTTCAGCCCTGTAGATAAGGGAAGATAGCGAGCTCTAGCTGCCCCAGATGGTCCATGTTTAGGATAGAGATGTGGTAATTGGGGAGGGGGGTCCCCTGCATGGATATCCTCTTCTTTTACAGGGTCTACAGATGGGTACTTGGCAAGAGAGTGTTCTGTGTTGCCCGTCAACTGAATATTCTGACTGAGTTTCCATTGAGAGAACAGCTCTTTGCATTGCAATTTTACGGGATTATGCAAGGCTGTGTCACCTGACAAAGGCGATGAAGGGGACCTACTGCAGTACACAGGAGTTGAACTTGCTTGGGAACATTTTCTAGGGCTGCAATGATCAGGGCTACGACTCGTTTTAGTACACTTCTTCTTCTCCTCCTCCTCCTCCTCATCTGGATCTTGAACAGTTGTGTGTCTCATAAGGAGACATTTTCTTCTGTCCCTCCAACCAACTGCAGAGCGCTCAGGGGACAAACAACTGTAGTCAAAGGATTTGCTGCGTGACTCTGCCATTAGGAAATTGGGTTGTGGGTCATGAGGTGCCTGCTCAGATGCTGAGCGCCTCATTTCTCTGTGCTGATGTACCCCAGGAACTGTCAACATATGAGGAGCTCTTGATCTCCTCAGTGGTGTTGCTGATGCTATCTCTATGTCTGGTCTATTTGGCTCTTCAAAGGATGTGGAACGACTTGATGCATAGGATGCAGTACTGTCCTGACTAGGGCTGTGGGGCATGGATATGGACTCGAAGCTGGATTCACCAGAGGACTGGGCGGCCTCAGCTAGACGTAAGCGCTTCTTTTTTGGAGGAAGCTTTTCAATAGGTAGCTGGGCAAGTGACGAGCTTCTCTGAGGCCATTGAAATTCATCAGGTTTCTCTGAATGTTTTGCTTGGGAAGTTGCATCTTTCCCTGCCCCCGTGTTCATATTGGAATCCTCTGTTACCAGTATTTCCGGAACCTGCCCACTGGGCTGGCGAACCAGCTTTCGGGTTGTCGGTTTTGCTATCTGTTGTTGGGGTAGCACCTGGGGAACCAGTTGATATTCTTCCCTAGCTGGAGAGTTTCTTGCTGCCTCTATACCTTGATTCTCATTGCACAATGATTCTTGTTTTTCAAATGAACTAGTGTGTTGAATTACAGAACAGGTCTGCAGTGTAGGTCTTCTTTGGCCCTCATAGGCTACATTGCCTTCATCTTTACATTGTCCTGTCAAGGGGGCAGGAAATGGTAATGAAAGAGAAGACTGGTCATCAAATTCAAAACTTTCCTCTTTTCTTCTCTTGCGCAATGCTGAAGTTCCTGCTCTGAATGTATGGTTAAATAACTGGGAGCACTCCATTTGACTAATTACAACCTCATTTTTGGGATTATGTACTAAGCAAGGGCTTTGCTTGTGTCTCTTATAACCTTCCCAATCTTTGCACCCAGTCCCACAGGCTTCACACTCATATGGTTGCGGGTGGCTTTGCTTGTGGTCAGGCACAGTGGTTATGCTGTCATGGTAAAACGAATGAGAGGCCTCTTGTTCGTCTTTAGTGAACTCAGCACCAAGTGGGATTTCAATAGCTGGCTGCCGTCTAAGCATCCCATAACGACGGGATGCATGAGTTCTTTCATCAAAGGACTGACTTGGGAAGAGTTTGCTTGGGTCACTACTGGAGGAGTCAAAAGTACTTGCTGCAGAGGGCATTGAATGACTTCGCACCAGAGAGGAATTTGATGTTTGGCCAGCTGTTTGCTCCACGTTAACAGATGGATGATGAAACTTCTCACATGGAACGCCCATGGTGATGGAGCCACTGTTTTTGTAGCCCAGATCTCCAGCTTTAGGGCTATGAATAAGAGGGTCTTTCATGGAGGAACCCTTTTGAGACTCTGAACTATTCTTTCTTGACAGTGAAAATCTCCTTGGTTTCACACTGTCAATTTTACTTGTGTCCACCACTGCCTCATTGATAGTGATAAGTTTGGTGATATGGTCAATGACCTGTTTCTTCGGGACTGTGAATGGGATATTTTTGTCCTCCTGACCAGAGGACTGCTGGTTACGTTGCCGAGACATCCTCTGTAGATGACCAAAACGTCCATACTTGCCGAGGATGATCTCTGCATAGCTTTTGGCACTTGTGTTTGGGGGGCTGTCCTGTGACTGATCGGTACTTTCAGAGCGAGAGAAATAGCCTGATTCTGTACTACCTTTACTCCCTAAAATTAGAGTTGAGGTCTTTTCAGATGAGTCACAAGGACCTTGTTTTCCTCTACTTAGACGAAGAGCCAGTCTCTTTTTAACAGCGTAGGAGTCATCGCTTCCTCCAGTGCACTCTTTGGCCCTGTCTGCTTCAGGACTCGTGATTGAGGCTACACTGCTCTGTCTTTCTGTAAGGGAAGATGCTGATGATAGCTGTTTGGTTTCATCTTCTGACTCAGTGACTTGCTCTTCCAAAGACTTCGGCTCCCCAAGTGCCAAGCCTGCCTTAACCCTGTGTGTATGGGATTTGCGGTGTTTGTACAGGTTACTCTTTGTCTTAAAAGAGAAGCCACATGGGGCACATGGATACGGTCTTTCACCTGTGTGAGAGCGAATATGTTTTTGTAGGACACTAGGCTTTGCACATGCACGGCCGCAATAAGTGCAGACATATTTGCCTGGTCTCTGAGGCTTACGCTCACGTTTCTGTTTTGGAGTGCCCTCTTGGGTTTCTGTTTTAGACTGGGAGGGTCCACCTGTTGAGGATGTCGGGACCCCTGATGAAACTGTAGTGGCTTTTGTTGCCTCATGTTTAGGCTCCGGTGCAGTTTCTGAGTCAATGCTCTGCCGCTGGTGACGGAGACGTTTACGTTCATGATGCTGTCTTCTGGACTGTTTGGTCTGCTGTTGTGTGCCATGGGGCTTTCGGGAGCCAGTTTGCTGTTGCTCACTTGGCTTGGAGGGAGACTTAGACTGGGAGCGTTGGGGAGGAGACTCTGGCAGACGATGATCTTGACCTCCAGACTGCTCCCCAGTCGTCAGGCAACTATGCAAGGCCTCCATAAAATGGAAGAACGGCCTCGGGTAGTCAAGTGGGATGTGTCTGCCTATGCCAGGCTACAGATTTGAAGTCAAATCATTAACTGGATAATGGTTTAATGCGAGTGAATCCTTTCAAATTGTATCCACCTTAGTATACATGACTCATAGTTGTCACTTGATTTCTTTATTCCTTTACAGCAGAATGATGCCATCAAATGCAGAACTGGGTTATCAAAGAGTGCAGCTGTGATATGTCATGTACTGTTGAGGAAGTCCTCTGCCTTGCCAGCCTTACGTTTCCCATCATGAAGCACTCAGCCAGTTTTGCTGCCACACGCTCTGATGCTCAGTTGACTCCGTTTGGAAATATGGTTCTTCAATCTTCTAAAAATAGAGATCTGTGAAGACAAACAAACCATTATATAGAAAAGAACATACATTTCAACTTTTAGACACAGATAACCTCCTGACCCGCTGCTTGCTTAATATGGATATTTATGCTTCATGTGTTACATAAGCCCTGTATGTGTCATAACTTCCAGCCTTCTCTTCCCTCTGGCTGCTGAATGCTTGAAAGCAGAATGGTTTATGTAATATTCTTGTATAAAAATATATCAGCAGGCAGTCGGTAATAAAATGATGATTCTGTTAACCGTCCCAGAAAGAGAGAGAGAGGCAGATATATAGACTAGAGAGAGGAAATCTTTCCAATGACTGTGACAGGAAAATTCCAAAAACTGCATAACTTGTTTTTTTGTGCCCTACCAACACTTCTAATCAACCATGCATTGCTTATTACAAATCTGTGAACCAAAGCATCCTTCTGTTGGACAGCATTACATATACCACCCACTCTCCTTAAAATGATCACATCTTCTTCTGCGATACAAAAAATTGTCTTCTAATGAAGGCCTTATTTTATGAGAGTGTGAGATCCTTGCAATTTAGGAGGGAGTTGGGTTGCCAAGATGCACCTTTTTTATTTTTTGGTCTCAATTAAAATGCTTTGCTTGAAGTTTTCCCTGCATAATTAATAACACTGGGGTAAATAGGGGACAGTAGCAAGTGAACCTACCAATGTCTCAACCAAAGAGGATGCTGCCTTTTTTTGTTTCGACAGTCATTTTGTGCTTTATACCTGCTGCAATCTCATGGCCACCGGGATGAGACTCCGTTGGTTATAAAAATAAGTCGGACTGACCTTAAATCTACCAGTTAGTGACCCTACTTCTCTCTTGTTTTATTGCCTTGGTAACAATGGCCCTATGAGGTCATGTTATCACTTGCTAGAGTTGAATCTTTTTCAATACTAGCATGATGTTTTATTAGTACACTGTTGTCCCATTTAAAGTAAAACAGACAGTAAAGCAGGACTACCTATGATTGTCAAGCTGCCGCCATGGCAACCAGTCAACAAGGAAAGAGCTGCATTTCCAGTAATATGAATCAAAGCAATTTTATAATCTACGTTATGCAAAACTTCAAGATGAAGTGTGTTTAAAGACATGGTAGGTAATTTTCTCCAGGTACACTTTTTAAGATTTTGGTTGAAATTGTCTTTAGGTCCTGACAGAAATGAATAATCCAAAAGGCAAAAGGAACGAAGAAAATCTGTCATCTGTAGCAGTTATGAGCCTGTAAAAACCTAAAAAAATGAACGCTACGAGGTACCAATCTGATGAACCAATCACGCCTCCCCGTCCACCCCTTGCATGCACTAGCCCACACCCAAAGCGCATCACCGTTGACGGAGTTTAATACTGTGAGTTTACTTACTGCTGAATGAGACATGAGAAGACGGAGTTTCTACACAATGCAAGAGATGAGCTGAGGAGCAACGGCGCTTGTGCATGTAAGTGCAGGGAGTGGCTTCTGAGGGAGCACAGAGGGGAGGGTGTGGGTGTGGACGGAGCACTGAATTACCAACCTTGCCTTTAAAAAATGTGCCCAACAGTAAGAGTAGTTTTTAGAGGACATTACATGCATAGAAATGTAACAGTAGTAGCAGATAATGCGTTGTCAGAATCAGGATCATCAGACAGTGCTAAAGTGCACATGTGAATGGCTCTATCTGTGTCATCAAAGGCCTAGCCAAAATTCAAGAGAATGGCTGCTGGCAATGAGAACATACACAAGGTGATTCAGTGGATATACTGAAGAAAACTCTCAGTGTTTTACTGTGCCAGCATACTGAAACAGTAAACAAGGCAGCCCACGCACTGACCAGCTGGTTTCTACACCCACGTACTGGTGAAAGACGGCAGAACTGCTGGATTACATCCAAATTACTTATAACAGGTTGATAATGGATTGGGTTAAACCTGTTCGAAGTCTTTGCATGCCTTGAGAAATTTGAACGAATTCAACTTACAAAAAAATGATTCTATATTGTACTTACGTAGTAGAGTATTACGATGTCATAAATCTAACTTTTTTTGCAGTGAGACGATTAGTAAAAATAGTGTTCAATGCAAGTCTCACAGATATAGTAAGATCATTTGGAGCAGATTCAGAGATGCAGTTATTTCTGCATATATTCTTCAGATCAGAATATGGGACTTCCAAAGCACCATCATAGTCATCATGAGGGTAATAATGTCTGGAGAGAGACTGGTTTCAGATACACAGCTCATGTAGTACAACACTGGCACCCAAAACCAAGTGACATTTCTAAAACCAGACAAGACATCTGCTCATTTACACTTGTGAGGCTTACACTTATCCCAGAGTTGACTGAGGTCTGTTAATTTGCACCATGAGAGGTGCAAATTAAGCTAGCAGGCAGATTTTTTTTCTCCCTTCAACCCTTCTCTCCACTCAGATCTTGTTCTCCCCACTGCTCTTTGCTTTGAATCTTATTCTCTCAAGGTAAACAGCTATAAGTCACAGCTGACAAACAAACTTCTTGTAATCTTCTCATTGACAATAAATAATTCAAAATTTACAAAAAGTGTAATTACCGGTATCTTTTTTGTGTCAAAAATAACTTAACATATATCAAAACATCCTCTTTTGATTAATAAAATTCAAATTAATGCTTCATGAGATGTTTAACAATATATGACAGATTTCCAGATTTTCCTTTTCCAGATTTTTGTGATGTTACTTGAGTCAGCATCACTGGTGCTGGAGACAAGGCAGTACAGTAAGACACTGAATGAGAGCAGAACACAGTCCACTCCTATGAAATCCATCTCTCCCATTAAAAGACATGTGATGATGTGTCACATTATTTACTGTCAATAAAACACATATCTGCATGCAAGTGAAGCTAATAATCCCGTAAGTGATGTCGTCTCTCACTTCCCAGTAACACCATTCTTGTTTCTCAAGTTGCTGGTTGGACTGTAACAATGCAGCGCACAGGAAAGGAAGTCATGGCATGATGTCCCTACCTGCTGGCTACACTGGAAGCCCAGAAAAGCTGAAAAGTTCACTGAGTTCGTCAGACGACAGCTGGCAGTTTCCATGACTGCTAACAGATTCATTTTTTTTTAAAGAGCTGATTTGAGTGTTTGAGACTGATTCCATTCCAAGTTTTATTTCATTATTATTTGATCTAATTATGGTGGATGATATAGTGAGTTTTTAATCTGGAATGAAAACAGATATTTTAATGTGCACAGATTTTGCAGCTACTTTACAATGCAAAGGTTCTCCAAACGCTGCTTCCTTTAAAAATATTTTAATGAAGAAAATCTAACATGATAAATATAGTTTACCAATTTTGGTGTGGACATGTGTCTGCTACAATGTAATTCTTTGCAACTGTATACAGAAGACAGTGCTGCGAGGACCACAAACTAAGTGAGTAAACAACATGATAACATTAATTTGAACTCAACACAAGCTTGTTTTTTTTATTATCACAAGATAATTAAAAAACGGTCAAATCAGCACTTATAGGAAAACAAACATGCCAATGCCAACATATCGTGATGGACCCATATCGGACGGGAGAGTTGTCATGATACCGGAATTTTAAACTTCATTGTTGACGCTGCTAAAAAATCAAATGGTATGAATACCTGCTTTGATACCACGGCAACAAAAATAGAAGTCCTAGGCAACCAGTATTGGGTAATTTCTTGATTTCAATTATCAAAAATTGCAGGCGATCTCCCTCACACCGTCTAAAATGTACAAATATGTTGGACATTTTTCGGTTGCTTCCTCTGAAACGCACCTTTCTTGTGAAAAAGATACTTTTTGTAAGCTTGGGTACTTTTTGATACTGAGTCATGAAAACAATGGAGACTGATACGTTTCCATACCACCGGTTTTAAAACAAAACAAAGTATTTTTTGACAACCTAAATACCAAATGCTTCTTATCACAAACCTCAACCCATATTTATGTTACCTAATCTTTGCAGGTAATATCTTTGCAGTGTGGGCATACACAGCTACACTCTGCAGAGGATGCTCGAATCTGGAGGTACTTAAACGAGTCACCTCAGGTAAACAAAAAAAAAACCCTCTCTTGTATAAATTTGTGAAATGCTGCTTCCATTCACACACAACACAGAAAGAGAATATTGTATAAATGGCTTTTTAAAAATCTTCTCAATTTCCTCTTCTCACACTAATGGGCACCCAGCGGTGGTTCCTATGGTAACGGCCCTAAACCATGTGGTAGCAGATGGAAGGAGAGCTGGAGGGCTAAATTTATCTTCCAGCATCCTCACTGACTACAGAGAGAGGGAGAGAGCGAGGCAGGCGAAGGTGCCTCCCTCCTCGAAGCTTAGCTTTTTTTTTTTGAGGAGGTACACATCTCAAAGGAAAATCAATACTTTCGGAGTCTTGAATTCGTACTACACTTTTACTCCCCCGTTCCTTTCAGGAGAAACCAGAAAGAAGAAATGCATCCTGTACAAGGGATGACCAAAAAAAGACACATGGCCAGCCTCCATAGTAAAACTAAGCCACGTGATTCTAGATTATCTAACCATGAAAACAAGTTGAAACCATTCTTATTCATATTCCCTTTGGCTTGATTTAAAAGGGAAATATTTTAAGTTTTCAAAAGGTGCAGGAGTCTAAAAGGTTTATATAAGACAGATTTATTCTGGGTAAAAATGGGGAACATATTTCTCTCACAACTCTGCATCAGATAAGGTCTTGATTGGTATTTGTGGTGATTATGATGTCATTTTCTAGAAGTATTGTCCAATGCGTCATATTCCTGAAATCAGTAAAACCGAAGCTTACTGGTTATGTAAGACAAAAAACCATCATCACTGATAAAAGTACAGAAATTGTGTTATAAAACAATTCAAGAATTGGATGTTTTCTTCACAAAACTTTGCAGAAAGAACATGCAGAATAGATTGATGCAAAAAACTGGAAGTTAAATGTAGAAAAGTTTCCTGCATTAGATCTCCGGTCTCTGTACAATCTTAAAGCATGTGTACACCCACACAGGTGTTAGTGATTGAACCCTTGATTAGACCTCTTCTCAGTCGGGTGTAGCCAAGTTTCATTAACTGACAGTTCCACTAATCTGTCTATTTTGAAGAAGCCTTTTGGGACTTGATCACTTTTATCACACTTGTTGGTGCTTAGACTTTGTAAAATGATAGATTCTCAACATAGCTTCTCATATTTACAATCACTTCCTGGTCTAATCGGCCAGAATAATTAAAAACACCTGAGTGGGTGTAAAGAGGCTTTGAATCTTAGGACAGGTTTACACAACGATTGCAGCCTAAAATGGTAACCCTTTGTCGCGTTTTGGCAACCTTTACATGAAATTGGCGTTTTGGGTGCCTGAAAACAAAGAATTTTAAAATCGGGTTCCAGAGTGCAAATTTAGTTTAAAAACTGAACTGTTTCCGTCACCATGTTTATGTTGCAACTTTACGCACACCCTCATGACGTGCATGTGGACTACAACAGCAATGGCGGACTCCTGAGTTCTGTTTTTGTTGTTGAAAAACCCAAATCGCTTTATCCGCTTTGTACTCGCTTTAGGGTCACTTGGAGTAGCTACCCAAACTCTTTGTCCGTCCTCACATATGTTTCTGCGTTAGCCATTTATTTATGTTTACACCTCACCGCTCTGTAAAAGAAAAGGTATGTGCACGTATGGTTTCATTAAAGAAGTTACACGCCTTGGGGCGCTGGTGGCGCAGTGGTTAGTGCGCACGCCCCATGTATGGTGGATTCAGTCCTCCAAGCGGGCGGCCCAGGCTCAACTCCGTCCTGTGGCTCCTTTCCCGCATGTCATTCCACTCTCTCTCTCTCTTCCTGATTTCCGACTCTATCCACTGTCCTGTCTCTCCAATAAAGGCCCCAAAAGCCCAAAAAACATCTTGTGGAAAAAGTAAAAAAAAAAAGAAGTTACACCGCCAACTACTGGCCTGGTATGTATACTACAGTGTTTTAGTCATTTTTGCTGACCTGTGTGCACGGCAGTTGTTATCAAAACGTTCTCTTCTGAACACATACCTTTTTTAAAAAAACGAAAAAAAAACAAATTGTTTCAATGGATCATTCTCTTGTAAAATTTCTGTTTGACTACCTGGGAAGGCTTGAAATCTTCAGAATCTGCAAAACTCTGCATAGAAGTTTATGCAAGTTTCTTAAGTTGTTGAACTAGCCACCATGATTTTTTACATTGGAGCAATTTAAACAGGATTATGCACATAACGTCCCCCTCAGCCTCCTTGTGATGTTACCCCATTTTACACCTTATATAACGGGAATTAAATATGTCATCAAAGAATGAACAACTTCGAGTGCAGAAGTGTTTGTTTTCCACTGCAAAAAGAGTCAAATGCATAACAAAACAAAAAAAAGGTTTTTATTTTCATCCTACATTTTTAAAAAGGGATGCTCAGAATAATGTGGGAATTTAATTTGATGATGAAACACAATGGAAACAGCATGCTAATTTGGACTGATCTCGCCTAAAGGGTCATATAGCAGACTCATCCGAACTAAGCAACAAATGCTGTGATCTGTTGTTGTGTCTCCAGCACAATGTCAGCTGAGGGTTAGCAGCGCTGTCAAGACAGACAGAGCAGCTTCATCAGCAGCCTGAGAGCGGCGCTCTCCAGGGAGACGGAGAGGAGAGCCCTCTGGGAGTGAGCGCATACACAGCCAGTCCTCTATGTGTGGGTGTGTGTGTGTGTGTGTGTGTGTGTGTGTGTGTGTGTGTGTGTGTGTGTGTGTGTGTGTTCACGCTACTCGGGAGTGTTCCCCAGTCAGTCCACAGGAGGACATGCCAAGCATAGGAGGCTGGATGCACAACACAGGGAGCTCATTCACTTCCAGTCTGAGCTGTGAGCTTTAAAACATACACACCCCACGAACGACTCACTATATGCACTTTTCATTTACACACAAACACACACACACACACACACACACACACACACACACACACACACACACACACAAACACACACCCTCACTGCAGAGGCTGCACTCTCTGCAAATGTTTAAAACAGCAAGAAAGACTAATTCCCTTACAAATCAGTTTGCTCCAATTCCACAAACGATGTTATTTCCCAGCACTCGCCACTTGCCTCATTCATGTAGCAGCCGTTTGCAATAACAAAGACCTGAATGGAGAAAATCTCCCCACCGTCCTCACAACACATCACGTCATTCACACCACTTCACACACACGTCAAAATCAGTACACAACAGAAAGAAAAAAATTATCAATGGCTTGTTTTACCTGGTAGCAGGTGGAGCTGCCCTCCGATTGTGAATGACTGGAAACGGGGGAGAGCGGAGATAGGCAGAGTGAGAGAGAGAGAGAGAGAGAGAGAGGTGAAGGGAAGGAGAGAGAGAGAGAGCGAAAAAGGATGAATGAGAGTGACGGTGAAGAGAGAGGGGCAATCGAGTCTCCGCTGTACGTGCACTGGGCTGATAAACAGGTAGCGGAGTATATTATGCGTATGAATGAGGAGGAGGGGACACTTTCTTGCTGTCTGTCTATCTCCACCTCTTTCACACACCCCCACCCCTCCCCGCCATCCTCTTTTAGTGTCTTTCTTTCAGGTCAAAGTGAAGTAGCAGCTCCTTATTTGGAAGTTGACGTAAGCTTGTGTTTCTTTTGGCAGCGGTCTCGGGCTGCACAGCTGGCAAAGCGGTGAGAGGTAGAGGGGCATGGGGAGCGCTCGGTGTTTTAATTTGAAAGGAAAGAGGAGGGTGCAGGGGGGGGTTACTTGATATTTTTTTAAAAAGACAATTTCCCCATTCAGATCTAATTTTCCAGCATTGGTGGAGAGGTATTGCTGCTGCTGCATTCTGAGAAAACCCTGGTCATTTTGGAAACACACAAGGATCCACATGGGGGGAAAAAAACGGAACAGGGATCCAGTTTTTCTGAGTGCAGCTCTGGAGAATGTCCACACACCACAGCGAAGCGTTCACGCTCCTGCCAGGGGTCCGGCTGAAATGAGTCCAGGCAGCTCTGACATCACTCTCACACGCTCTTTTTATGCCATTGGTTTTTTTTGTTTTTTTTCCCCCACTCAGCCAACTGGCTTTCCAGCAGCATGCAGACATGTGGAGCAGTGAGGGAATACCAGCCGGTGGGCTGAAGGCAGGCGGTCAGCCGCTCATCTGGCTGGGCGTGAAAAAAGGGGAAGCTGAGAGGGGAATGGAAGCGAGCCCAGGGTGTCCATCCTGCACCAGGCACAACAGAGAGTCCCCTTGTGATTAGGCTCCAAATTTTGAAAATGATTTGTGTAGGCCAGCTCTGTGACTTACATGTTTGGATACAAGCTGCTGATATACAATTCCTTATTATTATAGCTATAAACAAACACTGAAGAATCTATTTTCACTTCAGCTGAATGATTCACTATGTATACTACTACACCAGTATAATCTATATTTTCCCTCTAAAATTACTGTCACTATCGATGATAAAAAGTCCCACAATGATGCTAGTTTAGCCGCTAAACTCCCATATTTATGAATATTTTTGTAAATTAACTATAGCATACCATACCAACATCAAACACTTTTAACACTATAATTATTCAGGAGACGCATATTTTATTTGGGACACATTCAGTTTCCCATGGACATGATCAAATCACCACCTGTGGCTCCCTGGGGACTCACTTCATTGAAACACTATTAACATCACTGCAGCAACCAATCATTTGAAAAACAAACTCCACATGTTTACTCTAATGTAACAATATGCAGCATGTGTTAGTCTATAGCCACGTCCAGCCCCAACAGTTAATTACAGTTTTACATTGTAGACCCCAGAAAACAAAATAAATCTAAACCAAAACAATTACACAGAAATACTATTGTGTTGCAGAGACAGTCCAGGGTGTACCCCGATGACAGCTGGGATCCGCTCCAGCCCCCCGGCGACCCTGAACGGGAAAAGCAGTACAGATACAGTAATGGATGGATGGATGTAATGTTTGAGCCTTGTCAGACGAGAATTTCTGTCACTGTTAGGACAGACCATAAAGGTATTCTATCTAAACCCGACAGTCTAATAAAGTTAAGTTGATCTTCAGGCTACAAGTGTTGCTGGAGCTTTTTGACCTCTTCAAAACTTTCACTCTCCATACACCTTGGTATTGGTGCCAGAAAGCCCAGAAAAGAATACACGTTTCTTATTTTAAGAATCGTAAGATAACATCCTCAACATTTATGACTAATTACTGTTTACTGAGGCATAAAACTGCTGAAAATAAAGATGGTTTTTCCCTTTTAAAATATTTCGGTTTGTTGTCATATTATTTTAGTATGACATGTCGGCTAATATTGGCTCAGTAAATCAGTCTTACTCCACTTGTCAGCCTTTTTGGAGGTGACAGAGCTGCCAGTGTTGAGCTGTTTCACAGGGGAGGTGTGCCTCTGTGCAGCTGGGATTTGTCTGGATGGCCTTGTCACAGTGTGAACATCATGCTTCCAAACACACTTTTCTCAACACGAATATTTCTCTTTGTTAGGAATGTAGGGCGAGGAAGGGCTGGAAACAAAGAGATAAGGTCTCTCAATACCATCCTTTTTCGCCAAACCCAGTACTGTGAATTTACTTTTACTACCTACAGCAATACAAATACATTAACATTTAGCAGGGGCTTAATAGAAATGATGGGCTATTTTAAAGACGCAGATGAGGATAAAACTGCAGTTTCAGATATGAAACAAAGCTTTTATTATTATGTTTGTATTGTTGTTGTTAGATTTACTATCTGTTATAATCACCAACAGCACATACTTCGCCTTTTTATTTGCAACACTGATGAGAGCCCATTTTGTAATCAACCGTAAAACTGAAACATAACAAGAGCGTTTGTATACGTAAATGTCAGGATGTTTGAGTTTAAAACAGGTCAAACAGAGATATAAAACTTTGTGTTTTCATTTCGTACTGTCCATCTGATCAATCATGCGATCTCTATCAGTGATACGTTCAATAGCAGGAAAAGGCCAGAAAGAGTGCAGGATTCAAGGAAAAGCCTGAGGGAGAGTCAGGTTTTGACGCCTCTGGCTGGATGTCAAAACACAAAAAAAATCAAATAGAAAATGTTATGTCAGAGTTTATTCTTTTATCTTTCCTGCTGCACAAACAACTTAAGGATAAATTCTTGGTCCTCTCTCTCTTTAAGCGATGCCCTGCCATCTTATCATTCACCATCAGAAAATCTAATTTTAATGTTATGCTGATGTTGCAGCTCTATCTGTCATATCTATTATCTGCATGCAGAGGCAAAAACAAACTTAAGTTCCCACCATTGAAAACTCTTGTTTTAGACTAACCTGTTAATCACTCTTCGAAGTTAATTTCCTTAGGTAGATTGTGTTAAGGTGTTGGTGACAATGACTACATCCTGTGGTTCAACAAGGCTGTTTCTTGGCTCTGTGTCACATGTCAGAGGGTCTTCCTTCACATGTGTCCCTTAAGGACCTGACACACCAAGCAGACGCCAAAGAACTATTGGCAACAAAGGCAGCCTCCCTCACGTCTTGGCCAAAAAGTTGCACTAGAACACACTGCAAAGACTACAGACGACGGCCAACCACCGCGTACGTTCTACGCATGCGTGAGGGGCGGCGGTAGCTGGTTGTCATGATATGAGAAGACCATTTTCACACCGCTGTCGCGCACCACTCGTATTATAGGTAGCCTACTAATCGAGAATAATGCCTGATAAAAAATTTGAAAATGGCGCTGGCAACAAATAAGGAGAAACCGCACTAACGGGTGAAAGCATGGATACTAACAGTGGCATGCTCAAGGGGCTTTCCTGAACCTCTGTCGAGAGCTGGAGATAAATGAAACCTCCCAACAGCCAATCAGAGAGATACCTCTCACCGACGGCGATTCAACATGTCGAATCGGACAAAAAAAAAGGCTGATGGGGTCCGACCTGGGGCTACGGGTAGTGACGGAGCATGACACACCGCAAAAGCTTTGGCGACAACCGCTCACCGACGGTCAAACTAGGACCGACGGCCAACAATCTCCTTGGTGTGTCAGGGCCTTTAAAGACTACTAAGACAGCAGAATGGGTCACAGCATCCGCTCCATGCAGGGTGGTCTTGTCATGCATATTCACTGTCAGTTTAAAATTGTAACTGCTTCTTTGATGTGTAACACAGCTTTGGAGGTGCATACTGCACATTGAAAATATAGAAAGCAAAGAGGAAGAGGGACTCTTTTATGTACAGTTCATGTACATGGCTTTAAAAATAACAGTGTGTCTGGATCTTCAACCTTGATGTGTATCTTTCTGAATGTTTGCGTATGTGCAAACCCAGCCATAAAATCCAACATAAATATAATCAGAACCTCAGCCCACCACTTTCCTCCCTCCAGACAACAAGACACAGACAGACCAGAGACCCCATCATCCATACAACCAGCAAGGGGTTACCCCTCTCAACCTCAGCCTGCCCTGATGGCCACAAAAACTGCAGTTTGACTGACACGCTGGATGCTACACCGCCGAGCAGAGAGAAAAAACCTTGTGAGCCCTAAAAAGTGTCTGCATATAAAAAGGCTCCACTTGCTGGACGAGCTGCCTTCCTAACAGTAGACGTTGTTGACAGATGTTGTGCAGAGCCCAGCTGTGGTGGGTGGTGCTGGTTCAAACCCTACTACCAAATGTTCCAATAACATACTTATTCCATGTATGTACAAATGTACCTTTATGGACTAAAGAGGCCTGCATGTGTACTCAAGGTGTAATAATTCAGTTTTTTACTTTGCACCACAGCACTGTAACCACATAGCCCACTGCCTTCTCAAGACACTCCCAATCCACGTACCATTCTCTCTGCATAACATTTTTACAAGTAATTATTACATCAAAGAAGTGGACAGCAAGATGTTGTTTTTTTTTCCAAGAAAGGGTTGAATTGTGGGTCCTTGTTGAAATGAAACTAGTAAAACAGATACAGTATTAAAGGTTTAAAGGTCAGTTTAAAGGTCAGTGTTATTTTTGTGTTGCATCTGTTTTCCTGTTTTCAAAAACGGCTATGTGTTGAGATTCCACAAATATTTTATCTTACTACCTTTTCGCTTTCAGTCAGACTGTGCTTAAAAATGTGCTCTTGTATTGTTTGTTACCGGTTCTGTGTTGTATTAACTGAACTTTAAGTTGAATAGAATACCATCAAGATGTTGAACATTCATTCACCACACAAATAAAATAGTTTTAGCAATTATTTATACTTACTGTCTGTGGAAACATTAAATCTAATTTAACTACTTACATTAAAAAGTTGCAAAAAAAGATAATTATATAAAATATATATACATATATTTTTTTTTACTTTAAAAATGTCTATCTTGTAATTTTTTACATGTTTTTCTTTCAATTTGATATTTTTCTACATTTTAAAAACATAGTTAGATGTTATAGTAACCATTTATATCTCAAGGGATGCCCAGACCATCCCTGGCCACACCTCTGGACATTCCCTTCCCCCCCTTCCCCTGCACCCCCCCTGCCATGTCTCTGTTCGACCCTTGGGTTTTTCGCACCACAGTTTGAGAACCACTGCTATGACTATGTTCCTGAAATAAGATTTAAAATATCAAAAAACATCAGGTTCAATTGACTCGTTACCCCTGCATCAAGATATCCGTTGTATTGCCGTGTTATAGCCAATACACAGCACTACTGGTTATCTCTGCATATGAACAAATCCCTCAAACAATGAGCGATCAAAATCACAGATGGACACAAAGGAGTATCAAAAGATAATGTTTGAGGAATGTATGTTTGCAATGATTAACTAGTGCTGCAGCAGCTGCTTTATAAAGAGCCTGCATTGACTTGTTATTAAGATACAGAAAAGTGGTATACTTGTCTGTGCTTCTGTTGTTTTTGTGTATCTGGGGATTCGAGTGATATTGTAACTATTTGTTGGAGGTAAATCAGTTTTAGATGTGAATTAGAAATCAGATACTGATGCTGCATCATCCTTTACAGGACACTGATATGCATAGACAGATGTTAAACATGGACCACCATAGCATTAACACTTTTTTTGAACCGTTTCAGGCGATCATGCTCTGCATACTGATCTTCACGGGTGGCCTACAACCACAGACCTATATCGAGCCAGGAAAAACCCTGCTTACACTACGCTGGACACTGGCTGATGTTTCCGCACCTCCTTGGTCAGCAGCACAGGCTGATGAGTCAATACTTTGTGGCCGTACATTACAAAAGCAGCAGAGGAAAGAAGTGGACTAACTCTATGTATTCTGTACATGAGACTTAAAAAACAACAACACAGTTTACAAAAAATCAGCGGTCATAGAAAAACTGGAGATTCCTCTTCTGCATTGTAACCCAAAGAATATCCTACAGGTAAAATAAGGGTAATCACTATAAATAAAATGAGTTCTATTCATGTCTGCAGACAGATGCTCACCGACAGACTCATTTGGACAAAAGTGAAGAAAGCATTTGGTCTATTTTGTCTAGCAGAAAACTAAATCAGGAACATGAAAAATGGCACAAAGGACGTTAGAATGGGAAGCATTGTGCAAGAGAAGAGAAAACAAGTCGAAAATAGAGAGATTTCTAAATATAGTCAAAAATGAGACGCCACCTGCTATATTTGTCGTCACATCTAAGTTAAGCCATTTCTCTAAGTGTTTGTGGTTCAGGGTGAGTGTAGGTTTTCAGTAAGGCCGCCGCCTGAAACTGACACTGTTTGTATTCAGTCATCAAAACCACGATGACAAAAGAATGATATTAAAAGGCTACACCTACAGCTAAATCAATAGCAAACATCCCACAGGGCTGTGTGAAGCAATACTTCTGGACTTCCTACTTCCTGGTGACGTAAATACCTGAACAAATTTCAACTTCTCCAGTTTTGAGAGGGTTATATTCTGAGCCCTTAAATCCCATTTAAATAAAATAAAATAAATCTGTGACATCAGGACATTTCTGTGATGCTTTACACTCAGCAGCTTAAGTCTTTGTTTTTGTCATGCTTTTTCAAATGTCTGTTAAACAAAGCGTACACTACTTATTTCCACTTCATCATATTAACAATAGAAAATTGTTTGGTTTTTTTACTGTAAAATGCCCGATGACAGTGATGACACATTTGGATGAGTGACATCAAAAGCTACGTTTCCAATTTTGTATAGTCAGCGGAATCTCTGCACTTTTGTTTTCTTTATCGTTATAAATCAAAACTTTGATGAAACTACAGTGTAGACTTTTCACAAACTGAGTCTGATAATGAAGCACTTTTTTTTATACTGGTAGGCAAGTTAACTCCTGAGGTCTCCTCTAGGGATGTGTGTGATTGGTTGTCTTAAAGCAACACGCTTCGACACCCACTGAAGGTCTCTGAGTGCAATTGCACTGCTGTTAACATACAAAGTGCTGTTAACGCTTTGCCCTCATCGACAATGTGCATGTGTTCACAAACAGTCATGACCACGGCTACAGCATAACCATAGCTTAAGGGCTACATTGGAGAGGGTAACTTATGGCATGCTAATTGAGATAGCTGGAGTTGGCATCTCGTAGCACAGAGGTTTGGCAGGATTTTGATCTACAAAATGGAGATGAAGTTGTTTGTTTGGCTGTGTAAGGTTGTCCTGGCACCACTCTTGAGCAATGCATAACCACATTCAGCACAGGCATGTGGATGGGAATCTGCTTGAAGGACCAAAGCCTTGTGGTGCTAGCTCCTTTAACGTTAGCCACACTTCACAATCCAATCTGACATTGTTTAGCCTTGTTAAAAAAAAAATGACTGTGCTCATTTTGCCCTGTTGAGTTTCTTACCTTTGGACTCGTCAACAAGTCTGAATTTAATGGACTTTGAAATTAACTGCCTAGGACAATCCCCGGTCCTCCTGCTCCCCAAACTATATGGATCTAGAATAATGACAGGTTGAAAAACGTCATGCAGTTGTTGCATCATTTTTCTGGATGTAGAGACGTGAAGCATCTGAGCTGCTGCTAGCTTTTCGGTACCGAGCTGGTTTGTGTATCATGTATTTGATTATTGTTCAAGATATTTGTAACAGAAGCAAAATCCTCTGCAGAGATTCCCCCCCCTCTCCAAAACAAAAGTCAACAGTCATTAAAATCTTTTTGAAGACTGATCATAGTGAGTAAAAGTGACATTGACAAATTGAAAAGCTCCTATGTGGACCTTCAGTTTTCATCGTTCCCTCTGATGAATCCTGAGGAGATGATGACCTTTCACGCATCGATAAGACAGCTGCACATCAACCAGTCCACCTCTATAATAAGTCAACAAACTCCATCTGCTGATGAAGACAATGTACGATACGGCCAAAAGCCTCTGAAGAAGCTGCTCACTGAGTCTTGGGTTGGGAGTGTTTTGTCAAACTGCAAGGTCCGAAGTTGTCTTTCTATTCAAAATGTGATACACAAAACTTTAGCCTCTTCTGTGTCCATTTTTCAAAGAGATGATTTTGATCTGTGTTAAAATAAGAAAATAAATCAGTCTGAAAGATGCATGTGGTAAAGAGCTGTTCATAAAGTTCTTAATTAAACTTGATGAAATCTGGTTTTTTCAGGATTCTGCCATTAATATGAGACTTTAAAAAATGAAAGCATTCTCAAACACATATTTATTCCAGGGATGTCTGTGGTTACTTGTCTCTGTGTCGATTAAAGAGAATTTAGAGTAGTTGATTTTCTAAAGGTAAGAAAACACTCATAAAACTTTCAAAATTAGGCACATTATATTTAACGAGGCTAAACACCATCCAGAACCAGATTTCATGACGCCTATTTAATTACATTTCTATTTCAAACAGTTAATAAAATTCTTCAAAAGCAAAACTGACAGCTGTTGAAAATGAGGCTGAAATGTGTTGCATTACTCTCCTGGGGGTAAACTATGAAAAATGTGTTTGCCGAGTGTGGCTAACGTTAGCAGTGCTAGCACCTAGGGCTGGGCGGTATGACCTCAAATCAACGTCACCATTAATTGAACATTTGACCTCGATTACGATTAATGAAGGATTATTTGTTTTCTGACCTATAGTTCACTGACATGGTCTCTACTGCTCAACTATTAAAGCTGGGATATTTTTTCTCATGAAAGAGTGCATATCTGATGAACTATGTATTGGATATTTTGAACTGAAATCAAAGCATCGCTTGAAATGAAAACGACACATTTTAGTTTTAAAGTAGAAATTAACTTCTCTGAAACAGTAGAAAATAAATAACTTGCATTTCTTGCAAACAGTTTTTACACTGTGTTTAAATTTGACTTCTTTTTGTTCGTGTCGTTTTTCCTAAAGACAAAATGTGTCCAAACGACGGACATTGCTTCCATGTCACTGATTGGACGTGTCACTGCCCTGAAAATAATCAAAATAATCGACATCGATAATGTCGATCCCGATTAATTTTCGATTAATTTCCCAGCCCTACTAGCACCGCCAGCCTTGAGTTGTCCTTGCAGATTAACGTCTTTATGCCTGTGCTAAATGTGGTTTGCCAGTTTACCTGTGTCTCTCCAACGAGATAGCATTCGTCCATTGTGCTGGTTTACATCTGGGCAGTAGAGCAGAGAAGACAGGCCCATTGGCAGCTACAGTAGTGGTGGGGTGCAGTGTGTGGGAGGTGGTTGGGGCTGCGTTAACAACATTTACCTGGCATAATGGGGCTACTAATAATTGGTTCAACCGAATCAGGGGGACAATTTTCCATTGTACATTTGATTAATCTGGCTCATCCCTCATAAATAAGCATTGATTTTGATCAAAAAGAAAGAAAATGATGTATCATTTACTTTTGCCTTATTGCCCGGCACTACCTTGCAACACTCTGTTCAATTACACAGACTTTGGCCTTTAGGAAGAGACAGAGGCTCGGGCTGAGGTGCCATAAAGATGTTTCAAACCAAATCACCTCCAATATGAGAGCAGTGAGAGTGCAGCCAGGGAGGACAGCCAAATCAGGAAGCTAATGGAAACCAGTGAATAGCTGATAACAACCACATGCAAAGTCTTCACGGCAGCCTGAACGTGTGTGTAACTCTGCGTGATGTGATATAACTCACATGGATCGATACTAACACAGTTGAGTGTGGTGCATCTGGCCGGGCTGTGCGCTGGGTTAAGCAGAGCATTAAAAAAGTACCATCCCAAGTTTGTTTTATTTCAAGCAAAAGTAACAAATAAGTCTTTAGTAGAACATTTATTGGAGAGGACGCCCATTTTTTTTGCAGAAAACACAGTTCGGCTATAACTTAAAATAACTAAAACATTTTTTTTTACTGAGCTGGGCTTTAAATGCGAACCAATCTGCTTGCATTGCAAGGTGATGTAATGCAGGGAGAGAGCAGCCATATGTTCTCTTATTTCACCAACAGTGAATCAACAGACAAGGATGAGGCCGGCTGCCAAAAGCGTCTGCCTGTCCAAGAATCTATATCATCCTCACAGAGAGACGGGAGGAGCTATAGTGTTACAGTGGGCAGCCGTAATATTTTGACACACACTCTCACGATGCAAAGCAATAATCGGAGGACGTGGCTGCCTGTGATACTGAGGTCTATACCTGTAGTCCACCTGCTGAGTCAGCAGTTTGCCTGCGTTTGGAACTAGCAGCGCTGCAGTCTCTATCACAGGAGGATCATGGGCAATGAGCCTACTGTGGGACAAACGGAGAAAAATTTGCAGTTACGTAACACAACACAGCCTGCGGTGTAGCACCGTATATAGTCTCTGTGCTCGGAGACAACACGACCACGAGCGACGGTGGCAATGTCGACAGGAGCGTACAGAGGAAAGGTTATTGTGTCCCTATGAGACTTTAAACAGGACACTAATGATGCTGCGTTCAACGAGTTCACATGAAAACAATGAACGAAACGACTACAGAGAATCATGACCTGGCGAGTACATTAACGCTACCGAAAATTCAGGCAAAATAACATCGCATCAATTTTAAAAAGTATTTCTCTTAGGACTAGGACCATTTTTTAAAAGAGATATATATTTTAAAAGGTAATAATGCAGCGACTGATCCTAACACACAGAGGGCTTTGATAGGTCAATTATTCAATGAGCTGATTGTCAGGAAACAAATAGCCAAAATTTAAATACAATAAAAAATCTAAATGCATTGAGATGCTGTCATGTGACCTGTCATTGGCTGATAAGATATTTGCAATAAGGAGCAGTTGAAGAACTGTACCGTGGCCGCTGAGTGTATATCACCCATCAACTTTTTGCTCCAAAATATTGAGATATGATTTTTGGTCCATATCGCCAAGCCCTACCTGGGGATTGTGAGTAAATGCGAGGGGGGGGGATGAAGCGATTAACTGGTTTTAATAATAATCATGCTTTAAAAAAGGTCAACAGTTATAAATCAGTTCTACTTTTTTGCATTTTTATATAATACAATGACATAATAATGAGAACTGGTTGTAGCCAAAGACCTGATTGAGCTTTGTTTATTAAGAGGTTTGGACAACAAGCAGAGCTCAATGCCAAACAAGGAGACTGAGTCAAACATTGATATGTGATACTGAAACGGTTATTAAACCATATTCATTGTGTAGAATAATAGATGAAGAGTTCATTTGGGAGAATGTTTTTGAAGTCTCCACAAAGGTTAAAGAACACACACACACACACCGAGGAAGGCGTACCATCCAATGTTCACCATCACTAGCAGCGGCTATCTTGATAACTTGCATGTGGGTCATTGTTTACAGTCTGACTTGCGTCGGGAGACATGAAATTTGAGCTGGAGTTCAACAATAACGTCATCCACTGGATTACTGTCTGACATCATAAGCAGATATCTGTTTATAGAGAAGAATACAATCTTAATTGTCGTCAGCGGATGGGTTCAGGGATTTCATTCCACTCAGACTCTTTTTTTTCCTGCATAAACACAAAGCTTAGACGTCACTGCTCGATATAAGTCAGACTATAAACAGAAATTTGAACGCCACTGGTATACCAAAAATCTTGTCCCTTGCCTACAATTATCTGTTTATAGAGATTATGTTCAATCTGATTGGAAGAGATTGAACATAATCTTTTCTTTGAAGTGATGACATAATAATAACAATCAAATACAATTTTAGCATTGTATAAAATATGTTTGAAGGGATCAGGGACTAAGTTGGACATGTGGGTGCATTCAGTGTGCGTATGTTTGCGTGTATGCCCGTCCGGTATTTGTGAATGAGAAGTGCAGCTGATCGGCCTTCTGCCTGACAGGCTGCGCCCTCAGCGGGGGTCACACAAACCAGAGGCCCTTCCACCTCGCAGAGCAACCCAAGCTGGGTCCATACGCTCGCCTCCAGGGTCACTGTAGGTATCCAACCCCTTCCAGAAAACTGCAAATCAGCCAAGGGCCTAACCACTCACAGCGAGCTCGCACATGCTCGAGTCCCATGCATCTCCACACACACACACACAGACACACACACACACACACACACACACACACTCGCATGCACACACAAAGACACCCTGCAGGTAATCATGACACTAAACGCCCAAACATAAGGTGTTCACAGAGCACACGTGCACATCTTTGTGCCAACACATTTTCCTGTGCACGATCACAAGGTGACGACGTAAACACAAAGGGCGAGTGCATCCTTTCATTAACAAGGACGAGAGTCAATTTCCGCTCCCGTCGACATCGGATGGGTGCCGGCAGAGAGGAAATCTGTTCGCTTACGGCAGTTGTGACATTTAAGCTCGTGTCTCTGCGGCTGGGGGAACTCCTAAAGATTGATGACCAGGGCCACCATAGGGTCCCCCTGCTACATGACTAGCTGGAATGTTGTCACCCTTATCGTTGGATGTGTGTGTATGTGCACCACACATCCTATTTCGCATGTGAGTGCTGGTTACAAGACACATCTTAAATCATAAACACAAGGTTTTGCACGAGGAGTCTATGATTTATTACCGCTGTAGCTGCTTGGATTTAAAAAAATGTGCTTTTGCAGGTTGGAAGGAAAGAACATGAAGTTTGATGATGTATTGCATTGGGAAGAGATTTGTTCCAATGAGAGTAATGCAAGTTCAGCATTATGTACAGTAACCACTGTAGGGAGTGGTGAATGGTCATTTCCTGCTTCCTATTGAATCTGTAGTGATTCAGGATTAATGTTCTGATGTCCTGAGCTGGGGGAAGCTCGAATACACACACTGACTTCCTTACTGTATGTAGAGTTCTTATGTTCATTTCAGTAAGTGTAGATTAATTATATATTTAAGTTAATGTTAATGTTACCAGATGGCCATATGTGTTCATAGAGAAGAGATCAAATTGATTACTATTTAAACAAATAGAATGACATATAATTGTTGGAGTCTTTTTGTCTTCCTTTTGTTTTTCCAATGGTTTTTATGAACAGGAAGTTAATTAAAGTACATGCTTCTTGGAACCAGATTTTTATTAACTTGTTCTGTGATCCTTCTATTTCACTTTTATTTTCCAATTATAGAATTTGAATAATTTTTTTTTTATTATTTAGACATATTTTCTGCATGACTTTTTGTGTTTAGACAAACTTGAACTTTGGGCTTAATGCTTCCAAAGAAGGCCAGGGTATGAGTAAAACAAACGTATCCATATAACAGAGTGTAAAGGCTAAAATGTTCAGTATAGGCAACTTCTCACTTCCTACTTCCCAGGTCCCTACGCACAACTCAAACACTGTCTTATGAGGAGGTCATTTCGGCTTCAATATTTTTTGAAATGTGCAAAATGATGTCCTAATTATGTCTGGAGTGTGCAACCACGAGAGAGAGCAAAAGCTTTTTGTTTACCAGAAACAGCTGTTAGCTACATGTCCATGTCATGGCTGCTGGCTGAAGCATAGCACTTCCAAAACTTTTTGTACCCATGAGTTATGTAATCCCAAACTAAAGATGCCTAGAACTCTTATATTGTTTATATTGGAAAAACATTATTGGAGGAATTGAACATCATCGATAAATACCACTTTGTCTTCAAAGAGTTCACACTTGGGCATTTATGATTCCTATTCCCAGTTTTCTCCTGGTTGAATCACCCCCTCACCCGCAAGACTGTTTACTCAATGTTTCACTAAGGATCAGATTGTACGTCTTCTTGGCATATTCTCCCCGCGTTAAGTGCCTGAAATAGCGAGACGGACAACATCAGTGAAGCTCTAGAGATACAAGTGCCCTCACATTTCACCTGCTACCAAGGACACTGTAATGACTGACATGTGAGGGATGAGGCGCCCACTGGTGACTCCATAAGAACAGGCAGCATGAATATCAATGTTGTCCTGCTGCTCTCTGCTGAACAGAGGGATCTTTGACAGGGCCGTAGCAAAAAAACCGAGAGCGTGTGCCATTTCATAATGCATCAGCACGCCGTGGGACCTCAGGACACACTCTGAGACTCAGCACACCGCATCAGTGTTTACCGTACCACCACTGTACGTGTTCCGGTCCGGGCAGGGTTAACTCTCAGACTGGTCGCCTTTTGAGCCATTCCTCTCGTGGCCAGTGTGAAAAACCCACACACACACCTAAACATTCTTGCCCCAGTGGCAAACACAGTGAAAGCCGTTTGGGCTTCGGGCCTATCAGTTCCACAGTGAGGCCATTATGCTCCCACTTTAACACCCATGAAACATCAGTATCGATTAACACAACTCTGACCTACAGGGATCCACAACAACCTAACTGATAATGGCTATGACGATGGTTTAGATTAAGCTTCATAAACTGGAAGACCCATCAGACCCATCAGGTAAGTTGTTCTTCATAATTGCTTTGGAAATTGCTCTACATAAATAATCAATTTAACGTTTTTCCTGACATGTTGATACAGAAATATATTTTTTTAACGCAATGATTGATCAATGAATCAATCGATAGAATAGATAGGTTATATTGAAAATAATTATTAGATGCCGTCCAAATGGTTACAAATATATTCAACTACTGTAGAAGTATCCTGATCAGAATGAAAATACTTTTATAACTTTGATCGTTTTCAAATTAAGGCATGTCCTGTATAGTGGTAACTAGAGGTGGGGAAATAAATCAAGATTCTTATCTTCTGAGATTTTAAAAAGATTCACAACTTCCAAAAATCGATTTTTTTTGTTTGACTAATCAGTCGCTCCCTGCTAAGTGCTGAGGCTAGCCCTTTAACTCTGTAGAAAGCCAAATTAGACTTTGAAATCATGAATCCAGAATTGAAAATAGATTCTGAATCGAATCGTGACCCCAAGAATCGAAATCGAATCGAATCGTGAGACACCCAGAAGATTCCAAGCCCTGGTGGTAACAGAGCAAAGATTTAAGAATTTAAAAAGTAACATATTGCCTACCTTACAGTATCCAGTCGACCACTTATACTGCATTATAAACTCCTTTATCCACACATAGACTGAGACGCTAAATTCTTGCCAATTGACAGCCGTTATCGTTATCTCTTGGAAATTCCCCAAAAAACATGAAAAAAAGTGAGATTAACAACAACAAAAGACACAAAAGTCCAAACAGAAAATGAAAAGTCCAATCCAACGCTTACGTTTATCTTGTCCTTATTGCTTTTTAAATCCCAAAATGCTAGATTCTAAAGTTACATAATAGTGTCATTCATCATGCACTCCCTGACTGGTGATTTCTTTTGTCTTTCAAAATCCTCACAGTCCATCACAAAAACATGCCACAAAAAATGCCGTCTATAAATGTGCAGGCTCAGGTTTCACAAATGGTGGCACAAAATTCTGCGCTTCCTGGACAAGCCGTCCTAAAAGCCTAACATGACAGGAGCTGCCCCCCTGTACATCATCTGAGTGAGTGATTGATGCAGGAATACACAGTGGATTGTTATGTCCCCTTGCCGAGGTGGAAGACAACTTCAGGGGGAGAAAAAAATGCTAATAAACAGCCGCAGTCACAGCCACTGGACTTCTCCACTGAGCCTTTTCAGGAGAGAAACTCCCTGTCCAGGAGTCTGTCTGACACAAGAATGCTAAAAATCTGACCCCTTCACTGCAGACTGAGACAGAACAACAACATTACACAGTGAGATGTTACTCAGGTTCCAGTTAAAGGATGGGAGGTTGCCTGAAAGCACGAAGACTTTACTGTAAATATGCAAAGATGACGCCAACCTGAGTCATCGTCTGTGATGAAAAGCACCATGACAAAAACTATCTGCTTCACACAAAACCTGTCTCATTTTAACTCCTAAAACATTTTCTATTAAATACAGAATAACCTGTTGACTGGTTCTACCTGGTCCATAATGATTGGCCGCACCATGTCCATTGATTCCTGTTAATGGAAACCTATTACATCAGCACTATCAATACACCTTCCTGTTATAATATATTATGTTATCATTTGTAGGCATTTCCAAGTAATATGTAAGACTTCGTCTATTTACTGGGTAACTCAACAATGTCTCCATCGCATATGAACCTCATGTGATGGGAATGATTTTTTGGGATATTAGTCAAGACTTACCAAAGTATACATATAACATCGTTCAATTCATTGGCTGATCAATCAGATAGCAACTGTTAACCAAATACTGTGATGATGTAGGCATGAGTCAGGGTGCTTTAATGAATGATGTCTTTTGGCAGTGTGTATTTGTGTACTCGAGTATAAAGTTACACAGACTAAGCTGGCTACGACTCCATTGGTTGGTCCATGTAGCAAAACTGCAACACGACCAATCAAAACACAAGTCAATTGATTCATGTGTCTATCAGGGCGACATTTAGTCAACATAATTATGATTTAGACGGCTTTCATTTATCAAGTTGAAAAATGTTGAGTAGAGGTGGGGGAAAAAAATGATTCATGTAAAATTCAAGATTCTTCTGAGATTTTAAATAGATTCCTAACTTTAGTTTTTTAGGCTAATCAGTCACTCCCTGCTAAGGCTAGCTCTATAACTCAGTCGAATGCCAAATGGGGCAGCAAGAAATTCAGCCAGTCCCACAGATGACTGGAGTAGATCCTGAAGTATGTACTCATTCAAAGACAAACTTTGAATCATGAATCATGAATCCAGAATCGTTTTGAAACGAAAAATAGATTCTCAATCGAATCGTGACCCCAAGAATCAAAATCATTTGTGACACCTAAAGATTCCCAGCCCTAATGTTGAGTACTCACTGGTTTCTGTTATGAGAGGGTTTGATGCCTTTTCTGTTTTGTATCATTAAAATGTGAATACTTTTGGTTTTTTAGTTGTTTGCTTTAAAAAAAAACTTTAATAAAAAAAAAAATTCATAGATTTAATGTAAAAGGATCAATACTAGATTAATAGAGAGTGAAATGAATCATTTGCAGCCTTATTTGGGAACAGACACTCTCTCATTTTGATCAGACACTGTATATATCCAGACAGATAGCTGCTCAAACCAGACATGTGATGTCTTTGAAGGATAATTCTAAATCCTATGATCAACAAATCGCATTCACATGGAGCAGATGAAAAAAAAAAAAAGGACGCTGTTGTTGCACTGAGTGTTTTGCAGCAGAGCGATGTTGCGAGCCACTGCTGTCCTCAGATGCCCTCTAATCCAGCAAGCATCATTGCAATGAGGAGTGTTTTTTTTTAGAGCTGCAGACTTGATCCGCCCAGTAGCTCATTTTCTTGCTCTTTGCGAGAACATCCTCCTGCATATTTGTTTTGATTTCTAAGCAGGATAGAAAAAGTAAAAACCACATTTATGACGGAAAATCCACTGTAACATGGGAGGTAAGAGCTTATCCACTTGGGCACTATACTAACAACCAAATCAGCCCTCCAATTTAAGCTCAGTTATGTAATATTATCGGCGATTTGATCCTGCAACAAGACACACCACACACACACATCCCCCCCTCCTCCCCCACCCCCCCCCCCCCCCCCCACACACACACACACACACACACACACACACACACAGACACACACACACACACACACACACACAAAACAAAAACAACAAAAAAATCCGTCCTGAACGCTTCCGTTTCTCACGCATGATGCATGATGTCATGTTGGATTCCTTGGAAGCAGGTTGTGCAGAAATGACCGAGCAGCAGGAAGGCGTTCACGCAGGCAGTGTTGGAGCTGAACGCTTTCGTTTTCTGTTGCATGTGGGGAACGACAACGCCAAAAAATCTTCATAAACCACAAGTTTTTGTCCACTTGTGCTTTTTTTTTTTATTATTATTAGAAGTAGGCCTATAGAGTGTGGAACAGGACCTAATAATGATTATGTTTATGTGTCTATTCTGTATTCCTCAATGCAATTCTGCACTGTGATCTTTCACAAAAATAAAAGTAGTCAATTTAATTTTGAAAAGAAGGGAAAATATCTTGTTAGTGGATCCTATAGCTGCAAAAAAATACCTACAAATAATTTGTGAAATGACTTGATCTTAACGGGCATGCGCGCTTTTAGACGAAATATAGCCTGTTAAATGCCTTTTTTTTTTTTTGAATGGAGTTTCGTTTGCTATACTCACAGGTCGCACGCGATAATATAGCCCCATGCAGCACGCCAATGACCACAATTCATGATTTCACCTTTCAGGCTTTTAGTTTGCCTTATGGGACATTTAACATGAAACACACACACACAGCGTTTTCTTTTCAAAGCAGCAGCAGTGCGACCAGAAAATGTCGATTTACACAACACATTGGCAACATAAAGTCGAGTACTACAGTGTATGTTAAATCATGCAGTTCTCTTACTACGATCACAGTTAAGCTAAAAGCATTAACAACGTCCGCCAGAGGACGCCTTCAAAATAAAACTGCAACACAAATCTAGTCATTTAAATCACACTACTGTCCCAGCAGTAAGTTAGCTTTTTGTATATAATGTAAATTTTCTTTAATACCACGGCTTATAAACACGAATAACTTCCAACTGTGCTTACTTTACCAAGAGAGATACATTTAAGACGTTTATTTCGGAAGTCATTCACTTCCGGTCCCGCTACATGTGAATCTAGCCAGCTTGGCGCAGCTCGCCACCTCCTCCCTCTCTCAGACAATGAATGAAGCCAGCTCGGGGAATAAACTAACGTTAGCCCAGGACGGGTTCAGGTAGCCTAACACCCTACTTTCATGTCAACCTAAATACTCAAGAAACCGGACAGCACTCTCCTTTAGCTCTGGTACCGCTTCCCATCTTCACGTTAGCTACCTTTATCTTGATATCCCGCACATATAGCGTCAAGAAAAAAAACATGCTGAACAAGAATAATGCCCTACAATGTGATAATAAATAGTTAAACAAAACTACCAAACACAGGGTATTACTTAGGAATAAAGCGTCACCTGACACCACATATGAGCGTTCATTACCTGCAGGATGCTCAACTTCACTTCTCTGCGGTGCGGCCACGGCTCCACAAGCTGCGTCAAGTTACGCGACGTACGTCACGAGTGGACAGGAAAATGACAGATGTGACCTTCAAAATAAAAGTGTTAGCGTACAAGCATTAGGGCGTTGACAAAGCGTGGAGCTCAAACGCTGAAACAGTAGGCCACATGATATGTCAGACTCTTGCTTCATTTTAAAAATGTATATGTTGATTTACCTTCTGCACGTACTCGCCATACTCATCTGTTTTCAGTCAGAGCTCCATACTTTGATTTGTGATTTCATAGCCAAAAGTTAAGACCGGAAACTGTCTATTTCGTTTCAGCTAGTTTGATACTGGCATCTTCAGCAACACCTCATACAGTGCCTCAGATAATTCTAGTTTTCCTAATTCAGGGGTGGGCAACTGGCGGCCCGGGGGCCACATGCGGCCCCCATCAACCCTCAACGTGGCCCTCAGGTCAATTTTCACATCAGTTAATTTGAAGCATGAAGAAAACATGACAAAATCTGCCATGAAATCATTAAAACCAGAAATATGTCCATAATAATATTTGATCACTGGTATATGTTGAGTTAAATTTGAGACATAATTGACTGTAAACATTTTTTGTATCCTACAATTTGGCCCTCTGGCCGTGAGAATTAAATGAACGTGGCCCTTGCTGTGACCAAAGTTGCCCATCCCTGTCCTAATTCATCATGACCCCTCCAGCTGGTGATATCTGGCTTCATAGCCTATCATCAATGGATTATATTACAAACATATATACCATGTCTTTACTTTTTTTATCAGACTGGTAGAAGTAGTTTAGTTGTTACCGGATGGTCTAGTCCAGATGCTGTACTGGCAGTTGAGAGTTTATGCTGCAATTTGCCCTCGCACCAGCATCTCCATTATAAACGCAGGGTACAAAATGACTCCCTCCTAATTTAATGTAGCAATGTTTATCTACTTTTACACTTTCACTTTCCATGAACAAAAGTAAAGTCCAAATGCTGTTAAATGAGTAGCCTACTTTCTTGTTGTTGTTTTTTTTAGCACTGCTAAAATGTGCCATTTTACATTAAATGTAAAAACCCAAGCGGCAACCTCATCAGGTCTTGAAAAAGTTCATCGAGTGTCCACTTGAGGCTGGCTCCAGGAACACCGGATGTCACACACATCACAGGCATAAATGAACATGTTTACAGCCTGCTACAAAAAAACGAAAAAGGTCTGATTAGTTATTGTCATCACTGGCACACACTGTACAGGGGGGGTGCATTTTTTTTAAATGGCTCTGTTTTGATTTCGAAAATGATACGTGTTATCCATAGGTAGGCGCGTAGCTGACATGATTGACAGGTGAGCACGATGTAAGTTCATCAAGAGGCTTAAAAACCACCTCAGCTCCAGCTCTTCAGCCTGTCATTAGGTTGACTAAAAGTTAAGCTGAGACAGGATTTCCACCATGGCGGCTGCTGCCGATGAGCCTCAGGAGCCCCCTGCAGTAATACAGCAGATGGCTGACGTTACTCAGGCTTCGTCCATTAATGTCTACAGTCTATGGTCAAACCACATATTGCTTAAAGCATACATAAACAAGTTATTCCCCGTAAAATGTTTTTAATGTATTTTGTAACTTTTCCATTTTCCTCTTCAGTTTGGCTGTAGAAAGACTGGTCAATGATGGCTGCCATCTTTTTTTTTTTAAGCCAATTACGTTGTACTTCTGTTAAATATTGCAGAAAAAGTGTCCACACATTAGGACCGCATGTCTAAGTTCGGCAGAATAAGAATAAGAAGTAACAAATCTGAAAGGATGCAGTGTTTCAAGATGTTGTTTAAAGCGTCTTGGGAATAAAATGGTCTATTGAAACACAAAAAAGTACGAGGTCGCATAAACAGTACATTGATGATGAGTCAAAACACAACTAGAATTTTCATCAGGCCAACTTTCATCAGGCCAATTAATATGATGTCAAATATGATGTCATTCTTAATGGGGTCTCATTGGAATCGTCCATCAGTTGCAGTCATCAATTATTCAACAAATATTTTGTTTATTGATTTGAATTTAAAAATTTAAAGCATTTATTCTGATGTATCATCACAACCCTCATCCTATTCCACCACTCTGATGTTCACCTTGATGTCATTTTGTTCTCACACTATCATTTTGTCTTATTACAAGTGTGAGATTATCGTTCTGCAGTCAGTTAATGAGGACTCCTGGGCCTGCCAGTTACAAACCTTTAGCGCTCCATATAGCTTGTTTTTACCTGGTTGCTGGGTGCCTCAAACCCCTGAGGAGCCCCTGTTATCTCTGTTAATGACTGTGATGATGGTGATGGTAAAGGTCCTCAAGAGCAGGGCGAGCATTACCAAACCACAACAGGCAGAGGCGTGTTATGAGCCCCCATGAGATTGGTCCTAAAACTGTCTTATGCAACTGATCAGAGCCTCATTCAGCTTTATATAACAGCATTAGATCAGCCTGCTGCTCACAGCTGGGCCGGGGACTACCACTGTCACTGTCAGCCATAACAATGTGGGTCAGATCACAACTTCAGGCATGCAGCTAGCTACTGTTTGGAGATGGCCCGGGTGTGAGAAGAGGGTGCCAAGGTGCAGCAGGGGATTAAATGTCCCCTACATCTCATGATATTAGCATCCACATGTTGAATGAAACGTGCCTGAGCAGGATGAACCTCCAGAGAGAAATTGGACCAATGACAGATTACTGACATAACCATGCGGTCACTGTGCCGAATTAGCCTGCTTCGTGTTGTTTATGTCAACAATCAGCTTAGAGAAAACACACAGTGAAATAGTATCATGACTCTAATGTAAGGTATTCATGATGTAAGCTACTTTTATGTTGTTTTTTTTTTTTTTTTTACAGTATATCAAGGCAGAAATCAACATAAAAACTATGGATTCATTTTTTTTGTCTCCTACAGCTTTGATGTCTGCTTTAAAAATCATTATTCCTGTTTTCCAAGGAGAAAAATACCGTATACAGTATATTTGTTAATGTCTTTGGTTGCATGAAGGCGCCCCTTAGTGCTGCATTAACTCCACAGAGTACCAACCTGTTATCAGTCTATGAAGATGGAGAACTTATTTAGATTCAGCCAATCAAATCTTACATAAAGCGGTTACATCAGCGTTTTGTCATCGGCAGTACATAACATCACTGTTTTTTTTTTAAATACTGAGCTCCACCCACCTGAAAAACTAAATCTCCTAGATGAAATAACCGAAACTCTTTTCATTTCAGTAGAAAACAGTGTGTTTATGTACGATCCCATCAGTGGAAGCTGGTTGAGAAAGAGATTTTATAGCCTCTTTAAAGTTTGAAGGCAGAACGTAAGGCAAGGCATGTTTATTTCTGCAGCACATTTCAGCAGCAAGGCAATTCAAAGTGCTCCATACGAGACCTGAAAAGCATCAAGACAAAGGGAAACAGTAAAACATATTTGAACGTTTCTTAAATCTTAAATATCAAAGAGAAGAAAAAAATGAAAGCATCTAAAACAGAAGCTAAAATATAAAGAGTTATACAAAAATAAGAGTACAAGTTACAGTGCAGAGTTATAGTTAAGCATCTTATTAACATAAATGTATTAAAACGTTTTAATGAAAGGCAGCTGTTAACAGTAGGGCCCGACTGATATGCGGTTTTTGGGGCCGATACTGATACCGATATTGGAGAGAGAGAAAAATCTGATGCTGATAAATCTTTCTTAGATCAATGTTCAGATGTGTAGAGATAGATATACTTATAAACATTTATTGCGTTGATCCCTTAGATGCAGTTGTCAAACACTTGTGTGGAAGACATTTATGAAGACAAGGTGGTCACTCAACTGGAAAGTAACATAGCTTGACACTGGAGAGTTATAATCCATATACCACACTCTGCTGGAGAGGGAGCACAACGAAGTGTTGTGTTCAGCCCCCTTACTCATGCTGATCTTGTGATTGGGGAAAACACATTCCCTTTACATTACTAATGCCAAATGTGTGCGAGTCCGAGTGTGTGTGTGAGTGTGTGAGTGTGTGTGTGTGTGTGTTGCAGTGGGGAATCCTACAACCAAGGAATACACTAAATCACATTTCAGCAGGCTCATGTGATAAACTGAGTGTGGGATGTGAGGCTTTTAGAGTTCCCCGCTGACTACACTTGATGACATCATGTTGACCATTTGTGAATAAATCATGAAGTACTGATTACAATAAAAAAAAAAAAAGGTGTCAATACATGCTTAATAACTGCACACACACATCCTATTTCCAAATCAATTCTAACTTCAGCTCAGCTCCTACAAAGACAGTCACATTTGAGGGACAACAGCCCCACCTATAGGACAGAAATGTTTCCTACACGCTGATTTAAGACAATCAGGATATCCTCTTTATTGATTGTAATGAAAACATACAAACAGGGCACTTTGAGAAATCAACTTTGAACATGACTCTCTCATCTAAATGTGTAAAGACATCAGTAATCTCTTTGAATAGCAAAACATGATAAAAAGGCACTTTAGATATAAAAACTGGGCATTACAACAAAGGGATGCAATTTAAAAAACTCAATCATTTGTATGCCTGTGAAGATAATGAAAAACAAGATGTTGTGAAACGAAGCTAAAGCGTGAACCCCTCAAAAGGATTATTTAAGATGCATTTGGTCCTGGTATGTAGTGCTTATGTGTAACAGTATCGGGGGGGGGGGGGGGGGGGGGGGCGCGGCATGAGATGGAAAAGCTAGACAGTGACGTTAAAGCTCAACTCCTATTATTCCTCCTTCTTTGAAAAAATACCAATTTCAGCTCCAGCCACAAAATCAATTTTAAGCTAATCACTAAATGTGCAATTGTAAGCAAACCAAGCCGATCCATTGGGAAGCTAAACCTATCTTTTCACAAGGTGCAAATAGCAAGAGGTTGGTGATCAGATTTCAGTGTATCTAGTTGAAGTCTCTGTCAGGGAGCACCAGCGGGGCCACCAGGGTCCACAGGTAGATGCCCAAGCCGAGCCAGCTGGAGCAGATCTTCACCCACACGGCCGGCATGCTGCTCCGCATCACCTCGTAGTCGCTGTCAGGCCTGATGAGCCGAAACAAAAAAAAAAAGACAAAGTCAGAGAAAAGGACGCACGTAACAAAGTCAGCTGGTCAGAAGACTAAAGAACCGACACTTACTTGTACCAGTTGGTGAGAGTCATCATGATGTAGAGCGAGGCCAGGAGGAGGCTGAAGTGGAAGAAGGAGTAGCTGTAGGTGACTCCGTCCTCCTCGTTGTCGACGGCTCGCCGGACCCCGTCCTCTCCTGTCGCAGACTCAATATTAGCGGTCAGACCCTGGCCCTCCTCGGTCTGCATCAGCTTGTTCACCTGGGAGTTGTTTGAGGAGCGGATGCTGTGGCAGGAGAGAGCGAGAGACGTTATCTTTACATCCTTTATATATAAATGACAGAGCATGACAGCCTCCAGCTTGGAGGACTATGGTGCCACGGTACATGGGGCGTGCGCACTAACCACTACACCACCGGCGCGACTTTGAACGCAGGTTCAGCTGTCCAGTTGAATAAACACAGCATCGTTATGCTATCATTACGTCTGTATTGTTGTTGGTTGTACTGTGATGGTAAGTGTATTTTTGTATCGACATTTTGGAAATCATGTTGATCCCAGGAAGAATAGCAGCTGTGATGCAAAAGCTACTGGGGATCTAAATAAAAACAAAGATTAAACAGATTTAAACTAGTCAGTGTTGTCACTTCCACATCAGTCAGAAAAGGCATCTGTCATGTCTGTGGTGAAAATATAAAACCGAGAGGTGCAAACACAGCTTGACTAATTTCACTGTCTTAAACTTTACTGCAGCTTCAAGCTCTCTGAGGCTGACCAGTTTCCAGTTCGATGACCTGTTAGCTAGGCGAGGGCCGGCTAGGCTCAGTATGGAACCAGTATTTTCAGATGAAAACCAGCTAACACAAATCAGCTGTAATCTGGCTTTCTACAATGGTATGAAGCAGAAATAACAAGATTTTGCTATTTTAACAACAATAATTAAGCCAAAAAGATGCTGAAAAAACTGCATGAAGTGGCAGATTTGATCTGCTCTCTCCTCAGGTAGAAATGAGAAAACTTCAAACTAATTAAATTGACTAGAGTTTGGATTGGACTATTTCATTTCAAATGCAATCTCAGAGTCATATCATCCCGCATAAGATCAGTCCACTCTACACTCTGCATGGACTGTGTAAGTAATAGAACGTCCCTTTGGTCTGTAGACATCTTCAGATATACGGATGACACTCAATTAGTCTTTTTTTCCACTGCTTATTTATTTATTTTCATCAAGATGCTGTTCTTTTCTAAGTAAAATCTTATCCTTAAATTCCATGTGTACTCATGGACCCACTTTAGTCTGAATCATTTTGGCCTCAGTCTTCTCATGAATTGAGGAGGTACAATATGAGCACAAAAGGTCTAAAAAAAAAAAATGAACCTCAGTAAAACACAAACAATAACAGTAGCATACCTGGCATAAAGAGTACAGAACAAGAAGATGATCAGTCCCACGACGCCCTGTGCATCCCACCACTGGACGTTTCCAGGGGCTGGGGTGGGAGCAGGAACTCCTGGAGCGGAAGTAGGACCGTTGGGCTGGACCAAACTCAACAGGCTGGGGTTGCACTGCTTGTCTGAGGTCAGAAACAAAGAAAACCATTTTACATCTGTCATTAAGAGTCACATTCACAGCAGCGACTGTGGCTAAGTGGTTAGCATGAGAGTGACACATTTCCTTTTACAACTTTCTTAAATCCTGGGTCAAGTTCTGAATGAAACGAATGGGAATAAAATGCAGTCATGTTGTGGCTCAGATTCATTGGACTTACTGGGGTTGTTGCTCATGGCTGACCAGGTGATGTACATGGTGTAGAGGCAGATGACGGAGGCCTGAAGAAGACCTGAGCTGGGCTGAGCCTCCTGTGGGAACAACAGCAGTCAGGAAAACAACAACAACTTTTTTGTAACTTGTAAATCAGATCCAGAGATTTGTAAATATCAGTGAACCACTTGTGGAGTATCACACATGGAACATTAGGTTGCAAAACATATAGAAAATGAATCGTTTCAATCAAATTATATCAATAAACATATTTCTTCTACAGTCTCTATGTCACCTGAACTTTGGGCAGAATCGCCACGACGGACACAACGATGCCGAACAGCAAGTTGAGGCTGATGAAGACCTTGTGCTCCGTGCAGCCGTCTGGTTGGGTGTAAAACACGTAGAAGAGAACGACAGCAGTGAAAGCCAGGGCGAAGTTAATAATGGTGATGGTCAGGAGAGCTGAGAGGGGAGAAGAAAGAGTCGTCAGACATCACATGACACTTGACTCGGATGTAATGAACATGTTTCTTAGTTCTGACACCAGGAAGTTAATGTAGCATTACTATACTGGTACACGAGTTAAAGGTAGGGAAATGTTCTGGTTGAAATAGTTGTTGTTCTTTTAATGAGGAAGCAGAATCAAAACATTTACAATAACAGATCATTTTAAATTAAGAAGAACAGCAAAGCAAACTGACCAGTCAACAAGCAAAAAAAAAAAGAGGGTAACAACTAACTCTCCCCTAATCCCTCCCTCATTCACATCCTGTCACTTTTAACAGGGTCAGCGATGTCCTTCAGTTATCTGTTAATAGTTCTTCAATTAGCATCTTCAATGTTTTGAAGACGGGGTGTCTAATATTGTTGAAGTGCCTTCATTTTTTTATAGTGACCTTCGATATCTCTTCATGAAGAAGTAAAAGGCGGAGCTTCTGCGTTTCCCTGAAACATTAAGATACAGGGTTTTTTTGGGGTGCTATTATAAGTGCATAGGATAGCAGTTGTTGACATTTTGTAAGCCTGGAAAAAAAATGATCAGAGACTCCAAACTGCAACAGAATGAGGTCAGGTTTCAGTGTTGTATGCAAAGTTTCTGAAAAGATTTAGAAAAGAAATTCCAGGTAAAAAAATTTGCATTCACACATATAGCTCCTCCTGCAAATATCAGCAGTTTTTGAGAAGTTTTTTGCAAGTGTGAAAGCCCTATAAGTGTTTTTACAGGATGTGAATACCATGAAATGCTCTGCTGGTAATCAGCTCCAATAAAAACCCTATTTATGATGAACACTGAGTGGTGGTTTTGAGCCTGCCACGCTGTTGCTTCTGCACTGCTCTTTGTTTAATGACACAGCTGAAAAACAAAGTGCATAGATTTGAAAGACAACACGTGAGCGCTGTTTCACAGATGACTCATATCGAGTTCATTGTCTTGAATTTTACACTTGGACTTAAAGTTAAAGATAAAGAGGATACCTCCAAACCAGCACTTGCTGTTTCCCTCTTCTGCTTTCTCCAGCCACGCCTGGTTCCAGGAGTGGGCGAAGTCCACCAGCAGGATGAGCTGGATGATGATGAAGATGAAGGAGCCCACAACGCCAAAGTAATACCACACTGAGGATTGAAGACGTTTGTCATGGAAGGTTTTGAAAGTGTTCAAAGACCAAAGCATTCACTTTACAGTAGAAGGAGGCTCTCAGGATAGTAAGTGGCACTGCAGGTCAACATTGATCAGTTCTGCTTGGAACGGAAACTTTACTTGATTTTGATATGAACACAAACTGGGTTAAAAACTCATGAAGCCTAACATTTAGAAAAACTGAGCCGGTAATTCTCAGGTGGAGCCAATAATACTCAGGTGTGTGCTTCTTACCTGTAGTAAAGATGCCATCTGGAATGAAGAAGGCTCCTACAGTTATGCCAACCAGCATGAGGAACTTAAAGAACCAGAAACTGAAAACACACAAAATACACATGTTTTTTTTATATATGAATATAAATACAATATTAAAGATGCAGTTCCCTTGTTTAGCCACCAGAGTGCAGCATGGTTTTTTAATCACACAGGGCTGTGGTACTGAAGCTGCTGTTACAGTACGAACCTATTTTGGATGGAGGCTCTGGGGTCCTTGCTGCTGCGAACACGGATCATGATGACGGAGAAGAGGAAGAAGAAGCAGGCCATGGCGAAGCACATACGGTACACTGATTTGTAGCCCACAATGACGTCACAGTTCACCTTGTTCCCGATGCCATAAGCGCCACCAACACAGAAACCTGGAATCTGACAGTGAGAAGACAAACAAAGGGAACAATTGATGAAGCGCAGGCAGAGCAAGAATCCAATGGACTAAACAACTTTGGTTGTTTGAGAACTTGTTCAACAAGTTTAAAACAATATGCTTGATGTACCATTACACAGATCACAGACATAGTCACAGTCACAAAGCAATATCTGTTTGAATGAATATCCCCAATTATAAATGGCCTAATACATAGCCTAACATTTCCTAGTTAAAACATGGGGGATATGCAGACATTACTCAGGTCTAAGAGGATATACTTGGAAATGTGCACATTCAGAAATAAGCCTGATTTAGGGTTTTAACCTCAGTTTCTGACCCTTGACCTTTTGCCTGTTTATGGTTAGCTCTTTGAATTGTAAACAGAAAACTAGCCAACCGTTTTTAAAGCTGTGGTTAAACACAGTATAGCTGCAAGTAAATGGGATTCTAAAATATGTATATTCACTTTCATTAACTTTGAAAACTACTTTGGTGGGATGTTCCCCTTTCAGGGTCAAAATCAGTACACTGATAAATCAAACGTTGTCGTTGACATGTTACAGTTGGACTCCAGTCTGACAAAGAAGGCTAAATAATTCAACAACGATGCCTTGAGAAGAGCGGGAGAACCTTCCAGCTCTTTCGATCGTCTTCCTGTGATTTCTCTGTCATCTCCGACTCCTGCAGTGACCAAGAGAAGTCCAAAGTGCAGCAGCAGGTTACCAGTAAACTATACTTTGTTGTATTCAAAGTGCTAAAAAAAAATATCAGAAACAATCCTTACTTACTGCTCATGAATTCAATGATCGTAAAATAATAGCACATTTGGGTTCAAAATAAAAACTAACATTCCTAATAAACACATAATCCAAGCATCCTGCCCAGCTGCTCTACAGTATTTCTGTTGCCGGGTTACAGCTCATGAAACCACTTTGAATTATTTTTCTTCCAGCTTTTGAAATGCCATGTGCTTTGAGAAAAACATAATGAAACAATTACAGACCCTTATGCAGCAGCCCTGTGTGGACCATTAAATGTGATCTAATCTCATCTAATGTACCTTTTTAAGATGCTCCTCCATGCCAGGCAGAATCATAATGACAGAAACCATAGTCCCGAGCAGCAGCATGAAGGAGAAGGCCAGCCGGCTTATGGTGGAGTTGTACGTCGACGGGCAGCATGATGACAGGAGGCAGGAGGCCGAGCCGCACAGACAGGACGCCTGGAGAAGAGACGAGGGAGAGAATTAGCGAGGCCTTCTTCATGACAGTCAGAGGCAGGCCCGTTAATTAGGGTAATGCATGCATGGCCTGCAATGACAAAACAACAAATAGCACTGTGTCTGCTGTCAGGGAAACCATCGCTCTTCTTCTCCAGGAGAGGCAGAGACAGAGCAATAAGGGTTTAGAGCAGCAGCAATCAGACTTGTGATTGGTGCAGCCATCATCACAAATCTCTCCCTGTCTGTTTCTGATCTTGTGCTGTGAAACACGATCACAGAGGATTCCTGCATGATTCAGATGAACACTGCTGAGAGGTGCGTGTGTGTGTGTGTGTGAGGCACTGAGGCAGAGTCTGTAGCTGAGATCAGCCATCCTTCACTAACTATGCACCAGAGTACACAAGCCCTGGGTGTAAACAACTCAGCCGCCGTGACGGGACGAATCCAATTTCCACAGATCCGACAGGCCACACTACCTGAGCAACAAACAACTCTTACAAATAATCATATTCCTGAACAGTCAAGAGAAAAACTACCCAAATACAAAGACTACTCAAACCTACAACTGCTAGGTTATGGTTATGAAACAGGCTAAGTTTATGCTAATACCTTTATATGACCTACAAAAGAAGAACCAGACCAACCATGACAAAGTGATGATTTTAATATGGATATTCTTAATGCCTATCATCATCACTGTCAGTGGGTGGGATTCTGACTAGGCAAATTACAGCACGCAGACCAGAAAATGCATGAGTGTACATTTTCACTGGCAAAGTTTTGCAGAGATCTTAACGGAAGCTGGAGGAGATATTGCTGCAGAGAAAACTATTTTTATTTTGTCTCTACACAAACGATAAACCGGTTACTCCATGCACAGACAACCTATCAACTCAAGTGTTGGTCAGTTGCAGGACTATTCAGCAGCACACTGAAAATGACTTCCATACGCAGGGTCATGTGACAGACCACCCTGCATAGGCCTATGTGATTATTCTGGGCTAAGCTGAGGAAGATACAGAAGAAACGCTACGTTGTTCACACACAATTATTAGAGATTACAGATTATTTATTCAACATCTTTTTCTGTATCAAAACCTTTAAGATTCAACAAAATTAATCCATCACTCAAAATTGTCTAGGATTTAGGTTAATAGCCATTGTTTTGGGATTTTAAACTTAATTCTATCAATATAGAGATTTCCATCAATGCCAGCCCCTGAAACTAAATAATAGTTAAGGAAGTAATATGTAACTCTCTGACACATAGTGTTTAAAATTGGTACTGCAGTCCAACCCCCAAGCTACCTGTATTCCAAACCTCTCCCAAGACTGTCTCTGTCATTATAAGCAAGGCTTAACATTGTTGTTTACTGCAGATCTGTAACGTGAAGGTATTGTATTTGAGTATGTTTCTTTCTAGCTGCCTTATCTGTGCCCATGTTTTTATCTTGCGTTATCTGTGCACCGAACAGGAGTAGAAATCTGAATCTCATGGTCTCCTGTCATACAATGAGAATAAAGGCTTTCAAATCAATTTCTACTAAATTAAATAACTATCATCTTTCACTCCAAATCTATTTAAGACTACTCAACTCTTTTATTGACAAAGTACACTTTACTTTATTACTTAAATGTACCGAGGGCTATTTATTTATTTATTTGGAAACTGTAGCCTAATTTGCCGATGTTACAAAGAGCATATATGATCATAATCTAGTTGTGTAATTATTTGGAATTTCCTTTATCTTCAATATGCAACTTTTAATCAGAAGTTGCATGTTGATCTTCCCGATCCAGGTGTTTGACCTCATCAACATTCAAACTAAAAAAAAAATCTACATTGCAATTATAACAAAACTTTGTTTAATGACTGTTTTAACTGGTGAAGATTGAAAAGGGTCAGGTTAAAGAGGTTAACGCGAATTGTAACACACAACATTTTGCAGCTCGGAGTTTTACGAATTGTGTGAAGAATCTCAATAAACACATTGAGATTATATGTTGTAAAAAATACACGACGCTAAAGTCAAAGAAACATACACAAAAAGGGATGCAATCTAAGTTAATGCGAGGATGTTTATGAAGGAAACGTAGAACAACAACACAGCGACAGTGTACTGCGGAGGACATTGTGCAGATTCCCGACTGAAACCCGGAAACTGCGCCGTTTTAGGAAACAACAGTTGTAAACATAGCATTACAATCTGTTTATCTACGCGGTAGGCCTATTTGTGCGTTATTTTACCATACAAATTACTTTTAAAGACAAATTAAACGAAAGTAAAATGACATCCATGCTCTTTCATAAAGGGACTTTTTTTGTTTCCTTGTAGAAAGCCATTTTGTCAACAAGATTTGACATGTAGGCTATGTCTAAAAGTAGTTGAGGAAGAATGCGTAAATATGCCAGAGTAAGTTGGGTAGGGTATATGGTTAACACTGAAACTCAGCACTTCAAGTTCTTCAAAATAGTTTGTTCGCTTTCTTTAACAATGTGTCAAGCAGGAAGGGCGGCTTACATCAAAGTTAATCTAACATTACTTTAATCTATATTTAAAATTATAGCAATAGACTATAAGTAGGCTAAACCCTTTAATTTGACTACTAATTGAAAATATAATGTCTATTGAATCATGTATGTTTCTCTGTAAAAAAAGCAGTAAATTAAAAAAACAACTTTCGCATGACGTCATCACCTCAAGGTAAATGCTTTCTTGAACAAACGACGCAAAAAACAACCTATGCCAGCTAAATACGTTAAAAAAAACACGTATCTACGTTTATCACACATGAACGACAACAACAGTTAATGTATACTCACACAACTAGCAAGGGAACCCAGTGCCAAACAAGCACCCATGGTTGTTTAATTCTCAATTCCGATTTAAGTTGACGAAGCTTCAAAAGTTCAGGAAGAAACTGAGCCAAAATGGCGACGTCAAGTCAGACAAAAGTCAGAATCGGGCAACCTTATACTCCCTTCAAAATAAAGGCTGAGTCACTTTAGACACCGTCATACTTTATACCTTACGTACAAAACTGATAGTGAGTCATTTCGGTTCAGTGTGTTTATTGTGAGGTATAAACCTTTATAGAATGCTTGTTGTATTATGACAGGACATCTTGTGTAAATTGATGCTCTCAGTTTTATTTTTCCGACAAAATCATTCTACTTCCGACATTATGGACACTTGGAAAAATACCTTAGGCCTACTGTGTTAATAGTTTTCATGGGGCTTTGTGGTTAAAAAACTTTGCCGGGTGTAATCAACACCCAGGCTGTGATTGGCTAATTGAATTTTCGCTACAAAATGTTGACTAATTGGATAAGCAAGAGAGTTGCCCGTTTTTATAGTTCATCATTTAACCCCTTGAACAATTTGATAGTCTACACATTACAACCTAATTGGTTTGGGGCCTATGTAATTCACCTCAATTCAAAATCGCCAATGCTATGTTGATGATACTTTATTTTAAGATGATATAGCCTATATATTTAAAGAAAAAAAACACAGTTATGAAGGCCTAATCATGCATTATATCTGGCCTGTCCTTTATTGTCATTGGTAAGGGCTGCTGTTTTATTCTGCTTTTTAACCAGCATATTTAATATATGTCTGTTATTTGTATTTTACATATTTGTTCATTTTGTAAATCCCTCTGCAGCCTCACATTGTGAGTTTTCAAAGGATAATTTGTTGGTATTTAAGTCTGCAAGTAATCCAGTGTTGCCCCCTGCTGAGATATGTTGTTTGTGTTCTTCATAAATTGGATCTTATATGTTCCATCTTGTTGTGTTCATCACCCAAGACTCCTCATAACCCTTTTCTAGTCTTGGAAACAAAAGTGTTCACCATGGTTGGAAAGTGATTATAGCTGATGCAAGTCTTTTAATGTCAGAGTAGAAATGTGAAAATGTTCTGTAAATTTTGGAGTAAATTGTTTTCGTCATAGTGTGAAATTATTAAATGAGTCTGCCTTGCTGTTTTTATATAACCCATTACTGGTGGTAAGATATGTAACCATGGTAACAAAAAGAGTGTGCTTTTTCGCAGGTATGAAGAAAGTTCATCCTCGAAAGAAATAGAGATGATCTTGATTTAGTTTGACCAGAGGAAGCACACGGAGAGTAAACAGGTGTGACAGTGAAGGTCAACAGTGAGCTTAAAGCCACAGGGTAGCAAACCTCCATCTGTTTGGGTCTGACCTTCTGAAATGCAGTGAACACACCTGTGAATAATCAGTGCAAAGATAAAACTGCACTTCTTAAGCAAGCTCATTACCACCGTGAAACCAGGTCTGTCGCACTTTGTAATGAGTGCAAATCATAGACTGTGTAGGTCGACTTAACCATGACTTTTAATCTTACCCTTTTAAGGATGCCATTGGGCTTTGCCCTGTGTATTTGTTTTCTGCAGGTTCATGCTTCTATATTTTCAATGCACCCTTCAGATTGATATGACAGACAAAGGAACATGGCCAAAAGTGTCACTGAGCAAACCAAGGCCGAATTTGAAATAAAAGTTTGAGCACTAGACAAAATGGCAAGGATGGTGATATAGCCTACTGTGTGAGGGAAACACATCAGCACTCTGCACTGTCTCAATGGTGAAGAAGCATCTCTTCCTGGAGCAGCACTCAGACCACTAAACAATGGACAGAACTACATAATGCCTTATATAACCTTATTAAATACACACCACACGTATGTTCAATGAATATCATATAGTTGATATTAAAAGGGGATTTGAGGTTTTATGAATCATTAATAGGACTCCTTAAAGAGGAGAGTCCTTTATCAGTTTGTTCTCAATAACAAGACCTGCGTCACCTTTCCCTGTCGAGTGCGTCACAAGTGAACCATTGGGGTTCATGTGTTGTGTTTTCTTGCATTTAAAGTTTTCTTAACTATGTGAAGATAATTTTACAGAAAATGTGTAGAATTTAGAATTATTTTGAAAAAGACAAGCAACCAATTATGTTATAAGCCCTTTCTCTATTAGTGTAAATAATACAGAAGCACCACTTGACAAGATTAAGGTGTTTTTTTTTTGTCTGAATAAAAATCCTTCCTGTGCAAATTCACTGCCCTTTATTGTGATGCTGATGTCTATTATTGATGTCTATAATCTCCTATGCCATTAAACCATGGATACACCAGTCAAATCAGTTAGCTCAGTGTTGCACCAACACAACAACATAAAGTAGATTTTGTTGTGGTGGCCCTAAAGATCAAAACGCAACAATATTTTAGAAAACACATTAACATAAAACACATGAACACTTCACAAAAGTACTTTGTCTTTCAATAGATTACCCCCAATGTTTAAATTGTATTTTTGTCCTGTCACTATAAGCTTAGACTGAAAATCAAAGCTGAGAACAAAATACTTAATTAAAGGACAGGGTATTTGTTTATCTTTCTTATTGCTGGTTTGATTTAGAATTAAAGTTGGGGAGCAATGATAGCCTATAGCGGTTATGTCGTGCGCCCTATGTACAGAGGCTGTAGTCCTCATTGCAGCGGCCGTGGGTTCAAATCCGACCTTTGCCCTGTGCCAACCCCCGTCTCTCTTCAGCAGTCTGATACAATTAAGGCAAAAGAACAACTAGTGTTATGCCTACATTAAAGTGCCCTTTAAGAGGTGAGAGTGGATTCACCTGTCTCTGATTACTGCAGCATGCACAGGTATGTTTGCTCTTTGAGCTCAGAGTGATGGTGGCAGACACTGAAGAGTTGAACAGGCATGCTACATGTTAAAGTTTCCTTAATTGATTAAACAGCTATGCAAAAATAGATATTCATACAGTGGTTGTTAAAAAAAACCTGTTGAGTGAACACAATTGCATTTTCTTTATTAATGATTTCTGTTTCTGAAGGTGGTAGAATCTTGTGTCTAGTTTAACTAACCGTGTAACAAAATAATGATACAATAAATTATCCATATAGATTAGGAGTGAGAACTAATTATTGTCTTATGAGATGCCATTAAATACCAGGTGAAAAGGCGATACAATTTCTCAATATTTTAATGTTTAGTTAATGGTGCACAATGAAAAATCAAAAAAGACACGCACATCCCTCAGTGGGTTCTGGATCCAAAAAACACGAATATGTAAAGAAAAACAAACAAGATCCGCACACCAAGAAGCTCCCGTTTGTGGAGTAAAGTTAAGGGTGCACCCCTCACTGAAAAGACAATGGTACAAACCTTTAACAAGCAGCGACAGGTTAGAACATTTACGCAGGAAACTAAAGCACACTGACTTCAAAATAAAAGTAAAATTCGAAACAACTTTCATCACGGTCACTGCAAAGGTACTATCTCACTCCAACACAAAATGCTGAATAAACATAAATTTTGTATAAAGTCCACAAGCACAATAATGTTCTTGAAATACTACTTTTCACAACTACGAAACAACAGCTAAAAACGTGCAAGTTTTGAAATAGGCTACTGTGCCGGACTGGTTAGCCTATATGTTAAAAAAAAAGATAGAGATGTGAATCAAAGAGAAAAGCAATATACAAAAAACAACCGAGCCTTTAATAAAACATACAAATAGCACCAGGCTTATGTTATTTTTTTTAAAGGATTCTCATGTGTTATCATTTCACACATAGGACTAACTGTAAAGTGTGAAGTGGCATATTTACGCATTCTTCCTTAAAGTTTTAATTCATTTAAATGGTGTGTTCTGTTTGTACAAATCAAAACTATTTTTGAGTTTTTCTTTCCTTCTCTCATCTAACACAGCAGCTTTTACTTTGAAGGCATTATCCTTCTTCACCCGTATCTTCCTGGCTGCGCACGTGCGTCTTGACGCTCCTCCCTGTTGCTGTGAGTGCGCGCACTGTAAAGCGCTCGGCTGTCAGTGCGGTGAGTGTCTATGGTGTAGTCCTCCTGTTAGCCGCGGGTCCCGCGGTGTGAGCTGTAATGAGGCGGTGTGATGTGTGCAACCGGACGGGCCCGCTGACACTCCGCTCCCTCACCACTTCTTCTTCTTCTTCTTCTTCTTCTTCCCTGCTGAAGATGGTCGCAGGCGGCTAGTTCCAACTTTGGACTACCTGGTGTGTTTTTTTTCCTCCCCCACGGCGAAACGCACAGAAATCAGCTGGTGAGTGTCCGTCGTTGCGTTCAAAAAGGGCTACACTGTCACCTGTTCGGCTCCACAGGTAGGACGACAGAGTGGCTGCAGAAGAAGAATATGCTGGTTAGTAAACATTATAGGCGTGCAAGGATAGATTCACTGAAGCATGCTGGAGCCATTATCTGGAGAGAAAAAAAAAATCGAATTAACAGAAGCTTAAAAAAAGGCTCATGTGGTCAACCTATCAGTCAACAGCCACAAAGCTTCATATTTAAAGACACCATAATGGAAACAAACAAAAAAAAAAAACCAGGCCGCTCCAGCAGTCTACCTGTCACCTCCATATGGGCTCACAGCATTGTGTGCATCAGCTGTTCACATGAAAATGTCATCGACCCCCTGCTCTATGGCAGCTGGATTATCTGCTTTGGTTTATTAAGAGGTAAACAGTGACCTTCTGATGGTGATCATCATGTGGTGAACTGGAGTGAAACCATTAAATCAGTCCAGTTTAAATATTGAACAAAGCAAATGTTAAAACTATAAATGAAAACATCTGTTATAACATTAGAAAAGACCAGTTATTATTATCATTATTATTATTATTATTATTATTATTATTATTATTATTATTAGTGTCATTTCACTCATGTTGTTGGGTTCTTGTGTTGCCTGGGTTCTTATGATGGTTCTTGTGATGGTCGGGTTATATATGTCTGTTGGGTATCGTGCACTTTGGGTTCTTTTCTGTTGAATTGTATTTAATTATTTTTACTATTTTGCATCTGTTATGTTCTTGCTGTTGTTTATGTTCTTCTGTGTTTGGTTTAGTTTGCTTTGTTCTTGTTTGTCAAAGCACTTTGTAAACCTGTGTTTTTAAAAGGTGCTATATAAATAAATAAATAAAGTTATTATTAAAGTTCTGTATTGTTTAATAAGACAGGACTACTACTACTTCATTAGTTAAAAAGTTGGTTTAGTGAGGACTGGTGTTTGAAAGCCTAAACTTAAGGCAGTATTTTCTGACAGTATTCAGTATTTAAATGTGACAACTTGAGTCCTAAAATCAGGCACAATAAGATCCTGAAAACTAAAGTTTGAAATCAAAATGATGTAACATATTAACCCTATTTGTCTGATATGTTATGATTAGCAAACCCTTCAATTTGCTTTACTTTCAAAGGAAAGTTTTCAACCAGCTCGGTATCATTTGAATGGATTTAATGTGCCAGTTAACAATGTTTAACTTCCTTTGATTGTTGCCGTCACAAAGAGAGCGTCCAGTTCAAAGTCTGCTCACAGCTCTTATGCTGTTTGTCAAAGTATGGAGTATAAGCCTACTTGTGTATTTGTCTCCAAAGATTGTCAGATTGTGACAGTTGTGAGAGTCTTGATCACTTTATATATCAAGCCTTCATTAGCCTATTAGGAAAAGAGGAGAAAGTGGACGCCAAAGCAGAAATTGTTAATGCAGTGAGATGGTGAATGTGCACTATATAAACAGAAGTCCAGTCGCTCTGCTGCTTCACAAACCTTAGTAGGCTATATTGTGACCTTTATACTTAAGCTATGGCCTACATATGGAACGGATTCACTTTTATTGCCTGTGCACATCACGCTAGCAAGCCGAGCTAACATTACTACGCATGTGTGCAGTGTTTCCAGGTTGGTTTTTGGAACATTTAAATAAATTATAGTGATACCGAAATCCATATATGTGAACATTTTAATTCTTACAGTGTAGTGTATTGTTTAAATATGCATTGGCTATCATGTGATTTATAAGCAACCATGTGAGCCACCAATTGACCCTTTGTTGGCTCTCTGATTGGTCCACTGACTCACCAATCTAAGAGCCCCCTCTCATAGCAACCGTTGCTGGGCTACTGCCGGTTAGACAAACTTTTGCCTGGGCCAAGTCTTTTCAGTCCGTTGCTTTGACATTGTGACCTTCATTTTGTTACTACGACATGGTTAAAAGGCTTTTTTTTTTTTTTTTTTTTTTACATGTAAGAAGGCGCCTAAGGTTTCTGCAAAAGTGTCAGAAAAAGATATCCACATCGTAATCTGGGATATCTCCCCCCGCATGGATCAGTAACATTTAGCACTAACTGATGTTGCTGTGATTGTAAAATTGTGCACTAACTTTCAACTTCATATTGAAGGCTCTGTTGCCAACGTTTAGAGGATATTACAGAGCCCTGGCTCCAGAGATGTTCACTGCTGGGGTCCAGAGGTAAGTCAGTGGAGGTGAGACAGCTAATATTAGCCGACATCACTAGCATCAGATTTGATCATATTTTAAATGATTTTAACAAGTTTTTAGAGATTTCCCTCATGAATCCTACTGTATCTTTGTCTTTATTCTTTCAATGAGGCCACGTTTAGAAAGAATCAAATCAATTAAATACAGTGTTTCAAATGGGAAGGAGATTTTGTCTAACCTAGTAACAGTAACTATGGAGGGGCGGCTTGACAGAGGGTTACTTCCTGTTGAGGTTGGGGCTTGACAAAGGGTCAATTAAGAGCCACGCATTGAGTGACACCTTTGTAGATGGTTGCTCTTATAATCCGGGTTTTTCATGAATACGCTCACGTTGTCAAATATGGAAAATGAAGCCTGGCTCCGCCGGAGTACCAGCAGCTCTTCAATATTTATAATATTCATTTTAGCTCCAAGGCGCTCCCTTTTTTAATTTTGTGATTTCACCCTGTGTTAATTACACATCCATGAGGTCATGTGAGGAGACACTCCTCATTCCTTGGCTTCTGCTCATTGGCTGGCTGCTGCTGTGATGTTTCTGCTGTGCGATGCGGTGATCGTCTGTCACTCAAACAGCGTGTGATATACGAGGACTTAATTTGACTTTGATCACTTCTGTGGGACAGAAATGTACATGTCTTGGCGGCCTTTTGGTTTAGCCCATTAAGCCTCACACGGCACATGCTGCATCCTGAATTTGTCTTTTGAATATCCAAAAACTAGTCTTAGATTCAGTAATATTTTTGTTTCCAGTTAGATACACTGTGCTAAAATTGAACCTAATGTGAGAAAGTTGGATTTTTAAGCCGCAATATTCATTTTGTCTTTTCTGGGGGGGCAGCAGAACAAGCTGTAGCCATTTATAAATGTATCACCTTAAATAGTCACTTTGTTTTTCAAACAGTTTCCGTTTAGACATCAGTGAGACCTCGAGCAACATTAGTATTCATCTGAAGTCCTCATCATGGCTAACTGAAAAAAGGAAAGGTCAAGTATTTGATTTACTTTTGGCCTCCTTCAACCCCCGAGAAATCTATCCATCTCTTACGCAGCTGAGCTCTCGCTGTTTATTTTGTGCTGGACAAACAGCGGGTGAGTTCAGAGTTGTTGTTTTTTATAAACAGCTTAAAGAGGCTGGATTAGAGGATCATTTTTAAATTAGGAGGAAAACCAAAACAATTAGCTAAAAGAGGCTTAAAGGCTTTGAAAAGCTGAAAGGAACTGTGGCGTTGGGTGATCATTTGGGTCTCCAATAAATATAAACTTGGTATTGATGCTCTAATAGTTTGTTTTGCAGATTTGACAAAAATGTAGAATATGTACTCGACACTTTCAGCATGAGAAGTGTTCTGGTTTCTGTTTGTTGTTTTTAGTCTGAGCTGTGTTGACCAAACGTGTGTCTGTGTGGACAGCAAAAAGCAGGCAGAATGAAATCCATGTAATGATACCAACTCCAATTTGCAGTATTCTTATGATAATTCATTGATCTTCATAAACAGAGCTCTTCACAGAAGTGCAGCAAAGAATCTATTGCAGGTCAAAGAGTTCAATTTGAGTGACAAATCTGCTTGACGCTGTGAAAAAAGCCAATCAGCGTTTAGATAGATTCCAGTCAAAAGTTGACAATGCTGGAAACACCGTAAGTACAGAGAAATCCATATCCCAGAGGCCCAAGTCATCAGCTGATCAAAGGCGATGTTTTCTGATGGTTTCTGAGGTTGCATCTCACCCAATTTAAGATTTAAATGTATTTGTTTCCAATAATATTTAGTAGATATTTGGTTCCACAAACAAACATATTTAAAACTTTTGTTTCCCATTACTGTTGTAGCTGCAGAGAGAAGGAAAGTCGTTAGGCGTTTTTTTAGTTGCAACATTATTTGGACAAATTTTTATAAAGTTGTTTGTTTCATCTTGGCAGCAGGAAAAACCAAACCAATTCCCAAATAATTTTTAGAAGAAATAAACTATTCCGTTTTACAAGATCCTGCACCCATGCTTACTTTAAGCGGCCTCTTACGAGACCTCTTGTGTAGAGCTACCTACTCAGGGAATTGGTCAGAATGTGCAACATTTTACACACAAATCAAGTCCGATCCTCTGTCAATGCAGAGGAGAGGGCGAGTGGAGAGGGGTTGGAGGTGTGTCGCTGGAGGAGAGCGGAGGCTTCAGAATAGCGGAGGGGTCGCCAAACAGCAGTTTGTTTGCCCACTCTTCCTTTAACACAAAGTTCAAATTAAATTTCCTTTCTAAACATTGTCCTTTTTTGATATATAATGCTTTTATAACTTTGCCTGTGAGAAACCTTTAACATTACACTACGGATAAATAATGATTGGTGCAGCTTTAACTTTAAGTGTACTCTAAATAAGTTTACGACACTGACCCAGATAGCTCCCAACTGGGGAAACAAACTAGCCTAATCCAAGTGATGCTGTTTAAATGTATTGATGGTGAAGGAGGACGCAGCTTTATACTTTATACCCAGTTAGCTGTAATCGTAAAAAAAAAAAAAAAAAAAAGAGCTTTAGTTAATATATTTTTATGGGAAGTGAAGGTGCTCTGTTCACACCGTGGGAGCAGTCAGCCTCTGCTCTGTTACCGCTGGCTGAATCATCTGACTTCCCATCATCTGTTCTCCTTCCTCCTCCTGCTCTGTCTTTGACATCAGGCGTCATGTCGCAGTGAGCTAACATCACCGGCGATGGCAGACAGATGATGACATGGCACCGGGTGCCCTCTACCCACCCGTACTGACCCCGAGGTGCCAGAGGTGTCTGACGTCACCTGCTGCTCGATTCCTTTATCACTTACCTGCTGAACAGCCTCACTCAGCCTTATCGTTATCTTTTATGAGGGAACAAAGGCCGCCATTGTGATCAGTAAACAGGTGTCTGCTTAGCTATAAAAATCGGTTTATTCCGCAGTGAACTGGGCACTGCTGAGCGGCTAAACCTAACACCTGTTAAACACTTTCATTCATCAAAGATTTATGACACATACATTCACTATTTCTTCAAGTTTGAACAATATTTCAGAAGATGTGATGCAGATATTTTTGCTTAAACTATTTTAAATGCAGGAAGCAGAGAAGAGCTGAAAAACAATTACAACTTTTGTCCAGCAAAAAACGCCTGATAGTTACTGATTTAACTCTCTGAGATGTTAATGCTGTTTGTTTGAGTCACTTCACTTTCCTTTAACTTTCTTCCTTTTAACTTCTTTCAACCTCGTTCATTTTTTTTAATCAAGCGATGAGCCAAAGTTTAGTTTGTTTTTATTAACGTGTCCATATAAAAACTACAGAATGGAGCACTTCCTGGACTCAACAAACTACATTTTTGAGTTGCTTGTTTTTTTTGGATACATGGAGTCATAAAAAAAAAAAACTAGAAAACCTTGAAGGCATTCTTTTTCAAACAATTCAAATGCTTTTATTTTCATGGCATGGTCGTGTCGACTTACAGGTTCTGGACAGGTGGAGACCTTTGCTGATATTTCTGCTTTGGCTGAAACCCAAGCAGCAACATGTAGCTAATGAGGAAGTACATCAAACTGCTGTCCCCCAAGTGTCCACTTGAGCTTCTATGCAAAAGACAAGAATCCCTGTTAGGAAACCCATATTAAAATGACATTTTTACAGGCTAGCAGAAATAAACATGTTTACAGCCTCAGTCAAATAATTATTTAGTATCAGAGGCTTATTCCATCAGTAGAACAAGCTGTTCGGGATATTCCCATATTTTTTACATCCATTTTAATTTTATCATCCTATTTGTTATTCATATATTAGGGGCGGGGTTGAGTTGACTGACAGATGGACGTGTTGTAGCTGTTCACTAGTAAGCTTATAGCTCGCCTCGGCTCCACCTCTTTGTCAGAGGTTGTTTCTAGATTGAACAAAAGTGAGGTTGAGGTAGCATTTCCATCGTTGGGCTTCATAACACCTCTACAGAAACCGATGGGTGATAACTATGAGACTACATCCATTTGTCTATGTCTATGGTAAAAAACATCCTCAGCCATGAACAACAATGGAATCTGAGTCTAAAAAACAATCTGAGTCTGTACAAACTAGCACCGGGTGTCACCGGGTTTCAAAGCCAAGTCCTAGTTCAAGGGTTTCAAAAACTGGCATGGCATTTTGTGTTGGCACTGGCATCAAAAAAAATTCAAATGGTACCAAGCTTTACTCATCCCTGGTGCAGACTTGTTCAGTGTTTTTTAAACTGGAGGAACCCATGCTGTTTTAGGCCTCTTCCCACATCAGCTGTCATCCAGACAAGTTCTGTGAAAAGAAAGAAAAGTTCTCCTCCCTTTTTGAGATTTTATTTTTATTTTTTGAAGCAAGATAAACGGCAGCCAACTGTCGCCTGTCACTTACAATTTCACCACCCGGCGCCAAATCCAATCCCCATTGATTACTGGTCCTGGCCACTTTGAAGATGGAAACAGTAATTTCCTGAGCCAAATTCCAGTCATTCATTATTCCTCTGTATTGACCAGTGACCTAAAGAGTTTAGCCCTGGCTGGTGCCTCTGTCAATCCTGTTGCCCTTTACTGTGACCTATATGCAACTTTTATCTTTCTGCCCATAAAACACGTCACTCAGTTCTCCCTCTCCAACTGTCTCTGGAGGATGTATATGATGGTGGGCATGTTTTTACAGAGATGTCGAGGAGAGAGGATGATGGGAACAGAGAGGACATGTTTTTCTGTGTTAGACTGTTCTGACCTCAAGCCCCTTTGCCTTTTTTTTCCCCCAGCAACCAGGCCAAACCAAAGGCTTGGGGGGGTAGCAGTGTAACTTAATAGACTTCCCCCAGCATGCTTCTGCCCGGCTCTTTAGGAAAGGCCTGTGGTTCGTCAATGTCATCTCTCCTGCTGCCAGCTTCTCCATACTGATTAGACGGAAAAGGGAACAGTAGGTGAGATGGGCTTGTTCCTCGATGCAAACAAAGGCTTTATTGTTATTCCCATGGCATGCAATCACTCCACAGATCAGTGACCTTTTTCACTGTATCAGACCAAACAATAGAATCAGCTGCTCTGTTTCCCTTCCCCGTAATTACAGCGTGGAATCCCGTCTGCCCCAGAAACAGGCACGGCATCTCCAAACGCTCAGTCAGACAACGACGATCTGAAGAGCTTATTCTGTTGATTGGCAAATGGAGAGGCGGTGAGAGTATGAGAGGTGCAACTGCTGTTTGAATTGTGTTTCAATGGGACCATCAAACATGGTTTTATAAAATGAAGATGCCTCTTCACAGCCAGCTGCACATGAAAGCTTAGCACATTTGCATCTTCAAAAAGCAGCAAAAGGGACATGTTTAAGTATTTGAGTATCATCAGCTACTGATGGATATGAAATTCAGATGTTCTGTAAATTAGTTCACTCTGGAGGGAATAGAGGAGTGCTTTGATGGCTTCAACACTTCTGCTTATATACGACAACAAAGCTTAAAGGTGCTCTAATCAGTCATTTTTGGATAAAATAAGTATCAAATGACTGTGATGTGTTGAATGCATTCCTAATTACGAGGAATCCACTAACAACTTGTTACCAAAATATTTTTTCAACTAGATTTTATAGCCTTTTTAGCTAATTGTTTTTGGTGTTGTGGCCTGTCGCTCTGCTTTTGTTGCCTGATTTCCAGCAGCAGCAAGCAGCTATTTTCACTAATCAAATCACAGCCAAAAAGATCAGAAGCACCTGCGCTACCTGTCCAACGACTAATGTCAGAAACACAAAGTTAGCAAAAAAGCTGATGGACTTTACTGCCAAGCAGCAACCTCCATGTACACTAGGGTATAATGGTCAACTCTGCAGTGTTAAACAAGTTTACAGGATGGTACAAAAACTAATTTCACCCTTCATGACAGGATATTGAGTGGATGAATTGATGTATAACTCAACCATATGAGTTCTATAAAAGCTTAAACTTCTGCATATTAGGGTGTGGCCAGTATGAGTAACAGGTGGGGGCTACATGCTGTCTGCTAGGTTTCACCACAGCTGATTCACTCACTGAACTTGATATCTCTATTATGATGTTGCTGCCTTTTGGAGGTTTATTTTTCATGCAAATATGAACGCATATTTGGTCTTTCCTAGCGGTTTATTGGTCTATGGAGGCTGCAGAGGAGACAGGTTGGTTGGTGACTTTCCTTTCCAGAGAAGACGGCGTACTGTATTGATGAGAATACTGGTTCTTTGAGTAAGACCGGGGCGTACACTGTGAGTTTCTGACCACATTTTTGAGTTGCAATACTGACTTTGAAGCCGGGCCAAATTGCGTCACAATAATGCAAGGTTTGCCATATAGTGTCTGGGGGGGGGGGGGGGGCAGAAGGGTGCAGGTTGGATGAATTCCTGGCATTTTTTCTGTGCAGAATGGCAGACAGCATCTGAAAGCACAAGTGCAACAGCAGGCATGCCTGTTTGATGTGACTCCGGCCTCCTGTCAAGAAAGAAATGAACGAAAACATTGGCAGGAAATAGCTGTAGACCTGCAGCTGCCATGGTCTATTTGTTATGATTTAGCTCGCTAGTTAGCTTTTGGATGTGGGTGATGCTGAGTGTGTGTGCGCAGGTAAGACGAGGAGAGCGTTTTTTTTTAACAGTGGATTTATTTGAGCCATACACCTGCATCTGTCTTCAACTTTGCCAGTGCTCCATCCTGATTTTACACATACGTGGTTGTGAACGTTGGTTGTGCATGTTGCACGTGTACGTGTGAGTTGCCATGCCATCATAATATTTATACAATCAAACTGTGCATGCATGCCCTAACCCATCGCTATTTGTTCACCCTTGCATACTCTCCCACCTGAGATGTGGTTCAGTTAGTGGCGGGATAACATGTCACAAGCTCTTTTAGCTTTTTAGTGCAAACAGCTCTAGTCAGTTACCACCATAAACAGAATCTCCATCTGACAGCTGCACTGTTGTTTAGTAGCTAATTAGCGAGCTAATGAATAAGCGTTGTGCATCCAACATCACATTTTGACAGCTAAGCCCCACTCTCCTCTTTAGCCCCCAAACACTTTTACCAAATCTGGTCACTTCTGTCTACGCTTGGAGGTGGAAAGCTTTTACACAGGCAATTTTTGTGTCAAACCTCCTCGGCTCTTCAATTGCTGCTGTTTTGGATGAGAGAACTCGTGCCTATCCTGGAGTAGCCAGTGCACAGTTTTTATGGATTACTGGATTATTAGCTCTAAAATGGCGCTCATTTGGACAGATAATGTTTTCATTTTTAAATATTGTTTTGAGATAAATGTAGCTGGCTGTATGTCCCTGTCTGGTTCGGGATCTCAGGGTTCTCCTGGAAGAGGAGAAGTTGAAATGCATCAGCCCTCTTCTGTTAATTTTGGATCGGTATAAATGTTTGAAAATGGATGGATGAATAGATGAGTGGATTCTCCTGGTGGAGATGAAATCCTCGTCTGCTGCAGCTCCTCTTTTATCCCCCTCGCCGGGTGCAGCTTTAATCACAAACACAACACCAGAGCTTGACACTTCTGCTGATGCATGGTGGCAGTGTGTGTGTTGGATTTATAGCATTTGTTGTGTTTGTGTGTGTATGTGTGTGTGTGTGTGTGTGTGTGTCTCATCTGTCGGAGACTGCCAGGAGCCTATGGGTGGTAGCCGACGTGCGGGAGCAGCACGTGCAGCCGCAGCAACCCAGGCCTCTTCACGGTGACATGATGGTCTAGTTCTGAGAGCGCCCGGGGTGGAGGACTGCCCGGTCTCACTCTCAAAACAACAGGCTTTGTGCTGAAATATTGATGTGACGCTAGCACACACTGTCCTCCCAGTATCACACATGTATCAGACATGTGTGACACATAAAGTAGATTTATCCTCCTGGCCTTCAGTCTTGATGGCAAGAGGTTACACTGATATATGGACTCTTAAAAGCTGCCTCTGCTTTCAGAACTTGCCTCCTTTCTTGTATAAAGATTGAGCCAAAGTTATCCACCGATAGAGATGCATGTTATGTGTTTTTTTTTTTAATATGGATGTATATATATATATCTATAGAAGTTGCTGGTGTTCCGCTGCCTTTTTGTGTGATTACCGTAAATCCTCTTTTGACCTGAACATAACTCCTCTAACAACAAAAACCTAAAAGATGGAGGCAGCGTGATAGACCAGCAACTCCTGTGTCTCCCAAGCGACGACCTCCAATGTTGAAATATTAAGCCAATGCGGAAGTGCAAAATCCTCGAGTGTTGAGTGTCCACTTGAAGCTAGCTGCAGAAGCACTTGAAGTAACATACACACTGCATTAAAAAAAAAAAAAAAAAAGCTTGTTTTTTACAGCAGAAATGAACATGTTTACAGCCTGGTGCAAGAAGAATTAAATAGATTTGATTGGCTCATGTATGGGTTTTCTTGTTTGATTTTATGGGTGTGTAAGCCTTAGGCAGGTGCAATGACGCTTTGTCAAGAGGCTTAAAAACCGCCTCAGCTCCAGCTCTCAGGCTGTCGTTAGGTTCACTGTAAGATAGCATGAGACAGCATTTGCAGCATGGAGACCGTCATCGATAGGACTACAAAGCCCCCTGCAGTAACAGATGGCTGACGACACTCAGGCTTCATCTATTTATTCTATAGTGTCTCAAAGATTAAAAAAAAAAGAATTCTGTGGAGTAGCAGCTGTTTGTGTTGTGATCTTGATCTCTAAGTGATCCTCTGTGAAATGCTGTCACACACTAAGAATTACAATCTGCACCTGTCAGAAGCTAAATAAACACTTTTATTGGATGTACTTTGATCAACACTCTTGCCCGTGTCAAGGCCACTGGTCGATTTAATCCACAACATTGGTTTGAATCTAACAGTCCTGACAATAAAACAGGTCAAAAACAGGGCCAAGGTTGAGCTCACCCTTCAAAGGAGCTCCTGCAGAGCACAGGAGGACGTTATGTAACTGTTTTCCCAGGCTGCCCCGTATACCATCATGGATGACAACAACGCTCTTTTCAGTGAATGTTTCTTTTTTTTTTTTTAACAACAGTTTGGGTGTTCTGTGTGAATCATCACAATCTGAGCAGTTTTTTTTTTCCATCTTGAGGGGTATGGGTCACTGAAACATCTTCTCTTTTGATTCCTTCGGTTTATTTCTGTCACCACTATATTTTTTTTAACATTGTACCCAACTGCCAAGAGCTAAAGACACATAGTCACATTACATCACTGCCTAAAGTCGTTAATCTTTCCTTGTATAGACCTCGACTGACACGACAGAAAAGTCTGGAAATTTCTGTGGCCAATTCACTCTCTCTCTCTCTCTCTCTCTCTCTCTCTCTCTGCACTGCTTGGTTAATTTATTTCTGGCATTGTTCTGACTGATTATCTTATATGGATTTTGAACTTTTACGTTTAAAGCCCTGTATGTTTTGTATGTTTTGTATTTTTAGCCTTCATTTACTCCATGTTACAGCAGCTGCTAGATTCACTTGTGAAATAATATGAAATGGTCCGTTTTATGTCCGCTTGGGAGCACGATGAGATCACTTTTAAAGAATTAAATTCAATGCAAATAAAACAAAATTCCTTCAATTTCACTTAGCTTCAATCTGCACTGCAGACTCTCTGGCAGTCACTGTGTAATGAGATGCAGAAATTTATAAAAAAAATGTCCATTACCTTCCTTAATTCTAAAAGGTAGAGTCAGTATCATTTTGCGTTGGAGCTTGTCAACATAGTATTCAAACTAGGCCCCGCCCCCCCTGGGCTCAACGCCCCTCGAAGCGCACCCTCACTGCAGGACGTAGTGTGGACGTTTACTGCTTGTACCAACACTGCAAGCTAGCATAAGCTAACCGATGGTGTTTGGCACCTGTCTGTCCAACAGAAAGCCGGCCACATGCACGTCCATCTTTGGTTTGAATCGCGTCCAATCCCTGATTTGTATCCTCTCCTAAACTCAACTGCTCGCTGTAATTGGCCTGGGGAAAGACAACAGCTCGGAGCCAAGAAACGTCCAGAGTCAACCAAAACATCAAAGTCCAGGCAGAGGACAGACAGCGTCTCTGCAGACACAGTCACCTCCACACATGTATGGAGCCCCAAAAGTAATGACTGAGCGACATTTCTTTTATATAAGTCTATTTTTAATTTAACTCAGCCAACAACTTTTTCATTGAAAATATGCAAACACAAACTTTAACATCCATTTTTGCTTTCATTATTCATCTTTGTCATTTAAATTAAATTGTCTTTTTAAGTATATTCCACACGCCTGCATGCCATAGGGGGTAGCTTTCTCTTTTCTGTGTTTACATTCTGCTACTGCACTCCTACTCTTAAGACAAGTGAATTTAATGCATTAAAACAGGAGAAATAAGGAACCTGAACCAAACGTGGTCAAATGGAAACCAATCCATGCTCACCTTTTGCAGAGTCTCATTTCATCCAGACTTTTGGAACACACTGGTGTCCTGTGTGTTGCAACAATAAGGACATTCTGTGTGGTGAAGACGATGTGGTGTCCTTCATGTTTTTGCCTTTTAATGGAGCAGGTTGGAGAGTCATCCGACCATGTTTCCGGGTTAGCTGGTCAGATTTGAAGAAGAAAACGACACATAGAAAAGTCTCGCATTCTTCAAAAACAGCCTGTTCTTTTTTTTTTCTCGACACGTTCCGTTCTTCAGATGGTTGTCGAGGCCTCTGCCAGCTCCGCCTGCCAGCCTTTCTTTACTTTAATTGCTGTAAATAGATGGGGCGCTCTTGTTTGGTGATTGACCCTCGTGAAAAGCTGTTCAATCTGTCTCATATTTGGCAACATGGAAGGCGCTTTGTCAGCCTCATTTCATATAATGACTTGTTGTTGTTACTGCACATTAAACACGGTCAATTACAGGGAGGGCAGTTGGATGAAACAGCTGAGGAGAATCAGTGAGAGCTCGTTAAAGCCTTTAGTACAACGGTTGATTTCTTAAACTGCTTGTAGTTCTCTAAGGTGCTGATATTAATTGTATTTTCTTATTTCTGGGAATGGAAAAAGACAAAAATACTTCCTTTTAGCAATGATAACATCACCAGATTTACAACATAAAAGAAAATCCCCATTGACTTTTAGATGATAGACCCCATGGCGCTCAAATTCTAACTCACTTCCGGGTTTTAGGACTCATTCCTGTGGCGCTCTATAAGGTATCGAGAATTAGCCTAGCATGCTAACATTTGAGACCACTCTGGGAGGGAAGGAATTTCTTACAACCTGTTTTGGTTTTTTTTATTTTTAAAGGTAAACTTACACACTACTGAAAAAATAATTTGCCAAACAACTGTCATTCCTAGTCTTGTTGCTAAGATTTGTTAATTGCTAATAGCGAAAGGTCTTTATTAAATGAGTAAGAGAGGGATTTTCACAGAGTTAAATACACATTTCGATTAACGACAGGACGCTGAAAATAATAGAACTCTATTGATTGTAATAATGACAGAAATGCCAGATCCTTCAAATAAGGTGAATGAGAAGTTGGTTTCCAATAAAATACCTTCCATGTGCAGATATTTCACCCATCAAGAGAATCAGCTGAATTACACTGTACATGCACAGACCTGTAGCACAAGGCCTTGGAGATTTCTGTAAGCTCTGCACCCTGAGCATATTATCTACAGAGTAAAAGCCTCTGCTCATCCATTTTTGGCTTCTGAAACATGAAAGCAGGCCGCCATAGTGAGAAAAAGGGGGCCGTGTGGATCAGCGGAAAAGACGGAACGATGTGCCCGGGATGTTTGTGAGATCTGAAGGGAGGCTGTGATCACGCTGTCTCATTAGATCAGTCTCATGTCTCTGCTCCTCTCTGCCTCTTTCGCTCTCTCTCTCTCTCTCTCTCTCTAGTGCTGCTGCTCAGGAAAAAAAAAACACAACAAATCAACCTCTGACTGCAGAATCGTGCTTCACCTTCCAGCCTTCGTGCATATATTTGACCTTGTTTGCACCTGCACCTGCACATGTGAGAATGATGAGCAATGCCTGCCTCTATTCTTTGCATTTTTTCCTCAGTCCCTGTGTTTTGTGTATACTTTTGCATTGCACACGTCTGATCTTGTATTTTTTTGCTACTCTTTAAACCTTTCATATTGAACCTGTTTACAGAGTCATTCATGTACCTACAGTACAAACCACGTTTTTAGCAGTATATGTATTGTTTCTGCATTAATTGTCTTTGTACCGACAGCTCCCCCAAATTTAAAGTTAACATCAATTATGATGTGAACATAACAGAAGACACCTCAGTGAGGGGGGGGGGGGGAGGGGGGGGAGAGGGGGATGCAGTATAAAGATAGTCTGCCTCTTCCTCCTTGTCTCCCCTCCTCCACTGTATAGCTGCCTTTATAACAATGGTGTCGTTTCCATGGCAGCTAGAGCATGTTAAGCTTTAGGATAACAGTGAAAAAAGTGGGGGAAAAGGACAGGGAATAATCACAGAGTACGAGGGACTAAAAATAGCAGGGGACTTAATCCCAGGCATTATTTATTCATCTAAAACTTCTTGTGTCTGCGCTGGCTGTGTAAACATCATTCCTTCTGCAGTGCCTCAGCGCTTTTTCTGACCTTAACCCCTTCGGTCTCTCTCACCGACTAATCCTATGACCACAGGAGTTGCAGCACGAATACAACACACACATATATATATATATATATATATATATATATGGTTGATATGTAGGGGTTGAATTTGTTGTGATAGGATGACTCCTTCTGGATTATTGCAATGAATCATCTTACTTCTTTTAACTTGGCTTTTCTATCAAGCCTTTAAAAAACCTGACCTCTTAGGGCTGGCTGTGGGAGTCCTTTTTTTTTTACATGTTGTTGTTTAAAGATAAAGATAAACTTTATTGATCCCCCGTGGGGGAAATTTGTGCATTACAGCAGCTCCAGAAAACAGGGGACGGGAATATAATTATTAAAAAATAAAAATAGAAGTTAAAAATCAAATCAAACATATTTACATCAGTTAAATAAAAAAATACAATAATGGAAAATTACACAGTAACTACAATGGAAAGAGTTATTGTTCTTTAAAAAACACACAGTGTATAGAATTATTGTTATGAGGTGGTGATGCTGTTAAAGAGTCTGATTAAACAGTCTGACTGCAGATGGGATGAACGGCCTGCGGTAGCGCTCTGTCTTGCAGGGTGGGTGCCTCAGTCTGCTGCTGAAGGAGCTGCTCAGGGCCCCCCACAGTGTCATGCAGGGGGTGAGAGGGGTTGTCCATGATGGATGTCAGCTTCACTAACATCCTCCTCTCACCCACCTCCTCTACAGAGTCCAGAGGACAGTCCAAGACAGAACTGGCCCTCCTGACCAGTCTGTTCAGTCTCTTCCTGTCTCTCTCTGTGCTCCCCTCCTCCCCAGCAGACCACCGCATAGAAAAGTGCAGACGCCACCACAGTGTCATAAAAAGTCCTTAGCCGAGTCCTGCACACTCCAAAAGACCTCAGTCGCCTCAGCAAAACATGCAGACAACAGGGTGCTGCTGCAAACTTGCAGCTGGAGATTGTTGTTTATGTTGTTTGAAATGAACACACATACAAACCACAAAAGCTTGAACATGACTCAAACATTTTTTGGGAAAAAAACATCTTTAAAACCTCTCATGTTGTCAATTAATGTAATCATGATAAATGTGAAAATGTGTCAGACAGTTCAGGTATTTCATGCACTTAATTGTCATGAATGGACTGTAATGATGCTGTAATGTGTAGTGACAGTGTGTGTGTGCAGGGACAATGTGTGTGTGCAGGGACTGTGTGCAGGGACAGTGTGTGTGTAGTGACAGTGTGTGTAGTGACAGTGTGTGTTGTGACAGTGAAGAAGAGAAATGAGATATGACCTGAGTGACATCATAACAGAGAGAAGAGGAATAACATTGTGTTGTCTGGCAGCCTGAAATGTAGAATTAAGGAGCTTCAGAAGAAATGCGCCTGCATGGAAATCTCAACAGTGTTGGTGTGGATCGAAATAATCGAATCGATTAAACAAACGTAAATTCATCAAATATAACACACAACTAAAGAAATCACCTGACAGCTCACGCTGCTTAACATTCTTTGAGGTGAAGTGTAATGTAAAATACATTTTAGAGGCCATATCTTATCTAACAGTAAATCTGTGAACCTCTATCTATCCGTCTTAACAAGTACTGTTATAGTATATCTAATTATTCTCCGACAGAGACAGATTCGCTGCAGCGCAAGTCCACACTGAGTTGAAAACGTGCGTACACGAGCTGAGACCTGGCGTGGGATTTGAGCGTACCCTCTGGTCACCAAATTGATAAGTGCCAAACTTTGCGTGGAAATGACCGTACACCCATTTTTCTGCTGTACGTACGTTTGATAAGTGAGGGCCAGTGTGTGCAGTGACAGTGTGTGTGCAGTCAGTGACAGTGTGTGTGTGCAGTGACAGTGTGTGTGTGTAGTGACAGTGTGTGTGCAGTCAGTGACAGTGTGTGTGTAGTGACAGTGTGTGTGCAGTCAGTGACAGTGTGTGTGCAGTCAGTGACAGTGTGTGTGTAGTGACAGTGTGTGCAGTGACAGTGTGTGTGTAGTGACAGTGTGTGTGCAGTGACAGTGTGTGTGTAGTGACAGTGTGTGTGCAGTGACAGTGTGTGCAGTGACAGTGTGTGCAGTCAGTGACAGTGTGTGTGTGTGCAGTGTGTGCAGTCAGTGACAGTGTGTGCAGTGACAGTGTGTGTAGTGACAGTGTGTGTGCAGTCAGTGACAGTGTGTGTGCAGTCAGTGACAGTGTGTGTGCAGTGACAGTGTGTGCAGTGACAGTGTGTGCAGTCAGTGACAGTGTGTGTGTGTGCAGTGTGTGCAGTCAGTGACAGTGTGTGTGTGTGCAGTGACAGTGTGTGTGTGCAGTGACAGTGTGTGTGTGCAGTGTGTGCAGTCAGTGACAGTGTGTGTGCAGTCAGTGACAGTGTGTGTGTGCAGTCAGTGACAGTGTGTGTGTGCAGTCAGTGACAGTGTGTGTGTGCAGTGACAGTGTGTGTGTGCAGTGACAGTGTGTGTGCAGTCAGTGACAGTGTGTGTGTGCAGTGACAGTGTGTGTGTGCAGTCAGTGACAGTGTGTGTGCAGTCAGTGACAGTGTGTGTGTGCAGTGACAGTGTGTGTGTGCAGTGACAGTGTGTGTGTGCAGTGACAGTGTGTGTGTGCAGTGACAGTGTGTGCAGTCAGTGACAGTGTGTGTGTGCAGTGACAGTCTGTTCGGCTGTCGGGCTGCGAGTGTTAGGCTGATGAACAGCAGAATAGAGGTCAGCCACAGGCAGCAAGCGGGCCAGGCTGCTTGGCTCGGAGAACTGATATCCATCACTGTCTGTTGTTTGAAAGAAGAAAACTTTGACAAAGATCTCTTTAAAATTGCAGGTATTAAAGAGATGGTAACAAAATAATACCCAATGTTTCCCCTACCATTATATTAGGGGGGCGGCCCGCCCACCCAACGGCCCACTGATACCATCATTTACATTTTATCTTAACTGGACAGTCTTTAAATCATTGCACAACAGTGCCTGTCAGTGTAACTGACTAATTTTATACGGACAAAATGGTCCTTCTTAAAAAGGAAGCTGTTTACAGTGCAAATGAAAAAGAATCTCTCGCTGATATTCCCATGTACATGCAGCCATACACTCTGGGATCAAGTCCAGCGTTGCAAACTGTTAGTGCAGATCTGACTGTGAACATGCAAAAGAGTGTGTGTCACAAATGGAGCTGTGACAGCGTTGACCTGGGAATGAGTGTTTTTTGTCTTTGACATTTGTAGGATTACACATAATTTAATGCTTAATGTAACATATGAACTGTTGTTTGAGGTTGATCAGTGTCATTTGTGTAACCCCAAATTGCTCTCCTGCTTTATGCTGAAAGGAGGGAAATTCTGTGGGTTTTAGTTCAATTAAATGTTTTGTCTGATGCCACAATCTAAGCTTGAGAGGTGAGACGTGCCAGTTCACAACCTGAGCATCGATGTCAAGTCTATATCTTAAAGCCAGATTTAGTAAAACCCCAGAATCTTTTGCAAGATTCAAACGTGTGTTCTTTCATTCTTTCTCTTTTATCAGGAAGCACCCTGTTGTTTTCTTTCATATTTGACAAATGTGCTCCTTTCTAAATAATGGAGAAGTGCTGAAGTTTTAGCAGATGTTTCATGGATAAACAAGCCCCAAACCTTGAAACGTTACTGTCTTTGTTGCGGTTTCTGAATGGTGTCCAGTGAAAGGTCTGCGAGTTATGTAATGTAGGCCAACATCAATGAACTGTTTACCTGCCAAGCTCTTGAATAGAGCTTGCTTTTGCCATTTCCTCCACACAACAGATGGGGCAGTATGTCTTTGTTGTTTGCAATAGATGCACCGATCCCAGGTTATGGAGCTCTCAGCAGCTCTCTTTGTGTATGTGTCGCTGTCCGTGGTGCTGAAAGCTTCCATTCACAGTCAGTGAAAATGTCTGTGGAGACGAGCGTTCTTACTCCTTGAACTTGTATTTCCATTTACCACAGCAAGGCTCCTTCTGAATAGAGTCGCTCTCACCAGCGCTGAGAGCACTGAGAGGTTGGGTCAGAGACAATAACCCTGCGCTGCTGTGGACAAAATTACCCTTCAACATTGAATGTGATGGGATGTTAGGGTGCAGGGATACATCAGACCTGAAGGAGACTTGAGTGAAAGGGCTTCTTTTTATTTATTTTTTTCCCCTCATGTCCAGATGTGCGAGGATCATTTTAGCACCATTATTATTTACACAGCGGCCTAGAAAATAGACGATGGTTCGAGTATAATTATAGAGGTCTCTGCGTTTAGAAAAAGCCCAGGTGGCAATTTGCAGCCTCCATGAGCTTTTGTTTAACTGCAGTTCTGTCACAGGGCTGCAGCTCAACATAAGACAGAAAGGCTTTTTGTCCTCTTCCTTCACCCATCAACCGTGTCTGTATCTGACATTTCTTTAATCAGAAGGCTTTCATAACAGCTACCTTGTTGCGTAACATACCTGCGGCTTGTTCCTGTGTCTGCACTGAGCCAAGGCGGACATCAGAGTATCTAGGTCAATTGTCTTGACAAGCTAATCCCATGTTAACTGTGGTTGGATTATCAGCCAAAATAAACCTGGTCAGATGAGGAGGTCATTGACTTTCCTACGTTTAATTCGGACGGCTTAATCAACGTTGATAAACAGATGTTGCAATTAGGATTGGACTCAGTGGATCTTGATGTTGACATCGATAGTGACTTAGTGAGACTTTAATCCAGATTTAAGATTTAAAAAAACCTTGTTGTCTATCACCTAGTGACAGAAAATTACCTTTTGTTGAGGCTCATTAACATAAAAACATGCAAACACTCACACGAAGACTCACATTAAGTCATATAATAAAAAGTTCCATAAATAGGTAAAAAGTAATGCTTATCTAGTCTAATTTAAAATGCATATTGCAGTGGGGACAATAGAGTTTCTGTAAGTTTTCTTTTTTGCTTATGGTACTCTGAATCGGCTGCCTGAGGGGAGCAGCTGAAACGAATACATCGAAGTACATTGAAGCAAAAGTGGTTATGGCGTTTCTATCCTGTGACCAACGCATGACCATATAGACTGTATTTGCACGTCCGATGCGCTCTCCATGCACGTAATGAAACAGCTTCATTATGTTTTCTGTTTGCCAGTATATTCTTCTCCGCTCTTGTGTTGAAACTGTGAATATGTGGAACAACATGTTTACTCGAATATGAAAGTCTGATCATAGCGTCGTCACTCCGTTGCTTTTGTCCGAGCATGACTCATCCGAAATACTTTTATAATCCCTAGTGGGACATTTCCAGCATTAGAGTTTATCTTACATAAGCATCAACAATCATGTTTTTTTCAGAACTAATAACTTCCCAGGGTTAACTTCAGTGGCACATCTTTCCTTCTGCATCTCCAACACATGACATAATGGTGGTCTATAATCAAAAAGCAGCGTCTTTGGATATTTTCTGCAACTGCCCAAAACTGTTTTACATTTAGTTTTTTATGTTCAATGTGTCTTTAGCCTTAATTTAATCACTCAAATGTAATTTAATAGCTAAGCAAAAATAACAGTAATGATCGTGATTATTATAAATAAATGATCATCTTGTTTTACGCTGCCTACCCTTTCCTCTAAGGGCTGCAGATTTAACACCGTGATACTCCTGAAGCTGCAGAAGAAAATGCTCAGAGAGAGTGGATGGTAGATGTTCCCATCAGCAGGCAGGTGGCAGATATCTGTTATTTAATGTAGGTTAAACATAGACCTGGATTTATTCCAGCCAAAGTCTGTAGTAGTTTTAATTCAACAGATCAACAGACAAATCTGGGGTTTCCATTGATAATCACTTTACAAGCCTGTTAGATGCTCTGGGGCAGGAAGGAGAGGGATGCTGTGCGAGGCCTTCCCCCGGCTAAGCCCTGATTACACTCCTATTGTTGGACCTGAACTTGAACTATGGACAGCTTTGTCTTGTGGGACGCCTACAGTAACATCCAAGTGAAATACTGCAGATACAGAATCATCCACAAGAGAGCAATTCAATTCAGAGACCTGAAGGCAGAAGGTTGAGTGGAAGTAAAGCCCACTGAGGCCTCGTCTTCTGCATGAATTCATAGTGCTTAGCTTGGTTGGAGTGTATGCTCTACAAGGAAACACTAGAGGTGGAATGAGGTTGTCACTGTTCAAGGCAACCATTCAAAATGGAAAAACAAAAACAAATCTATATTTAATCCATAATAATCTGTTTATATGTACAGTACAGACTGTGGAAGGTTCCCAAAATCCATCTGACCTGAACGACATGCTGATCATGCAACTACTGTTAGGCAAAAAGATTTAAAGTTGATTATTTTTTAAACTATTTTAAAACAGAGGATGCAAAGACATTATCTAATTCGATGAGCTCCAATCACACCTCAGACGTTTGAAAAACAGCCAGAAGTGTAATTTAGTTATGTCATTTACGTTTATTTAATGTAATAATAAAAGGAATACACAGTACAGATCTGCTGTTTTCATCTTAAAATCCCATATTTCTCTGAGGTCATGATTTTCCTTCACGTTTTTCTTCTTTTGAATCACGTCGACTCTTTCACTACAGCCAAGTGTTAAAGCCGTTATTCGAGCTATTTAGATATGTAAGCTTTGTTTGTGGAAAAAAATTTGTTTGGGCTTGAAAACAGATGGATGGAACCCACTCATGGATAAACTGGAATATTTTTGTTCTCTTTGCTTGAAAAAATGTGGCATAAATAAACTCACCACATCATGACTAATCACAGTGGTGTTCATGACAAATTACAGTAATGTGAAATGAACAGGCCAAAGAAGACTCACTTTTCACCCGTACGAAACAACAATCTCTCTTAAAGTATAAAGCTTGATAGGAGGTGAAAATGACACACATTGCAGTGAAAAAATAAATTACTCGTGCACTTAACCTTTGTAGTGGGATGGTATGGAATGATATGGAATTGATGGCATGGCTTGGTATGGCATTGCATGAAATGGTCTAGAATAGCATGGTGTGGTATGGAATGGCACAGTGAGTTTGGTAGGGCATGGGGTGGAATGAATGGCATGGCTTGGGATGGTATGGTATAGTATGGTATGGTATGACGAGTTATTGATTTCCACCCTAGTAGCAAGAAATCTTGTGGGATGTAGTGGGATGGTATGGTATGGCATGGAATTGATGGCATTGCATGAAATGGTCTAAAATGGCATGGGGTGGTATTTGATGGAATTAATGGCATGGCTTTGCATGGTATGGTATGGTATAGTTTGGCATGGTATGGCTTGGAATGGAATGCATGGCATGGTATGACGAGTTATTGATTTCCACTCTAGTAGCAAGAAATCTTGATTCTTTTGATTTTGACTTTTTGTTGAATTTCATCAGGCCCCCCCTAAAGATTAACAATTATATTTATAACGTTATGAGAGAAGGCTAACCACTTATAGTATGCTCACAGTTTACTGACTAAATGAAATCCAAATAAATATCTATCTCATTTTAAAAGCTATGCATCACATGTACTTTGGGTTGATGGTCAATTTATACCGAGTTTGGCAGTGGTTACTTTGATCTCCGTATTTCTGTCCCTGCTGATGGGACTCTTGCTAAGTTGTTTAACATGGCACCACATTAAATGTGCAACAGCATTTTGACATCAATAAATCAGAACTGCATTAATCATTAGTGTCTTACATTATTATCCTGTACTGTAAAGCCAGGAGTGCTGTCCATGGAGAGTGGACATAGACTCTGTGGGTGATCTGGGCATAGATTTTGAAATATAAACCATTTTTTTCTGCTTGAATTGATCAGCCGTGTTAATTTTGGTTTAGTTTTTTGACGATTATATATATATGCAGGTTAGACAAACCTACGTGTCCCCTTAAATAAGACAGAGCCATGCCAAAGCTATAGCATTGTATTTTTATCTTGTGTTGCTCATTTTTCCACAACGTGCAGAGTCATGTTCATGCTCATTGATTTATTTTCAAAAATAGGCCACAATGCACTGCTGTGGCTATGCGAGCACAATGGCTTCACTACAATAGCACTTGAGGCTAACAGATGGCCAACCTGTGGCCCATTCTTTCTGGAGATCTAGATTGTGTTTGTGTGTGTGTGTACATGTGTGAGTTTATAGCTGCACAAGTACACATTACCTCACAAGTCACTCCTTTGTTGAGAGCGAGCGATGGGGAAAAGGATTTTGCTGCACAGAATGGTACGGTTATTTAAAGCAAGTTAACACAACAAAAGAGGGAGACTGGGGAGGGAAAGGGAGATAGTGAGAGAATGGATTTGTGTCATATGTTTACCTGCCAGTAGAGCCTTTTCTGCATTGTTGCCATAGCAACAGCGACTCGCTGTACTTGTGTGTGTATGTGAGACAAGGGATGTAATTCTGCCTGTCACCAGTGTAGCCTAGAGCCGGCTCCCCAGCTGCTGGTTGCCATGAAACCAGACAGACACATCCTCCGCTTCAATGATAAATATTTTCTCCTGACGCTCAAATCACTGCACCGATGAGCTTCATTTGGATATGTGTCAAGAAAAAGGGACACTGACGTCTCCTTCTGGACTCAAATGTAGCATGTCAATTTTTTGTGAAGAGTCATTACATATATCATTTAAATGTACAAGTCACTGCAGTGGACAGCACTTTAAAAGCTGTATTCTGGTAAATGTTGTTGTTGTCTTTTAGGCTAGGGAAAGTCACAAATGCCATGTGGCTCAGGAAGATTTTAGCACATTCTGTTATTCTAGATGAGCCTTGCAGGTGATATTTTATGTAACATCAAGTAACAATTTAGGTACAATATTATCCATATCATTTCCAAGAATTGATTTTAGGTTTGGAGAAAATCCTGATTTATTAGACATCTGGCTACATTTCAGTGACATATAATATTAATACTGGAACTTGGTTGATCTTTGAAATATTTGATGTGGAGTACGGTAACTTTTTTCTGTAATTAAATTTATTTGTATTACTAAACTGTACCTTGCAGTGTTTTTTTTTTTTTACTTAAACAACATTTCATGGATTGGAATCTGCTGACTTTATTGTGAAGAATCCGTCTGCTGTAACTCACAAACTTTCATATTGAATTAAATGTATTTTAGTTTTGCTACAGGTCTGATTAGCAAAACAATATGAACATGTTCATGCCTTGATTCAATAGGACAGAGAAGAGTGACAGCGACTGTTAGATTGGGGATGGCGTGCAGCTAAGGGCTGGGGGGCGGAGTCTAACCCTGGGCCTCTAACCATCGAGCTAAACCTGCTCCCTAACATTATCCTTTCTTGTTGTCGAGTACTATCTTCTGTGAAGGCAAGCATGTAACAACCTACTCTGTCTTTTGTTTTTTTACTATAGAGGGGTCCTGAGATGACGGAAGTAGAGCCAGTGTTGGACTTTGCCTCCTCGGGACGCTCTGGGAGGAGAAACGCCCTCCCTGACATCCTGGGCTCTCCGGCAGGTGTAAACCCAGGTGACCTGCCACTGAAGCTGGCTGAGCTGTCTCTCAAAGGTCCCATGTTTTCTTTTAATTTGGTACAATGTGGAGCACACTGTGATTCATTTGAACTGACATCAAAATGTTTAAATGGAAATATTTTAAGGCTTTTACATGAAAACAGATGATGGGATGGGACACACTGGGAGCTCGTGATGACTCATCCCTTCAAATTCTATCTCAACTCAGGCCTGACACTACTAGTTGCCAAGGCAGCTGACATTTAGTCCATGGCTGTCAGATTTGGCGTTGCAGATTTAAGGTTCAGAAATAGCTCTGGTTAGAGGCATCAGAGCCAGATTTAGGTTAGGGGTGCTTCTTGGGAATTGGGTTTAACTGACTTTTTCCATGCAAGGATATCCTGAGTCATTCATCACGACTCTGGCATGAGTGAGTGTGTCTTATCAGGCTCACCAAACATGCACCACAGCTAGGATGAGTATTTTCAGCTACATAGGTTGCAGGCAAAAGTGCACGTTGCTTAATCAAATAATGTGCAACATTTGAAACATGAATAAATATATTGTTGAGTAATGACATAAGCAGTCTATGCTGCCGAGGATCAGCATGGCAAGACCACCATCTTTACCTGCTATTTGGTCTACTATGCACATGACCCCCATGCCCATCCTAGCAGGTGGTGGGCCAACAGGTTGGAGGCTCCAGATACAACATGGAATTAAATATTGTTAAATGTCTTTTGAGTTGAACCCAAAGAAACAACAGGTGAATCAGTGCTGCTCCTTCGCATCGAAATTGGGCAATAAGGATGCCTCCTGGTCCCCTAGATTGACAGGTCTTCTGGGAACATCCAACAGGGCGCAAAGCGCCAAAACACGATGGAGGGATTATATATCCCTTATGGTCTGGGTATGCCTTGAGATCCCCCAGGAGGAGTTAGAAAACGTTGCTGTGAAGTGTGACGTTTGTGGCAAATTGTTTTGCCTGCTGCCTCCGTGACCCGGCCCTGGATAAGCAGGAGATTAGATGGATGGAGTAATGAAATGACAGTGAAGTCAAACTCCCTCTGGGTTTGTTGTTCTCAGCTTTGTGTTCACACCAATGGGTCAGCGCTTCTTTCAGCTTGGTTATGTTCCCTCCCTATCCCACGTGGGGAAAGAGATACGACCCCTCCCACTCAGAGATGCTGTATGTACGGGCACATACCGGCAAGAGTATGACTGAAGGAGAACCATCGGACTTTGGTCTAAAATACTACAAAGTAATAAGGACCAAATCTACTTTGGGCTGCATATCTGAATGGAGATCAGTCCTACAAACTAGTGCGATCGGTCCAAACTTTGTGGAAGGGGTTGGGGAGGAGGGGAAGCAGTGCGCTGAGGGACAGCTTTGTTTTGGTGAGAGAGGGTGATACCACGCGTAACATCTACATGACTTCTACTCTGAGAGATGCATTTTGCACCTTCAATGTAAAAAATATGTCATGAATGCTCCGAATAGTACATCAGTTTAATTCTGGCTTTGAGCACTCTGATACAAAACTATCTTTGTGATCTGTTAGCCGACCCAATCTGCTTTGTATCTGCGTTATAAAAAAATAATTTACAGGGTTTTGATGTTTTGTTTTTGGAAATGATGTTATGTGTAGACTGTTGCAAACTAACAATTATGCAACAACTTGTTTAATTTCCATGATCTTAGCCAACTTAAATGTTCCCCCTTTAGCCCCAAATGACTCCCAGATAATTTGAACACAATCTGGATTTTTAACGCTTTCAGGGCTATGCTGCCATTGGTTGTTTTTAAGCTGACTTTGCTGTTTTTGTGATAAAGAAAAAAGTCAATGCCTGTTGTATAGTCCTGTGCTCTCTGAGATTACATTTTATGATCCAGTTTTATGTTATTAAGGAAAGGAAGGCTCTATCGTTGAAGATATTCTACAACACTGCCCTCTAGTTGTTGGGAGTCAAACAACACAAAACATAACCCCTGCTGCAACACTTTGCATTCAAGCGTGCTGATACATTGTTTAAGAGAATTCCTATTGCAGTATTGCTAACATGTTATAGCATTACAAAAGTGTACCAGTATTTACTTACACCCTCATACTTTTTTTTTTTTTTGCAGATGGTCCAGGAGCAGCCCAGTCCCCTACATCGGAGGAGCCTCCAGCCCCGCCGCAGAGTTCAGAGGGGAGTGAGGGATCGTAGGGACTCGTTTATTTTCCTCCCCCGGAGACCTGCAAAGATAACCTGAGAGACAAGATGAGCGAGGACACAGAGGGCACCCTGTGGGAGAGAGAGAGAGAGAGAGAGAGTGATTATCTGTGGAGAGTCAGTCTGTTTGCGAAAGCAGCTGAGCCACAGAGGGGAGGGTGACGGACCCACTCCCCAAGGACTGGAGCCAGGAGCTTAGGACTGTTTGGCACTCAGTGCTATCTGAATCCAGTCAGACGCCATTTAGTTATGAGGCAGTGAGTGTGTGTGTGTATAAGTGAGTTAAAGACTCGCTGCAGACACTACACTGACAATCAAAGAGACAATGACAGATTGCACACTGTAAACTACTATTTTTGTATGATTTATTAAAAAAAATGGAAGAAAACATGAACTTACAAATCAAACAGTACCATTTCATGCTGACTTTTGTTTAAAAGTGATGTGTGCTATTTCACTTAGACAATTGTTTAATGGAGTTTGATAGCAGCCTGTAGCGGTTTGAAGCCTTCTAAATGGCTCCTGTAACATAAGAAAACAGTAGATGTAAGACTCTGGAAAGTCTTTGTTGTCTGCTCACTTATACTTTGACACTCGATGTGTATGATCTGCTGTATGTTTTCAAATCTGAGGCGCTTGTACATTTAATCTACATCGTAAATGTACAGTTTTTACCCCTCACCACTAGACTGTTTTGATCCAAGCAAACAATTTCTCGGGATTTATTCCATTTTTTTCAGGTGTCCATATTGCCATGAGAGCGCTGTCTGGATCTCGTAACATTCCTTAAGACAAACGTGACGCACTGCCAGCAGTAGACACTGCGCTATTAAATACTGAGATAGTGATAGATTTCTTTTTGGATTTTGGCTCATGGCTGAGTCTCAGTCTTTTCATTTTCCAAACCTTTGAGAAAAAATGTGCCTCATGGCAGTTCACAACCAAAAACCAGTGTTGTGTTCTTTCTCTGATGTACTGTTATTGACCATTTTGGGCTATTGATGTTTCCTCAGTTTTTAAAGGAGGTATCACACCACCTCATACCTGCTTCACTGTAAATGATGATTTTAAATCATTCTTGCAGACCTGCAGCTGCAGACCCTACACTCTATCAGGAAAAGCATTCAGTTCTGTGCAAGCTTCAGCAGGGCTTTTTTTTTTTTTTTTTTTTTTTTTACAGCTCAAGGCTTCACGCTTCTTATAGCAACTGCAGCATATGTCGCTGACTGGGGCATAGGAGGACTCATCAAACAACAACACCACCACTACACACAATGTGTTTCGAGTGACGACACACTCTCTGCAAAGAGGAAAAAAAGTCTGTTCACACTCATCAACACATACCGCAGAGGTGTGAATAGGATGCAAGACGGGGAGCGAAGAACACATCGAGAGTCCACACATGTCAGACATCCACTCACTGCGACTGTAAATATATGAATTGTTGTCAAATCCATATGTGTCATACATGCTGCCTTTACTCAGATTTAATCACAAACCGTACCCGCAGAGAAATGTTCTGTAATTGTCTCTATTTGAAGATGTGTTCCCGGTAGTTGTGTCTGTATGTGGATGTGTTTATCAGAGGCAGCCATGAAAGCCTGGTGTGCCGCTGCCCAGCCTCTTGTTTCTGATTCAGTACTTTTGCTAACGCTGATGAGAAAGTGTTCACGGTTTATCTGGAGCTGGATAAGCAACACTTACATGTGGGGGTCGATGAATCACAGGTGTATTTCGTAGCGTCCTGGATCTCTTAGTGGTGTGTATGTTTTACGTAGCTGGACTGAATCCCTCGTGTTCATTCCATCTGGTGGTGAAAATTGCCGTATTAAACCCACAAGCTTTACATTTACGTCTGTGTCTTGTATAGTGTCATTTCTATAAATGAAGGCTCGTTACCCACCATAGAGTAACACGGAAGTGAATGGAGGCCCAGCGTGCACCGCCTGGTTTTGAAGCTGCATTTCTTTTAATTTGGTACATTTTTTTTTATCATTAATTCTTACTGGAGTCCATCTGGGCTTTACGTTTAGAAGGGATTTGAACATGTGATCACAGGGACCTGTATTTACACAAGTTTTTTGTGAGAAATAAAAAAAAAACCTGACAACCCTTGTGTCTATCAACTAAAAGTAGTATTTTACAGGCAGTGGTGAAAAGAAGTGGAAATGCTCTTACATGTGTCTCAAAATGTTTTTTTAAGTGGCCCACCCAGCAGAGGATAAAGGCCTCTGTTAAGAAAAGTGAGATTTGGGGCGCTGGTGGCGCAATGGTTAGTGTGCATGCCCAATGTACTGAGTCTGTAGTCCTCCAAGCGGGAAGCCTAGGTTCAAATCCGACCTGTGGCTCCTTCCCCGCATGTCATTCCCTGCTCTCTCCCTGATTTCCGACTCTGTCCACTGTCCTATCTCTCTCATAAAGGCACAAAAAGCCCCCCAAAAATGTGAGGTTTAAGACTACTCTTTCATATTTAGAGTGTATGTAGCCAATTAGAGACAGAGTAGGAAAGGGGAGGGGGGGGGGCTATAAGGAGTTAAAGTAAGTGCTTGGGATAATTTCATCCATTATCTTGAATATTAGGTTAAAAAAAAATGTTTGTACTAATCAAGGCATTGGTTCCCAACCAGGGGTCCAGGCCCTGCAAGGGGGGGTGCCTGAGATCTTAGGGGGGTTGCGAGGCTCTGTCTGCTCTGAGGTTGTCAAAAATTCTCATATCAAATAAAATCATGTTAAAACATTGCTGGGAAATGTATACAAAGTCTTTTAGTAAGGAAAAGTGTGTATGCATATTCCAATTCTAATTTTATCAATGGAAAACGATACGCTAATTTTTTAATGTATGTTTCACATTTTCTCATGTGGCTGGTGTGTGTGTGTGTGTGTGTGTGTGTGTGTGTGTGTGGGGGGGGGGGGGGGGGGGGGCTCAGCTGGATAAAAGGAAGGGGGACTCAAAGGGCAATGGGAACCAGTGAATGAAGGCATGATAAATATGTGAAATCAAAAATTGAATTTTGAGTAACCAAATGTTTTTTCAGAATCCCCAGCAAAATGTGTGTTTCCAAAGAAAAAAAAGAGGTTAGGTTGAGGGTGTTTCTGTTGTAAATGTTTCATGATGGAAACGCGACAAATTGTGGATTCTTTTAGGATGTATTCGGCTAAGGTCAGACGAAAGCAACAGAACACAAATGGCTGACAAAGTTTTCATGTTAACAGTCTTTGATTATATTTTGTTAGCAGCTACAACCTACAAATTCCTTTCCATGTGGATAGACTTCTAAAAGGCTTGAAAGAAGACATTACCATTACTTAAAAGGTCAGATATACTGTATACGGTTCATTTCTTCAACCTCAGTGAATCATATTTCCTTTTCAGCTCACTACACCTGGCTCCTATACAAATGAAATGTCTTACACATACTGTAACATGTATACAGGCCTGTACAAGAAGAATTACCCTGACATGGGAGACAGATTTAAAATAATATATCCACAAAATGACCAAGATGAATGAATTCTTAAAAAGCCTACTAACACTGTTCCTTAACAGTCTACATTTATGTTTAAAATGAGTTCATCCATAACATGTTAGCATGAATTAGAATCATAATCAAACAGTTGGTAAATAACTTACAGCGTGACACTGTTCAATCCACATAATGGACCGCTCTGAAAAAAGGCAGAGGTCAACACATCACTTTGGTTTAAAGTGATGACCGGTTTTAATGCTAGTTTAAAGACTAAATAAATCAGCTAACAATGAGATTTGAAGCCAGAAGTCACACATAAGAGCTCACTGTTTTGGCAAACTATAGAGGTCACTGTTGCCTTTTATATATCTTTCATGTTTTATTTAAGCACATAAATGATTCATTATGTGTTGTAACAACCTAATTTTAAACCCTTTCTAAATATTTAATAAGAGATGTCTGGTTTAAAATGAAATACTGGGAGTTTATTTTGGTGGCTGTAGGTGCTTCATTAAGCTGTAACAAATTGATTAAAAAACATAAGAGTACAGATCTTCACTTTCTGCTAAGCACAACAAAGCTTTACCTCATTTAATTACAGCCCAAAACTCTGATTGAGGGCACTTGGTGCTGTGGTAATCTGTCTTTCTCTTGAGTAAGAGCATACAAAGAGCACTTGAAGGCAGCACAAAGCAAGACATGCACTCTCTGTCTGCCCCTTTCTAGAACAAGTCAAGTTGGCATATTAGTTACATAACACTGCAGTTCCAGTGCTTGTCCAGCAGATGGCGACATTACCTAAATTATCATTCGCACCACGTCATGTTCAAACACCAACAAGGGAATTTCTTTGTTATGTCTGGTACAAAGACAACGCCTCAAATACAACACTATTTGGATGAATACCTTAAATAACATACATGCGCCGACTAAATGCATTCATTGGGGTTATTGCTCCTCATTCCTGCTCACATCTTACAGTTTTAAATCAGGTTTGGAGTTTGACTGGGACACACCCAGTGGTGTCTCTCGATGCTCAGCAGAAGTAGGTTATTTGACGAAAATTGAATTAGTTATGGTTTAATTCACTCTAACAGTGCTCTGATCCTGTAACCTGTGCAGATGGAGGTTAAAAATGAAGGGCGGTTGCACAGAGTGAACCTTTGTGGTCATGCAGACTGTGTTTTTTGGCTGCGTCCCAGCATCCCTGCTGACGGGAGATGAGACCATCCATACACCCATAGGCTCTTTGTCTCTCAGACACAAGCACAGTAAAGCACTTGCATGTGATGCCCTATGTTTCTTAGCTTTTTCCCCTTAGATTATGTAACAGGAACATTATTTATTAAATGCATAGCAGTGCCTTTGCTGCATTACATTTATGTCCTATTACTATTGGTCATTTACTCAAGCAAAACAGACGTGTATAATCCATTCGAGACATTTTGTTTTTGCTAAAATATCTCCACCTCTCAAGCATCCTCCTCTTCCCTGGTGTAGCTCCTCTGCCCAGACTGTTGCTACGTAGCTTGTTGCTAGGGTAACCTTGCCTTGAGAGAAGCTCGGGCCTTGTTTCATTGTATGCAGTCAGATTTTCTTTCAGAGCATGAGGGGAGGTGAAGAGTTGATCTGAAGGCTTGGGCTGCAATGAGCACAGGAGGCATGTGCGCGATGTCAAGTGGTTACAGCAAAGTGTGCAAAGCCTCATCATCCTCAAGCAGGTGCAAATTTAAGATGTAGTTTATCGTTGACACTACACTACACCCCTCATGGCAGTCAGGCTGTATAATTCTCCACACAGTGAAACAATGTGTGTATGGGGCTCTGAGAGAGGAAGGGTTGCGTTCAAATTGTCATTTTTGCTTAGGAAGGTTCTTAACTGAGTGAAATGACCCGGAAGCATTTAAGTGGCGGCCATGATAAGAGCCGTTCGAATTCTCTAAAAGCTAAGGAAAGGTGGGTCAATGCTTCCTTTATAACCTCCTTTAGCATAGAATACACTGGACCATCCTTGACCAAAGGAGATGAGATATGCCGCCCCACAATTCCTTGCGGCCGCAACATTTAAAGCGAGTCGCGCATCGGACTCTTCACGGAAACTAACGATGATCGTAAAGGGACGCAGATCATGAAAGGGATGAAGGGATAAGAGACATTTTTAGCCTATATGTCTTTTATTTCAATCCTAACTTTGTGGTGATTAGGATTATTTCACCGGCAAGAAGGCACAGGGGAAAGTTTTTTAGATGATCTTTTAGTTGTCCATTTTCTAAACATTGTAGTTTCACCACAGCAGACCCACGCCATCAACCTCCGCCGGCCCGTCACATTTAATTACGTCGCCAAGTGGAAATGTGGTCGGATTGTCAGAGCAACGAGATCGCCTTTCCCTAAGTCCTTTATGAATTCTCCTAACATCTTTCCTTAACCTCATGACGTTTTCCCCGGGGTTAAGGTGAAGTGAATAGTGAAAGGAGATTGGAGGGACAATTCGAACGCACCCACAGTCTGCTTTAAGGATCATGGTGGCTGGTCAGTATTTGATAAAACGGTGTGTTTATGTTGCTTGAGCTGCAATTGCCTGTGGCCTGCATTGTTGTGTTAGCAGGCTAATGTTAGCACACTTTAGTTAGCTCGTAGCTTCACATTGCATGTAAATTGACACAGAATGACCGTGATCTAAAGACACTTATGTGACATCCAGATAAGCAGTGAGTATGTTATTCTTCTTTTCTCTAGTCCTTGACTAAAACAGCTTTATACACAAGGCCGTTCTGTCCAGGTAAACATGATGTAAACACGGCTCCGACAACAATACAGCTGGTCGGACTCACTATCTCACTCACTGTAGACAGTCATGACTCAGAAAGACATTTACAGAGGATATAATTGATTTCTGTAAAATGTTGCTAATTCTTCCTGCGAAGGAGCTAAATGTAACTCTGACACCTTGTGTTTAAAATGGGTACTGCAGTCTAAATTCAAAACATTGGAGTGAGCTGTCTCCCTCCTCCCCCTCCTCCCTAGGGCCGATGCGCACGCGGGTTGCCATGTTGCAGACACCGAAGCTTCAGTGTTTAGCCAGCTCTGCATCGGTCTTGAAACTTTTCTGCGTTCTAACCTCTCTCCATTTTTTAAAGCATCTCACATGTGTTTATCCTAGTTTGACCAAGTCTCTGCTTGTGGAGCTTATTAGAAACATGCAGAGGCTTTTTAGGTCAGGTAGAATCAGTTATATCCGAACCAGTTCTCTTGCCCGCTTCAATCGCTTCAACACCTGTTGGTTTACCGTGATAACTGGTCTCATATCTGGCAACCAAGGCGCGTCCAAAACGGGTTTATGGGAGTGCCTTAAAACAGCTTACCTTCTCTGGTTAAAACAAATCCAGACCATTCAGGACCAGAATCTAAACTCAGAATGAGGACAGGATGTCAGAGAAGCCAAAACTCCAACACAGCATGTTTCCTTTTTTTATGATTCAATTCAGTAGATGTCTTACATATTGCTCCTTTAAGTCGTTATTGTAAAACTGCATTTTATACAGTGTGAGAAAGAAAAGCTTTGAAGTCATAGCAATAATTGTTACTTTAATTAAAGATAGCAGAAGAAGCCACAGTACAAGAAATGTGTATCTCATGATAGGCATGAATGCTAACATAATTATTTTACACAGTGAAAATGAAAGTTCACACATTAATAAATCTAAAGTAACAACACAGGGTGTATCTAATTCCACAGAGCAGAGAGGCAGCAGAGAGGAAAGCTCTCTGTCTTCTTACATAATTGAATAGCATGGTTCGAGCGGTTAGCTATACGGCTTTCCTAAAGGAAATTGTCGTGTAATTGCTTCGAAGAAATGCACTGTGGTTCCTCTCTACAGACAGGTTAAAGCAAAATGCTCTGTTACCAATCGAAGCTAAGTGAACGAACGGCATACAGGGCGTTTAGGTATCTCGCTACTCTTTCCTTTTCCATCTCTCTTCATCTCTCACCCCCTATTTGACCACGCAAGTGAGAGAGAAATCCAGCTGCTGTGGAGGAGACAGTGGGTGTCATAAGATGTAGACGTATAGACAGAGAGAGAGAGAGAGAGATATTTTTAAAAAAGATAGAGGGCAGGGCAGATGATAAGACTGCCGCTGAGGCCATGCAGACGTGGGTCACAGAGAGGATGCCAGGCAGGCAGGCAGGCAGGCAGGCAGGCGGGCAGGCGGCCCAGTGGAAAGAAAAGCCTTCACGTGGAAGTCAACGTGCCATTTCCGACACACAGGAGCCTCAGGAGGAAAGATGGAGAGAAGAGAGGAAAAGGAGACGTAAGACATGAGTGAGAGAGCAAGTGACGGAGAAAGAAAGCAGGAGAACAATAAAAACTGAAGTGTAGTACAGGAGCATGCTATTCAACAAAACTGCCAAGCCTCCTGTTTTGCAAAGTAATTATCATTCTCCACCTGAATACCCTCACCTGACTGTTTCAGAGAACAGGGTGCCATCAAATCGAACAGCACATGTCTTACTGCTTTTTGATTTTGGCACCCGGTCTGCAGCACTCATCCTTAATCCCATCGATTATTTCTTGTAATGATTCTAAAACGAGTTCAAAAATATAAAGTTGGATTTGGAAAACACTCACTTTTCGCTGAAAATGAGCTCATGAATGTAGTTAAAACAAACCCTAGAAATACTTTTGGACTATTTTTAGCTGCAGATGACGACAATTTGCATGATTATTTCTGACTGCATGCAGCTTTGAATGTAGCTCTAGTGAAAGTTCTGTCAGAAACACTCTACACGTCATGCTGGGCTTATTGTTCATTCTTATATGTTGCATGCGCTCCTCATCAGCTGTTCACATCCGCCTAATAGCACCGCTCCACTTCCTCATTGTTAGCCACATTGCTGCTGTTGGCTTTTCATCCCCTTCTTCATTACGTCAGCCTCTGATCACATCATCAGCCATCATCCGGTCGACCCATAGACTGTAAATATTAATGGGCGACGCCTGAGTGATGTCACCCATCTGTAACTGCAGGGGGCTTTGAGTCCCATCTGTGGCTGTTGCCGTCCTGGAAATGCTGTCTCACCCTCACTTTCAGTCAACCTAACGACAGGCTAGGTGATGGAGCTGGGGCGGGATTTCAGCCTCATGACAAATTGTGAACCCATGGCAATTTTGAGGACAATTTTGTTAGGCCAGGCTATAAACATGTTCATTTCTTCAGGCATTTCTGAATGGGTGTGTATGTGACTTCTGGTGCGTCTGCAGACAACCTCAAGTGGACATTCGGCGAACTGCAGGATTTTGCACTTCCACATTGGCTTCGTTTTTTTCGTCATGGGAGGTTGCGGCTTGGGTCAACCACATTCCTCAGTTGGATCAGCTTCTTCATCCCATCAGTCTCAGATGACAACGGGCAGATAGACCTTGCATCAGCTCAGACAAAATCCTCATATTCCCTGCGTTGCACCTTGTTGTTACATGTAAACTGCAAGAGATAGATGGAATTAGAGCTAACAGACATTATATCCTGACTTAAGTTTCAGTATTATATGTTTTGTCACTGAAGCACTATGATGATCTGAAAAGCAGCTCCAGCTAGCATCTGAATGTGTGCAGAAGAACACAATATCAAACAAATATAAATGAAGTTATACAAAAGAAACAGGTTCCATTGAATGAAAATGCATGGCTTATTGTCATGAATGAATGTCTGCTTCTGTTAAGGTCACATGGAATAGCAGAGGGATTGAATAGCCTTGAGGCTTCTCATATTTAAATCAGAGACAGTTGAGAAAGGAGACGGAGCACTGAGAGTAATTTCCTGTATCTGTGTCATGGTTGGTGGTTTCCCCTCCATCACCCACCTGCCCTGCAGCTTTAGGAGACTGGCTGCAGGTCCTCAGTCTATCCCTGAAATGTGAGAAATATGAACAATGATTATTACATATTAAGTTGCCCTCCGTTGTACATATTGGACCAGTTTTATAAAGAAACACATATTTTCTGAACATTGAAATACTTAAGTTACATTTTCAGACGGACAAATCAGTCTTAGTTATTTATAGATAGGCGACTGGATAGAGTCAGAAATCGGGGAGAGAGAGAGAGAGAGAGAGAGAGAGAGAGGGGGAATGACATGCAGGAAAAGAACCACAGGTCGGATTCAAACCCGGGGCGTCTGCTTTGGACGACCACATCCTCTGCACATGGGGCATGCGCATTTACCACTAGACTACCGATGCCATGTCATATTTTTTTTTTAAATGCATTTATTTATCCCACTGTCTGCTGTGTTTAGAGGGCATAACGAGACCACAGCCAATGACTGTAGAGATAGGGTATGGCCTATGTGAGATTCCCACACTTTGAACATTGTCTTTCATGCTTGACCATGAAAGACCATCCTGTCCCCTTTCACTATCCACTTTACCTTAACCCCGGGAAAAATGTCATGAGGTTAAGGAAAGATGTTAGGAGAATTCATAAAGGACTTAGGGAAAGGCGATCTCGTTGCTCTGACAATCCGACCGCATTTCCACTAGGCCACGTCATTAAATGTGACAGGCAGGCGGAGGTGAATGACGTGGGTCTGCTGTGGTGAAACTACAATGATTCGAACATGGACTACTAAAAGATCATCTAAAAAACTTTCCCCTGTGCCTTCTTACCAGTGAAATAATCCTAATTACCACGAGGAATTGAAATAAAAGCAATATAGGCTACCAGGTTACGAGTAAGAAAAGTGAAACCATCACCTTCCTGTCCACTCAGAAATCAACATCAAAATAAGTATGATTGTATGAAATTAATTGTTACATTTATGCAAGATATACATAATGTTTTAATTATACAAATGTACAACTGCACAAAACATCCTTAAGTGAATGAAATATGTTGAATAAAACATCATGTGGCTAAAAATGTCTCTTATCGCTTCATCCCTTACATGATCTGAGCCCCTTCACGATCATCGTTCATTTTTGTGAACAGTCGGTTGTGCAAGTCGCTTTAAATGTTGCGACTGCAAGGAATTGTGGGGCGGCAAAATCTCCTTTGGTAAAGGATGGTCCGGTGTATCCTATGTTAAAGGAGGTTATAAAGGAACCACTGACGCACCTTTCCTTAGCTTTAAGAGAATTCCAACAGCCCTTATCATGGCCGTCACTTAAATGCTTCCGGGTCATTTCACTCAGTTAAGAACCTTCCTAAGCAAAAAAGACAATTCGGACGCACCCTATGTTTGTCCCACAGTTGACTTTCTCTTCCTGCCACATTATTAACTGATGGGCCGATGTTGTCAACAGGGCAGATAATCCGCCAATTCTGAGTTTCATCCGTTCATCCCCGGTTTCAGGTTGTACAGTTTGTCGTAAAAATGTAGGGAATCTATTTAATATTTACTGCCTTTTTAAATGCTTCCGTTAAGCAACAACAAAACCTTGGCAGGAAAAATCAAAGGGACATTGAGGCAAACTTTTGGTAACCTGTTCGGCAACAGCAAATGTTTGCCACTTCCCAGCTTATAGTAGCCTACTCTAAGCTAACAGTATGTGACCTAGATAAGCCTTTCAATTTGTGTCTCGTGTAACACTATCAAATGGAAATGAAAGTGAGGAAATGTTAAAGGTGATTGAATACTCACTTTTTAATTTGTTTATTTTTCATGAGTTGTTCTTGCTATGCTTTGTATCATTTCTTTGTTCATGTTCAGACTTGATTTCCAGTTTTTATTTTGTTGTTTCACCCTCCCCGTGTTCCTTTATCCCTTGTGAGAATCGCTACTGTGACATTCCCAATTAATTTATTTTTTTTGTAGTTCTTGTCCCTGGTGTTTCATGTCGAGTATTGCTTCCTGCCCGTGTGTTTCCCTCCACTTTGATTGCCCTCACCTGTGTCACCTGTGTCCTGTTTGTCACACCTGTGTCCAATCACCCCGAGTACATTTAGTGTCTTTGTGCTCTCCCTCCCTTGTCAGTCGTATGTCTTATTCCTAAAGCGTTTCTCTGTGGCTTCTTTAGATTTTTGCCCGTTGTGGATTTTGTTAAGACTTTTGTTTGAAGTTGCATTTTGAACTCTGTATCATATTTAATTGTTCTGCATGAGGGTCCTCCTCTTTTGTTTAAATCTTCAAATCCTGACAACATTGTAACATGTAACATTCTGAATATTTACTTGTTAATGGATATTATCATTTGAGCTTCCCATCCTTAGCTGTAGGGAAAGGAACTGCCGCTGTGAGAATTTGAATGTCTGAGCATTAGCAAACTGAAAGTGTCTTGTAATCAAGTTGTCCATGCGGCGACAACCATAATATATTTAATTCCTCCGTGCCATCAAGCTCTATTGATTTCTAAAAACCAATCTAATGAGCCTGTGTTTGCATGTTCAATGCACGCACACATTGCAGTACATTTCCCTTAATCCCCCATATATCATCTCGCTGCCCCAAATACTCAAGCACCAAGTGTGTATTGATCCACAGAGAAGTCATTAAAAAACTGCAGTGCCAAGATGTTTCAAAGTCTAGCAGACTTTTTTTCAACTAAGGAACAATATATTGATGTCTAGTGTTTCAAGATTTAAGTCTTTAGTGTGTACCAGCCTAGTGGTTATGTTGCTCGCCCCATGTACAAAGGCTATAGTCCTTGTTGCAGTGTGTATTTGAATCTGAAAAGTGTGTACCAGTGGTCTCAGGGTCTGATCTGATTTGATCGCAGCGATGGATTTCACAACAATAAGCCAAACATAAAACATTTGAGACTTATCTTTTCAGGAACAAAACTCACTGTCAGGTGTCACATATTGAACTTAAAGCCTTTTACCAGAGTGACAATGATTTGACCTTTCTTGTTGTGTTATCTATGAACAGGCTGCTGAGCAGAAGCCAAGCATCAACCGAGTTAAGTGAGCGAAACCAAAACATCGCTCTACTCTGTCCTCAATTTATGGAGTGTACCAAATGTGTCAGGAAATGAGGGGTTGTTGAAACTGAGCAAATCTATTGGGCAAAAAAAAATTAGGCCAATTTCATAATTTGTCCATTAGACCTTTCTCTCTCCATTTTTCTTTTTCTCTTCCTCTCTTCTGCTGCATCAAATCTTGGCAGCGGCTTCATTCTTTGTCCGGTGATGTATCACAAGGCTGTTAACACACTCATGCTCACACGCACACAAACACACGTAGGCCCACACACACACACACACACACACACACACACTAACACAGACATATGACATCACCCATCAGTGGCGGGGCGGAGACTGGCAGCGTAAGCCTGGCATCACACACAAACTCAGCGGGATAGCGCAGCTCCTCTCCCTCCATAAGCTCTCTGTCAGACAGCTCAGCCTGGCATCACTTTCTCCCAACACGACGAGATGAGCATTAGCCTGACCTCGTTCACACGGAGACCAAGTCACTCCGCGCAGACAGTGTGTGGCGCTTTCTGTGCGGTCTGACATGTCTGGCCTGTTCTAAAAAAGCTCATCTTCCTCCTCTTCTTCAACAATGTTTGTGATGGAAGAAAAACTGAGATGAAAAGAACAGACATTCCCCACCCCCAAATCCAGAACTCTCTCCTCCGTCTGCTCCCAATCGGTTATCTTTCGAGGCGGTATCTGTGGGAGGACGGCCCCCATCTATGCTCCATCTCATCAACATTCTCTTTGCACACTCACAAGTCAGAGTGTTCACTGTTAGCTGTATCAGTGGAATTTATTGTGTAATTGATTTTATTAGATTTTTGTGTCGTTAATAAACAATATTCCAAGCCTAAAACAGGCTGACAAGGCCCTATTGTTAAGAAAACAGGACCAGAAATCAAAGCAGACACAGATTTTAAGACAAAAGGTGGCCATCTTGAAAGCATGGGCGTCATAGTGGGGGGAAATGGGGACTGACCACCCAGGGCCCCCGATGGAGGGACAAGTTGGTACTGGTGAGGACTGTCCTGTCTGCAACCCTCAGATGAGGAGGAAGATGAAGTGGAGGGAGAAGAGGAGGAGGAGGAGGCAGATGTCTGGTCTGACGTGTAACTTGACTGGAGTGCGTGAGGATTCTGGTAACGGCACCCTGTCACCTCCAGAGGAAGAGGACAATGACGGGGATGGCAGTGGAGAGGCTGACGAAGACGATGCTGAAGAGGATGAGGACAGCTTGGTCCCTCTTCCATTTGAGGACCTTACATCACCCTTACAGGAGTCCTGGGGATTCCAGTTATTAGACGACATCCTTTGAAGATCCAGCTCCACCCATGTCTGGCCTCCTCACCTCCAGGAAGATGAGGCCAGATGAAGAGGAGGCTCAGGAGGAGTTCTGAGGAAGGCCTCAGAGAAGAGGAAAAGGAGCCAACTCCCTAGACTTCAGACCTCGGTCTCTCCTTTTGGAGGAGCAGGGAGAGATACTGACAGGTTATCTCTATAGTCTTTGAAACACAGACAGTGGATGTCATGTTTGCTATTTAACACATATACGTTATAGCTGTTTAGTCATTATCAGACAGTGCTGATGAAGGCCTTGTGCTGAAAGCGCGTACGTTGTTGATCTGTACGCTGCTGCTCTACCCGGATATTAAAGCAGTGGTTCTCAACTGGTCTAGCCTCACGACCCACCACGAACTCCTTAACGAGAAACTGCGACTCAAACTTCTGATATTTTTCAACCAGTGAGATTTATTTCATTAAAAAATTGTGCACTTTGGACCTCAGATGGAACAAAACCAAACATGGTTGAAAAGAGCTTGATTTACTTTGACACTTTTTTTCCAGGTACAATTTTATGACCCACTGAAAACCCAACTCCGTGACCCAATTTGGGTCCTGATCCACCAGTTGAGGACCATTGCTTTAAAGGACATTTAACTTTTCTGTTTTCTTTATCGTCCTTTCTGCGGTTGTGCACCTGCAATTTTATAATTTGTTCAAGTGTGGTCCTTCTTTTTGCTGTTTTGCAGTAAATCATCCGTGACATTATCACAGAGTCTTACAGTTGGTATCACGAGTGATTCAGTGTTTCAGTGTTTTTACCCAGGTACATGTCTGACAGTTACAGAGACGAGGGAAGAAGTGGACGAGGAAGACCGACCCAACGCTCTCCATCCAGGGTTCCCATGTGCATCTTCTGTGCACGAGTCATCAAAGTGATCCTTTTTAAATAACACATACATAGCTTGAGTAACATAAAGTTGTGATGAACTCGCATAACTTAAATACTGTACACTGCTGAAAGACAACATTGTTGATGGCCTTGTAGATATGAATACAGCAGTGTTTAAATTTGTGTGTGGACTAAGAAGACAAATCAAACATGCACGTACAACAAACAGTGATGAGTGAGAGAATTCAAATTTGTGAGAGCATGTAACCTATGAGAAGAGGTGCGCTTGTAAAAGACGTCACCTCAGTCCATCACAGACATAAAAGTGGAAGCGCTGATGTCCGCTATGTTCTCAGACTCCGGGGGAATCTGTACCTCCTCACCGGTGATAATCCTACGAGCCAGCTTCCTGCCTCCAATGCCTGCTCTTCTGTTTATTTTTGTTCAATAAACTCTTTTTTTATATGCATACCGACCTGCACATGTCTCTGCTAAACCGAAACCGAACACTTGGATTTTATTTCATGGCAAATTGAGCAGATGTGATCATGAACCTCTGAAGGACAAACACCCTATTTCATGTTGGTTGATTTCATTATTTTGTTTATTCCTCTCCATCCAATATGGAACGATGCTTCCCGAATTTTCCCCCTGAATTTCCCCCGTGGGATTAATAAAGTATTTCTGATTCTGATGTCTGAAACTCTTCTCGTTGAATTAATTGCAAATGCTTTTTCCTAAAAGCAGCTGTTGAGCAGCAACGTTTGCTTTTGAGATTTTGAAAACAAAAGCAACCATAGTTCATCCTGACAGACCTTTATGTTGATAGTTACATCACTTTCAGACAACTCGTCCGCTTATTGAAATTAACATTTTATGGATATGTGCCATGTCTTAAAACTTAAAGCTACCAGCAACTACAACACTCAGAGTGAGACTATAATGCAAAAAAAAAAAAACTGAGCTGAGCTGCACATGCAGACATCTGGCTCAAATGAGAGGATGTTGGTACGATAATATTATGATAACACGAAGAGCTCAGATTGGGATTATGATTATCTCTCACCAGCGCACAAACAGAGTAAATGTCAGTTTGAATAAATATGCGTTCCACGAATGAGGCGGTCCAAGTTTGAGCCACACACTCGTGTAAATCAATGTCTTAGCAATACTCCACAAAGCTAATTGTGTTAATGACAAGAAATCAATAAGGAGTAGCATACTTAGCATAAAGTTAATTTCATCAAGGGGAAGAGTCACGTTGATAGCTTTTCTTTAACATCGTTGCCTTCTGCTGCCATCTGTGGATCATCTCTGTCTTTCTTTTTTTCAATTCCCCAGTGATTTTCCCTTCTCTAATCTGCCTTCTCACTGTCCCTCTCATCTCTTTGTTTTCGTCCACTCCTCTTTTCTGTCCCGGGGCTGACATCACCGTCCCAGAGGAGCCATGTGACGGTAACAAACCCTGAATCAGCACCAAGGAGTCCCATCTAAGTCTCCACCCTGCATCACTCCTCATCTTCACTGCATCCCTCTCTTCATATTTCTTTTCATCCTCCTTACCCTCCTCCCTACAACCACCCGTCCCCCCCCTCCGTCCTGAGGCAGGTTGAGACTGCTTTCACTGAGTTGAAAACAAGCTCTCCCAAAGGGGCACGCTTTTTCTTTTTTTTTTTTTTTCACTAGAGGCTGTGTCTGGGACGGATACTGTACTCTACAGGGAAACATCAGGGCAACGCCGAAATTAAATATTTATACAAAGCATAAATATGGAAGAGGACATCAAAGTATTACCTTCTACATTTCGAAGTATGTAGATTGCCACATTGCTACATTGCTTCCCATTTTCAAGTGTTCATGTCTCTCTTGCAGCAGAGACATGTCAACCAAAGGGAAAAACTGGAAACTAAGAGGCCTGGTGGCTTGACTGGAATTTTTTTTTTTTAAAACAGTGCCGACCTTAAATGGAAATAGAACCTTCTTTTCTGGTTTTTAAAAAAAAGGCTTTAACATAGCAAATATCAAGTGGAGTCCTTTAAAACACGATGTGATGCAAAATACCAAAACCAAAAATGAAGTTAAGGGAAGCCCAAGATGTTAACCATTTTCTTTTACAATGTTTTACACTTCCTACTAAATTATCAGTTCTTTAGACTCTGACAGAATATTGTGGAAATGGCTTGTGAAATTTATATTGCAACGGGCGATTCAACAATCAATCATCCTTAATTCAAGTTTGTACAAGCGACAGTATAGCTCCTTTAAGCTCCTCCGCTTTTGACTTTTTAGCCCCACCTTTAGGCAGATGAGTACATCGCTGGTGTCGGCAGTAGCTCAGCTCATAGGAACTTGGGTGAGGACCATGTCTGGTATTTGGTTTGGTTGCTGAAGAGGTGCCGGTTCACTTCCCTGAGCACGGCTGACAGGACCTCGGGGATTGAGGACACTGAACCCAAAGTTGTTCGGCCGCTTTTTTGTGTGCAGCCCCCCACACTCTGACATCTCCACATCATTTCATGACCGAATAGGATCTGGTTTGTGCATATGTGTGTGTGTGTGTGTATATCATCCTATGTGTGAAAACCTTTGCTTCCTGACTTTATGTTAAACTGGGCTGATCTTCTATCAGCTCCAGGTCTGTAATTTAGAAAGTGAAAACAATATAAATGTATACAAGGCTGCATTATTTTGACGATATTTCAAACAGTGAAATATTTTATTTCCCATTTTGGTCAGATTGGAGGGTAAACAATCAATAGTTGTCTTTAAGTTCTTATTAAGAGTCCTGCATGTCTACTTTCAAAAATTGCTGATGAGGCAGAGCCAACACAGAGCCATTGTGCTCCACATTTCAGTTATGCATTATTTATCCAGTCATTTGATGATCATATCACCCGCTGCTGGTTGCTTTGTCCCTGGTTGATGTTTCTCTTATGTTGCTGTGCAAACTACAGTACAGGGGCACCAAATGCTGTTCTCTGAGGGACTGTGCGTTAGAAAGGTTTATCACCCTCATCTCTGTCCCTGTCCGCGTGAGTTCCGACTGTCTGTCCACATTAAGGAGAAACAGCCGGACAGGACCGCTGTGTGCAGGCTGAGCTGACAGGACGGAGGGAGGTGGAGAAGAAGGTCGAGGGGGGGGGGGGGCTGGCGGGGTGATGCAAAAGCTGCAATAGAGAAACCGAAGGACTAGCTAATGGGGCCGCTTTATGCAAGCCACTGAAGGAAGGGTAACCGCTTTGACCTTATACTGTATGTCTGCAGGTGAAGCCTCCCTTTAAGGTCTCACATACTGCTTTTTTAGGTCAACTTGCATTGAAGGGGAACTTCAGCATTTTAAAACCTGGGACTTGTTTTATGTATTTAGTGGGTTTAACATGAACAATATAGGTTGAAAGGTGGCGTTCATTTTAGTAGATTGCTTTGAATTTACTTTTGAGAGGGGCTGTTACGTCTGCACTGTCATCCTTTGGTGTAAATGAACCAAAATGAAGTGAAGCACCTGAAGTGCCTGTGTTTGCGACTGAGAGGTAATGCTCTGTTTGTGAGTCTGTTGGTGGAAGTGTATTTTGTGGGTGTACTTTGACGAGCGCATCATGTGAACTCAGTGATATCATAGAAGCCATAACAGTCTGTCTACTGGCTGCAGGCTAGATCAATCTAAACCTTTTTGTTCTTATCAATCATTTAGAACCAAAAAATGTGTCCCCCCCCCCCCCCCCAGGACAAAAGCACCAGAATAGCCCTAAATACTTTTCCTTTAATTTGCGCTACAGCCTGTGGGACTCCATAGAAGCACTGAGCAAATAAATACAATGTTTCAAATGTCAAAATTAAATGTGTAATATAAAATAGTGTCATACACAGAATATTACCCCTCAACTCCACCGTTCCCCTCCAAATTGTGTACATTCATTGTTGTCATCCTCCCCACAGGCTTTGCCATCTAAAGAAAGCTTCCAGCTGCAGACAGAGGTGGTAAAAAAAACAACAAGTCTTTGATAAAAAACCATCCTATCCAACCAGCCCGGCATTCAGTTGTAGAAAAGCTAAAGTGGATCATTTAGCAGCTAAAGAGCCGAGGTGTTTATCACGGAGTGGCTCAGAGGCAGGTGGTCCAGTTACAAAAGAGGAGGCTCAACAATTAGAGGTGTTCACAGATACGTGCTCCCCACAGGGGGGAAGTCAGGTGTGGACGCTTTCTCAGGCAGGTGGAGTGAGGCATGGTGCAGACAATGACTGGTAGGCTTAATGCTGCTATCTATTTGTAGTGTTTGATTCTGTCTGGTTTAAAATGTGTGTGACATTAATGTAGTTTAGAACTGCTTTCTCGGTGGGTTGTAGGACGCTGAATAGAACACTTCAGTTGTTGCACGCGTTCAGGCGTAAATACAACAGGATGCCTCGGGTCGGTCTGAAATGTAGGTTGCCTAATTACCAACTCATGGTTATGTGGAAGTAGAATGTGATTGAAAGGTAAACAAATGTTTCTCATATTATATCTTGAATATTTGCTGAAAAGATCAAACCCCCCCCCCCACACCCCTTTTTTTTTTGACAACACAACATATGTCTCCTGTATGCTCTGCGGATACGCCGCAAAGACGCACTCATCACTTAGGCACGCACATGCAGAACAAATGGGGGCAGGGATGCTGATGCCACTTCTAGACAGCCCGCAGCTGAGTTGGTGATTATGTAACGCGCAGTTACATAAAAGTTATCGCCACACTTGAACGTGACTGCCCTATGGATTTAGCATTATGCTAACCGAGGACAGTTACTAGATCACCCTGCATGCAGTATTGCAGTAATGTGAATCATTGTTCCATTTCTCTACGGGCTTAATTCTCAGCTGTACCATATCAGTGTCCGTTAGCAGCTGCAAATGTCAATGTTTTTCTTAATCAACGCTTCTGATACCAGAATCTCATTTTGATCTGTGTAATTACTGTGTTCTGGCTGCCTGCACACATATGTAAGATCCTCCTCCCTGCATCCCTGCATGCCCTCGGGACAAATATCACCACTGCCAGGCTTCCTTTCCGCACAAATATTGCACAAAATGACAAATTATGGAGGGGTACCCCCCCCCCCCCCCACCCACACACACACACACACACACAGTCCCTGATCTGATCACTGTTTCCCATCGCCTCCATGTTGGTGATGGGGGAAGCGGGGAGGTGGCCCCGCTCCATGTTTGTGCGGACTGAAAATGGGTCAGCTCCAGCCACAGCACACAGCAGCATGGCTGAGTGCTTCTGAAAGGAGGGTCCCGCTCCTCCGCTGTGTAAGGAGGAACGCTTCCTGTGGATCAGCTGCTGACGTGCGTGCGACTCAGTGGCAGCCCTGTTGGAGGTGCAGAGAGGAATAATAACCCCCTGTGTTTCCCATCATGCCATCACTTAGTCCCCCTTTACATCACAAAGCTTTGGAACCTGCCTGCGCTTGACCCCGGCACGCAGTCTGTCGGACAACATCCATGGCATGATTTTTCAAAAATGTACAGCCCAGCAGACTAAAATAATCAATGCTGAACTTCTTGAAAACCCCGTTTCATTGTAAAAAATCAACGAGCGCGCAGATTTCTGCCCCTGACGGTCAAATTAGAGGGTGAATCATCTCTGCCAGGCTGATTTTGCTGAAGTGCTTTGCTTTCTTTGTGGAAAAACTCTAGAAAAAAATACCCAGTATCCAAATTTCCTAAATCAGAGAAATGACCTGAATACTGAAACTTACTTTTTTTAAATCTTGGCCACAAGGCTGAATGTATGATAAGATAATCTGCAACTCAAACACACACACACACACACACACACACACAAACACTCTAAAACCTCGATCCCCCAGACGCAGACGATATGCCCCCAAGATCCTAATCCTCGCCCACACACACATCTGCAGATCTTGGCTGGAGTTTGCCACAGGGCTATGCGGACAGACAGCCGGCCCGTGGCCCCACCCCCTCCCCAATCTCTGTGAATCTTTCTCTCATATGCCCGTCTTTGTCCTGTGAAGCCCCACAGATCCAGTGAGTAAGAAAGACTGGTGCTGGCAGGCCGAGAACACCATCTGCTCCTCTTAGCTAAGACGGAGCAGCGTGGCCACACTCAACAGGGACTGAACACACAGCACAGTGCAGGTTCCCAGTGATAGAAATACCATGATGTCCAAGGAAAACTACACTACACTATCACATGTTAGTGATAATGATCAAATAAAAAATTGGATTAACAGCAAGTGGCACCCTCCTGAACTAAAAAATGAGGCCAACTGTAAGACTGCACTTCCTCAGATGGCCACTTGAAACTGCCTCGATAAGTGAGTCAATCCCCACAGACATTTCAAGCTTTAAAGCAGAAGTAAACAACTTCATCTGCTATAGTGCAAAGTTCAACTGTTTTGGTCACTATAGAAATAATCAGAATAATTTCCAGATAGAGAGCCCCTGAATTCAGGTGTAGACATGCAGGTCCATGGCTCAAAACAAACATGAAGGAGCAAAAGGGAAAATGATTAAATCTAGTGTATGGGAATGCAAAGTAATACAGATTGTATAAGGGTAAGGTTTTCAGATTTCTATCTGTAGAGAACAAATGTGGTCAGAGACAGCGCTGAATTCAGCTGATGCTTAAAAAAAATGTAAAGCGGTATGTAGTTGAAAAAGAGACACTAGCTGTGTCTGAAAATGTCTGAAAATGTCTAACTATTTTGAGGACAACCTGCCACTGATATTCACATTTGTCCCTCATAGAGTGAAGTTTTCCCTGTCAGACGAGAGAGGAAGACACACGACATAAATACGATTCTGCAGAATCATCAAAGATGGTGGACAAAGCAACAGATTGCACCACCGTGATGACAGTCGTTTGCCTTTATACCAATACTTTAATTGGACGTATTCACAGTTTCAACAAACAAGTGGAAAAAAAAACATTCTGGTGAGCAGTGAAGAATATGAGACGGCTTCATTTCATGCACCAAGATCGCTCTCGGTGGCTCACATTGGCGCAGCCGTCGTGTAATTCTAAACATCATCACTGTTGCCCACTCTCTTCAAGAATGTTTCCTTCCCCTATTGACCTCGACTTCATGCAGAGATTTTACTCGTGGGTAGACAGGGAACATTTGGGTAAAGGGGTAAAAAAAAAAGAGTTACAAATTCAGCTGTTTGCATATACACATTTAACTTACCCCGAAAACTAAAGATGTTTTTTCTCCATGTTTGTGTGCATGTGTGAAAACACCATAATCAGTGTCTGTGGATCAAAAGTATTACAGGTCAGTACATGAAGTTTGCAAAACTTAAGGGCGGAAGATTGTATTTACATTTCTCTGACACTAAGATCTAGCTGGGTATGTTAGGTATGTTAACTTCACACCATGGGGACTTTTTTTTCTGTCTGCATTCACACCGTCAGGGTGATGGCTGACATGAACCTTAAAGTGACATAAACCGGCCGACAGTGATTCATTTTGTTTTAGTCTTGTTCCCTTTCTTCATCTTCTCGGGGTATTGCTTTGCTGTGTGGTGGATACAATTTGTCTGTTGTTGTACTTGTGCTTGTATTTGTTTACTGTTATTTGCTAATGTTTGTGTACAGTGGGATTTCATAATGGTGGTCGTCGGTGGTACTGGATTGGCTCTTTTGTTCGACTAATTAACGTACACTGACGTGTGGACCAATCACATAGCACTTATGTCACTCAAAGTCCCGTTTGTGCTGGGAGAGTACTGAAGCAGGAGTTAAAAAAGTTTCTCTTAATGGAGTTCTAGGAACTAAAAAATAAATCATAGTTCCTCCGGTGCAGAATCAACAGTTGCAACAGTTTCTGCTACTATGAAAGAGTTCTATGAATTGTTCATGAATAAGCGCAACAAAAACATCAGATAGATTTAAGACCATGCCTTAAATATATGTATAAATAACAGGCTTAAAATGGGAAAGGAATGACCACGTTTGCAGACAATGTTACTGTAAGTAGATCTAGAGCTAGTTCCCTAACTGCACACTCGCTGTGAGCCAGGTGTTTCTAGCTACTTGGAGTCACTACAGTTAGTGTGCATTTCACTTCACACCTCTGCACTAACACCTGCCTCCACACAACTGCACTCTCACACTGTCGACCACTGCACAGGTCTTTCGGTACAGACTGCAGTAACAGCTTCCCTCTGTGCTAAAAGGCACCTTGCCCCCTTATCTATGTGAGCACGTTTTTCTTTCCCATCTCCCGCCCTGACCCTCGGAGATTTACACCAGTGACCTTTTGTGGATGAAGAATCATCTCGGAGTGTTGATGTGAGTAACTTTCCACTCAGACTGTGAAACCATGCACAGCCCTGTTATCTACTCTGCTGCTGCAAAGTGTGAGGCTGAATCAGGCCGTCTGACACCATCTGATCAGTCCAGCCAGAGCTCAACTCAGTGACCTGACAGAGGAGAGGATGCTAGCAGCAGCTTCTGTTCTCTCTTTCTTTGCACCGAAACACCCCCGCTGAAAGTCCCCGCAACAAAATAATAAGTCAGTGGCCTAAATCACGAGATGAAATGCGATCCACACGGCAACAATAAAAATAGATCTAAGTGAAAGGCCCCGTGGTTACAAATATTTTCAGCACAGCATCATTGTGAGTGAACAAACTCTGATCTGCTCCTCCTGTCGCCAGGATAACGTCAAGCTAAAAATAGTCTGGAATCAAAGAGTCTGAGTTAGGTCGATTGAAGCTGAATTCAGTCCAAGCATTGGCATTTACATAACGCCTGGCAGTTTAAGTGGAGAGCTGCACGAGTTTTTAGAGCAAAAGATATCACTTCAAATCTGCACTTTAACGCTCAATTGGATCTTCACATCAATAAATTAGGAAGAGTGCTGGAGCAGCACATGAGGTTCTTTAACCCTGGAGAAACAAGGATGAACATCTTCGGGCAATTAATCTGATTTAAAGGGACGGAACATTCTATCAAATCTACTTTAATGACCAAATAAATAATAATAAATGTCCAAATATGAACAACAGAAGGACTAAACTAAAGAGAGCCAAGCCCTCCTTAAATCAAGGAATTGTGTTTGCTGCTTTTTTTTTTTGACTGTTTCTGTGAGCTGTCATCTGGAATATCTGAGATGTTTATATTTAGATTATTTGGCTGGAAAAAACAGCTAATCTAGATGTTCTTGCTCTTTCTGTGTGAAGAAAGAACACATCGTAAATAGTTATTTAAAAATCAAAAATATACATTTTTTAAATGAGCATTGCCGGTTTTGAAACGTGCTTTTTATTCAGACCATTTATGCTCACATTAGTTGTAAGACTGTTTATATGGTAAAGATTCTCATATCCTGTAAACAAAGTACAGTACTTGAAAAAGAAACTTGAAAAACAAAGTCCCTTACTGACCTATCAAAAGCCTCACCCCTTCATTCTGTACTGTCAGCCACTGAAAAGCAAGCTAATGTAATTTAGGGTCTTGTGTTATATGAATACAAATCTAAAACATCTAGTTTTGCTCTGTTTATAGAATGATGTAATTTCAGTTTCTGCAAACTTGCCTTATATAATAATTGGGTGTGGTTATGCAGAAGTGCAATGCTGATGCCAGAATCCGTAACACCTGCAATGACGCCTTTTATTGGGGATTGGTATCAGTGAATACCCCAGTCTATGCACCAATCTGATGCCGTTATTTAATGAACCTGAAAGCGGGTGAAAGTAAACCGAACGTGGAATGGCATCCCGTCGCTGAATTTCATCCACTCCCAAACTCACCTGAGCGCTGTCATTGACTGGAAGAAAAACACAACCACTCCCCACCCAGAAACATCCCAAAGTCAAGACATCGAAACATCGAAATCCAAGCAGAGGACAGGGTCTCTGCAGACACAGTCAATGTATTGAGGCTCATAAGTGATGACTGAGCAGCATTATGTATGAGTCTATATTTAGTTTTTTTAGGAGAAAGCTACTGACTCTATCTTAAAATGGCATGGCACTCCGTGTGCAGGGAGGAATACGTCAAACCAACACGATCGGCACAAAACGAACACGTGTTGAGAAATGATCTAAACAGTCAAATTAACTGCTTTTGATCTATGGTTTCAAATAGCTTTATATTGTTCATTAGAACTTCAGTGCATTCATAATAGGACTCTGAACATGGATTTGAAATGGTCATTTTACCATTTTAAGCCACATTTCAGAGGCTTTTCAGAAAGGTAGAATCAAAGTAAAGATACAATGTTTTACTTATTTTGGTCTTTAAGCCCTTGACATGATTTTGTTCTGACCATTTCACCACTATGCCCATGATGGACTGAGTTGTACTTTCTAACACTGTTCTTGTCTGCTTCGGCACATTGTGTCTCCAAAAGCAGCAATAAGGCTAAGGCTACACCATTTGTTATTGTTCAGCTTTGTTACTGTAAACATTAAAGGCTGTGTGCTGATACAACATATATCAGCAGAAAGTCCACTGTGGGCTGCAGCAGACTGTTTCAAATTGATTCCTGTAAGACTGTTTGCTCGCAGGCCTTTTGCTGTCGGCATGTCTCAGTCACATATTGTCTCAGGAGTGGAGACTTCAACAGTGAGTACACAGCAGTGTGTCATCTTTAGTTTTAGTCACATGGTCAAATATAAAAATTGTTTAAGATAATATTGATCTAGTGTGTGGAAATGGTTTACTATCTTTATACTTGTCCCTATCCTCCTCAAAGGTTTCTGAGGTGGTCAAAGACACCTACCACCTTGGGTGCTTGTTAATATGGGGGCTTGAACATGCATGGTCGCTCTTGTGTAGTCTTTTCCAGTCTTGCAATCTCATTTAAATGCCTGCTAACATCCAAATTCAATTCCATTATTAACTGGGGAAAAGGTCTCAAACACACCGAAATATAGCTGTGTTCCACTTCAGGTGCTTTCCTAAAAGACAAGACAAATCTTTGTTTCCATCACTGAGATTAGAGTCTAAATTAAGTTTATGAGCCATAAATTCCCTCCCAAAAAAAGTCCCTGGTAAGGATTGGTATTTTCCAACATTAGGGAATATTAGCTATGGCGCATGACAATAATTGAATTGTTGAGTAGTCAGATAATTTTTTTATCAATGTTGGCTGTTTGTTGTGAATTCCTGCACTAATATAAATTATTAAACCAGCAAAAATCATTCATCAGAAATCTCTTTTGTAACATCTTTAGGATGCAGTGGAAATACAGTCGATGACCTGATCACAAGTAATTACACGAAAAGTAGATGCATTTCTGAGAGTTCAAGTTCCAGGTGAGCTATGACCTGACAAATAACTGATTATTTAAAGGAGCATCCACAACTTGTGCGTTGGACTATAGCCTACAAACACATAGCCTAGTTCAAATCTGTCTCCATACTTCACTCCATCCATGAACAAGATGAACCTATAGCCTAGAGATTACACAAAAAATGTGAGATGTTTGTGATCCCTGAAAAATGTGACAATTAGCATTTCAAAAACAACCTACTGGGCCGATCCACTCAACATGAAGATTGTCCATTAACAGTATTTGTATTAGATGTTGTAATAATCAACATTATTTAAAAATGTCTTAACGGGTGGAACGCCTCACAAATCATTGTTTAAACGTTACATTACAGGAAAAAACTACAATTCCCAGACGCAGCTGGGCGCGACATACCAGCCAGTGATTGGCAGCAAATTGGAGTGACGTTGCTCCCTCTGGTCCATTTATACGTGCGATTGGAGCGCTCGTGCACAGAGGGCTCGCGGCTGATTCTGTGAGAGGAGCACAGCATCCACGGCTTGTTTAAGGTGGGTGTGACAGACATCATCTTTGAAAGGCGAAAAAAAGTCACCAGGAATGGTTTACTTTTAGATTCTGACTACTAAAACTGCTAAACTAACATCGTTGAAAGAGATATAGGCGAGTGAAAGTTTAACATTTAATTGAACTTGTATTTTTTGGGCTGTAATTCCTTTTTTTGAAAAAGTGCATGTTTTTAGTTGCTTCTGTTTGCGGACAGGTTGTTGTTTTTTTTTTTTTTTTTACGGTGAAAGTAGGCTGAAAACGACGGTTTGAGTCGGTAGGCTGGCGCGCTGTTAGTCCATTGTATTGTGGGAGACATTGGCACAGTTGGCACCGACAGACAGACGAGGATTCTTGCATGTCTGCAAATTTGTGTGTGTGTGCTAGACACATTTTCATATTGATCCCTTAACGACCCCCAAAAGTGGCAAGAAAAGCTTTTTCTACTCGACATTCACTGGGGGAAACGTTGCAGTGAGCTCGTCTTTGTTTGCAGCTGCCCGACACGTTGCTGTCAAAAGCGCCTTTGTTTGATGCGGCTTGGGCCAACGACACAAGAAAACGCTCTTTGAAAAACGGAATCTTAATGAAGGCGATGTGTTGCTTTTGTCAACGAGGACATTGTCAAGGCGAAGGCTGCTCACTATACGCCAATCCTGGGTGTAAATTTGGCAGGAGAAGGTGTGGGCACATACCAAACCCCTTTTTTCAAAATTAGGCATTATGTTGAGAGCAAACACCCGACGAATGATGTCACTTTTTTTTTTTTTTTTGAAGTTGGTAGCCTTCATTAAATAATTGGGGAGGGGTCTTTTCACTCGCCAACCGTCTGATTTTGGTGACTCACATTAACCTCTTGACCAAAATGACATGGCAACTGATGTCATTTCTCCATCGATTCTCACGTTGTATTCAACATTTTACCAGATTGCATCAGAAATTGAGCAAAAGGATTCCAATTAATCGAGCTCGCTTTGCGTCTGAAGTCTGCTGTTGTGTTACACTTGTGTCCCCCTCCTCCTCCTCCTGCTCCCCCCCCCCCCCCCCCCCCCCCCCTCTCCTTCCTGCGGCTCAAACACATGCTGCAAGGAACAGGTGCTCCTTGGTGTTAATTTTCCCATGGAGATGTTTGTTATTTTACTAATCTCATCTGAAACGTTGCTTTCTAGTTTTTTTTTATTTTATTGTATTAAAGACGCAGAGTTGTAGACTTATCCCTGCACTTGGCACTGCCAGTCGTACCCACCCTGATCTCAGCCTTTTGTCTCAACCAAATGTGGCTTTGTGTATCGTTGATTAACAATGAACGAGGCCGTTGGTGGGCATTTGAAAAGCCCCCTCCCCTCCCCTCTCTCTCTCTCCCCTGTTTCTGAATGAAGCAGTCCAGGTGCTGTGATTGAGGTGAATATCATTAGAGCCACAAGTTGAATGATAAACAATGGTGTGTCATTGATACCACAGCCGTTTTGTTTGGATTGATGGGCGGTGGTTGCCTGCAGTACCAAAAATGACCACAAGGTGTTAGCAGTGTGCTTATTTAGATTAAAATAGGATAAAACATCCACTAGAGGTCACTGATTTTTAGAGCCATCTGCTGTATTGATCATAAGGAGAGAAATCTGACCTTGCCTTGTATTTTCCCTGCAGGTTATTTGACCTGCAGCTCACTCTTGCAATGGCATCCGCTGAAGGTGAGTACACGCTGAAGTAATTTAAATGTAACTTTCTGCTTGATAATGGTTCAGTGTGTCTAAATACCTCTTTTTTTTTTTTTTTTTTTTTTTTTTTGGGTGTTTTAGATATCCAGGTTAAGGAGCTTGACAAGCGGGCCTCAGGCCAGGCCTTTGAGGTCATCCTGGCCTCTCCTGCCCCGGATGCCAACTTCCCCCTGTCTCCTCCCAAGGCGAAGGATGTATCACTGGAGGAAATCCAGAGGAAACTGGATGCCGCAGAGGAGAGGCGCAAGGTAGAAATGTGTATAGTGAAATGATGACTTAAAGATTGACTTGTACAGATTCCAAATTGTGACACAATCTGGCGCTAACTTTTTTTTTTTTTTAACCATCCTTTTTACAGAACCATGAAGCTGAGGTTCTGAAGCACTTAGCTGAGAAGCGTGAGCATGAAAAGGAAGTGCTGAAGAAAGCAATGGAGGAGAACAACAACTTCAGCAAGATGGCTGAGGAGAAGCTCAATCAGAAGTTGGAGGCCAACAAAGAGAACCGCACAGCACTAATGGCAGCCATGAACGAGAAGTTCAAGGAGAAGGTCAGTTAGGAAGATAAAGCTAAAATTATGAGCTTGAATGTTGTTTTTTTTTTTTTTTCACAATGTGTAAACCTAATTTTGATTTTCCTGTTCTTTTTTTATAGGACAAGAAGTTGGAAGAGGTACGAAAGAACAAGGAAACCAAAGAGGGCACTTCGGAAGACTGAAAATTACAAGTGGGGGATTGTACAGGGTTTTTTACGTATCCAAAGATTGATTTATTTTTTGTTTGGCAAGTATTTTTGTTGTGTTCACTACCCACCTTTTTGAAATAAATACAAGTTCCACTTTGTGAATGTTTCAATTCTCCTGCTATAAGTGTACTTGCGCTGGTTTTACATGTGCATAGTTTCCCCCCCCCCCCCACTTGTTGAGTCTAATCCATGTAGCTTGTCAGTGCAGCTTCTGCCCTTTTTGAAATTAGCCGTGTACTCATCTTTTTTTGAGGAAGCATGTTTCTATGCATAGGTCTTTTATCCTTGCCTATTTCATAGTGAGTTTTGAATCGTGTCCCTGTGAACCACAACTGTTCCTGGCACTTACTGTTTATTAGAAAAACAAGAAAAGTAGCACAAGATTCGATCAAGGCGTCGGCTGTTATACATGCAGGTGTGAAGTGCGGCTTTGCTACCCAGATTCTGCTGTTTCGCTCCTGCACATGTTTTGTGCCGCTGCTTGACTTTTATGTTTTTTTTGGCTTTTGTAAAAATATGGAGTTGTCTTTAAAGCACATGACATCTTGCTGTATGGCTGTGAATTAAAAAACATGTTGGACATGTAAATGGTTGCCATCTGGAAAATCAGTGAACAGGGGTCTACACATGGAATGCAAACGAGCAATACACTTTGGCATCTCAATAGATACAGTGGCTAGTTGACTTGAACTGTTGTACTAAAACCAATAAAAAAAACCTGTAAACACACTCTATTGCCTACTATTGAACATGTCTCCTTTACATTTTGATTTATATAGTGCTGTTGTGATGGAAGGCTAGATATGAACTTTATGAATCCCTTGGGAAGGTTCCCTCTGATAACTTCAGATTCCTGCAGCAGGTAGCACCAAAGGAGAGAAAAGCAGCTAAAACAGCAAATGTGTCAATATGTTTACAGCAGGGAATACAATATTTCTGTAAAACATTGGAAGGTTTGTCCTCTAAGGCTTTCAGAAATGTTGCACCAGAACCCATGTGTCCAGTTATGCAACATCACTCCAAATAAAAAGTAAATGACACATACTTCTAAAAGTGAGGTGAGAACAAGGGTGCTTCAACTCAAATGTCTTCGATACTAATTTCTGGAATAACAACACTAGTTTGTTGTTGAACCTTCATACAGCTCTAGTGGATTATGTAATGTAAAGGATTGTTTATGTTGCCCCCTGCTGGAGAAAATTAGAAAAGACTAATTGTTTTTCTCATTTCAATTCAAACCTACAAAGTCATTTAAAGTAGATGCCCATCATGGGAGATAAGGAATCACTATTTGATGATGCTGCTGTTTTTAAGAACCATCCGTTGTCTTGTGGTGGTACACATTGCACATGATCACCACATGCAATCTGTCAACCAGAATATGAAGCTGCAGTCTTTGTCTCCCTCTCTTGGTAGTTTGATAAAAGCCTTCTAAAAAGATGAATCACTTCACTTTTTGGAGATTGATGGGTGCAGACAGATTTTATTATTTTGGCGTAAGCAGTGGCATTTAAAAGAAAAAAATAAATTAGAAGACAGATGTGATTAACTCCAGAGGCAAACAGTGTAATCGTCAACTTTTATTGGCAACAGTTTCTGACTAAATGAACAATGTCAAACAGACTCTTAACTTTATCATAGTAACATTTTTTGTGAGAAATATTACTAAAAGATAAGTTCAAACATCATGGCTGTCTCCCTCTGACAAATTTCCAGCTCTCTCTATCAACCAATGGGTTATTTAAAATATAGTGGCGGCTACTCTGACAATGTCAACCCTGTACGCCCTAAATCATCATATATTTTTCACCCATAGGCACCGGCGGAGGGTCAACAAGCCGAACTGCTCTGCAGGTAAAAACAGCAACCTGTTTACCTAACTTAGACTACGAATCCATAAGAGACATCCAGAATTATTTTTGATTCTGATTAAAATATGTTTAATACAAAACACCAGCTTTATTATTATTTTGCCCCTTAGAGTTCACATTTCCCCTTATCAAATATATATATATATATATATATATATATTGTTTTTCTTTTTTTGAGTATTTAAATTGATTTTCAACATAAAATGTAAAACAATAATCCATGAACTAAAGGGTGATTATATTTTCCTTTAATCCAGTTAATAGACATTTTGAAGTATAAGTAATAATCTAAATGTTTTCTTGCCTTATCTCTTCAAAATTGTCGTACATTTTTATGGTAAACCACATTGTGTCACTGATTGACCACAACAACCACCATTTTTGATGCGTCATACACATGTTCTCGTGTGCATGCCATCTGCCCCCTAGTGGACAATCTGTGTACTGCACGTCTCTGGCTGTATAGCCTACATTTGATCTAGGGGGATAAAAAGCTCTCACTAGGATGTAGAGGTCAGAAAAACATTTGTAAACAAACATGATTCACTTCGCTTTTCAAGGTTAATACTTTTGAATATATCCTTCAATTTTAATTTCAAATAATATAATTCGTGATCTTTTAGTTTCACTTTTACAGTTTGATGCCATCACAATTAATTTCAAGGTTTTTTTTTTAGTTACATCACTTTACATAGCAACCTCTTCCAAATGGGTGTGAATGTGTAGGTGTGACCTGCAGTGTAATAGAACTTGGAGTAGTCAGAAGACTAGAAAAGTGCTATACAAGCTAATTGTACAATAAGCTAATTGGAACTGTTACTATAAGAAATTAGATTAAATAATTCAAACTAATTAACATTTTTAAAATGATATCCTAGTTATGAGAGCAGTCTCACTGATTGACAGCGAAGGAGAAAATACATACATGTATTTAGCTTATATAATACTGATATAAAAGTGCTGTGCTCACAAGCTCCATTACAAGAGAAAGTCATTAAATCCCTAAAACGTACACAAACATTAGCATCTGATTGAGCTTAATGCACAGCAGACAGGCCGACAGGAGATTAGTCCTTGTCTGCGTTGGATATGTTATTGATGTTTTAATACATATGGAGTGCTTTAATGATAAAGTGAAGTGAGACAGAGTTTATTCTGTCTGATTTTTTTATTCTGCTTACTGTCAACACAGACAAACCAAGGTAAGAGATGACGCCATTCAACCTGTGTAGAGTTTTAGGCAAGAACAAGGGACAGATGTTGACATTCAAGCCCAAGTTTAGAGGGTTGAAAACGCTTTTGTTAAACCAAGTCCCATGTAAAACTAAAAGGAAATATGACAATCACACAAACTTTCAATGGGGTTTGCTCTATGGCTGAACAAGGGGGATAATACCCAGCAACACTCAAAATAACCTCTGGGCTAGCTATACCTTCCAAGTTGCCAATTTTATCAGCCCACCCTGATTAGAAGGGCTAAAACTGGCCTTGGATTTGCAGTGAGGCGCCCTTAGGCTGAATCACAGGGGCCGTTCATAAAACCTTCTAATAGCCTATATCTCCTAAAAATGAAACAGTTATTTATATAATTCATATATTCATTTGATTATCTTTCATGGGTGTATAATGAAAACAGACTAGGCTTTATGATGACACATGAAGCAGTCATCATGAGGCATGAATTCAGTAATCGGGAAAATGAGCCTGACTTCCCGTTCGATGTGAATGCAAGCGGAATGTTTCGCGCATGCGCACTCCCCATGCTGCGTTCTCTTCTACAACATTACCGTCGTAAATCAGGGATCTTTTATTCCTTTCTACCTCTCTACCAACATGTCATGACAGCATAAGCAATCGGATTTGAATGGCACTGGTTGGCACTAGGCTACAATAACATTAGCTAGCCTGTTTCATTGTAGTTAAATCCAATACCAATGCCATGGCGACGGCTGCAGACACTCACTTAAAACCTATCAAGAAAAGTTGGATTTTCAGAGGAAGACGGGGGGACACATCAAGAGGGCGGACTACCCCAGAGTTAACCAAACTACAAACGAAAGAGACCGAAAAGTCTCTGCACAGTTTTTCAAACGGACTGGTAGAAGAGAAGAGAGGCCATGCTATTTGTTTGGATATGCTAACAGTCAGCGACAGGTAGAACATCATCACATGTGCAAAGTCGGACAACGCTGAAAACCAAAGTAACCTGGAGGTCTTTATGGGCGAGCTTTATGCTGTAACACGTGTGTTTACGAGGAAACATGGACGGATGGATTTTCAAAAGCCCCAATCTACAGACAATATTTTACATTTTACGGCTGAATTGTGTAGTTTGATTGTGTTCTTCTTCCTCATAACCGGTCGCTGTACCACACTGTCTCTTGTACAATATTAAATTCTGCTGGGAAAGTTTGCCATTCAGTATTTTGTGCTGCTGTTGTGAGTGAATCCTGTGCCAAATGATAAGCTTTAGATATTGAGTTTCAAATGTGATTAAAATGTGCTTTTCAAAACCAGGTGAGTATAAACAAGGGGTGTTATGAATTTAAAAGTATTTTATTTACTAACACAGCAGCTGGTTAAGCGGTGGACGCACAACCTTTAACATGACAACTGCAGTCAAGCCAGCCGCTGCTTGAAAAATGATGCGTGTCTACATGGTACGGGAGCCTGAAGCGCCCAAAAAGCAGCGTATTTTGATAACTTGTTATGAAATGTAAAAAACAATTAAAAAAAATGAATTACAAAAATTGTAATAGTCCTCTAAGTTTTAAGATGGTTTTAATGAAAAGTTTTTGAGAAAATTTTAGTTTAATTCTTCTCAAATTGCCTAGAGACACTGATATTTAAGTTACACTTAATATTTTATTTTGAAAAATCGGTGACAGGTGGCAAGAAACTTTCAATGGATTCTTGTTCCTCATGTCCCTGGCTATGGTCCTGAGAATGTTCTGCAGATTTTACTGTATAATTATTTTAATAATTAAAGGTAAAGTCTGCTCCAATTGCACGGCTCACTTGACTGCAGTTAACATGACGTACCTATTCATTCAATTCAATTCAATTCAATTCCAAAAACTTTATTTGTCCCCGGGGGGCAATTCAAAGGCACACAGAGCAGTAAATTAACAACTGTGCAAGTAGACGAAACATTTTAACCTAAATATAAAGTGTCAATTTAAATACAACATAAAGCTTAAACTTAACTTAAAAATACTAAATATAAAAGAGTAGATATAAGTGGACAGTGATCGGACTAACAGATGTAAACAGATGTAACCATAACTATGTGCAGTAAACGAGAAATAAATATATATATACAGAGCTCATAAGATCATTAACTCCAGTTTTATTAGAAACATTACATTAGTTCATGACTTTCATGACACAACCATAGCTGTTAACTATAAAACCCACCCTGCCTAACCTGTCGCTGATCTCACAGTGGTGTTTCTGTCCCTGTCCTTGCTTGCAAACTGGTCCAAAAAGCTTCAGACTGGTTCCAGGAAGGGGATCAATATCAGTCTGGTCCTCCTAGCATCCATTCAGTGGCTCGTAAAACGTTTCAGGGTTCACTTGAAGGTTGCATTGTTTGTTTTCAAAGCCTTGATGGACTTGCCCACCCTCCAAAAATGGACCATCCCTTAGACCTTTTGGCTGCAAAATGAATCTACCTACTGGCACAAATAAAGTAACCTGAACCTGAGATGTCTGATCCCTCACTCAAGACTTCATCTTGGAGATTAAAGCCCCTTATATGTGGAACAGCCCCTCACCCCCTCCCTCTCAGTGAAGTTCAAGTCCCTCCTTATTATACTCTTACATGTAGGTGTTTGAGTCCTCTGCTCCTTCATAGGCAGCTTGCCTCCTGTATTCTGTGATTTCTGTGGTTCTCATGTATTGATTCCATCAGGCACTGAAAAGCACTTTGGTCAGCTGCTGCTGTTTCTAAATGTGCTTTAGTTTGACTCATTATTTTGAGTATGTTGTTGCCTGTGTTGCGTTAATATTGTTGATGCATTAACAGTGATTTGATGTTGTAGTTGGTTGAGAGGAGAGGAGATTTAACTCTTGTTAAACTGCTCAGTGATAACAAATGGTAAATGACACATAATGACTGATGGGACGCTGTTTCATGGCAGAGGTTTTGTGAAGGTTTTGCCTGTCATAATGATTTGTGTTTGGATTATGAATGCTCAATGTCATGCCTTACAATTTTGGTAATAAAGTGGAAGAGTCAACCTGATGGTTGTCATGCTCTGCTGCTGCTGTCAGCATACATGATGAAACTATTGTATTTTTTGTGTGAAGTTTTAATCTGACATGTCTTCAAGCTTGTTATTAGGGCCCGACCGTTATTGTTATTAGTGAGAGAAAAAAATCGAAAAATCGGCATACCTTTCTTAGATCTATCTTGGAACTTTAGAGATAGATATATACATTTATTGTGTTGATCCCTCAAATTAAGTTGTCAAACTCTTGTGGAAAAGATATATAATGAGGACAAGATTGTCACTCAACTGGAAAGTAGCTGAGAATGTACTTGCATCACCGCTTGACACTCTGGAGGGTGATGATGCTTGTTTTTATCCATAAAGCGCCCTCTGCTGGTGAAAGAGAACTTCTAGTGTAATACAATGATACTCAAAGGAAATATCTGACTTGTGAATAAATACAGCAATGCAAACAATAAAAATACTGAAGGAAACACATTGATCAAAACTATTCCATAAATAACTAAATCAGGCTCACATCTTTATTCAAAGACTTTACAAATAGGGAGATTAAAAAAAAAAAAATTCTCTCTTCAAATATTTGTTGACACTGGTGGAATTTGGTCTCTTTTTTTTAAACAATCAGTCCAAAAGACCAGAAGAGGGCAGTGTTGGTTTTTACTTCTTTCCTCCCTCGCTCTACTTCCCTATCTCCCCCTCTATATACCCTCCCTCTCTTTACTCTTCTCTCTCTCTCTCTCTAAGTTATCATCTTATTAGTTACAATCAGGACAATCTTTAAATCTTGGCTTAATGCGTGTCTTTTTTTCTATACAAAAGCCTGGTGTGCAGATTGCAGTAGCAAATCTGGAAATTACCTCATGAACCTATAATCAAAACTATTGAGCAGCATCACTTACTGGCTCAACAAATTATTCAGAGTTTCCCAAAGTAAATAAGAAAATATTTTATTATATATATATATATATATATATATATATATATATATATATATATATATAATAGAAGACTAGTGGTTCTCTGAGACCATTATTAGGTCGAGGGATGCTGCTTTTTATGCAAACAAATCTTAATTCATTAAGTATGAATACTTGCTGTTAGTGCATAAGCAGTCGGAGAGAACACTTAATTGTCATAGTTTTGCAGGTATTCAGTCATGAACATATTCAGGGAATTTTAGACTTGGTGATGGTGGAAGGTAAAAAGTTAAAAGGTTAAACAAGGTCTTCAAAATTTCCCTGAGTTAAAAAGACTGCATTAGTCAAATTTCTTTGCAATAACCCGAAACTTGTGAAGAGATTTTCCCATACATGAAAAGCCTGGGCTCACTGGAGGCAGATTTATCCTCTTAGAACCATAGATGTTAACTCGAGAGTGATAATCCATATTATATGTCCAGCATATTAACTTTTGTATGCTGGTTGGGCTGCAGGAATAGTTGGTGCATCTCCAAAGCCACAATCCAGAAACGACCATGTTGGGATAAAAGTGTTAAGCATGAGAAGACAGAATAGTTAGCAAACTAGTTTTAGTCTATGTCCAAGGTTAATTCATTTGTTGGCTAATTAGTTGAATAAGCTAACAGGTCAAGTTGGGTTAGCATGAACAACATACCAGATTCAGTTCTTAAAGAGGACATATTGTCCCCCTTTTCCACCTTTTCAAACAGTCTCCTGTGGTCTAAATGAAACATCTGTGCTGAGCTTTGGTCAAAATATAACATGAATCAAGCACCAGAGGAGGTTTGTGACTCTGTATAAACCAGCTCTCTCAGAACGCTCCGTTTTGGTGTGTGTGTCCCTTTAAATGCAATGAGCCCCCCCTGAATTTTCCCAGTAGACATCACTCCTCTGTAGCAAGACTAAAAATGGCGGACCTGCGCAAAAGTTTTGTTCTAGGCTAGGGGTGTCCATGGGTGAAGATACCAGGGGAGGGGAGGGGATTTTTTTTTTTACCAGAATCTAGCTTGTGGCATCACAAACTGAGAACATTTGAAACTGATCATTTTTCTCTGTGTTGTAAGACTTATGCAGACCACAAACAAAGGACTGGATGGGTTTATTTCATATTTTGTGGGTCAGTAGACACTCAGGTTACCCAAATATATGTTCAAAAACACTGTCAAAGTGGATTTTTCATAATATGTCCCCTTTAAATATACTAAAACAAAAAACATATTCAACATCAAAGCTGGGACATAATATTCTTGCAAGGATGTTCTGTACGTACAAATACAAAATGTCATCATTTGGTTATTTTTTTCTGAAAATTTCCCAAATTGCACCAAAACCATAAACATAGCTGTTCATAGCTGGATTGATGCCTAGCAGACAGCTAGCCCAGCTGTCATTGAAAGTGACAGCAACCCTTATTGTGCATTCATTTAATCATGAATATGGTCCTAACATGTGAATTATATAAATGTATTCCTTTGGAATTTTAACATGAGGCTCTATGGGTATTGACTTACTTTTGGAGCTAGCCTCAAGTGGCCATTTGGGGGTACTGCATTGTTTTGCTACTGCCCTTTTGGCTTAATTTTTCAGCCTGGTCTATAAGAGTGGAAACTAGAAATAAAGTATTACTCAACATAAACCTAAAAAAACCCTCAAACCTCTTGGAAGTCCCAGCTGGGAGCTGCTGTCGCTCTAGCTTTCATATTAAATGTAAAATGCGGTTTAAATCCTGCAGAATTCCTGTCAAACCTTATAAGCCCGTATAAGAGCCTCACACTTGGCTCCTCGCAGGAAGTACCTGGCTGAACACATGCTGTGTGTAATGCAGGCAACAGTCAGGGTGTCACTGTAAAGCCTGGCAGTTGTCTGAAAATCGCAACAAAAAAATAATATTTCTGCTGTTAAAGTCCCTGTCAGAGAACTCATTTTTCATGCCTGATTTGCTCTGCTTGTCTTGCACAGAAGAGAGTAATTTAGTAAACTCTATTGAGGCTTGACACTGTTAAAGAAAGGAGGAATGTGTGGGATAAAAAGTGAAATGCCCTTTTAATGTCTCCAACTGTGGAGTTTAAGCATGATTAATAGAGCCCACTTTATAGACAAATGACCTGTAATAACCCTCTGTGATCGGGCTCTGTTACCACAGCAGGAGTGACCCTAGACACTCTTCTGCACGACAGCTCAATAATGCTCTGTACGCACGAGAGCTCCGATAATTACTGATACACACAGCTGGAGAGGAGCGTTCTCAGTGTTAAACACACACTTTGTTAGCTCACCAAAGTTTGATGTAAAACCAGCTTTAATTGGTGCACTGCAGGCATACACTTTGAATAGTTTTACTGAGCTAAACACAGTGTGGACAATACAGACTGGGCAGCCATCATGACTGACTGCATACTCGTACACAACCTGCAGAGTAATCACATTCATCAACTGTTCAAAAGGAAAATGCAGAACAATGTACTCTCTGGAAAAGAGCCTTAATCTATCTTGCTTTTTCCTGCAGTCTTTCCAATAATGTTCTGCGGTGCTCTTAAACCTGAAGGGATGGCCGACCAGTGCGCTGCAGGCAGAGGAACATGAGGTGCGCGAGTTGTGGTGCTTAGCAATGAGGCTGGTCAATGGTAAAGTGCTGAGAATTTTTTTCAATGTAGCTTACATTTACCCCGACAATGTTCTTTAGTTGGGTTTTTATTGAAATTAAGTTACTTGCGTGGTCTGTATATAGCTTCCAGGTCAGCACTCTAGCCGGACTCTCCTTAAAGGGGCCATGCTGACCAACATCTTCTGTGGCCGATAATATTCTTATTATTGACATGTACCTCATACATCCCCACTTCAAAAAAACACACAACTTTCCCTTTAAATGTCTGCATATCTGCAATTATAGTGCGCTCATTCTGTCACAAACTTTAAGACGTCAACTTTACAGTCCAACACTTAAATGTGGAACTCTGGACATTCCTCAACCTTAGTGGTTGCCATTTTGACTAAGTAGCCAACAGGGTGGACACTTTAATGTTAATTTGCATTACGTTTTCTCTTGCCTTTTCTCTTTTCCTTATACGGTTGAGAACCCTTCAAGAAGCCACATTTATCATCAGAGCTGTCAATCATAACGTTACATCTGCTCATGTATTTAATCAAATAACTAATTTAAAACAAAACTACTCAGAAAAATGAACACTTGGGCAAAAATCTGTATGATGATGACTATCATGACACAATCTGGGGTTGACTGAAATACATTTGATGTGTCATTTTAGCTTTATAGGTTGCTTTATTGATTCTCTGGATCTTTTGGCTTCACTCTCAGGCGGCTGCTTCTCTGTCCAACTTAATATACAGTCTTTAATTAATACTGGTGAAGCATTTTATTTCACTGTCTTGTACCTCTTTGAAGCTACAGTCTATACATTTACATTTCACTGTTGACTTCATTAGAAGCAGAGTTTTGGGTTTGATAAAAATTTGATGTAAAAACATATTTCTTTATCCCGTTCATCGTCTTCTGATCCCTCAGATTTAACCCCTGCACTAAAGTTTTTAGTTCTTAAACAAAGTATCGCTGTGAATCTGTAATGTAGAGTGTAATCACTCCTTGTCATCTCATCTTCTTCCATTTGGATTTAAAAAAAAAAATGTCTCTGTATTTAAAGAGAGACATGTTCAGCCTGGTAAGAGTGCAACAAAGAAGAGAGACATTTGGGGCCTGTATCTCCTTGAGTAAACATAATGCAGAATGAGTTGGGTCTATCCTGACATCATCTTAATGAAAATGTCTGTAGGGAAACAACAAATGGGCCCCGGCTGAGGCTGGGACTACGGGGAGGGGAGACGGTGTACAGATAGGCAGAGGCGGGTAGGGATAAGGCAGACGGGTTAGAGGAGGCACATTAGAGCTGAGAAACACACATCAGCAGAGATGAGGAAGAGTGAGATAAAGACGGGATGAGGAAGGGCGGGAGGAGGAACGGTAATCTATAAACCTGAAAATACTATTACAGCGCTGACTGAGTTTTTAATGTAGCAAAAAGATCCTGTAATAGTGAAAGTAGCAGGTGGTTGAACACGCTTACTGATAGGAAGGGGGTGTTCGGATGCTCGTAGGTATCAGCAGGGACTAAACCAGCACAGAAACTTTGTAGCTGCAAGTAATGATGCTTTCTGCTTTGATTTAGTTTCTAGACGTTTCTCTGCCTCCATTTATTGTTTCTGTAGAAGTTGGTGCTGTCTGTCCATGGTGAGCCACTTTCTCTGTCGATTTTACAACTTCTGTTTCCCTTCTGAAACTTGAAAACTGGATGTCAACTTATTTATTAAAGAAAACATGTAATAATAATTAAAACTTTGACGCACCTCAAATACAAACCTCAACAGTTTGGACGTCATTAGAATGGTGTGTAACATGAATTTTCTGTAACTGTGTGTAAAAGACAATTCCTGTGACAACTTACTCAAACCAACAAAATGTTGCCCCAAATCACTTAGTGCCTTTAGACTGTGGGCTTTGGATAATTAAAACAGGGCCCCTAATATTTGAACAGTATAATACTTTCAGTTAAGCGAAAGTCTTGGCTTTTAACCCCCACATGTGTACTGTGGAAGCCCCTCTGTTTAAGGAGACCAGTCATCACGGCAAACCAACAGGTGTTGCAGTGATGGAAGCGGGCAAGTGAACTGGTCCAGATAGAACTGATTCTATCCGACCTAAAAAGCCTTGGCATGTTTCTAATAATCCCCATAAGCAGAAACGTGGTCAAACTAGGATATATATTGTAGATACTTTAAAAAGAAATAGAGAGAAGTTAGAGTCCAGAAAGGTTTCAAGGCCAATGCAGAGCTGGCTAAACACTGAAGCTTCTGTGTTTGGGACATGGCAACCTGCATGCGCATTGGCTCTAGGGAAGAGGGGGAGGGGGGAGACAGCTTTCTCCAGTGTTTTGAATTTTGGACTACAGAACCTAATTTAAACTCTACGTGTCAGAGTGACATATTGCTCCTTTCACACTTTTTTGAAAAATCAATGTTGACTCTTTAACTCAGTAGAATGCCAAACGGAGCAGCAAGAAATTCAGCCAGTCTCACAGATGACTGGAGTAGATCCTGAAGTATGTACTCATTCATAAATAGACTTTGAATCCACGAATCCAGAATCCCTTTGAATCAAACATAGATTCTGAATCGAATCGTGACCCCAAGAATCGAAATCGAATCGTGAGGCACCCAAAGATCCCCAGCCATGTTAACAATATAGTGACTGCGCCATCTTTGGGCTTCAAAACCCCGCTTTAGTTATGTTATCTAAAGCTGAAGCTAAAGCCTCAGTTAGTACTGTTGCTATGTTTAGTGGTTTAGACAGTCCACTGATTTAGAGTAGAACAAACTGTCATCTGTAATTATGTTTGTAGACTCCCAGATGTAAGCCAAAATCCAATCACAAAATCATACCCAACCATAAATTATCATAACAAAAATAATTGCATCTGGAGCACTTGTACCCGGTAAAAAAGCCTTTTGAGGTTATCCGTGCTGTAAATCCATCAGGGCTGCTCAGCAAAGTGTTGATATATAAATGTGAAATAAGTGAAGTCAAGCGGAGGAGGATGTTTTACTGTCTGTGTTAGCATTGGTTTTTGTGTAGGTGTCAGTAAGCCAAGTATCTCTGCACTCCAAGCTGCATCACACATATTGATCAACAGCCCTGTGTACCCAAAGAAGCCTACAGCATGTGTGAATGTGTGTGTGTGTGTGTGTGTTTTACACCATCACACAGTCACGCATACTTCTCACATGTAGCAGTCCCCACAGTACAGCAGTGTGGGAGCTAATCTAAACGCCTCGGTGCTTATATGAGATGACCTACAGTTAAGCAGCTCAAATCTCTCCCACTGTTTAGGCACGAAGCGCTTTTTCCCACGATTATCCCACTATTGTGAAAAATAATAACCGATTGTTGGGTTTTTATCTCAGTTCAGCTCTCTGTGATGAACCTTCAGGGATTACTTCCAGAGTTTATTTATGCAAAGCCACTGTGGAAAAGTCAACTAAATCGTGTGTGGTGAAGTTGCCTTTTCTAAGAGGTGGAGGAAGCGGTGTCGAGAGGCAGAAACTCCGAGCCTTCACGATATATGGAGCAAGTTGGAAATGGAAAGCTGATAAAACTGTGAATGGGAAGAGGAGCTTCATAGGCTGCTTGATGTTTTTCTGCCTGAAAATTGAGTTGCTTTCAAATGTCGAGGAAGTGAGTATGTGTGTGTCTGGTGTCGGGATTACTTGATTAAACTGGAAGAATGCCTAATTACATCAAGCGCGGCTCGCTCGGGTGAATATTTGTGCATCCAAATACACTGAGGCAACATCTGCAAGTTTCAGATAAAGATTTATCTGAAGAGAAACGGAAAAAGTAAAATGTGATTCCAATTACCATCCGGAAGTGAGAATCACACTCTCTTGTCGTTTAGGGACGGCGTTCTTGTGGCTTGTTGTGATACAGCAAATTCAGTCGAGGTGTTCCAGGCGGTTTGGTGTCTAGCTCTTCACTTTTTTAAGTTTGAAGTCAACCATTCCATCCTCGAAAGTGAGCGGAGCAGCCGCATGGAGGCTCACTGTGACTCAGCTACATCTAAATTTAATTCACTTCATATAGAAGTGTCTAGATTTTTTTTGTGAGTCCCACAGCAGTGATTCATACTACATGCATCACCCAAATTCACCCACTCCCGCTTCATTTCTTTCTGAGTGTATTCACTTCGAGATAGTGTAACCTTAAAACAAACCGAGATCTATATGTAAACCCTTATCGACATCCCGCACATGTTCAGGCCTAACAAGAATTTTTGTTTTTTTTGTTGCAGTAAAGAGTTGCACGGACTGTCATTCTGCAAGGTCTAAAGCAAATGTGCATCTGTTCCTGTCTTCCTTTAGTCCCAATATTCACACAGAGGCTGTTTTCCTCTGATGTCACGCTCAGGGTTGAGACCACCTGAGATGCTGTTAAAAAAAAAAAGGACGTTGTTTTTTAACTTCCAGAGGGCTGAACCAGGATGTGACATTAACAGGGCGAGTGAGGGATGTTGAGCCTAAAGTCTTCAGTGTAACAATGCTTGCTCTCTTTTAACCTGGACAGATCACCATGGTTACTTTGAAAAGCCAGGCTGGTTGGGACAAGGTTATGTTCTGAATTTCAGCTTCAGAGTGCAGTTTTTCATTTACTCTATTCCAGGTGGCAGTGGTATTTATATTCTGATTTGAGTTTGTTTTTTTTATTATAACAAAGGCCATGTGGGGTTGTGGGAAAAATACATATTCAAAATGCTAGTTTCTATGTTTTTATTAGCCATGGACATTTAAAGTAACATTATCTTTCAAAAGTCCCTTTACTTAACAATGTGTCCAGCTACGGTAGATTTCTTGCTAACTAACAAAAAGTCAGATCACCACCAAGCTCATCACTGTGGGTAAGCTTGACTTGGACACTCTTCAACTGTCCAGCATCACCATCTTGTTCTCTCTACCTTGTAAAATACTCAATCTTGCACAGTGTCCTACATGCTGTATACCAAAGCTCTATTTCTAGATGCTTATTTTAATAATATGAGGGTGAAGGGGTTTTAAGGGGTTTATTTTGGGGGATTTATTTTCTTTATTTAGAGAAAGGACAGTGGATAGAGTCAGAAATCATCAGGGAGGAATGACCCCAGCTGCCCATTGGAGGAATATAGCCTCCGTACATGTGGCACGCCCACTAACTATATATCACTTTTTAAAATTCCATTAATCTGCATTTCTAAACTGTTTTTATGCTTTTATTTTTACTTTCACTTTGGATACAAACCTGGCTTTATTTTGAAAGACAATAATGAACTTTTGGATGATCAATGGTTGTGACAGTAACCGACCCACAGAAAAAGGAACTCGTTCAGCTAAAGGGGCGGTACAAAAGTGGACATTATTCTCAACTTGACCTGATATGAGCCATTCAAAGGTGCAGTGGTGTCTTCTCTTACCATCACTGTGACTATGGGAGACACTGCGGTGGCTTGCCTACGATGCGCCCAAAGGGGCAAAATAGCACTCAATTAATGTGATGAAAAAAGTTGATGTTCATTTCAGACCTTAGTTGTATCATGATTATCAGTTAACACTGACAGCCCTAGCATTTACTTTAACCGAAACCATGATGTTTCTTTAAGTTCTTTTGGTGTGTTGACTTTAGTATGGTACTAACATTAAGTGGTTGCTGTCTGGAAATTATTTTTGCACTTTCCTAATCTGACATGTGTCTGGACAGCTTCATGCTAAGCGTCATACATTGCATATAAATTCTGCTGAACTTGTCGGGTTTATTTAGAAAGTCTTACTTGACTTTGCAAATTCATATTTGCTAACTAAACCAGAAGAAAAACTACCTCTTAGGGGCACCTTGATTCAAACATTTAAAAGTGTATTGGCTGTTAACTAAACTACTGTGTTTGACAAGGTGGAGGCGAGTTTATGTTAGCGTCAGGCAGCAGTGTCAGCTTCTCTTTCTAATGAAGAGGACAAATCCAAAGATCCCTAAAGTCTCCCATGGGACCTCGTCCTCTAAGGTAATATACTGCATATTCAAGGTTATGTGTCCAACGGAGGGAAAATGCTTATCTGTGGTGCTTTCAGAAAATGGAGAGTGATATACAGACTCACGCCTACATTAAGAAATTACATCACCAGTTATTCTGAATAAATTGTACACAGCGGTGGTATGCACATCATCATATTTAGTCGGCACTGTCCTCTGGGAAGAGATTACCGCAGAGTCCGGGAGAAAATCAAGGGTCACAGCTGCCCCACCGAATGGATTTTCCAGGTTATTATCTGTGTTTACATTCATTCTTGTGCAGCTTCAAGGTCTTAAATCCCGTAACAGACACAGAATCAGTGCCAGGAGAGAGAGAGAGAGAGAGAGAGAGAGAGAGAGACAGAGAGAGAGAGAGAGAGTGTAGGAGAGAGAGAGAGAAATAGGGAGGGAATGTAGTTTTTCATCAGGAAGAGCTTCAGTCAATTAATGTCTTTGATGTCACATATCATGTTCTTGTTATGCAAATTGCCCCCTATTACAAACACAATGAGGAGTATTTATCTGCTGGGATCTGGAGGTCTGCAGTGAATACATAAGAAGAAAAAAGATTAAGAAGAAATGAATAAGTACAGGGAAGGAGGTGTGAAAGTAAGAGATTTAGGAGGGGATAAATTCAGGAGAAATAAGGCAGCATATTCTTTCTCGTAAAATTGAAAGCTGTGAAATGGGCCAGAATTTACCACTGAAATGATTTCCACTTCTCCTGGATATGGTCCTGGTTAGCACTGATTCTCGCACTGTGACACAGCACAGGGATCAATTGGGAGAGGCAGAATTTCTTTTACAATATCAATCTTTTTAGAATTTTTTTGAATATTGAGAATGAAGTCAGGATGTCACCGATCACCGAGTACAGCAGGAGCAGCTAAACGGTCCTGTACGTGCTGTGCCTTGTATAATAATTGTATAATGACAGTCATTTACATTTTCCTAGGGCTAAGAAGTGGGAGTTCTTTTTTCATCTTAATAACGCAGAACATTATCGTTGCTGTTTGGAACACTCTGGAAAGCTGTCATCAGAGATACTAAACTTGAGCTCTTAAAAAGTCTTTCGCACTCGGCACAACTGTTTCATACATGCCCGAGCACGATTGCTCCCCCTATCCCACAAAAAGCAGATAGAAGAAGAAGCAACCATGGCAACCACTGGCAGGCTGAGTCCATCCTGCTAACTTTGGATGTTTTTGTTATTTCTGAGACGCAAACAAAAACCCTCTTCCTGATTCCATCTATCGGAGCAGGAAAGTGGATGGTAACGTGCAAGACAAACCAATGCTGGCACTGCTAGCGTAAGCACAATTCAGCAAAAAAAATTATTTGTCAGCACACCATTTTAAATTCATTTCTAGTTTTCTTACCTTTAGATTAGTCATTTAGTCTGCATTTTAGACTAAAGTCTTTGGCAAGGAAAATAGTCTGCTAAGAACATCCCCTTGTATACATCTACCGTAAAATCTGGAATTTAAGTCACACCGGTATATAAGACGCACCCTGTTTTGAAGGTCTCTTAGAGAGAGAAAAAAAAGTTTAAACCGTCTTCCTGCATTACGATTTATATTGTGTTGCGATGTCTACAACGTGCAGTTTCTGTGCAGCTGTGTTGCTCTTTTAGTTCCGTCTGTTTTCACTTTCGGGAGTTTGCGCTCCTACTAGCTACAGTACGGTAGTTGAGCTCTCAGCCTGCAGGGAAAGTTGTGAGGCACAGCCTCCTAGCTTGCGAGTCGCGCTGCCCGACTCCGCTGGTCACTCTTTAACTTTAATATAGGACTCTTTCAATCAACTCCACAAGGTTTATTTACGGAACAATATACCACTGTTTTCTGTAAATGCATAATTATGACATCGTGAGGGAGAAAATACGTGAAAAAAGTTGTGCAGCCAGACTGGTCTGTGTCGCCGTCTTTTCCAGCACAGCGTGATAGTGACTAGTGATAGTCACTATGCAGTGATGGTGGCTGCTGCCCCGCTGTAATGACGGCGCGTGTTTCAGTATTTTATACTGGTATACCAGTCGCACCGGTGTATAAGACGCAGCCAACTTTTAAGACAAAAAGAATAGGTATTAAAATTGCGTCTTACACACCAGATTTTACGGTAAATCTTTTAGCTTCAGTGAAAGAATGCTTCAACTCTCCCCCAGCTGCCAAATTCCAGTGATAATAGGAGGTGAAGAACAGGTGAGAGAGATGTACTGACACTCATAAATGTTGCAGGGAGGGCCTGCCAAGGACACAGAGGCTATCCCTGGGGATTGTTCCTGCTTCCCTGCAGGTATAACATTGAAACTGGAAATGTAGAGGTGACAACTTGATGGGTTCCTTTTCCTATTCAGTCGTTTTCCTTGAGGCTAACGCACAAGCTGCAACTTGTGACCACACTGTGTGACATATTGCACAGATAGAGAGAGACACTTTTCCCTCGCACTCTGGAGAGAACATAATCTGTTCCTGTTAATTTTTTCTAATGATATATCAACGAGTTCTCCCCCAGTGGCCTCAGCACCAGATGTTTTCTCACCTAGGTGTTCTGCACACTTCAAACAAAATAACCCTTTTACAAGCGCAAGCTGTATGTTTTGCTAACACGTGCCATAAAACATATGGCGCATCAGCATCCCAGCAGCTCCTGCGTCACTCTGCAGGCTCTCCTGCTGCATGTTTCCCTTTAAATCACCCGGCACTCCGCACTCCCTGTTCCCGTTTTATATCTGACTCCAAACTTTTTGTGTTGTGACAAATTGATCGGGTTGCGGCGAAAGGCTTTCACAATGCTATAAGTTACGAGGGGCGAAAGCCTTAAAACAATAGAACATTAGCATACCTCCCACCCCATCCATCAGCAGGCAGTGCCAGCCTTTGGCAGCCATTCATCACATCCGTGGCACCAAGCACGCAGGCTTCAGGCCCCCGCTGCACTCCTTATAAAGAGATGTATGAATACCTCAAACATGAACACGGCGGATTCAAATAAAGACTAATACAGCCCGATTCAACTGCGACCATGAAGATGAATGTGTTAAAAGAAAACGGTGACAACATGACTGATAGTTTTAATACAAACTATGAAGAAGCAATCTGTGTCGAGTTTAGCTCAGCGTGTATATTTTCATGAACTGTAGCGACAATATGGGGCTCTGCAAAGACACTGGAAGCAGCGCCGTGTCTGCCCCAGGGTGTAAAGTCTTAGGAGGCTCCTTCATGCTGCTTTAATGCACACAGTTTGCTGCAGATTAACTTCCTCACACAGCTGCGTGTTGTCACGCTGTTTGTGTCAGGGACTCGGTTCAGTTTGGGGCTAAGAGCCAGTAGCTGCAAGCGCTCTTTCCCATTAAGCTAGCTCATGGGAGAGACTAAAAATTAACCTTAATGGACACTTTTCTGTCTGAATGCTAACCAGGGGCTCTTTACTAAGTACTGCTGTGTCTCCGACTGAGTGTTTGGCTATTCTTATTTATTTATTTTAGCATGGAGGAGTTAATGTGTGAGTCGCCGAGCTGACAGACAGCCTCTACAAGCATAGCCGCTCCGCTGAGGCTGATCATTCACAATCCGCCTCTCCTCGCCGTCACTCTTTCCTGCTGAGCAGCTCTCCATAAATGCCAATTAGCTAAAATTTAAACCCAATTAGAGCTGCTTTGTGCTCAGTAAATCTGATTATTAAAAACCATGTACATCTTCAGTAAAATCAGCTCCCGACGTTGTACAACACACACTCACACACTCCCATGCCAAAGCCATCAGTCGGCTATCAAAGCCAGTGACTGCTTCCCTCCCCTCAGTCCCCTTGCCCTCTAATCTGACTCTAATGACATTTGTACTCGGCAGCAAACAGTGCAGTGCCACGCTTTTTCAGGACTCCCCCACCCACCACACACATACACACACACACACACACACACACACAGACATTTATGACTCCAGGGTGTAATATTTCCTTCATTTGCATAATGATGTCCTGTTTATTGTACACCTGTGCATCCATCTCACTAAGGCCCATTGAACAAGCAGAGGATTTGTACAAAATTAGAATGCAAATGGAATGTAATTCTGTTGCACTACCATTGATGGGCCAATAAACTACACGCCCCCCCACCCCCTTTTCTCGGCATCCAGAAGCAATATACAGTGCAGTCACACACCCACGCAACACTTTAAACAACAAAGATGTCATCAATCAACGTCTGGAGCAAAGTTTTCAACAGAAGCAGATGCTGTAAACAAAAAAAAGAAAGAAATCCAATCAGCGAGTTAAACTGTTTTTTGACATTGATCCGACACTGTCTCATTGTGTGATAACCAACCACAGTAGCATCTCTGTTACATGAGTTTACATGTAAAATGAACTTGTTGATATCAGTTTCATTGTTTCACTAAGTGTTAGGGGTTGATTTTGCTTTGTTTTAGAGAACAAAAAGCTGCACGATAATTGCATTGACTAACATTGATTGCAATGATTTGCTCTGTCTGTGAAGTTTCTTATAGTAAATCCACTCTGATCCTGTATTTGATCATGTCTATAAACCCCTCTATTTCAGTCCTGCTCAGAACAGGCTGTTTCTGTGTCTGTAGCTTTAAATTCAAATGAGCTGTGTCTGACCACATCCCCTCTGGAAGGGTTTGGGTAGCTTGGGCTTTCTTGCACCTTGCATTATTGTTTACAGTGAGAAGGCGGACTTAGAGCACAGAACAAACACCTAGCTGTGGGAGAGTCACCCACCTGGAGGAGGGGTTACTGCCCTTTGTGATGTCATGAAGGGAAAATCTTCAAACAGCCTGTTTGAGCACACATTTTCTGAAAAGTGGAGCAGGCAAAAGACTGGAGGGTTTTAATGGAGGGTTTTAAAACAGGCTAGGGACACATGTTAATGTTAGAAAAACATGGCCAAGTGCATTTTGCATAATACTTCCATATCCAAATGCCTTTACCTTACACTGTAACAAACTGTTTCACATCAGATTTTGCAACATGATACACTGAGAATTCAGTTTGATGAACTTGTGAGGCCATTAACGCTTCAGATTGAAATCACAACGTGAATTTAATCAAGACATTGACAATGGTTACGGAATCAACAATGATGAAGATATTAATGTAACATGCACAAATCTACTCATTACATTTTGTTGATTGATCTTCATTTATATTTTATGGACATTACCAACAAACTAGCTTTTTGTGAATAAGACAGCTAGCTCTGTAACTCAAAGCAAATGGGCATTGTTAAACGTCCAATTTGAATCTTGTGAAGCTATGGTGTGTTGGAATAAGAAGCTCATCTAACTTCATGCCTCCAGATACGTATGTCTGCAGAATAATCTCCAAATTAGTTTATTGCATCCCCCAGAGGAGCACACATTCATCTGTTTCTGGTGGGTAGTTTAACTGTAAATACTAAGTTACACAGAGGCTTCACTCTGGTTTACTTCTGGTTTAACTGTCTGGACTTAAATCATCCAGTTTAAAATACCTGAAAATGTTGTTGCATACTTCGTAAAGTTACTTCTGCAGGGCAGCTTTGAAGTGACCTCATTGAGACTGACTCACTTCATAGTTGAATCAGGAGATGAATTTATCATGTGAATGAATGAATAATAATGAAGTGTTAAATCTTTCCCAGAGCCTCAGACCATGCAAGGACATTTTTGGAGTGGAAAGATCATAATCTGTGCCCTAATTTTTTCTAACAGCAGCTGCTTAATGTAACAATTAAGATGCACACTTGAAATGTACTTCATGCATGGCTCTACAGTTTTTATAATGCTTCATCGAATGCCACTGCAAAATAAGGTCACGTTTGAATAGGCCTATACAAAGAAAATGGCATTCCCTCATGAAATATTAATGCTGCTGTTCTGTCTTTGTCCCTTTAGCTGGGTTTGAATATCAACTTTTTTGGCACCCAGGCCATGATAATACGCACCACAGGGCCCTCTCTCTCCTCCTACGGCATTTAAATTAGATTACTGGCAAGATAAATTCGACTCAGGTCCGTAACAAAATCCTGTGTGACAAACGCTGACTCAGGTGGCCACAAGCAAATCAAGACTGAAATCAGCATTGCAGTTCAAGCCTCCCTTTTCATTTGATATTCCCCTTTGTGCCAGCGTACTTTCAAACCGCCTTCTTTTGAGGGATGAAAACGCAGCATTCTGATTGGATTGAGATGCACGGGTCATTGTACATTCTTCCTCTCTAAAAGTTTTCTCACAATGCCAACTTCTGCCGTCTCATGAGGAGGAATAGCTCAGGGGAAAGCATTTCATGGTTAGAATATATTCAACATACTGTACCTGGAAAATATCCCCAATGCAATGGTTCATGATTAAAATTTAAAGTGTCCCCTCAGGAATTTCTATTTTACAGAATAATCTACACACAGAGGGGGCTTGTGAGCCTTCAGCAGGAATATTTCACTGCTTATTGTAAAATGCATCAACTGAGGTTATAATCTCAGGATTCACAGCCTGTGGATGGGCTGCCATTTCAAGCAGAAAGGATCTGTTTCGAATATGTGTGACGAAGTGTGAAATGTTTTTGAAGCTGCGGAGAAATGTGTATCATGAGACAGGCAGCAGGCGAATTAAGAACGATTGACAATGCAGTCAGAGTGGGCTAAAATATCTGAAAGTCATTTGTCTCTCGACGTTTTAAATAGTGTTATTTGAGGGTCATCTGACAACTTTGACTGTTACTACTTTGCTAAATGCTACCTATATGCTGGTGCTCGCGGTGGATTAATGTTGGGTCTAACATATATCAAGTGGCAGTCTAGACTTGCTCTCTTTGTAAAGTGTCTCAGGGTTGCATTTTTCATGAATTGGTGCTATGAAAATAAGGCAGAGATACATTTTTGTGTGTTTCATAGAAGTGACTAATTTTGCTATCTTGCCTGAACAAGATTTGATAATTAATGAAAATTGATATTTTTTGTATTTCTATGTAGTTTTATTTTCTATTGTAAACAACAAGGCATCTCAAACTAGTGCCCGACCGATAAGAGATTTTTCGGTCTGATACCGATATCGATATTAGGGAGATAAAAAAAAAAATATCAGAAACCGATATATTGGCCGATATCTATTTTCAATCTGTAGAGATACATATATAGATAAACACATTTATTGTGTTGATCCCTCAAATGCAGTTATCAAACACTTGTGGAAAAAATATCTAATGAAGAAAAGATGGTCACTCAAAAGTAACTGCGCATGTACGTGCATCACCGCTTGACTCTCTATAGGTCCCCCGGTGGTGGCATGAGCTTCCAAACTCCATTCCATCTGCAGAGTCCCTCTGTACCTTTAAGAAAAAGCTAAAGACCCAGCTCTTTCATGAATACCTACTAACTTAATGATAATGGTCTCGATATCATTGATGATGATGATGATGATGATGATGTTAATGACGATGGTTTTTGTTTGATAACAACGACTTTTAAGATGGTTTCTATACTGATTAGAGCTCTGACGAACTGCCGTCAATGTTGTGCTTTGCCTCTGTGCAATACCTGTCAGCACCTGTGTGTCCAATCGGACTCAAAGCTGGTCGTTTGCTCTTACTGACATTGTTCCCTTTTTTTCTAGAGCCTTGCTTGTGTTGTACTTACTCTCTGATGTACGTCGCTTTGGATAAAAACGTCTGCTAAGTTAATTGTAGAATTGTAGGTTGATAATGCTTGTTGTAATCCATATAGCGCCCTCTGCTGGTGACAGAGAACTGCTAAAGTAATACTATGAAAATAAGTTGAAATGCTTTTTGACTGGTGAATAAATCTTTCGGCGCATATCTGCCGATACCGATAGTCACTGGATATGCTTACACTGGCCGATATTATCGTCTGGCCGATAAATCGGTCGGGCTCTATCTCAAACAGTCTAAAACAATACATTGTTGTCATGTACCACAGTTGAAAGCTATAATAAACAAAAAAAAAGGTTGATTGTTGAAGAGATTGGAGCTGTGAATGACTGTTCACCTCCACCCACAACTACCTCACCCACAGAGTCCAACCTGAACCACCTTCTTTAGAAACATAAACAAACTTTTAGCCAACTGAAATCCAAACACACACCTCCCTCTGTAATACTGAAGTGCTGCTGGTTACCCACACAGGCACACAGTCAGCTGCAGCTGTATGTGATGGAAGCGGTTATACATGTCATTGAGGAGTTTTTCATGCCTCATTCGAATCGATCACACCCTAGGCCGCCCGCTTCGTGGACTACAGCCTCTGTACATAGGGCTCGCAAACCAACCACCAGTCCAAAATAACTGCAGTATTTACAACTCCTCCTGCAAACTTCCACAACTCCTACACAACGCAGAGGGTCACAGACACAACACATAAAGGCATTTTAATGTATAATATTCACTGGTTCTAATATTGAGAGTTTGCTGTATTTCAACATTCATAATATGGTAACTTAAAGAAACATCTGCGTGGGCTGAGCTGGACTTTTGTCATTACTTTTTGACATCTTATGGACAAATTGATTGGGTGTTTTTTTTTTTAACAGCATGCATTTATCACAAAAAGAAATATCCTTTTGTAATCCTGCAGACTTCCTTTTTGTGCTCCTCTCTCGCTTGAAGTCATGACAAATAAAAAAGGCACAACAGGAAACATGCATTCAAATGGTGAGGTGTTCCTTTTGCATGCTGCAGGGGGCAGTAGTGGGACATGGATACACCGCTGAGCCCTGTTATAAATCTTCAATAGAGTCCAACTGCAGCAGAGCCAAAGCTTTCTCGTCGGAGGGGCAAGATTAGATCCAGGGATTCAATCATAACACATTAATATCCACCGCAGACTAGTTAGTTTGCTGCATGCACTCGCTTGTACTCATGACTGTATGACCGCATGAAGCCATTACTGTCAATACCTCTGCATGACAGAGCCACATTAAGTGTTAGCCCCTAGACATCTACAAGAAGATTTTAATGTGTGATTGATTGATTTATCCTTTCATAGGATTGTAAAACTGCAGGGAGATGATGGTGTGACGAGTGTTATGACTATGATTAAGGATGCTGTGGATGATTTTCCAGACTTGGGATCATTTGTCTTGAATTAAATCACACTCAGAAGATGTGTCATTGAGCTGCGGGTCCCACTAGAGACCTCTCAGGGACTGAAAGAACCTCTGATTTTGGTGATTAAATTATGCACTGCAAAGCACCATGGGAACTTGGTTTTTAAAAAGTGCTTTCATGGGAGCTGTAAGGAAAACATCAGCAAGGTTTTAGGAAACAGACAGAATAAGAATCACTGTGGGATGAGTCAATATTATCACATCTTCACTTAATGATAAGCTAATAAATAAATAGTTGGAGTGAAGGTGGGATCACAGATAGAAGCACATTTGATTTGACAAGGAGTGTATAAAAATAATGGACGTCACCCATCTGACGTCAGCATTTGACGTCAGATGTACTTTATCTTTAAAGTATATCCTGCTGTAGTGTTGTCTAACTTTGAATGGAGCCATACTTTACAAAAATAGACATCATACTGTCTTAAAGACGATTTGGACCTTTCAATTGAGACCACTATTTTGTCAACAAAATCTTTGCTGACGTAATGAGAAGTAGGGTCATTTTTCTATCTGGTTTCCTCAATCTGAATTATATTTTGAGACCAATGCAGTCTCCCCCTGCTGGCCACTAAAAGTAAAGCACATATAACGTATTTCTAGATTGCATCCCATTAAAAACCTCCACGTCTATATACTGTACTAGTAAACTGTGCAGGGGGAGGGGTGGCACTAAAACAACCCCTGTTTATCAATCAATTGATCAATCAAACTTATTAAAAAGCACATTTAAAAACAGCAACAGCTGACCAAAGTGTACACGAAACAAGAGAGCACCACAGTACAAAAAGCATGTTTATATATCAGGAGGCAAGACATGACACAAAAAGAATAACGCAGAAGTAGTCACTGGCTGCCAATTTCCACATAGTTTGTTTCCACAGCGCAGCGGTCCGTCACCGACATGTGTGAGCAGGGTCACTATGCTCTGCTCCGTTTCAACGCTGCGAGTCTATTTTTCCGACGATGTCCGCCACAAGCAAGCATCAAGCTGGACAGAATAGAGCAAGCCAGAGAGGAAGTCAGACAAGAAACAACGTACAGAGCATCTGGTCAATTTCAAAATAAAACACAATATACAGACTCACATTTGTATTTTCAATCACTTCATCAACATTAAGTCAAAACAGGCACAAAACCAAGAACGGCAAAGCATCCTCAGAAAGGCCAAGCAACATGTTTGCAACTTTTTTTTTGTCTTTATTCCTGCGTGATCATGTAGTTCTCCTGTGATCTGTCTGCAGCTGCTCTTGGCTGTGCTCATGCTCCAGAACTGGACTCAGTGGGGCAGGGGGCGAGGTCTGACGGAGCAAAAACGTAGTGCTGACGAACGCAGCTCGCGAGGACTATGTTGGAATTGGCAGTGGGTCCAACGCTATCATGATATTTGTTTTACTTTTATATCAATATGTGTAGTTCGACATTTTCATAATATCAACAAAAGAGCAGAATTGAACAAAGTTTCAGTTTTATTATGTGCAAAGAGAGTGCACCATTACGCACTATGCAGTCTACTGTTGTACGCCGCTCGCAGGATATCAACGTCATCATCCTCTCCAACTTAAAGTGGAGTGAAAAATTCAGCTGTTTGCGTTCACACATGCAGCGCTCCATGAAAATGCAGGAGTTTTGTGCATTTTTGAAAGCGCCAATAAGTTTTGGTGAATAAGCCTGACCAACTTTTTAAATGCGTTTTATCATCTCCAAAGGAGCAGGTATAGGAACTTGTCGCCTAATTCAGGACTAAACCATGTTGGGGTCGTATTAGAGGTAAGAAACAAATCACTGATGGGGTCATACGGGTTGGCAGACGTACTGGCTTCGTTCTCTGCAGTGAGAAAGCTACGCTGACTGGAAAAAAAAAATAAAATCAATTTTTCCACAGACAAGTATCCACTGGTGGCTCCATGCAAGGGGTTGAAAAATATCAAACAAACTGTGTCGGCTTGTAGCAAAGAATGTATTCTTCTCCCAGTTCGTCGCCGTTTGTTTCAACACCCAGCCATCAGCTCGTTCAGAAAATGAATCATCCACAGGCCTCGGCTTGCTGAGCTTGTTAGAGGATCCCTGCAACTTTTGTGACCGATCAAATGCCATCTGAACCCTCACAGTCCCTCTGCTGTCTCTGTGCCTTTGTCTTTCACTACGGCTGCTGCGGCTCTTTTTTTTTTTTTTTTGATGCTCTCTGACTTTTTTTTTTGTCACCCCTGCTTCCTGGTGGTTATCCCTTTAATCTTTGTGGCTCCTTTTCTGGTGAGGGGTGTAAATAAAAGAAAGTTACAGCCCACAACAAAAGCAGTGTGTGTGTGTGTGTGTGTGCCTGCTTGCGGGTGTTGAGCTGTGATTCTATTTTTGTTTTTTTGTGAGTACAACTTTGCACCGAGCTGTACAGCAGTGGAGCGCTGCCTCCGCGAGCTAGTCAACACCGCCCACTGAGGTGTAACGTGAGAGCTTCGGGGAGCTCATCCTATCAGTCATCTTGCCACCGCAGCCCCCTGCCATCCCATCATGACACTCTCTGCTCGGCTCCATGCTCGGCTCCCCCATCAATGCAGAGCTGCCCATGTAGAAAAGTCTACTGATAGAGGGGGACTTGCCGGGTGACTCCTGATTTATTACCCCGTCCTCTAAGAGCTGTACGAGCCGCTGTCAGAAATCCCTCACAAACACGCGCTCCTCCTCTCCGTGCCCCCATTCCATCTCATCTCTTCCCTTATATTTGATCACATTTCAGCTTTCTCTTTTTTAATCCTCCAATCCTCCCTCTCCTCCCTGTGTCCTTTTTTTCTCATTTCACCACACGATGCTCTCTTTCTGCCGCCTGATTAGAGAATCTGATCCCGCCATCCTACACAATGATACTCTTAAGCACACATCTCCTCTCCCCAGAAAGAAGACTGCGCACACTCTGCATAACCCGACTTTGACAGCGCTGTCTGCAGGATAAGTGCATGCACGGTGGAATAACTAGCTCTTAGCCTTGTAATTATGCAATGGCCGGTAATAATTTACTGTTTGAGAGTAGAAATGGTGGAGTGGGGGGGGGGGGGGGGGGGGAGGTGGTCACTGAGCTGGGTGCTTTCGATGCCCTGAGATGAATGTACTACACTGCACCGTGTGCACAGACAAAATGTTGGATTCCTCCTCCTGTACTTTTCACCTCCTTCACTGCTTGTATTTCAGACAGCACACCAGGCAGCATACAGATTGTAGGTACAAGGTTGAGTTTATGTCAGCCTCTACAGCCCCTGTGTGTAGAATACGAAGTGTGTTTCACTACAGCGGCCCCTTTTGATAGTCACTTTGGTGGTGTGTTGCTATCGGGGGTCATGAATGGGTGAGGAACCCAAAGGACTTGTGATGTAAATTTCATGGCCATTTTATGTAACGCTACTATAAGATTTACTGAGAAAAAGGTCGCTAGAGGGTCTCTTTCACTGAATATTTTAACAAATCAGTGACATTAGACCTTGTGAGAGAAAAGACTCACAAGGTCCGCCCGCAGGAAGTAGACAGATATCAGTGTTACTCCTTCCACTTTATTTGGAGAGGCGCCAAACCCTGAACGTGACCTCCTGCCCGCCAAAAGACAGGTACATTTTATTCATCTGAGCATGAGTGTCTATTTTGTGTTTCATTGTCCTGAGGGACGTCTCTACTTTGTTCCCATGTTCCTAACAAGGGGCGGGGCTTATCCATTTTTCCAGTGTTGTGCCTGAATGCATTAAATGAGCTTGTTCGTTGAATGTGCTCATATTTTTGTTAAACAGTAAAAAACAACAAATGAATCTGCAGCTCATCTGCAAAGTTCCCTCTGGAGACAGCATTCTGTGAAAACACAGTCTCACCACTGGATGCATGCCGGATAAGCGCAGAATGCTTTTATTCTGAAATGTTATCCAGGACAGTAATTCAGTCGATGAAGTCACGTGCAAAGCCTGTCGCGCTCTAGCTCTTTCAAAACTGATTTATGCATCCGGGAAAGTGTTTTCCTCTCATCAGTTGGGGTGTTTATCTTTTGGGTCTTGTTAGAGAGTTATGAATCAGCAAACGACTGCTTTACGGCAGCTACAGTATCAGAATCAGAAATACTTTATTAATCCCAGAGGGAAATTCAGTAACTCTCAAGGTACACATTACTCCAAAAGGGTAGGGCACATTTCAAAAACAAAGGACGATAGCATGCAGTGCAAGATATTCGGTGCAAAACTTGCATATCATAGAAATACTAGTTGGATGTTTAAACTCATTGACCACGTGGGCTAAGAGCACAAGGAGAAACCAGCAGAGACGGGCAACCGGCATGTCTTATTTCACATCATTTGCTAACCGGGTTAGCACACTTTGATGTGATGCTACATGAGCGATAAAGATTACACTGTGCAGGAATCATATATACAGGCAGTCCTGGGAGAGAAAGTTCACATTCCAACTGTAATAAGCCTTTCAAATTGAAAATGTTGATTCAGCAGAGGGCGCCCTCTTGAATGTACTTTCATGTACTCTTGACCTTTGTATATTAGGACAGAAATCAACATAGGCGCAATTCAGGAGTTACAAACATACATGAGGGAGATTCCTCTCTCTGCAGAGAGACACCCACTGCTTCGGTGGAGAGACACAGGGTGAGTACATACCCGCGAATATTTGGGTGCACCATGACACTGTGCGCTCTGAGCGGATGTTCTCGTCAGCAGGTATTAGGGCTATTGTGGCTAAAAAGAGAGCTGCACTCCATGTCGATCAAGTTGACGGACTTGTGTTTCTGGTGAATAATATCCAAAAATTAGACGTTCCTTTTAGATTGTCAAAAGGCTGTTGGTTTTAGGATCATTATTGGTACGGTGAAATGAAGTTACATGTGTTGGATCAGTGTGGCGGCATATTCATATTCATATTTCTGTCAAAGTTTATTTTTTGAAAAATTGACAGCAACATCACGTTATGATGAAAAAAAATGTCATAGATACTGCAATGCAAGTGATCATATAACAATGAAAATAATATCATATCAAAAACATACTGGTTCAGAATTTCCTATTGTGTTATGTGTATGTGTGTGTCTTTGTGTGGGTAGGAGGGTTTTCTTTGGAGTAGACGGAGCCAAAGGGGAAGAGAAAGGTCAAACCTACAACGCTCCTGGAGGACGTCTCTGGTTAGGGATGAAAAAAACGGAGTACATTCATGGATTTGGAATGGTTAGGTCAGGCCAGAGTTTTATTCATGTTTAATTTCTGTTCAATCGGTCACCTTTCTTTTTATTGTGGATAATGCACGTTTCATCTCTTTGCCCCCCATTGGTCGACACTTCCTCCTAGGGGTGGTCCCCTCAACTTGGGATGTAAGATTTTTTAAAGTAGGCCGCCTTAGTCTGTGAACAAATGGCTGCAAATCTGAAAACAACCACATGGAAATGATCAGGGTGTTTCATATGTGGAGCAGTCAGCCAGTGGGGGAAACAAGTAGCAAGCTAGAAGGGTATGTTGGGACATGTGATGCCACTATTCTATCGCAGGGGTTCCCAAACATTTCAGCCCATGACCCCCAGAAATAAGCTACTAGAGACTGGGGACCCACACTGTCCATGGAGGTGGTTAAAACATTTCCTGGTGCGCACAGCCGGGCACACTTAAAGGCCTATCCAAACACTAGCATTATAACAACACTATAACAAGCCAGCCAGAACATTGTAATATTATTTTAGTAATTGGTTGTAAGAAATGCTAGAAGTAAAACATAATGTAAGTCATCTATTGAGCTAGTTTCTTTTTATATGTTTTTTACAATAATGGTTAAAATGTGCAATTTTAAGTCATTTCTTCATTTTCATATGTTTTTGGCCCTTATACTCCTTCTAAGCTGACCATTTGGCCTTTAGCTGTGCACTTGTGGAAAGAGACTATGGTGATCATAATAAATGTGTAATCACACAAACTGCATCATATCAAATATTGGAGCATAAAGCATGAAAAATAAGCCCTCTTAAAAAAAACATTTATTTGTAGACTTGCTTCTCATCAGCTTTTCAGATTTTTTCCCCTTTAAATCCAGTATCTGCCAAACATTTTTTTTTTTGTTTTATTCAGTAAAGCCGGCGTGTTCAAATGGGCCGTTATGTATTCCCCTGAACCCAACTTGTTTTCACACGTTATCATCAACAGAGTCGTGAATACATTCAGAAACAAATTCTGCCTTTGAAGAGCAGCTTCTCAGTTTATGTAACCTACTTTATGAATAAAAGCGGATTTTTTTATCCAGATCCTGAAGCAGCAGCAGCCACCTGTGCCGCTGATCAGGCAGTGCTAATATGTAGCAGACAGCGACCAGTGGGCCGAGAGTAGAGGATTAACTTCACTTTGGAGAGGAGGAGGAAGCGTCATTTAAGGATTTGCAGAGGGATATCTATATTTCCTCTGCTAAGCTCTCGCTGAAGTGTCAAAGGGAGAGTATTCCTCCTTTTTTTTGGATGACTTTGTGCCGTGTTCGTGACAAAATAGTGCACATTCCCTCCCGCCAAGAACTCTGGAGGTCAACGAGAAATCAGTCATTCAGCCCGCACATCGTCCAAGGACAGATCTGCTGTTTTGACTCGTCTGCTCCTCTCCCCGCAGCTCTCACTCAGCAGCTCAGTAGCAATCGATCACGTATGGATTGACGGCGTGTGATTGACACCCCAAATTAATTGATGTTTTCCTCCAGGGAGGGGGTTTTAAGCTCATCTTTGGGTTTCAGCATGGACATGAGGTGCTAAAACAAACCATTGAGTGCAATGAGGCAACGTTTATGACTTTCCTTGACGGTTTTCTGCGGCCATAAAGCGCCGCTTCCAAATTGAAAAGCAGAAAACGATGTTGTTAAGACCGCAGAGCTCTGCGCGCCCTGTTCTCAATCAACAATTACTTAATGTTTCCTTCGAGGCGAGCAGATGACTTCACAGAAAGGCCGACTCGTGGTGTGCAACTTAAGAGTGTCAGCTTTTTCGATTTATGCTTTACTGGAAGCTAATGAGGGCTTGTGTGTTTGTTGTGTGCGAGGGCCTGGGGGAGGGAGAATTAATACAGTAACAGCCATGGAACAAAGCCGATAAACTTCTGTCACAGATAGAGTCACTCCCCTTGTCAGAAAACCATTTACCGCCGGGCTCCACAGACCATTTGCTGGCTCCTCTCTGCGGGCAAACATGTACGTATGAAATGGGTCTAATTACAGTCATCAGCATCATCATTTGTACTTCATTAGCTGGGTGCTAATGCCTCACATAGCCTGTCACATACATCTGTGATAGCAGCTATTTTTCCTGGCCCGGTGCACTCCATCACGTCCGCTGCTTGTTGGAGGCCATAATGAGCTAATCAGAGAGCAAATGCCAACTGACCAGGAAACGACATGCCAACAATAGACATTCATCTGCTGGGAGTCTACTCAGCTGGAGTGACCTTCATCACTTGTTCAGGGTTGAGTGTCACTTCTAACAAAGAGTCAGACCCAGAGGTAGAAAAAGTGCACCCATCATTCCTAAAATAGAAGGACAGATCATTTGTCTCCAAAAAAGTTCTTCTTCTTCAACCGATTTTCAAAAATAAGGGTGAAAAAAATAGATGATCAAAATAATAGTCACTGTTCCACAAAAATGCGTCGTCAGAAGATATTTCTACCGACTGTTGCAACACTAACTAAATCTCACTTCATGGGGCGCTGGTGGCGCAGTGGATGGTGTGCGCGCGCCCCATGTATGGAGGCTGTGGTCCTCCAGGCGGACGGCCCAGGTTCAAATCCCACCTGTTGCTCCTTTCCCGCATGTCATTCCCCACTCTCTCTCCCTGATTTCCAACTCTATCCACTGTCCTATCTCTCCATTAAAGGCACAAAATGCCCAAAAATCAATATTTAAAAAAAAAAATCTCACTTCATATTTGAGACCAGCTAAAATAAAATCTATGTAATATACATCGATATTAGGAATAGAAAAATATCAGATACCAACTTATCCGCCGATATCTTTCTTAGATCTGTCTTCGATCTTTAGAGATTGACAGATATAGATACTATAGATATACATGTATTGTGTTGATCCCTCAAATGCAGTTATCAAACACGTGTGAAAAGATCTACAGTATAATGAAGAACAGATGGTCACTCAACTGGAACTGCGTACATAACTGGGCATGTACGGGCATCCCCGCTCGACACTCTGGAGAGTGACAATGCTTGTTGTAATCCATATAGCGCCCTCTGCTGGTGACAGCCAGAAAGAGAACTGCTAGTGTAATACTATGAAACTCAAATTAAATGCTATTTAACTGGGGAATAAATCTAGTAATGTCGGCACAAATGAGATTAAATTAGCCGATACTGATCGTCATTTAATATGCTAATATCGGCTGATATTATCGGCTGGCCGATTAATCGGTTGATCTCTCCTCTTAACTGTCTCATTGAATGTGAAACTCTGCGATGTAAAAAAAAAAAAAAATTAAAGAAAGGCTATTTCAGCTGCATTATAAAAAAACTATTTTTCTGACACTGGTGGCAGCAGTGAGAGTGATTCAAAATAACTTCATAGTCTTTCTTCTTCCTGATGGTCTTGTGTTGCTGAAGTCATGTTGAGGCAACAGCACTGGTTTACTTCCTTTTCATTATTATTCCATCTATGCTTTTAATAACACCACCTGTGGAGTCTTATTACCAACACGCCCCTGCAGATGTCAAATACTAGAAAAATCTGTCAGTTTCAGTACAGTTATAGGGAGAATCTGTGATTTGTTATATTCCACCTGTGCTCAGCTCTGTTCATGCCTGCAGGCTGTAGGTCACTGTTGGATTACATTGCAGCTGCAGGTATTTTGCACGTTGTTCCTCGCTGTGCAGGAGGTCAGTGTGTATGTTGCGGCTGTCAGCGCGCTCAGATGAGCTTGTAATCAGTCTCGGCTGTCCTAGAGTCCTCTCCATGATTCTAGTACCCTGTGCCGCTTTTCTCATCACCTCATCAAGAGTGTCAAAGGTGCAGTCTGCCCATATATCCTCCTCATTTCTTTCATGAAAGCATCCATAGAGGTGTTCAGGTGTCAGAGCAAGTCCGCTTCTCCAGTGCAAAGGTTTTTACTCATTTCCTGAGTGTCTCTGGGAGGTCATGCCATGGATGATCACCAAGACTTTACCAGTGAACCAGAGAGCCTCTCACCTCTAAATGACCTGTACAGTATGTTCCTGCTCTTGGCCTAATGGTGTGTAGGGGGCTTGTTGTTTAGGTCATAGGTCAGCAGATTAATACAGAAGAAGAACAGCTTTTCTCCACAGCGTGGTGGACATGATCCCCAGGGAGACTTTGCCTGATCCTTGTCTGTATCATAGCCAGTAAATGAAGCCCCCTCAGAGCTGATGGAGCTTTGCAACTGTCAAACCTCTCCCCTGTGCAACACATGATGTTCTCCAGCCGTTGCGTAGCCATATGTTAAAGCAAAATGAAGGAGACACTCTGCTGAGTTTGGCATGATTCGCGCCCCGGGGAAGGGTAGGCGATGGAGATGGCATCCTGTCGTCGCCCAACATATGGCTGCTTTGGCTTTGTCTGAAGGCTTCCCATTGTTGAGGAGTTTCACTGTACCGCATCACACTCCAAAAGACTGAAGCATCAGTTAAGCAGCAGCAGCTTCTTTAGAAAACTGATTAAAAAAGACCTAATGATCCTTTCCAGCGTAATCCCTTTATCTCCACTGTGCTTGAAGTAAGTCTCATATGATCACTGTGGAGATGTGTGTGGTTGTAGACTTCAAACAGACACTATGAATCAAAGGATTAGTAAATAAGAACCGCCAGATAACTCACCATTTTGTGTGATGCGGAAATAGGACATTCAAAGCTGTGATACAGTAGAAGTGCAGAAGCTTGTTTTCAGCTAAGAACGCCTCTGCTTTCCTTAAACTACAAAAAATTGTTAGCATGCTAAAGCTGTGTCCCTCATAAATGGGGATGATATATCCCCGGAGATGAAGTGTGACGTGTCGACTCCTCCTACAAATTTAGGCAACAACAAATGGGTAGGAATAAAGAGAGAAGAAAGTAGACAGCTTATTTGAATTATGATGATATCCACAGGATTTACCTGAAACATAAATCTCACTTTTTTCTTGACAGATATTGGTTATTAACCTTGAATACTTTCGACCATTGACCAACTCTTATATAATTTATACTTAACATATAGAAGTGAAAAGTATTTCAGGATCTGTAAATGTTCATTCAAAGCACATCTACAAACCCTTTCTTACTCTTTGCGGGACTTAATTTGAACTAACTCAAACTGCTGTAGCACTCACTCTGCAGTCTTGAGATGTCAACAAGTTGTAACCATTGACTGTATATGAATATGGACACTTCAAGCCACTTCTGTTGTAGACAAGTGAAGCCAAACTGGCCAAGCAGCAACCTCCTGTGTTGAAAAATGAAGCCAATGCAGAAGTGCAATAACCTGCAGTTATTCAAGTGTGCACTCTAGGCTGCAAATGCCCCAGAAGTCATATTCAGAAAATACCACTTTCATAGCAGAAATAAACATGTTTACTTGTTTCTTATAACTCATCCCTATTGAAGTGGTGAAGGATATAAGTAATTAATAATTAGGGGTGGGATGTAATTATCAGATTTCACTCTTGAAAAGTGCACTAACTTAAATGTGTTGGTATTATTTTGGTTGGTAAAAGCTTGTGAGTAAGACCCTGAGATGGAAAGCGTTTTATTAATTCATTAATACAAATAATTCCAACAAAATAAACAATAGTAATTAGGGGCGGGGTTTGATCAGGTGGACTAGTTGGAGTTGCAGCTCTTTGCCTTTTGGTAGGTTGACCAACAGTTATAGTTTGAGACTGCATTTCCAATATGGCGACCGCCATCGATGGGCTTCAAAAGTCTGCTTCAGCAATAGGTGACATCACTGATGCTTCGTCCATGTATACAGTCTATGGGAGAAATGATTAAATGGGCGACGTAGCTAAATTAGGAAAGCAACCTAAATGTTCGGACAAAAGCAAGGTCAAGCTTCAAGAGTAAGACAGCTTTGCAGAGCACTGCTGAACTCTATTGCTGTTTAAATGAAACATTGCCAATGAGTTAATTCAACAATGTCAAAGCATTTCCAGTATTTATTTTATTTTCAAAGATTTCATATTTTAATTTAGTCCTTATGCATGATATTTTAAACCTTGTCACATTATCTATGATCATTTCAAAACATGAATTTATCCCTTTTTAAGGATATTGTCTTTTAACTCGTCATGCCAACACTATCCTCCCTTTGTATTCCTGTGAGTGCTCCATTTCTTCAGAGAGGAGCACTGCAGGTGAATGCAATCCTGGACCGCCACTCCTATTAATCACTTCCTCCCAAGGAAGAAGGTTCATTAGGAAACGTTTCTCTTAATGGAGACTGGATTGGCCCGCAGTTTAAGTGGCGCAGAGTCAGGGCAGAGGAGCTAAATCCCTCTGCGTCGCGTCAGGCTTGAACAGGATTGGCGGGGCTGCTCTCTGGGGTCCTGCTCAATGACGTTATCTATAGGCGCAGGGACCACTCACATAAATAAGCCTGGAGGTGGTCAACCCTGCAACAAAAAGCACTCCTTCTCTCCAGGTAAAGACAGAGGGGTCCCTGTGCCGTGCCGCCGTGCGCCGCTGAGCCGAGGGGATTAGATCACTTACAGGAATGAAAATATTAAACACAAGAAATATGACAAATTAATCTCATCGGGTAATGCGGGTGTCTCGATGACAAATGTCGACAGAATACCTGAGTGGGGCGAGTAATTATACCCAAATGAACTTGTCAGAGCTTGTAGGAGACTATCACTCGAGTTAGCATCAGATTTACACCACTCGTCTGGGCTGAGATGACGGCTCCAAGGCCCGGAGACAAACGAGTTCCTCGAGTGCTTGTACGCTGACAAAATGATAATATGTTTGCCTCTGCTGCAGCTTGTCTCTCTGCTGTGCCGCTCGGTACTGACAACACTTTAACTTACACGCAGGGAGTCTTTCTGCGGAGGTGAGACACAAACATTCTGCTGCTTAGCGATGATGGAAAGTTGAGCAAAGCGCAGCAACGACTTTGATCTATTCCATTTCAAAGCGAGCGTCGGTAATCACAGTGGCTTAAGTTCCACCTCGGCCTGCTTTCCCTCACAGCTGCTGTATAATCCCTGTACACTTAATTCTCAGCAGGGGGTCACAGTTCATATGCATTTAGTAACATTGGGCCCTCATCAACATTTAGCAGACAAGATAAGAGGTGTGGATTTGAGGCTGTGCAGCGCTGTCGACGCAGGATCGCCTTAAAAACTTGGCTCAACTTCTGCTGCAAAGTTTTTCAATGTCATAAAACAAAGGCATAGAAAATACATGCAAATACAGCTTCCTGTTAGAGTTCATTGGTCTATAAGAGATGTGTTTCTTACTGTAGATAGAAATACTATGCACAAGAGGAAGAAGAACTTATTATTCAAAAACATTTTTTTAGTCAGAAATGCCAATATATGAAAATAACCCTCCACAAATAAGAGCCAAAAAATCTTCCCTAATTGTCTTTACAAAATATTTACACAATTTGACTTCCACATATATATTCATTGATTTTTTCTAATATCATGCAATCTTCATTTTTTTTTTTTTTTTAAAGACTTGACAAATACAATTGAAAGTAAGTGTCAATCAGTCAATGTAAAGTATGGCACAGCAAGATGATTTATACAACACCTTTCTAACACATGGCTAATATTAGGGTTGTGCCTAGCGACTGAATTCCCATTTTTTTTTTAATCAAAGTTAGGAAAACTCTCAGAAAACAGTAAAAAATTTAGCACTTTATTTAACATTGCTAAACACAGGATCATAGCCTCTGCAGGTAACGCTGTCAAATAGGTTTCCTGAGTTTGGCTAACCTTAGCATTGCTAGCACTGCAAGCCTTCGGTCCTCCTGGAAGGTTGACGTGTGCATGTCTCTGCTTGTTTCGCATTCCTCTGGTCGAGCGGTTATATGTCAGTTAAACCTGACACAGCCGTTTATTTTTCACATCACTATCGTGTACTTTCCTGCTAATCCATCCATTGGATAAACTACCTGCAGTCACTGAGCTGTAAGAAGCCCACGTCATCACTTTTATCCCTCTGTGTGTTTTGCTGCTGTTTACCTCCTGCTCAAGTGTGCGATTAGACTGGCTGGCAAAAGCCTGTTCATCAGGAATCAATACGAGCAAATATTAATGATGTTTTTCTCAAAGGTGTTAACCACAGAGTTCAGGAGCCTGAGACAGAACAAACAGCGGAAAGCTCAGTGAGGCAGCACAGCACATTAAAGCTTCTTCCTCTGCACCTCTCAAACGCTGAAGGCGGACTTTCTGTGTGTCCTCTACTTTGTCCATAACCTCATCAGGCTGAATAATTGTTGCAGAGTGAGGGGAAGATTACCTGCAGGTGAAAAATGTCCTCTCTCTCCCTGTGCTCTCCGTTCAGTCCTTCAGCTCTGCAAAAGATTGTTGCCATGTCCTTTTCCAACTAATGAGACGAGACTGAGACAAACTTTCTCGTCAGAGGTCATTATCACAAGCAGAGAAATAACTTAAATTACTGCAGAAAAAAAAAATCGATAGACTCGACCTGGCTGATTCCACGTTGAAAAAGCTTCTTCTTTTTTTTTTTACTCTAAATATTTCTCGTAATTTGAATCTTTTTTTTTTAAAAGGAATGCAAAGAGCAGCAATGTGGTCACATACCAAAAACAGTCCTTGCCCACTTCTAAATCACGGTTATAAGAAGACTGTTAAGTATTTGTTAAAGGACCAATATGTAAGATATCAACTGAATTAAATCATAAAATGACCTTACTGTATAATCAGATATTAAGGAAAACATGCTATGTTGAAGTGATGGCTTCTCTGACAACAATGCAGCAGCCAGTATGTCCTTCCTAAGTCTTCAAAGATTTCTAAGATTTGGGTCTGTAATGGTCTGTATTTGTTTTGACCAGAGAGGGTTTTTATAATGTCAGCTTCTAAAAGGAATTCTTTTAGTTTTTATACATGTTAATTTAAATTAATAGATCACAGAAAATAACTGCAAAACAGAAGGCTCATAAAATACCAAACCAAAACATACCAGACCAGAACAAACAACAAACCAAACAAATAAAAGATGGGGATATGGTGTAGGATAGGAAAGGGAGTATTGGGATTGGGATGGGGGAGGAGTACCTAAATTGCAAATCTGGGGGTAGATTGAAATAATATGTTATTTCACGGAGTCTGTCTTTGGGGTATATCTCATTCCATTTGTGTATGTGATCTCTGATGTTAAAAATGTGTTCTATTGTTGATATCCATGAATCTAGTTTTGGTGGATTTGGCTGTTTCCATGTCCTTGTCACCTGCTTTATGGCGGTCACACACTGCTCAGACAGACTTTTATTGTTAATTATGGAAAATCTGGAAACTGGCCGGTTTTTGTTTGCGTCAAACGACAGCAAAGTGGCAGCATGACGTGCCTTAGGTCAAATGATTGTCTTAACACGTGCTGCAATGTCATTTTTACACATGCGCACATTGCAATTGCAGTGTTAAAATTACATATTGTGGGGCGCTAATGGCCCAGTGGTGAGTTTGTGTGCCCCCTTGTACGTAGGTACCTGTGGCTCCTTTGCCACATTTCATTCCACACTCTCTCTCTCTCCCTGATTTCCGACACTGTCCACTGTTCTGTCTAACAGTCATAAAAAGCCCAAAATAAAAAGGAGACATATCGTACCTAGTTTTAGCTAATTACGGTGCCCCAAAGTAGTACACAAACAAAGAGATTTGCTGATGGTAAAGTGGGGGGCTGAAAAGTTGAAAGAAAATACAGAGTACCATCACATCGTCATTGTGTTTTTTTCTTGCTGGAACAACGACCGGTTTCTCAATAAAGGGGCCGTGCTGACTGGAATCTCCTGTGACTATGCACTCACTATTTACAAGGATCTCATACGACCCCATTTAAAAAAGACCAAACTATCCCTTTGATGCTGGGACCAAACTGAGCCATTCTTCCATCCCATTTATTACACTGTAGACATGTTGTGATGAGGTTAGGAGGATGGACAGAGTTACATTTAAATGTAATTCTAAGCAGGGATTTATTATGAAAAGTGATTTCAAACATGCCAGTTCATCATGTACTGGATTTTAAATATACATTTTGTAGATAAGTCTGCTGCAGTGTTGTCCGTGTGTGTTTGTATGCACAAGACAATAAAGGCTGAACAACAATCTCCCCGACACCAGGGGGGGTTTTACCTTATCTGTGTCAACCTGCCCCCTTTACCACATACAGCTGCCAGAAAAAATAACCAGCCTAGCACTTGTTGTCATGGCAACCCTTAACATGTTTGTGGTTGCCCTTGATGCACCTTGCCTCAGCCCACAGCGAAGCAGAGAAAGTTGGGAATCAATAGGAGCGGCATGCAGCCGTGTAGCTGCACTGCGCTGGGTGGCCGTGGTTGAAATTCCCCTGCAGTCTCCACGCGGCTGTTTGAAAATGCATAGAATAATGGGAATTAAGGGCACGCCAATCTGTGCGGCTTAGCAGAGTGCCTCAAAGAGAGAAAAAGTGACACGCTGACAATTTTTTTTATTTTTTTTTTAAATGCAGCCCTCTTCAGTCAATCAGCCCGGGGACAAACTTTGATGCGACTTTACTCCCGGATAACCTGCCGGCCAATTTGGATGCCTGCTCTAAAGGACGATACCGCCGCTCGTTGTTTCGTCAGCGCTAACACCTTTAAAGAGCTTCTCTAATGCATCCATCTCTCTCGCTCTCCTTATCTCTCTCTACCCTTGACATTACAGGGCTCCCCATCTCTCCACACAGCACCTGATTGAATCCCAATGTGATGGAGTTAGCTAAAGCCCAGACTTTGTATCCTGCCTGCCGACTCTTGATTGGATCTCCGGAGGCGCTCGCCGTTTCTCATCCCGAGTGCTCAATCACCATCCTCTGATTGGTGATCTTAACCCCCCCTGACCTCTTGGAGATGGACTGTACCAATGCATGAGTGTGGGCCGCCCTCACATTGCCCTATTTTTTTTTCTTTCTTGTATAAAAAAAAAAAAAAAAAAATCCTCCCACAAAGAAAAGTTTCAAGGAGCCGCAAAAGAAGACTTGAAAGAGCGCTGCCCGGAGCTCTCAGGTGGCATTGTGAGGCGCATTTGTTCCATTCACAAACACCCACTTTCTCTGACGACAGCTCGCTGGGGGAGGGGGCCGGTGGAGGCATTTTGATCGTCTGCCAGTGGATTGTTGATGCTCCAGGAGCTTTGTGAGAATGCATCAATACGAGTAAGGATATGAAAGGTGCTCCTGCAGCTCTTCTGCCATCAGAAGTAACACAAACAAAGCAATAAGGAGGGTTCCTCTTCAAAAGGATCAATCAAACACAATTAAGAAGCTCACAAAAACAAGCAGGGGAATATGAATGAGAAGGGTAATTTTTCCGACTGATGAACAAAGCTGGAGAACAAAAATACGAAAAGGCAAAATTTTTTATTTTATTTTATTTTTTACATGTGAGTCAGGTAAGAGAGGCGGGTTTAAACCAGTCACAGCACGGCTGAAAATGTCTACCTGTGTGGTTTTCACAGAGGAAGAGAGACATAACAAACTGAGATTTGCAGAGGGATAAACAACTTGTGAAGTGAGGAAGGGCTCGTATGATGCTGGAGATGAAAACAGCCCTCAGGTGCTGTTTGACCAGGTGCAGAAACACGCTGTGTTCAGAGAGGCTGCCGTGTTTACTTCTTCGTGGGAGTGTTGGAGCCTTTGCCTCCACGTACTGTATCCTTGTTAAAGAGGAGGTCTGCTCAGGTCAAAGCCGCACACCTCATCACTTAATAAGTGAGTGCAAAATACGTGTTACCATCACTGAATTACAATCTATCTGCTTTTTATGCAGCATATTATCAACCTGGTTTCTTAATGGTTGAAGTAGTGTTGTAGTGTGTGAGACATAGAGAACTCTGTGTTTTAAATCAAGGCTGATCAAGACCACTGCTGATTTATTTGTCTATATCATTAGTCTGATTAGAAGGCAAACGTTTGTCTTTGAATGCAACCAACAGTGAAAATTCATTTGCATCAGCGCAACCTTCCCAGCCCAGTTTACACAGGTCGGAGTCGATGGAGATTACACAAGAAGAGTCTGTGTGAATGTTTGAGACGAGTAATGGCTGCGTTTGATTTTCAGAAAGACAAGGAATTTATCTGTAAAAGAAACCACATGGCAGTGTGCAAAGTCTGCAGTGCACTGTTAGGGCTGAAGGATTTTGGAAAAATAGCAACAACAAAAAAAAAAAAAAAAATGCAGCCTGACCTGGAATCAAAAATTTCAAACATATAGATATTTGTGTTTGGAGGTCGGGCAGGCACCAACTCGATTGGAAGCAATCACATAATTGTATTGACACACATACACTTGATGATTATTTGGACGAATATTAAGTTGCAACAAGCCTCCAATCGGGGCACCACCCCTGATCGTTGGAGAAGGGATTAATGCAGACGCAGAATTGGGCCTAAAGTCTTCTAGTGTCCAGCGAGCCTTAACGGACAAAATAGTTTACAACATGAATAATGAGATAAAAATGAATGCATTATTGTCAGACCTTATTAACACAATAACTCTGACCGGCTAAGTTTACATGAAATGTAATTTTGGTGCAAAATATATTAACTTCAAAAACACAAACTATTATATAGTATAAAATATGTTCAATCGATGTTGTAGAAGAGCTGTACAGCTGTGCAGAAATGATGACGGTCAAGTGTGTGAAATGTAAACATAGAATATTATTCAAGTTCAGTGTGCAAAGTGTGTGTGTAATTTGCATTTAGTGTGTGCAGCAACATGTGGATTTTTGGGCTTTTGTGTTCCTTTATGATAGAGACATGATCGTGGAGAGAGTCAGAAATCACGGATAGAGAGAGAGAGAGAGAGAGGGGAACGACATGTGGGACAGGAGCAACAGGTTGGATTTGAACCAAGGGCGTATGCTTGGAGGACAAAAGCCTCTGTACGTGGGTCACGTGCACTAACCACTAGGCTACCGGCGCCCCAGGATTGTTAGGATTTTTTGTTTTTGTGACATGTTTTCATCATACTTTTAGCATTTATAAGACGCCTTAAAGAAGGCTTTTTTTTCACCTGAACAGCGTCTTGTTTGTGTTTCTTCCGTTTCTGAATCTGTGTTATGCAGTTTGAATGTATAATTACTTTCTATGGACATGGCAAAACAACACAGTCTGTCTTGATTTGCAGTCTAAGGTGGTACTCGTATTCGTCAGCATTTGTAACAGGATGACTTAAACTCAGAGAATAAGAAGTTCGTATTCATTTTTTTTTCTGTTATTTCTCCGTTATTGGAAAGCAGAGGGGTGTGGAAGTGAAACAAAATGATTGGAGAAGGAGCGAACGGTTCAACATGCAGAAAAATCTCCAGCTGGAATCACACCCGGGCTGTTGCTTTTATGTGATAGGCCATGCGCCATAAACTTTTGGCTATAAAGACACCAAACGCTTCTCCGATGACGATTACAAAATGCAGAAAAATAACAACTTGGTTAGTGTTATTATTTTTTTTTTAAATGACCTCTGTTAGGTATAATAGGATTCCGGTGAAGACTCCATCGCCGTACAAGTACAGGCACAGCTAAGATAGACACAGACAACATGTTGTTGTTTTCCACAGCAGATTCATAAAAACAATTTGACAGCATCTCAGTTACCTTTAAGTACAGCAAACCCACAGAGACGCCACAGCACACAAATTGACTGTAACTGGCTTTCAGACAACAAAAGCACATTAAATCAATTGTCACAGCAGCTGCTGTTTTGAGAGCAGTGAATCAGCTTTCCATAAAAAAAAAAATAAAAAAAAAACCTTCCTCCTCCTCTTCATCTTCCTCCTGACTTTCTCCAATCACAAAGGGGGCACGACAACGCTGAATAAAAACAATTCACATTGCTTTTCACTGCTAGCAAAGGACTTCCAGGTGAATGTAAGGATGAAGATGTATCCAAGACAGACGTCTCAACTACTCAAAACAAAGACAAGAAAATATGACCTGCCATATCTCGACCTGTGCAACGGTGGGTAATGAAGCGAGCCACACTCCTTCCTTTTACCACCTCTTAGAAGCATGTCTCTATAGTTGCCTCAAACAGCACAGATTACAGATCAAAGCTTGACATAGAAAGTGAACTACAAGTGTCTGTCTCACGGCTCCACCCCAGACTTGAGAAGATCATTGGAAGATTGCAGGACTGAAAGTTTAAAAAATCGATAGGCTTCAAGAGCCCCCCTTAGGCAACCAATGGACGATGTGTATTTACAGTCTATGGTTTCCTCCAAATAATCGAAAATAAAAGTTTGACCACACATTTATCTCATCAATGCATCCTCAGGAAAGAAGGTTTCAGAAAGGCTCGACTGAGATGTACGGCTACTTAAATGCCTTTGACTTGTATGTATCAAGATCACTTGAATCTAATTAATAAGGCAGGTTATTGGGGTGTCAGTACATCACTGGGGGATCTCATTACAGTCACGGACCCTGCGCGGTACGGTCAAGGTCCCACCATGGAAAAAGGGGACGTTTTTGGTGGCTTCATCTGTAGGTCAGTCTGTAGAGACTTGGGTTGGGAACCGTAGGGTTACAGGACCATAAAATGGAAGTTGGACTGGTAGCTGGAGAGGTGCCAGGTCACTTCCAGAGTACTTGCCGAGGTGCTCTTGGGGAAGGCACAGAACCCCCCAAACTGCGTAGCAGCCCCACTCTGACATCTCTCCACTAATGCATGTCCACACGTCCTGTTTGTGCATGTGTGGAATTCGGGGCCTGTGTTTGTAGGAAGTATGTCTCTTGATAACAGAGTGTAAACCAGAATTTCCCTCAGGAAGATTTAAGGCCCTCCGCACTTGGGCTGGGTAATTAAACGAAAATTAATCGAAACCGACATTCAGAACCTCTAACCTACGTAATCTTGTCCATGTCGATTATTTTGATTATTTTCAGGGCGACACCGAACAAAAAGAAGTCCAATGTAAACACTACGGAAAAACTGTTTGCAAGAAATGCAAGTTATTTCTTTTCTACTGTTTTAGAGAAGTTAATTTCTACTTTAAAACTAAAATGTGTCGTTTTCATTTCATGCGATGCTTTGATTTCAGTTCATCAGATATGCACTCTTTCATTAGAAACAATATCCCAGCTTTAATAGTTGAGCTCAGTTACAGTAGAGACCATGTCAGTGAACTATAAGGGCACAAAAAAAAAAAAAAAAAATCCTTCATTAATTGTAATCGAGGTAAAATGTTCAATTGATCGTGATATTGATTTGAGGTCTTATCGCCCAGCCCTACTCCCCACCTACAGTCCCTCACAAACCAACTGGTGATGTTCTTCACTAGCTTTATGTGAAAGTACAAATCTGCATCAGGAGATTGAACAACAACCTTTGAGTCAAAAACGTTTTCTCTTGACTGTCACATGTTCCATCTTCAATGGAAACCACATGTATCTGTTGGTTTAAAACTCTGTGTGATGATTCAGAGCAAACCACATGACGTCACTCTTTCTAATCCTCTGTCACTGGAAGGAGGAATTGAACGAGTCACCTCTACTCAAGAGGCCATTCATCAAACTTCAGAATGAGGAGAGAAGAGGGGGTGAAGCCTGCAATTATGGACATTAATTGCTGAGTCATTGTAGCTGCAGATACATTATGATGATAGGCTATCGTAATGACCAAATATAAGTCTTATTTATGGCCATTTTTTTTTAACTGATATTCCTTCCTGCAAGGGCTAATAACCTCACACGAAGGTTTTTTTTTGATTTGATTATACTTTGAAATGATGTTTCGCAGTTATCTCATCCTAAAATGCATTCCCTATAAGAGAAGATGTCAGAAATGTCGGACAGAGACGTAAAGCGAGTAATGCCTCGGTGGAGCATTTTGCTCGTCTGTGTGAGCCATGGATCACTTGAACGTGATTTTCAAGGCGAACCTGTCCACGGGGATGATTAAATACAATTGCCTTTGCAATATATGTATGTGTAGCTTAACACACCACCAGGCAATGAGGGCTGGCAGTATGAATGATGGTCATTACGCTCACTATCGAAGCTGCAGATGCCTCATTCCAGGAATGGAGCCGTATGGTGAGCAGCATCCCTAATGAGCGTTCAGGAGGAGGAATTCATATATTTACTCTTGGTGTGATTAAATCGCAGTTCTAACATAGCATCACATAGAGTGGTTGTATACCTAACAATACATTATCCCTGTATGTACAATCAATCTATGCAATATACTCTTTTTTTGTGTGTTAGTTTGGAAATGCAAAAACACCTTTTGAACCTCAACGACTGCACGTACTGAAAGACCCGCGAGCAGGCGGAGGGATTAAACATGAATGTGCTTTGCATTTTGCATTGAGGTGATTTTTCAGCACGCTATGCCTGCTGTTTTTTTTTTTTTTTTCTCCCAGTGAGACAATAAATTGATGTTGGAAAGGCAATAAAGCGGTGTTCTTTTTTTTTTTTTTCTTCTTCTTCCTGGCAGCGTCCCGTACAGTGACTCTGACAGATGTGAGAGACGGGAGAATAACTGGCAGCTGGTTGTAAAGATCTAAGCCGCTTTCCCTTCTCGTGATTTTGAAGCAGGATGTTCAATTGTTCTCTCAACAAATTCAACGCCATTTGTTGTCACTTATCAAACCAATTACTGAACCATCAGTGTAGGGGAACACATTACATGGCTGGCAAAGTGCATGCAATGATACCATGACTTTCATTTAGTCTTTATTTTTCTTTTTTTTTTGTCTGCCTTGGACTTGAACCATACTACCGCTCATATTCTCTTTGAGACATGAGAACTTTGGAGTCCTTGTTGTATTACTCAAAATGCATTTTTTCGGCATGCAAAGGTTTTCATTATATTTAATGAAAAGTTGCACGTAGTTACAAGTTTACTCATTCACATTATAACCCTTTCTCGCCTCTGTGGACATCAAATACCAAAAAGTTGCAGCCCCACTTTGGCTTCTCATATTTACACGTACAAAAAAACTTGAGCTGCATGTCTGATCTCAAACAAACAAATGTTTCACTTTACCTTGAGTTTTTTTCAGCCATGTCAAATTTTGGCATGAAGTCAGAGTGTATGAATGCAGTAGAAAATGTTCAGGAATTTTGGCATGGGAAGGGGCGTGAAGACGATTATATCACTTGGCTTGTGAGCGACTGATGGGATCGTTGTGCACCCAATGAAGCTGCTTCATACTCTTTAGCTTCTCTTCTCTCTCAATTTCCACTCAGCATTGATCTATAGGAAAAAAAACTGTGCGCAGCGTTTGACACTTTTACTACCTCCACCATTTTCACGTCCTCCTTTTTACATCACGTCTTAGGACCTCCCCTCCCGTCCGACAGCGAAAGTCTCCTGCTGTGAGGTGCATGAATGAACAGGCAAGTCAAGAACATCTCGGGAGCAGCCTGAAAGCAAAGAAATACACAAAAACAACATCTAAATGACTGTCTTCCTTCAACAATGTTGTGGTTACTCAGGACGATGGGCATAATGTTTTTATAAAATAATAAAAAAAAGACATACAGTGTCAGGGTCAGTATAAGGTTACCTGAACATTTCCCCAGCCTGGCTCTGCTACAACAGGTATGAACGTAGTTTGCATTCATAGCAGGAGTCAAACAACCCTCCACCACTTGCAAGTCATCACAGACTCCTCAGAGGTTCACTGGAGACGTTTTCCTGGCAGCTAATGTTTGAAAGTAATGCAGTCGGGTAAGCGATGGAAAAAGAGTCAAGCATCGATTTGTGGAGTTTATGTTCTCAGATGAGATGAAACTTTTGAAACTCTCATGCTTTGTGCAGGGAACAGCATTCATGAGTTTCTGTCTGCGGACTTGTTGAGTTTGTTTTGACTTTATGAAGAGCAACGACTCTGTCCTTCCTGTCAGAAGGCCAAGAAGACAGAAGAAAGCATTTGTGGGGTTTTTAATACTTGAGAAAACTTGGTTGCTGAATATCTTTGCGGCTCAGAACAAATATTTTGTACTTGCAGTATGGTCCTGCTGTCTGTATGTGCCTCCGTGCATGTTTGTGCATGTGTTCATTTGGATTTGAGTGCTTAATTGGATTTATGATGCACCGCTGAGCGAAACGGCGCCATCTCAGCGGCTGACGTCTACGTCAGCGCTGGGTTTGGACCCAGTTTCCTCTCACAGCCCATCTGCACCTCTCATCCTCTCCAAAAGCCATTATAATCCCACCAATCCCACAGCCTCTCACCATGACTGCCTCCTTTCTGGCAGCCCTGCCCTCCACATTAGGATTTGGAACTGGGCTAGAGGCTCCTTTTTCTCCCCATTACCATTTCTGAGAAAGCTGATTCTCCGCTGTCAGCGTGCCGTCTCCTCCTCTCTGTTGGTAAATGCATTAGATGCTCGGATGCCGGGGCAGAGGGAGCCGGCTTCGGGGTGGTGGGTGGTAATTCAGGCACAGGCCGTACTGGAAGAGGATGTTTTTACTGGCCCTTGGGGGCCTCTCTTAGCTTTTGTCCTTACTCATGTGCGGTTAAAGAAAAAACATCCAAAGTGAAGGAAAATGACGGATGGCTTTTTATAGAATGTGATCCCACCGCTGGGGCTGGGGGCTTGGGAGAACTTTAAACTCAAGTGGTAGACGTACAAATAGTCAGGCGGCTTAACAAAACTATGGGGACACGCCGGACAAAAGCACTACATTTTTTCCACATCAATTCAAACATCATTCAATTTTTTTGGGGGGGAGCTGCTTCATCAAGATGCTGGCCTTGTGAAATTGCTAGGTGTCAATATGTCTTCCAAGCCACTTAGAAAGTAAATCTTGGTGTCAACATATACATTTTATGGGTCAAGGAATGCATTAAAATATCACTAGATGATTATTTGTACCAAGATCAAATACATATGTTAATTTTGGCAATGTATTATATAATTGTCCTTGGTACCTAGGCGGTTGGACATGAATTAATTCATCTGGTCCTAAGCCGCCTGACTAAAAAGAAGAGGTCCATTTCGGTACACCTTCCTCTGTGTATGACTAATTCCTGACTAGAGGTGGGGCAACAGTTACATTTGTTCCATGTGTATAACCACACTTTGTGCTGTAATGCAGCATACTTCTTTCCCTGTTTTTGGGGAGAAAAATCTAAACTTTGATACACAGTATTTAAAGCATGACTTTGTACGCGGTCCACAGTCTGCTGTGTCTCGCTCTTAGATTTGTGTACCGTAGAATAATGGATGAAGCTACAGCCACAGATTCCTATGAGCAGCACTGTTTGTGCATGTTTTTCTTGCTGGAGTACAGCTTTTCCAAAAGGCTCGAGGATCTTGCCTACAGTGAGCTATGGATGTGAAGGCTGGTCTGAGGTCAGTACATAAGCTTTCAGACAGTCTGTTGGCACTTTATCATTGATTATACAAGGTCTGCTACAGCATCTGCAGTTTCAAGCTGACTCAAAGTTTAATTTAAATATTTGTCTTTTTGAATGTTGTGGTTGAGGTCAGGGTTAAAGGTCACAGCAAAGTTTGTCTGTTCCCAACTTTTCCAAAACCTCATGTTGATATTTTTTCGAAACCTGAAAAAAATTGTGTTGACCAACATCACTCAATCAATCAATCAATCAATCAATCAATCAATCAATCAATCAATCAATCAATCAATGGCAAAGGCCATCTTGGGAGACCCTCAGCACCCTCTGCATGCAGAGTTTAGACTTCTGCCGACAGGGCCGAGGTTCACTTATGTTAGTAGGGCCAGATCTAACAGATACCTGAGGTTGTTTGTCCCATCAGAGTTGGGTTTCTAAATTAGCTGTAGATTGTTGCCTGTACACTTTTACTATACTGTTGGTCTTTGTGTCCCTTATCTCATTCACGTCCATCATCATGATATCCATGGTGGTTATGTTTTATATTTATGTCTTTGTGCTGTTTTTAGGATATGTTTTTTCTGTAAGGACCTCTGTTGCAAACAATCAGTCAATCAATCAATCAATCAATCAATCAATCAATCAATCTTCACTGAACGGCGACTGCGTTGCAACCTTGAAGATGTTTGCAATATTCTCCTAAATCCTTGTGTTTTAATAGTTTAATGTGTTTTTAATGCTTATCTTTGAACGTCTAACTGGACAATGCTGCTTCATTACTACTTATTTGGCCTCTTTTTTTTCCTAACCAGTTAGACAAACCTATCTCAAAGCAAACTTACTTCAACACAGATCATGCATTGGCTACACTGACAAGAGAAGGGTGATGATATAAACATATTTTGGAGGAAAACTGCTTTCCTCAAAGCCACTAGACTCCATTGACAAAAACATCACGCTGTATGTCATTTTTCCTCACAGAAGTTGCTTCTTGCTTCTTCAACAGCTGTTTGGATATTGTGTGGCTGTTGTTCTTTTGATGACGGATTTGGAGTGTAACGTACATTAAAAAAAAAAAACTAGCCATCCCTGTATCTGTTCGTGATTTACATCCAAAATATATAGAATACGTTGCCCATGCCGACAGGCAAACCTTGAAGTTGTTTTATGGAGAAGATATTATGTACTCTCACTCGAGTAGATGTTTAGGACTAATCTTTGCAACATAAAGGTTTAAAAAAAAGTTGTTGTAGGTTTTTTAGGGGTTTTCTGGGCCATTATTTGAGAGACAAGACAGTGGATAGAGCAGCAAGTCATGGAGAGAGAGAATGGGGAATGACATGCAGGAATGGAGCCAGGGGTCACTCTGAGACCCCAAAGCATCCGTGTGCCCTGTGTTCAGTCAACAATGGGGTTTTGCTCAATCCGAAGCATCCTGCCCCACATGAATAGTTTCTGAGGTGCAACCCACCCAACGCCAGGTCAGGCCATAGCAGCTGGATTCATGAGTTCACATGCAGAGATAATGCAGAAAGCAGAATACAAAGAACAAGTGACTTTGCTTTTCCAAGGTTAATTTGCTGTTAATTTGGTGTCTGTTATGACGTTATGTTGATGTAGTGATGGGATATATGATGGAGGTCCAGACACAGTATTTTATTTTGAAATTGACCTTACACTCTATGCTTCCCCAAGTTTCACTTCCTGTCTGGGTGGCTCTGCTCTGTTCAGCTTGATGGATGCTCAAAAAAGCTCCACCGAAAATAGATCCAGCACTTATTTTTTGAGCTGGGAAGCATATCTGGGACGTGCCGGAGACTGACCGCGACACGTCCCAGAAGAAACATGTGCATTGACTAGAGACGATGCCATCAGCTCCGGAGTCACTGGCGCTGCTTGTCAACAGGCAGGCAACTGCTTGGGGCCCCAGGCCAGTAAGGGGCCCGAGGGCTGACAAACTTTATGCCATAGCAGTGGCCTACAATTTGCACATGACAGAAGAAACCCCCCTAAGAGGGTCCTACATGACAGCATCACCCTTATTGGTGATGCTAAGCGTTGCATGCATTATCCATGTGAAAACCAAAATATGTCAAAGTCACCCAAGAAATATCTCACTGAGAATGAAAAAAAGAAAGAGGAAAAAAGAAAGCAAATCATTGGATCATAACTTATGTTTCTGACACCAGCAAAAGAGAAGGATAAAGTGCCCCCCTCCGAATTACTATTATTGATAAGATAAAGGTGATGAGCGCTGGTTAGAGCTCCCACTTAAAATTTTTGCTGAGGGCCCCAACAAACTCTAGAATCACCACTGTCGGGAGTGCATGGCACAGATGGTAGCGGTTCACATGAATCTTTTGTGGTTAACCAGTAAGAATCCAACACGGCCGCCCATTTCAAGGACTATATCTTCTGTAACTGGAGTGTCCGACCTAACTGTTCAGCCAAGCAGTGCCCCAAGGTAAAGGTATTTTAATTTAGTTTTAGTTTGTCGGCCGACCCCTTACTTGGCTTTAGATAATCTCTCACCAACAGAACAATATTTCGTTTCAGAACAGAGCTGCAGGATTGATCCAACACTTTGTGATAATAAGGGCCCAGCAGCAGTATGGTTGTACTCCTTTGTTGTGCTGTACCATAGATAGGATTTTCCAGCCTCCGGATCCTGTCCAGTATTAGTAGACATTAATGTGCAGGATGAGAGATATGTGGACCTTGGATGTGTGCCACTCAGCTAGACTCAACAACAGTTATCATTATTAATTCATTATTATTATTTATTACAGTGATGCTTGTCTCTTAGCAACTGTCTACTCTGTCACAAGCCCACTGTCAGCTCAGCAGAAAAAGAGTGATTCAATTCAAGATCACTGTGGGCTGAATCACAGAGACCTCACTAGGGGTTAGCACTACTGCACTTATTGATTTGAAGGTTTGCTTCGGAAAGTCCCTGGTGTAAGGTGGGTGATAATTCAGGAGTGTGTCCCAGACCGAAATAATCATTCCCAACACTAGTAAAAAGTAGATAGAAGCATGTTCTCGACATCCAGTAATAAGGCTTTCAAACTTGCAGAAAACTCCTGATATTTGCCGAAGGAGCTGTACGTGTGAACAGAAACAGCCCAATTTTTCACTCTGACTTCATCCGTAGTTTGTCCATAGTCCGATGGTGGAGGCTGAGTGTCGGCTGGTGGTTGGGACAGCACAGTCCGATGGTGGAGGCTGGGCGTGGGGCAGTGGTTGGGACGGCGCAGTCTGATGGTGGAGGCTGGGTGTCAGGGACGTGGGTGGTTGAGGGACGACACAGTCCCATGGTAGTGGCTGGGCGTCAGGGACGTCAGTGGTGGTAGTGCCATATCACCTCTCTGACGGTTGGGGGAGCTTCGTCTACTCGAGAGATATCAACTGTTTTTATTTGTATCTCTGTGAATTAGGGGAAACATTTCTATCAGCAATAAATCAAGCAGAAATATTCAATGGATACTCATGAATTTAAAATGTTAAAAGATATGAGCCACAGGATTATAAAACACAGCCAGTAACAGCAGGAGAACACAGCAGCAGAAAACCAACAACAAAGACTGAAAATATGTGTGATAAAATATGCAAATGATGCAATCTGTGCACTGAACAAACACAAGACAAATTGCCAGATATTGAGATCTAAAGCACACTCTGTTAGTTTTTAACTGGAAGAAATAAGCAGCCTGTTCCACACTTTGTTTGGACTTTCATGGCTCTGACACATCAGACTAATTAAAGAACGAATATGAGAAACACTGTGGTTGATAAATGATCTCTAGCTCTGTGTGTGAAAGAGAAATAATGTTCCAGTTATGTGCTCATTACCACCAAAGCTCGGGATTTACATTAAACCCACTGCTTACTGAATACTATGTAGTTCTAATCCACTATATGAATGCTCGGGACAGTAACACAAGTCATTGTAATTGAGCTGCACAGAAATTCCCTGGCAAAATATACACTATTTCAGTGTAATATCTTAAGGAAACGTGTGTGAAGTGTTGGTCCTTTTGACTTTGATTGTCTGTAAACTTTTCTGGCTCATACTTTTTAATTTTATGTGACACACAGTTAAAGGGGCAAAATGTAACTCTGACATCTGGCGTTAAAAATTGGTATTGCAGTTCAAATTCAAAAGATTGGAGAGAGCTGTCTCCCCCTGCCCCTCCCCCTCCCTAGAGTCAATGCATGCCATGCCATGTTTTTTTTCCATGTATCGATTTACTGAAAATGTAAATGACTCTTGTGTAAGCCATCTGAGTAATGTAAACCGACCTTAATCAAATGCTTATTGTGTCCCTGAGTGGTTAATTATTCCTTTAAATGGAAGGCATAACTAATTACCAAATACTCCACTATAATCATCGTTTGTTTTCCAAAGTTGTAGACCCGACTGACCAACCCTTCAAAACACCTTCAAATGTTTATTATCTGAGATTTAAGAACAAAGTCTTTTTATGATTGATTTTCTGTCTGCCAATAAAGTCAATGAAACTGAAATGGCTTTTCGTGAGTAGTATGTCTTTTCTTACTTCCCAAAGTCCTTAAAAGAACTTTGCAAATCTCATGTTTTAGAGTGTTTCCACAACAACAGGAACCGTGATGGTAACATATTCCCAAAGTCATTGATATTTGAGGCAGTAAAAAGGTCATATGAAGTATTTAGTGGGACTATAACATTTCCTGATTCTTTTAACCTGAACAATTCTTAGTGTTGTGGTCATATCATAAAGAGGTAAACACACCCATTGAGCTGATACAGTATAGGTCAAATTTATCGGGATTCCTTGCACTTTTGTTTTTAAGACCATGACACACCAAGGAGATCGATGGCCGTCGGTCCTAGTTGGACCGTCGGTGAGCGGTCGTCAACCTAGTTTTGGCAGTGTGTTCGGCTCTGTCGCTACCGGTCGGCCCTCGTCTGCCCCTTTTTGGCCGATTCACATGTTGAATTGGCGGTCAGTGAGAGGGATCTCTCTGATTGGCTGTTCGGAGGTTTCATTTATCTCCAGCTCTCGACACAGGTTCAGGAAAGCCCCTTGAGGGAGTCACGTGATGATCCTGGTGGAGTAGGACGCTTCTCGAACGAGCTCTCCAGTTTTAGCTAAAAATACATAACAAAGCCCTTTCAACGAGCTACAAAAACTGTTCTATGAACTCTTATTTGATTGAACTGAGATTGGAAACATGGCAAACAACGAACGCTCATCAAGAAGAGGAACAAAACCGAGCCAAACTTTTAACAAGTTAGCTAGCAAGACGCCAAGCAAAGATGGTGACGGACATTCTCTGGAAGACAAGGTGAACGAACAAGCTGAAGAAGAACCTTGCCCCCCGTTGGCCGAAAAGATCATACAAGAGATCACCTCAGTCCAAGAAAAAATAAACATCCATCTACCAACAATACAGGCGACAACAGCAAGAATCGAGTCTGAACTAGCTTCTCTTACCAACCGCATCACTACCGCAGAACAGCGAATTTCAGATGTAGAAGACAAGCTTTCTCCAATCTCAGAAAGCCATAAGAAGCTGGAATCGCAGATTGATCAGCTGAGCCAAAAAGTGGATTACTTGGAAAATTACTCACGAAGAATCAATCTTCGGATTGTGAACGTCGCAGAAAACATGGAGGTGAGCGATATCAAAGTGTTCGCCACTAACCTGCTAAAAACTGCGCTAGACATCCCCGCTGACCAACCGGGCCCTGAGCTGGAGCGGGCGCACAGAGTGGGACCACCGAGGGATAGCAACGGGAAATCTCGCCCCATTATCATCCGCCTGCTCTGCTTCCAGGATAAAGAGAACATCCTCCAGGCCTCCAGAAGGAAGGGGGAATTGCCATACAAGTCGCGGCGTTTCTTCATCTTCCAAGATTACTCTGTAACCGTATCCCAGATGAGGGCAGAATACAATCCCATTAAAACGGCTCTACGCCATGTCGATCTTCCGTTCCGGCTGCTATTTCCTGCAAAGCTTGTGGTCATCATGGATAAAAAGAAGTACAGCTACGACAATGCAAAAGAAGCTAAGTCCGGCCTCTCAAGTTTGCTTCCCGATATCCGCTTTGAATGAACGGCACTTAGACGTTGAATGAACAGCGGTAGCCATGTGAGTACAACTCCGAGGTAAACAATGGCCCCGGAACCTGAATAGACGCTCTCACTTGGGCTGACGTCATATAATAACTGCACTTTAACATTAAAATCGTATTTGCAGTTGAACTTTACATAGCGACACTTGATCTATTCTTGAGATAATTGTTTACTTCATTAATAGCAGGTTCCTTGGTATGCAAAACCCAGCCATGATAGCTCTTGCTTTTTCTTTCTCTTTTTCTTCTTAATTTTCAACCAACTGAATCCCAAAGGGTTTAATATCTGTTCCACTTTAACTGGAGACAAGTTCAGGTCGCCTAGACTTATCAGTGGCATTTACGGACCTACATAGGTTTATTTTTTATTTTTACAACCGGTTGGTCATTTTTGCAACTGCTGTTTGCAGCTTGCTGTTCCTTTCATGTTTACATGTCCTTTTCTCTTCTAACGGTGAAGATTGTGTTGTTAGTTTTGTATTTTTATGTCTTAAATGTGAGGTCAAACTTGTAAAGTATTTTTGGGGGTTAAGATTGAGGGAAATATTACAAAATGTTTTCAACTGACTACTCATGTCACGAATAACAAACACATCAGTATTAAATAATATCACAGTCACTGGATGGAATGTAGGTGGGCTGAATAATCCAACTAAACATACAAGGATTTTATGTCATCTAGGCAAATTGAAATCAGAAATAGCTATACTACAAGAGACCCACCTAACACAAACAGAGGCTAGTAAACTGAAACAAAAATGGGTTGGACAGGTGTATCACTCATCGTTTAACAGTAAAAGCAGAGGCGTGACTATCTTAATTCATAAAAAAACTTCATTTGTAATTCAAAGTTCTACTATTGACACTGAAGGTAGATATGTTATCATTGAAGGATTACTATATAATGAACCCATTGTCATTGCAAGTGTATATGGTCCAAATGGAGTTTCTGTAGGCTTCTTTAGTAAACTCAGTACTATATTTACAGAATATTCAGGGAAACCTATCATAGTAGGAGGGGACTTTAATTCTGTTTTTAAACCTGAAATGGATAGAAGTGAGAAACCGCTACCATCTGACCGAGCATCCTCGGCAGCACTCAATGATTTTTGTAAAAACATGGGTCTATTCGATGCTTGGAGATTAATGAATCCAGAAAACAGGGATTATACTTTTTACTCGAATCGGCACAAATCCTATTCAAGAATTGATGCATTTCTGGTTACGCAGAATGTTCTCTCCAATGTATGGTCTACTGACATACTGAACATGGTTTACAGCAATCACTGCCCAATAACCCTGTAATTTCCCCCCTCCACATATTTCATCAAACCATCATTATGGAAGCTTAACAACTCACTTCTAGCTAACAAGAAGCTTGTCGAATTTATTAACACTGAAACACAGCTATTTTTTGAGGCTAATGAGAAAAGTGTAAACTGCTTCTCGACAGTGTGGGAAGCCTACGAAGTTACTTGTAGGGGCTGGTTAATTAGCTTTGCCTCCAAACAAAAGAGAGAGAGGGCAGCAAGAATGCAAAAATGAACAGAGGTGTTATCCAGATTAGAATCAGCCCATGAAGCCAAACCAAAAGATGACCAGATATATACGGAATTGATGAAGGTTAAACTGGAAGTCAAAGATCTATTAAACAAAAAAACAGAATTTGACTTATACCGATTGAAGGCTAAATACTTTGAAAATGGTGATAAGGCTGGAAAACTTTTAGCCTATAGACTGCAGAAAGCTCGAGCCTCTCGGATCATCCCTACAATTAAATCTAAAAATGCAGCGGTGCTGAAGTCACCTCAGGAAATAAATAATAGATTTCAGGGATGTGGAGGGGAGTAAAATAAAGATGCCTAAACTACCGGAAGAGGAAAAAGAACAATTAGAAGAGGAAATTTCCCAAGGTGAAATCAGAGATGCAATCAAATGTCTGAGTAGTGGCAAGGCCCCAGGAGATGATGGATATAGTATTAACTTTTACAAAATGTTTGTAGACCAGCTTGTTGGCAAGATTCAAAAGCTTTTCAACGAAGCTAAGGATGGAGGCCGCCTGCCAGAAACAACTCAATCATCACTTATAACACTTTTACCCAAACCTAACAAAGACCCTTTACAGTGTGGCAGTTACAGACCAATTTCTCTGATTAATTCTGAAGGAAAGATATATGCTAAAATACTTGCCAGGAGAATGGACCAAATTATACCTAAGCTTGTTCACATAGATCAAATAGGGTTTGTTAAATCAAGACATATAGGGGATGAGGAAATTATTCCACATAATGCATTATGCCAAATTAATAACTGAACCAGCCATTGCTGTATCCCTCGACGCCGAAAAGGCGTTTAACCGTATAGAGTGGGAATACGTTTTTAGGACTCTTAGGGAATACGGATTTGGACCCAACTTTCTGAAACTTGTCTCAATGATATACACCGCGCCTAAAGCCAGAATCACTACCAATGGCTTACTATCTGACCCATTTGAAATCAAAAGAGGTACCCGACAGGGGTGCCCACTGAGCCCCTTGCTTTTTGTTTTATCCCTGGAACCCTTGGCAGAGATGATCAGGACCCACCCAAATATTAGAGGTATTACAGCCCCCTTAACAGAACTGAAGATTAGCCTATTTGCTGATGATATTCTTCTCACGTTAATTGACCCACCACATTCCCTTAAGTACACTTTAGACACTGTAAAGGAATTTGGAACTCTGTCAGGTTACAAGATTAATTGGGAAAAGTCCGAAGCCCTACCGCTGAACGTTCATTGCCATAAGATACACATTAACAACTTACCTTTTAAATGGTCCCCTGAAGGACTGATCTGTGTTGGCATTGTACTTAGGAGTAACTCTTAAATCTGATATAAGTGAGAATGTGTCTTTTAACTTTAGAAATCTTATAACCAACATAAAACATGATTTAGAGAGATGGAAGTCTCTGCCACTGACTGTATGGGGAAGGATAGACACATTAAGAATGAATGTGTTACCTAGAATAACTTACCTCATTGCAGCGCTACCACTCTCTGTAGATAGGGGACTCTTTAAAGAAATAAATAAGCTCTTCCATAATTTTATCTGGAGAGATAAGACCCCAAGGGTAAGCTGAAATAAGTTGTATATTGGCAGGAAGTCAGGTGGTCTTGGATTACCAGATGTATACAATTATTACCTTGCCTTCAACTCACGTTATCCTCTTAGCTGGGGTTATGGCTCAGATTTAAGAAAAACAAGATGGGAAAATATAGAACAAGAAATCATAAACCAATTAAAGGTAAAAAATATATATGCAGGGCCTTTGGTATAGCCCCTCCTGTAGAATTGTAGACAATCCATTAATCCAGTTTTCCTGTGACATCGCTAAAGTTTTACAGAAGTCTTTGAGCTTTACAGCAAAAACATCCCCAAATGCTCCCATTTGGAACAACTACAGGTTTACTCTGGGTGGTAGGCCTATGAGGAATGACAACTGGGAGGCTAAAGGAATTGTTATACTCGATGACTTGAGAACCTTGCATAGCAGAAAACTGAAAACGTTCATCGAGATGAAAACCACATATGGCATAGAGAATAAAGACTTTCTGTTATGCAAATAAGGTCTCAGCTGTCTAGGCACTTAGGAGAGGCGGTAACCATACCCAAAATGAACGAAACAGAAATAACTCTAAAGAAAACAATAAGTGAAGGAGAGAAAATTGCTTCCAAGGTGTACAAACTTTTAAATAGATCACTAGATGATTGTTGGAGATCAACACAACGGAACTGGGAGTTAGATATAGGTAAATCCCTGGATCCTCAGACAGGGGAACATATTTGGAAAACACTCCACTCAGTTTCCAAATCAGTTAAAAACAAGATGATTAATTATCATTGTATACATCGACTATACTTTACGCCGGTTCGACTCAATAAGATGGACTCATCTAAGTCTGATCTGTGTTGGCATTGTAATTGATTTAAGGGAACCTTTTTCCACATGTTATGGTCCTGTGATTAAATAAAAATGTTCTGGGACGAGGTTACTGCTTCTCTTGGTAAAATTATTGGCGAAAGTGTGACTTGTGAGCCTGTGATGTGTCTTTTTAACTATGCACCTCAAGGAACTTGGTCAAAACAAAATAAGCAAATAATAACAACCGGCTGTATGACGGCCAAGAGACTGATTGCTAGCCACTGGAAAGAAACAGGAAATCATGATCTATGGCTACATACATTTATGGAGACTGTTTCAATGGAAGGTGCAGCCTCTAACCTGGTTGACGAATACAAGGAAGACCAACACATATGGAAAGACATTTTGGACATTATAAAGACTGTGCTGATATTCCCCACACTGTGACAAGACAGACAGTGCAAGCTACGTAACCAGAAAATAATACCTCCCTAAGTACATCCTCTCTTAGCCCCTCTATAGCTATATGATATATACTACCTCTGTGACCTCGTTTGTGTTTTGTTGTTGTTCTCTGTCTGTTTTTATTTATTTATATATTTTTTCTCTGTCTTGTTTTTTAAATTTAATTTAATTTAATTTAATTATTTTTTTTTTTTGTCGGATGTTGCAAACGTCTTAACAAAAAGAAAAAATGTTAATGCATACTGTAAGCTGTCTTTAAAGTTGAACTTAAATAAAAAAACTTTAAATGGAAAAAAAAGGAAAGCCCCTTGAGCACGCCGCTGTAGTATCCATGCTTTCACCCATTAGTGCAGTTTCTCCTTATTTGTCTCCTCCGCCTCTTCTTTTCTTTTCCCACTAAAAGACCAAGGGCTGACAACGGCAGCGCCATTTTCAACTTTTTATCAGACATTGTTCTCAGTTAGTAGGCTACATAATACGAGCGGTGCGCGACAGCGGTGTGACAATGGTCTTCTCGTATCAGGACAACGAGCTAATGTTGAACAATTGACAAAAAATACATGCGGTTGTTCAGGCAAAGGTCGAGTTACCTTCCCAAAATGTTATGCTATTGTAAAACAATCCATAAATGAAGAATCAGCCTGGATGCATGTTGTAATGTGTTATGATATTTTTATCTAGGTACTGGATTGAGAACTGTGTCAGGCAAAGAAAACCGTGATCGGGACAACCCTAGTGATAAGGCTAAGAAACATTAATAGATCCATAATGGAGGTTTCTATGCAGCTTCAATAACTGTTCCATTTATACTTCGAAGGTATCACCGTGCATTGCTTTTAAATAGTGGGTTTTCAATAATGCACTTTTTGTGAAATGTTTATATTTGTTGACACTTTGCAAACAAAACCTCGAACAGAACGTTGAACAACACCTCAGGCAAAATTAATTTATTACACACTCCCACTCCCTCGTCTCTCATTTAGTTTTCCAATCTGAGATGCTCGTAATGAAGTCATATCAATCATTCAAATGTGTCAACTCTGTATATACCCCTCAGGCGTCATATGAAACATTCTTCACAGTAATTTTCAGTTGGTTTATAAGTCAGGAAAGAGAAAGACTACGATCAGAAACAGAATTTATGAATATCATCTTGATATTTTTTTTTCTGCAGCTTTGAGGTGCCCTTTCAAAGAAAGATAATTGTTCCCAGTTCCTGTAGCAATCTCAGTGACCCACGCAGCACCTGCCTTCATGTGTCCCTCTGTGCTGCAGCACCTTGCAGAAACAAAGGAATAAAATGAAGAGAACAAACGTACACACCAGTTAATATCTAAACGGCCTCTCACAGAGTCCCCCTCTCCTGTAATTACTGCAGTGTGAGACTGCAACATTGTCTACCTGCAGTGTTAGTTATCCTCTCGAGCTATTTCCTGTCTATTTCAAAATACATTAAGGATGGGACTCTGCATAAAACATGAGGAATACATTATCAGAAGGAGTTAAAAAAAAAAAGCTAACTGCGAGTTGTTTTCCTGAAAACCAGGCACATTATGAGAAAAAACATGCAGTGTGCGATTGTTGACATTGTTCAATGTTGCAATAACCATATGTGATGGGATACAAAGAAACAAAAATGAAGAGGTCATATTGGCTATTACTCAGTGTCTTTCTATCTGCGCTTCAATCTTCACACAATACAGTTATCAGCAACATGCTTCTCTTGAATTCAGAATAAATTCAGTGATTATAACTCGTACTAGCACAGGAGCTTTGAACTTACTGGTGTGCGGGGTATAAAGACCCAGTGGGGAGACGACACCAGTCCCGCTACCAATACAATGCCCAATACCAAATGAGTCCTGTTGGACTTGAGTACTTTCTTGTTAATGATGGCCAACCCTGGCTCAACAAAAACAACAAGTTGGCAACTGAAAACAAAAAAACAAACAAAATTGTGTCGTTACAACAGCTACAAAAAGAAATACAATCAGCAGAAATAGCAAAAAGTTCAGAAACAAAAATATTTACATTAATTAAATGTAGAAGGAAAAATAAAATGGAAATAAAATAATACTAGGAATATACACCATGTACACTTTCACTTGTGGAAAGACAGAGAAGAGTTATGATTAAAAACACACACAGTGTGTAGCATTGTTGATTGTGATGAACATTATGATACAGTCTGACTGCAGTAGTGCTCTTTCTTGCAGGGTGGATGTCTGAGTCTGCTCAGGGCCCCCACACTGTCATGCAGAGGGTGAGAGGGGTTGCCCATAAAGAATGGGTGGAGGTGGATGTCACCCAAACTCCTCTACAGAGTCCAGAGGACAGTCCAAGACAGAACTGGCCCTCCTGACCCGTTTGTTCAGTCTTTTCCTGTCTCTCTCTGTGCTCCCTCCTCCCCAGCAGACCACTGCATAGTAAAATCAGAAACTGGGAGAGATAGTCGGGAATAACATGCAAGATAGGAACCACAGGATGGATTCGAACCCCTGCCGCCTGCTTATAGGACCTAAGCCTCTGTAGGCCTACATGGGGCGCACACTTAACCAATAGGCTATCGGTGTCCCCACAGCCTATATTTCAACAACACCATAGAAAGACAAGGTCGCAATTGATGTTGTATGCCAACACAGCTCTTCATCACAAGGTTGGAATTTCTTATTTTTTATTTTTTTTATTTTACACATTGATTTGCATTCAAGACTAAATAAAAAAAAAACATGGAAATCAACATGTGGGTTCAGTCTAATACATTAGCTCCGCTGAAATGTCTACTTTTATAAGGAAAGACTGATTATTTAGTGTTGTAGTCTTGTAATAGTGCAGAAGAAAAGCAGTCAAATGGTATCACATATCCAGTTTATTGATTCAAGAAAAATCACAGTTTATGACTCTGTTTTATCAAAAATAAAATTATTTGAAAACTACATTCCATAAACTATGTAAGGCAAAGCAGGAAATAGTTCAAATCAGTTAATTTGAACATGAATAAAAACAACATCCACAACTGTTCCTTGACATTTTTAATTTTTCATCATCAAGGTATATTAGGGCGCGGTCACACAGTGCCGTACTCAAGCATGACTGGCCCCCCGCTGCGCCATTTCCACGCTGGCCGGTCACACTGCCCAGGACTTACCGTGCCTAAGCATGATTACCTCTTGTACATAACGTCGTTATACAACACATGCATGCTTTATGTTATTATGAAGCGTGCTCAGTCCTGGCCAGTGTGACCGCGGGACGTGCCGGCCAGCGTGGGAATGGCGCAGCGCGGGGGGGGGGGGGGGGGGCAATCGTGCTTGAGTACGGCACAGATGGCCAGTGTGACCGCGCCCTAAGTCACATTTAATGTCCTGTTTCTATTTGTTCTATTTCAAGCACCTTTCAGACTCTCCAACTCAAGCACTGGCTGGTTGACGTCACATCATGACTGCACATCCTGTCACTCCACATAGGTTATCTGTGGAGCCTTGGAACTCTCTGAGTTGTTATTTACTGTTTTTCATCAGCTTTGATCTGAGTTCAGTCACATAAGCTTGGCACAATGCCCGAGAAGCAGCATTTCATTTTGAGATACATCCTCAAAATCCTAAAAAAAAAAAAAAACCACCAATTTTTTCCGCTGTTTGGTCAGGAAAACGATCTTGATTAAAAAAAACTATCAGAATTTCTTTTTGTAAGTTGGAACATACTCTATAAAGTAAACTTGTGTATCGCTTGCCAATCTCCTGGCCTGTGGGCTGAATCTTGCTTGCCGTGAAATATTATTTTCTTGACACATTATCTGTCGAAGCTTTTTCTCTGAGCTCTCTGAATTAAAAAGGAAAAATGCTCAGGCGAAGTCAGAGAATTCAAAAGGAGGGAGACTGAGAGCTGAAGGACAAGCTTGTGGGTGCTAGGACTTGTGTCTTAAAGGGGACATATTATGAAAAATCCACTTTTACAGTGTTTTTGAACATGGGTAACCTGAGTGTCTACAGATCCACAAAATGTGAAATAAACCCATCCAGTCCTTTGTTTGTGGTCTGCATAAGTCTTACAAATCAGAGAAAAATGCTCTGTTTCAAATTTGCTCAACTTGTGACAACGCAGTGGGATTCTGGTAAATGAATACCCTCCCCTCCCCTTGTATCTCCTCCCATGGACTCCACCCCCAGCCTAGAGCAAAACCTTTGTGGCAGGTCCGCCATTTTCATTCTCACTAGCTTGTTGTGCGTTCTCGGCGTCGTCAAGCTCACTCATCCATGTCTCCAGTTGATCCACGTGTTTTGTTGTTTTATTCACATCTACATGCAGATTTGCAGTTTGTTCCATAATAGTCTTTATGTCCTGTTCTGTATCCTCTTGAAAATCTTTAAGATCATCTCTGACTCAGAGGTCTTTGAGTGAATTGGTCCTTAAAGGTTCAATATGCAACCCTCAGAGTAGATGTAGCACTTCAGCACCAGTCTCTCAGACCAAAACAAACTTTGGCTGCACCTCCTCTGTCCCTCAGTGCACCTCAGTCTCCTCACCTCCCCCACTCGTCCTCCTTTCATTTGGACTGATCTCCAATAAGATATGCTGCCTGGTTCTTATGATTCTTCACTCTTTTTTAAAAAGCCATTACTCAACGATATATTAAGGATATGTGATATCTGCTATATTATAAGTTTTATATATTATTCATTTAAGTTTGATCATTTGTCATTTTTATGGCCATAGCAGGCAATGCACATTCAATAGTCACTGTGTCCTCGATGTCCTGCACACAAAACTACACAGATTAGGATCATGCATGATGTAATTAAAGTTTTCTCTATTACAAAAAGAAAATGGGCAAACTAAGATATTATTATAACCATTTTGTTTTCTTCTTCTGCATTATATTATTGTTTTGTATAACATTCTAAAAAAATAATAATAATAATGATGTGAGAAATGAACTATGTTCGGATAAATTAATTATGTCTGGATAAATTAACTATGTTTGGATTGTCCAATATACAAAAAGTTGCAAAAAAAAAAAAAAAAGTTTTCTGGAGAGCATAGCTTAAAAAAAAAAAAAAAAAACCCATTCAGCTTCCATTTTGTGATCCTGCAGAAAATGAGCGCCCGATCTTAACACTTCATCTCAAGGTTTGCGGCTTTCTCCCCCCCACTCATTCATTCTCAGCTGATGTGAATAGCTTGTCAAAGGACTGATGGGAACAGACAAATTAATTACATTTCCGAGCTAGAGTGTTCTCCTTTCATTCGCTTGCATGAAGCCACAGCTCCACCCCATTCACAGAGACTTCTTGGAAGCACCTACTTGTAGGAACAAATGTGTCTGTAAAAAGTCCATCTGTAAGTGACAAAGAATCCACTGAGCTGGAGTTCAAGATAAATAAACATGCATTAGAAGAAAATGTATGGAGCTATTATTGTGGCAAAACTATTTGAATATGCGTACACAGATCCACAAATGTGTAAAAAGATCCACAAATGCACACACAGATCCACAAATGTGTAAAAGATCCACAAATGCATATACTAATCTGCAAATATGTAGACCAATTTCGAAATATTTACTTATTTATTAATGGCAGTGAACTTTTTCAGCTGTAAATCCTGAAAATACACACAAATGATCGCTTACAACCGAGGCGGGCCTCACCATTGGCTGTCATTTTACACGTGACTTTTGCAACACTCCTGCCGTGCAAGATCCACAAATGCGTACACATATCTTCAAATGTGTGTCGGACAAGCTGCAAACACTTCAGTGGGGTTTGTTGCCTGACTAGGCTGACTGTCCGCGGTAGCACCCAGTGACTTCAAGATGGACATTACTGAGCTGGATAGCTGTCGTGGGTGCAGTTTTACTGAGGAGGCTACGATGGAGGGTCCATTATAGTTTGTGTTTTTAAAATTTGTTTCCTGTACTGGGCAAAGCGATACGCAGCCTGGCAGCCTAGCCTGTGAGCCTGGGCTCAGGGCAACAAGCCCCATTAATGTGTTTTCAGAATGTCAGACACACATTTGTGGCTCTGTGTACGCATATTCAAATAGGTTTGCCACAATAATAGCTCCGTAAAAAGGTGTGAGGTGAGCAAACAGGTCAAGATAAGGGGTATTAAAACTCCTGGGGATGTAGACTTTTTTCATTGTAAAGGTTTGGGAAAGACAGAAACCTGAGACCTAGACTGAATCTACAATCCATCCATCTGTTCAAAGACAGTTCATGTAAATGTTGTGGAGTACTTCTTCTATATGAGGTTTTCTTTCAAGCAGCTGCTGTTTTTTTTTTTTTTTTTTTGATTCGCAGCAGCAAAGTCCAGCTGACATGCCGTGTACGGCTCTCATATCTCTACTGTCACCTAAATTGTCTTTGCAGCGGAGCAGTGTTCCACAAACCGTAGCTTCTTCTTATTTGTTTTCTTTGCTCTTGTTCATCCATAACAAAGGAGAAGATACAAATGTCTCTTTGGCCCAGCAGTGATGACTTGCCATGCAGTGTCACAAGTGGCAGGAAGAAAAGAAAAGAAAGATGCAGCTTGTTGCCTGAGGGAGAAAATTAGAATGAACAAAGTGTAGCATGATGTTTTGAGGCAGGGAGTGAAATACAAAATGTCATCAGAGATGACGATGAGCTATTCAGTTCACCTTTTCTGAAGCTTAGTGCTGGCTCAATCAAATAGTGAAGACTTATGACAGCGAACATTGTCCACAACCATTTAGGCTTCAAGGTCCAGACAGGGAGAAGTGAAGGTGGTGATAGTAAACATAAAGGGGATTTTATTGATGTGTGGGGCTGCAGTTAAAGGAAGATGTGTGACATTAGACACACAAATATAGAATATATATATAGAGTATTCAGTGTTTCCCCTACCATTATTTTAGGGGGGCGGCCTTTATTGTAGGGATATGATAGTGGATAGAGTCCGTAATCAGGGAAAGAAGTCATTTAAGGATACCGTTCCGATAGAAAAGGACAGCTGTCATTAAAAGTAACACATGAACACCAAGATTCCTTCAAGTGTTTGTGTCGGCGTGCCCCCCCACCCCCCCAACGCTGTAAACCTAGGGGAAACACTGGTATTTAAGTATACCCTCTGTAAATGTCTCTCTGAGTCATGACTGCAATGAGTGAGAAGTGCTAGTCCCGCTGGTTGGGATGATGGCTGAGCCGTATTTACTTCATGTTTATATGGATGGGCCGGCCGACTTATTCCCTTGCGTATAAAAGCTGTAAGTGAAAAAAATCGCTTTTTTTTCTTTTCAAATTTTGCGATATATCTTCGGCATATTTTGGCTTCATCCTGTTCAATGGAAGGAGGCTGAGGCAAGCTGTTCATTTGTATACATGCAGTCTGTGGCGCCTGCCTGTCAGTCAGCTCACACATGCATGTACTATGCAAATGTAAGCATTTCTCTAATATGATAAAAACTGAAAAAAACAATGGTGAGCTGCTAGCGAGTTTCACCACTTGATGGTCTGAAGAGCTCCCAAACATCGTGGGGTGGTTGATTATGACTAGGGAGGTTCCCTACCAAATTTAGGAATAATAGCCAATCAATTGCACATCCAGGCATTTCTGGCATACATAGAGATTATTGCCTGTTATGATTTAATAACGAAGTACTTACTCCATTTGAAGTCATCCTTATAATGAATTAAAAAAAGAATGCAATTTCAGAAGCAGCCATTGAAAAGGACAGTCGAGCCAAGAGGCTCTACATCTTTTGCTGAACTTGTATACCCAACATGTTTTTAATGTATCAAAGGTGTCCATACATAAAAATAACAAAAACATCCACTTTCTCTTGCTCTCCAGACACAGCTCCGGCTTTCAAATAAAGTCAGAAAAGGGCCTCTCTGCAGTCACTGATGCTGGTAACATTTCTTTTAAATCACAAAATATGTCTATTTCTAGTTTCCCTCAAAAGACCATTGGTGTAATATTTGTACCTTTTTAAGGTTTGAATTGATGTCTGCAGGTCAAACAACCTGATATCAAAGTGTCTGCTCCTTTATTTCCCACTGACTGCTCTTCACTTCTCCTGTAGACCTTTTCAATTTCCCAAAAGTATTAAATGTAGAGGACACTATGTGAAGTCTTTCCTCTAATGTCTCAAAATGATGCACTACTTTACCTTTTCATTACCCACATCACTGCTACTGCGTTTGCATATAAGAATACATGCTTTTCTCCTGGTCCCCCTGCCGCTGTCCACAGGCCTTTATGAGTCCAATCCCCGAACTTTGTCCTTTCACATTTCCACTCCTTTTTACGCACATGCACGGACGGTCCACTACATAAACTACCATCCAAAACCTCTTGAGTGTGTCGTGGGAGTGGGCTGTTAAACCCATCTACACGGGTGTCGACTTACTGAACAGGTTTGTCCCATCACTTGTCACGTCATACTTGTTATAGAGAGGGTCTTTGTGTAGACAACTCATTATTTGAGTGACAGAAAACCATAGTTATGTATAGTTCCTGTTTCAGTGGTAGTTTTTGCGAAAGTTGGCTGTTGTCACTAATGTTACTGTCGTTGTGAAGGAGGTGTTTCTTCCAGCTGTGGATGTGACGTCAAACAAAATTCACTCAGTACATAAACCTGCCGTTCCTCGAGAAATCCCCATCAGCTCCCATATTAAAATGCACAGCAGAAATAAAACAGTATTCCCTGGTTGAAATAAGGAATCTGGTATCAATAGCTGATATAATCATTGGTAAACAGTGTAAACGTGGAGGTCTAAAGCCTGCCTCAGTTCCTCCTCTTTATCTGTTACAAGATTGATTGAAAGTTGTGTAGAGTAAGCATCTTCAATATGGCGACCACCATCCTTGGGCTTCATAACGCCTATATGGAAACCAATGGGTGACGTCACTGTGACTAAGTCCAGAATGGTAAATATACACCCAACGTCCACTCATTCTGTGGGAAACACATGGGTCAAAGTAGATTGTAACTCGCTTTGTTTAGTGTTAGTACGTATTTTCATGAATTCATTCATCGTGATAATTTTGTGGATATATCTTTGAATTGTGTCAACCATCTAAGAGTAATTCTTCTTTTAGGTTTGTGAAGCTGTAATACATAAGTGTAAGAGACCTCATAGCAGCAGAGTTATATTTAGATTGGAGCCAAGTGTCTGTTGTGAGCTGAAAAGGAAATGTGACTCTGAGACTGAAGAAATGTACACAGTATGTCTGATATTTACGAGTCAAGGTGAGCAGCACTGTGTAGATGAAGAATTGGCCACTTTGCCCATGATGGCCACTTTGCCAATGTTTGTCAATGATTGCCAGCGATTGTGAGATCTTGGTCAGCATGGGTCAGCAATGGTCCGCACTTTGTCAGCCATGTCTGTTGTGTTTCTATGTTGTCTGACAATAGCGGAATAAATCTAAGATGATCCACAGTCTGCTTCACGATTTCATAATTGTCCATTTAATACAGAAACAACCGCGACCTAACATTTAGCTCTGAAATATTGTTTCACACATATGTCAGGGGTTGACATTAAGCTAAATTTGCCAATGGACCTCCGGGCCACTAGTTTTCAAAGATCACTGGCCCAACCATTGTAACCGCTGGCCCAGGAACGTTACTTTTGATTCGAAGAATAACAGTCACCAATTTAGGCTACTCTTGAACCATTCTGATGCAAAAGTAAATTACAACTTTTATATAATTAATTGAGCGCTAGTTATAAAAATATTTTGTATTTTATTTGTATGTGCTCATGTTTATTCACCATGCTGGTAACTGTAAGAGTCTACTTAATCTTACTGATATTAATATGAGGCTGTGATAGATCTGGAATCTGTCCTTTCTTCTATGTGAGAAACTTTTCATCCTTAGATTAAGGGCTGCGATGCTTTGTGAATAACTTTTATCTTTACCAGGATCTAGTCTTTAACTTTAAGTGGAAATTTAGCTGCAGCGTGTTCCAGCTCCAGATGTCTGTTACTGTGGCTGAAACTTTTCTCCGTTCTGTTTTCGTCATGCCCTGCTGTCACTCTCAACTCCGGTGATTTGTTTCCTTTGAATGCTGATTTAAGATCGGCTTTTGTCGGAATCTGATGGTTTTAAAACCGTTTTACCAAACATGTTTTTTTTAGAGAAAACCTGCACTAAAATCTGTGTGCGAGTGTACAATTCGAGTGTAGCGTGCATGATCGCGGGAGGGACAGCAGTGAAGCCGTCGGCGGCCTTTCAGCTATGACACACAAGCGAGCGCACAAGCGCTTATGATACGTTGATGCTGTAGCAGTTATTAACGCAACGTTTAAAATAATGTACTGACAAAACACCGGTATGACAGGAAAGCGTTGTGAAATTGAGAACGTGTTACTGTCTATTTTTTTTTTTCAGGCAGTATTTTAACTGGCCCGAGCGGGCCAGCTGAACATGCAATCGGCTGGCCCGGACTCTGTCAATCATTCATCCGGGCCAGCGGGCCAGTTATAATGTCGAGCCCTGATATGCAGTCCTGTTGTTTGTCATAGTACAGGTAGTCCTGTAGAAGATATCTTAGTACACTGTACACTGATGTTCTGGGGATAGGTGTGGATAATTTACTGGATCAGAACTAATCGATCTTGTTTTTAAAGAAACTTGTTTGGATGAGAAACTTCTGACAAATATGGTCCAGAAAGCCAGTCTTCCATTCAGTGGAATGTCTCCAGGCTGTAAATTGGTCTGACATTTTCTGTGAGAGCCTTCCTTCTGTACAGAAGATACTTGTTCTTTCTCTGCAGCATGCTAGTTTGCCTTTTATTGGTTATTATATAAAATAATGTGTTTTATTGCTTTCCCCTCTAAGAGTTCTGACACTAAAACCATGAAAGAGCTTACAGCAAGGGTTTCCTTACAAGCAAGTGTTCTTAGAAAATCTCACATCATGCTTTAGTCACAATTCTGACTTATTTCATGTACATATAAGAAAGACTTATCTTTTAGTAAAGAGCAGTGCGGCACTTCTGACTCCTTTAGTTGTTGCAAAATAAGAGAAACCTCTTCTCGGAGCGCAGAATATGCTAAGACCTCCTTTAAACTAACAAGTGAAGCATCTTCAGTGTATCAATAGTAGTGAGAATGACCTTCAGAGATACACAAATCACATTAGAACTTCAAAGGCTTGATCAAGCTTCATGAATCATGCATGAGTCCTCGCAATGCTACATAAATGATGCCAGCAGTCGTCTGAGAGTGCCAGACTGAAATGCAGTCGTACTCTTAAATACGTATGCATAACGCTTCAGTAAAATGTGTTAATGGATGCAAACTGCCTGCAGCCTATCTGCTGGAGTCATAAAGCTTCAGGCATTACAGCCTAAAGGATCTCATCCAAGGTGGGGTCTAACTCTCCCCGGTGTCAGTGCCCCCTGCATCCAACCCCTCCAGCTCCAAAAATATTGACTGGAGCATGCAGGGACGGTTCTTCTAATTAAATAGAAGTCATGAAAGTTTGCTAAGCTAAGTGGATTCAGTGCATTTATATCCTTGGAGGAATGAAGCAGCTGCAAGCAAACAGGCTAATTTGATTGACCTTTAAGTCTTTTTATTGATTGTTAAATAGATATGGAGTAAATGTATATGAAGCTCCAGTCGTGCCTTCAGTGACAAAAGACATGTTTGTGTTTTCCTGCCTCCATTATATAAAAAAAAGCACATTTTCCTGACACGCTCCTTTCTGCTGCAGTGAGATGATTTGTTTGTATTCAGTGGTCTTGTACAACATCAATCAGCAGAACACTGCGAGGATACAAGGCTGGAGCAAAGCTGCTTCCTGTGTTGATTCAGAAAACATGTTCACCTTTAAACTCAATTACCTTATCAAAATGCTTTTTGAGGTTCATCTTTGCCGAGGCATCAGTCGGTAACAAACACGGTAAATTGTAATTGCATGATGAAGCAGAGCAAGGTTACAGGGCTGTTAATTCTCTGCGGGAAAACAAACTTAAAACAAAGTGGGATGACGGAGCGACTCAGTGGAAAATGGTCTCCATGCTGAAAGGAGCCATCTTAATTATGAGGTTTGTGAAGTAAATACCAGTAACTTTAATCTCCATATAATTACGATTTCAGAGTTGAATCATTTTGCAGTACATTCTTATTAATTTGGTTTGCTATAGGTCCAACTTTGGTTTGTTGTTGTGTGATTTGCTGTTTGTTTGATTGAACATGATTCTGTATTGTTTTGTAAGGACTGTGGTTGTGTTCAGGCACTGGAAACCACAGGCTTTGAATCCAGTCATTGGTGTCACTTTCCATGTTACTATCACATTCACAAGTATTAAGGAAATGTTCGAACTGTGATATTTTCAGTTGGCAAAAGTGCATTTCAATTTGAGAGACAATGCTTACATGAAAAAAGGAATGGACAACATGAGAGTGCATAAAGCTTAGGGTGCATTTACACTAGGCCCAGTTGCCCGGTACTGTGCTGATGCACAGAGCCAAGGAAGTACAAACATGCTTCAACATGGAACGGAGCACACACAAGTCAAACAAACTGGACTTACAAACGTGCTTTGGCACAGTACGGATTGCCCAGTGTGAGTGCGCCCCCTTAGGCTGCTTGGCGCATACAATGCAGCTCGAACAAATTAAAGGATTACTGTCACAGCAAAGTGTGACGGATGCCTTTAAGTCATAGACAGATTGATGGGCAACTGCCTGTTAAACACCTGCGAAAAGAAGTCATGAAGCGATGGAATAGAAACTGTTTTATGGTAAAGACTCTCTTATGTAACATAAATGAGCTCTTTTTGGTCTATAGTGCAACCACAATCTGCCCCCAAAACACTTGCACCATTTGAGGAGCTAACCAGGAAAGCTCCATCAATGCTGATGTAAAGAGAAATGAGGACAACTCTGAGATTTAAACATTGAAAATGACCCGACTGTGAATAAACATATACGAATAAATTACTCAATATAAATACTTAACCAAAGATGGAGCATTAGCGTTGACCTGCTAGTCGTGCATCAATACTCGATGGTACAACTAGGGCTGGGCGATATGACCAAAAATGTTATAAAATGTGTTTTATAGCAGTCAAAATTTTTAATTATCCTATTATTATTATAATATCAAGTCATTATTACTTTTCTAATTTTGCAGAAAAAGGCTGATATGAGAGTTTGTGGTTTCCCTTCGGTGTGTTCTAACGAGTTTTATTGTTTAAAATTGTGGAAAAAGTTTGGAGTATTGCCCCTTGTCTTCCTCACAGTTTACAGAGCTGGCTGCTCTGTTTCATGTCGGACAGTAAATATCCAAAATATCTCCAATCTCCTGAAGTTGAGTGGCCTTTCTTGTCGACGATGTTTTCTCCTTGCTTTGAGCCAGTACACTCAGCGTATTCTTCAGCGTCGCTATCGCTCATTTCTGCTGTGTTTCCATTCCGCTCCAAACATCTGTAAGCCCAACTACCCATATCCCTGCAACATGATTGGCTGTTCATTGTCCTCTTCGTCTCTTTAATGTCGGGTGGCAACTAGTGTTAAAGGCGTAATAGTACACTGAACACACATGGGCATTGGTACATGACAAAATATACTTTTGTTTCTACTCCTGTAAATTTCACCACCAGCAGTATGCTGAATCATTTCAACAAGCTTTTGCTTAGAAACTTGGTCCTGTTAACATTAAAAGTCTCTGTTAGAGAAGTATACTGGGCTTCTTGGAGCTTTTCCCATCCCGTCCTTGCTCAAACAATGACAACATTTCCAACACTTTCTGTTCGCCCAGGTGCGTCTGCTCCAAGCATGTTGCAGGGTTCAGTTTTCACACGTGCAGTTTTTCTCTTCCCTGTGGCTATGACTAAAACAGAGAGCACCTGTCAGCCACCAGATGTTGAAGCTGACGGCTTAAGGCAAAGATGGAAGATTATGTTGAGCAAGAGTAATAAAAACAGTGAGAGTAAGCCCAAACAAAATTAATACCAATTAGCTGTTTCTGGATCAGTGAACTCTGATCATTAATCAGAAGATTGTTGTGTTTGTGTTCATAAATAACAATGTCAGGGTGATAAGACTGTGCCAAGGGCTTCCACCGAAGATGCTAACGAGCCCAGCACCGTCCCTATGTGCTGTTTGACTTACTGATATCTATATGTTACTGGGATTAGACAGTTCTATATTTTTGATTTGTTCCTACAGTTTTACGCTTTCTGCTCTTTGTGCTAAAAGGATTTCATTTTGGCAGATGCATGTGCTGGGAGAGAACAGCAGGTCAACTCTGATGTTACGTAAAGGTGAAGAGGTCTGGCTCATTAGCCACTGATCTAAAACAGTGGAGGATTATGGAGACTAATTATTAAAGTTTTATAAGGACTTTATTTTTATTTGAGGGCGGGGGGAATTCAATCACCAGCAATAGCTGCTTTAATTTAAGCTTTTTCTTAGCCTTGCATAATAAAATTGCTGTTATGTAGCTCCTGAAAGCAGATGTTACAAAATCTGTTTTATTAAAATATAATTCATGCTGAATGAAGGGATCCTGATTTCGATATGAGTTGTTGGTTTTACTAATCGTTGCCTGGTATGCTATGACCACTGTCTAATTATAGCTATAGTAAGAGAACCTCAGTTTGCTGAGTTTGAGCCATCTCTTTGTGCTGCTGTAATGCTACATCTTATTATGTTATAAATTATATGCAGATGGTTTAATCACTGGAAAACCAACTCAGAATGTTGGTGGTCAAAATTGTCAAGATAGAAATCCCACCAAGAAACTACTGTATTAACCTGCAGCAGTCTATTTTATGAGTTAGACGGTTCAAAGCGCTAGCCAGAACTGTTTTCCAGGATTTACATTAGGAGAGGCAGACTGCAAATACAGAAATGACACGGAGTCAAAAACATGAGCAAAATTGCAAAATAAAGGCCATAACTCTACTGACACGTACTCCAAATGAATATTGGAGTTGTCAGAAGCACCTTCAGGAGGTTGGTTTTGTTCTTGAGAGAAGAAGACCCTGAATAATTTTAATTAAAAATGTGTGGAACACTTATGTGGTAAATGGTTAATGGACTTGAGCTTGTAGAAAACTTAGTCTTCTGACTACTCAAAGTGCTTTTACACCGCAGGTCACACCTACACATTCACACACTGATGGTACTGGTTGCTGTGTCAAGTCACCATCAGAAGTAAATAATCCATTCATACACTGCCGCTGAAGCAGCGAGAGCAATTCGGGGGTTAAGTGTCTTGCCCAAGGACACATTGGACATGTTGCTTCGGGAGCTGGGGATCGAAACCCTCGACCTTCTGGTTGAGAGACGAAATTCAGCTTTCCTGCTGAGCATGTGAGGGCTCAAGTCTATCCCATCATCAATCCGGTTGATGATCCACCTTCATGATTTGAAGGCCAAATGAGTCCCTCTCTATGTTTATGCATACTTGCAGACTTTCCTGCAGGGATCCTTAGTTCTGGTTCGGTTGTGTTATCCACAGCATTTCAAACACTGTTTCACATTTCTCATGGGTCACCGCATGTGGTGAATATCAAGGCTATGTTAACACTGTGTTGTAGAATGTGTTACAGTTGGTGTCTCTATCCACATTTCAAAACTGACCTGTGGCTCCTTTGCCCCATTCCCCACTCTCTCTCTCTCTTTCTCTCTCTCTTTCTCTGCCTGATTTGCAACTCTACCCTCTGCCCTGTCTCTCAAATAAAGACATAAAAAGCCCCAAAGATCAATCTACAAATTGAAAAAAATAAAATAAAATCATGGAAATTTAATGAAGGTATAATTTTGTATTTTGGTTCACATTCATGCTGCTTGGCTGGTTGTGTTAATCCTACAGGCCTTATATAGTATCTTTTCTGTGAAAAAGGAGTAAAGCTGTTCGTAGTATGCTCATTGTTGAAGGAGTTTTTATTTTCATGACTGCCTCCCTTCCACGTGAATCTGTGCTAGAACCCCAACTTGACTCCAACAACTTCCTTTCAAAGCTGAGAAATCTGTGTTACTTACTCTGAGCCAGTCATCAGGTTAGGATGATAACACTTCCTGTGTATCCATGCATGAAATGGCCTATCCGTCCGTGCACTACTGATTTATACCTGACAGAGACACTGTGTACCTAGACAAGTGTGTAGTGTCTGTGCATGATAATGTAGTCACGGACAGGATCCATGTCTGAGTCACTTGAGGTATTCAGTGTTCATAACATGTGAGGCGGAGAGGTCTCAAGATCAGCAGCATGTGGTGATTCAACACATGGAAGAAGTTCTGCTTAGGGATTTCAATTTCTACATAATTACAGAAATTAAACAGAAGCTAACTTTATTCTTTCAGTTTAATTTCCAATTGTAACACAAAGGTAATCAATCGAGTGGAGATATATGTATTGTTTAAATAAAACAATGTAGATATGGTCCAAATAGCTATAAAGTAGTTAAATAAGTTGAAACTCAGTATAAAATATAATTTGATCCTGCAGAAAAGTTATGATAAAAACAAACAAACCATGGATGGTATTCATATTTTTATAAAGGGTTGTAAAAGCCAAGTTCTGACATGTCAGCAGAGTGTTTTAGCTCTTTAGAAAATGTTCAAAAAGTCAATACGGATATGGAGAATGTATGTATACAGATATTTTGCGATACTCTTATTTTTTTTAACCAGCAGAGGGCGCTATCTGCTTTTGGTTCTGCTGTTTGAACATTAGTAGCTGAGAAGAAAGACGTACAGACCAAGCAGAAACCTCTGGTATTGAAAAATGAAGTGGAATGATGCGGAAGTGCAAAATCCTTCAATTCGTCGAGTGTCCACTAGAGGCTGGCTCCAGGAAGACCGGAAGTCACACACACAACACATTAAAAAAAAATATTTTTACTATAGAAATGTTTACATGTTTAAAAGACATAATAGGTCTGATAAGTTATTGTCCTCATGGGCACAGACTGTACGCTGGACATTTTTTTTTATAACCCATGCGTTTTGACTTTATGAACAATATGTGTTATCCAAAGTTAGACTCAAGGCTGATGTGATTGACAGGCGAGACTGGCTGCCGCCAATGAGCTACCAGATCCCGTTGCAGTAACAGAAGAGTGACATCACTCAGGCTTCTTCCATAAATATTTACAGACTATGCTCTAGACTTAGATTTTACCCTCGAAAAGACGAGTCAGACTAGCGTCTCCTCCGCCGTTGTTGTTGACTAAGCTGATATTGTAAGTCCCGCCTTGTCTTGATGATGATTGGTCAGTGATGGAGATGTTCCTTTCACAATAGAATAGAATAGAATTACTTTATTGATCCCAAACTGGGAAATTGTGGAAAGTGCTCCGCTTTTCTAAAAGTTCAACTGTTTTAAACTGCAGACGCACGGCGAGGGCAGTTTAGCACTTAAGAGCTTTGAAACTATCGATCATTAAAATATTTTGAACACCAAGTTCGAAAACACGTTTGAAAACTTCTCTTAAAACCCAAGCTTTAAGATTTAGTTTCACATCATCGAGAGGGATGCAAATGTACAAATTGTATGACAAACATCTCTGAATCCTCTGTTGCAGTAATGGATTCACATCTTTTTTTATCCCGCTCCTCCTGCCCTTAAGAAACATGGGTTTCTACATTATTGTGTTGCGTAAAACATATGAGTGAAACGGCGGGATGAGAAGTGTGGGGAGATTTCTGACAGAAACTCAGAGCAGAGCTAATGGGCCATTAAGAGGAAAGGGCTGCTTTTGATGTGACTGAAAATGGAAAGGGAGAAACATGCAAGAACACAGAGAGAGAGAGAGAGAGGGAGAGAAAGTGAAGGAAAGGTGAAAACAATACCACAGAGCAATCATCAGATCAGGATGGAGGTACTAAAGTAGTGGCTTGGATCAGTGCACACACTCTGCAGGTTTGAAATCTTGTTATCTGCACCGGTGTTGTTTTGATGTGCTGATAAGCTTTGACCGAGCCGTGTGCATTTCCGCTTCTGGAGTTGTGTTGTGTTGCTGCACAGACAGTATTTAAAACCTTGTTTCATATCACACATCACTCGCAGCATGTGGTAATTATCACAGCTCTGTTAACACTCTACTCCAGCACGTGCCACACTGTACGAAAGATGGCTTGTAGCCACATGTAGCAGTTAGCAGCTAGGGGATACATGAGAGATGCTTCGTCGACAGATGATAATGTGTGTTTAAAACTGTAAAACTGGATGATGAGGCTAATGACAATTTAATGCTTTCTATTAGTGGGATCATTTTATGTCACTGATGATGCCATCTATTCTCACTGATCCTCCTCCAAGTGAGTGATCTACAATCTGTGTTTTTTTTTTTGGTCTTCTGAGCCATCTTTGCCCAACATCCCAAAAAAATGCTTTCAGATAAACTAATCAAACGTTTGATGAATAATCAGATTCATCATTGTGGCTTATCTCAGTTGAAATCCCTTCCTTTCTTTTTCTAGGGTTGCATGCCTTCAAAGGCTTAGTTCTCAAATCTACAGGGTTTATTGGAATGGAAAATTGTCAATCACATTTTGATCAGTGAATGATGTCGGTAAGCTCTGAAGATTCTTGGTAAGAATGTGAGTTCGTAATCATGCCATGCATTTTAATTGCATAATGTGAAAGATTTGAAATGGCATGTCTTTCTCATACATTCACCCCCGTCTCCATGGACACAGTAGATGAGCTTTGATATTGTCAGAGGTGTCAGCGTAGGACAGCAAACCCTTCTACCGAAGATGAAACAATGAGTCAAATCTGCTGCCTCCAATTGGGTCATTACATTTGTAGTTCTAACTCCAATCAAGCAGGAAGTAAACAGGAAAGTTCACCCCAAGTGCATCAAAGGGTGCGGTGATGTTTATATCCCGCGACCATAGTCTTTTTTTATGCGTCCAGTGCAATCTCCATGCACGGGATGAAACGTCTTGATTATGTTTTCTCCCTGGTATGTTTATCTCTGCTCTTTTTGTTAATGCCATGAATATGTGGTACAACATGTAGCAGTGATGTACTTGAATATACTGTATAATAAATAGTCATCATAGAATTGAACTCCTGCTCACACCGCAGGAGTTTTAAAATCCTTCCAGATTTTGAATTGGAGCAGCAGAATCCTAACAGATATTCTTCTCCATAATCTCAAACACGCTCACACTACAAGATATGAAAATCTTGGCACATCACATTCTACAGGACTACATACTACAATCCCTTAAGATTATCGCGCACGGCGGTGGAACGCACCACCCGAGTGGCCTCACATAAACAATGGAGCCGGCGGTGTGCGATTATAATGCTTTGTGAAGAGAGGAAGACACATACTATGTAAAGTTTTGGGTGAATAAATGTCTGGGGAGACGCGGACAACATGGTGTCTTCAGTAAGAGCTCGAGGGAGCTGGAGGTCAGATGGTAACTATGAGCGTTACAGTCGTCCAGCACATCTGAGCGGGTTGCCTCCTGCCACCGGTCCCCACTACTACACTTATTACTGCCCTCCCTCATCTCTCTGTGATTGTAGTCACACACTTCTGCCAGACCCTTTCATGACGTAGGCCTAATCGCCAAGATTTAAAATTCTAAATATCCAACATGTTTGAAATACATTGGGGCGTCCCCGACGATCGCCTAGCAGATCAGGGACGATAAAATTGGATCTTTGTACCACTCGCACTACAAGATAATCTGGGAAGATAATCGGTTCCCAGCAGCCTTGAGTCGGGAGCGACCCTGCGATCGTCGGGAAGTAAGAATTGGACTTCAAATCGGCCCGATTATCCCGCAGTGTGAGCCAGGCTTTATTTCACCACTTATGCACCTTTGTTTGTATGTCATGCACTGCCTGTCTTAATGTATGTCAAAGGAGTATTCTCACATTCACAATATTTTTGTCATTCTGGGACACCTATTGAGTAGCGTTGCGGGATGTGTAGTTTGCAGAAAGAACTCCCATGATTCCCCACCAGCCTCAACGTCATCTTTTCTTATTGTAGTATTGATTGAGAGCCCCCTGGAGGTGGAATGTATATTGTATCTTTAAGTTCAGCTCTAACAGGTTTCACTGTAGTGCATTTGGAGGAGCTGCTTTTCAGAGTAAGTGCACAAAGATCATTTTGATTAAGACTGCATGACTATACTTCTAAGACACAACTAGCCTTCCACTTACTCATATTATTGAGCTTTTAGCTTTTCTAGGTACTGTGAAGAAAATTGTCAGGGACTGATAATTGAGAGGGAGACTGGAACATTTTAAACGTTAAACCCATATTTCTCAGACATTCACTGTGATTAGGGGTCTCAACTTGGCCTGCTTCATACTCAAGGTTAAAACACACACACACAAAAAATGTAGATGAGAGCTTTGCAGTATATTGAAGTACAATCAAGACACTCCAGAAAAGTATGTAATGGTGTATAATGGATGACTGAGTTAAAACTGAAGTTATTCAGGAGCTAAATGTCTGCATGTAACCTACTTACATTCATGGTACCTGTTAGATGTCTGGTTGTCTGTTACTTCAGTACGTCTTCAACTTCAACTCCAACTTTATTTGTCCCTGAAGGATAATTAGTTTTGCAGCAACTCTTTAAAAGGACAGAGAAAGACAAGAGACAAAATACATGTAGAAAGCTAATGAGGTAAAAAATAAAGAGGGTAAGAGGCACCGAATATAGCAGCCGTGAGCCTTGACTGATGATCTTAGCAGCTTCCATAACAGAGAAAAAGTGTCAAGTGTGAATATAAACAGGTCATTAAAATATAAACAGGTCACTATATACTTGCTAAGTATTCATCACTAGTAATAAAAGCCAAAAGGGCACACTTTAACACAATCACATACATACTGTAAAAAACCATAATAGCCTAGCCATAGCCTACATAATAAGAGAGAGGTATATCTTACATTAATATTTACTACATTGTTGGACCCATTTGATGTTTTTCTTCCTTGTCACTGAAAATATCCTGCTTTGAAGATTTTTTTAAAGGCAGAGTCAGCTTCCCCCCCCCCAAAAAAAAAGAAAAGAAAATTGACTTATACAAAAGTGATGTAGCTCAATCATCACTAATGGGCCTCCCAACAAGTGTAGTGATGACTGTGTCGGCAGAGACTCTGTCCTCTGCCTGGATTTCAACGTTTTGTTTCGTTATGGTTGAGTCGCGATGTTTCTGGTTGTGCAGCTGGCGAATATGGTCATGAACATAGCGGCAAAGATGATTGAATATAATCACAGTGAGGCGAAACATCAAGCGGATAAAGCTTGTTCCGAAATGATGATGAACCTTGTGTTGGCTTTTATCCGTGGACGCAGAATTGGTGCCAAACACCGCTGGTTAGCTTGTGCTAGCGTGCAGAAACTTGCAGTGAGGAGTAAACTTACACACCACGTCCTGCAGCCAGTGTGGGGGGCGATGAGCCCAGGAGGAGGGGCCCAGTTTGAGTGTTTACAAGCTACAACTAAAAAATGCTACTGACTCTCATTTAAAAAACAGTTTCTTCATGTAAAAGGAAGAAATGTTAGTGCTTTGGATTTCTCAGCGTTGTATACTTGTGTTCCATACTGTCTCTACGCCTGCGGTATATGTCGCTTGTTCATGTGATTGTCCAGCTTCTTCTCCATCTAATAAACCAACATTTCTTGTTCATTGTCACAGATATCACCTGGTGACCAATCCCTAAATGAATTATCATAGATTACTCCCCAGCATTTGTGATTTTACAGCACAAAGCAATCAATCCGATACTTTTTGTGGAAAATGTAAAAAATAAATTATTCAATCAATTCAATAATTGAAAAGCAGTGCTGCAATACCGCTCAAGTTGTTCCCGGTATTTCTTGTTAATGCTGCATCCAAACCCTCAGATTCTTCAGGAAATGAAGGAATAAAGTCTCTAAAACACGCCAACAACTCACCCTGATGCTTAATTTTTCTAAAAAGGATCAAACGATTTTTATTTATTTTCATAGGTGCATACACTTTGTCTTATCTGAGAAGAAAAAACGTGCTGAAAGAGCGACTTAAACCCTGTGTAAGCATGACTACACAAAAAAACATACCACATCAATGCCCACATCTCCACAAGCTGAAACTCCCTTCCCCTCTTAAGCTCTGTTTCTCTCTTTAAAGCTTCATATACCATCTGGCAGTCACTCGGAAATCAAGTTAAAAAGTTTAGTTTTCCTCTGTAGTCACAGAAACACTCTAGCAGCCTCAATTGTTTTCCAGTCTTATTCTTCATCATCGGAGGTCTGATAAACAGTAAATGCAGGATGTTTTTTTTTTAATTTACAAAGCATTTCTGTGGTTGTTATGGGGTTTTAGTAGGCATGTGGTCGGCACCAGACACCAGCGCGGGTGATGTAGTGATTTTGAATGAATTAATATTGGTTGTTGGCCCTCGATGCCAGTCAAAAGTTGTTCTCAAACTGCAACGCAGACTCCTGCCAATAGTTGGGACTGTAGCCACAGACTGGCTGAAGCGTGGGTTAGTGGACCTTCTATCCCTATTCTAGCAGGTCCAGAATGTGACCAACCAATCATGACTTATGTCCTCAAGTATATGCATTCAGAAGGTAAATATTAGTGATGGGAAAGCAGTTCTTTTCAGTGTACTGAATCACTAGAATCAGTTCAGTAAAGTGATTCGTTCAAAAGATTCGTTCACCGAATCGTTCAGTACTTCTCCGCAGCTCTGTCTGTGAATCAGAATTTAATAAGCTGAAACGCGGCCGAACGTTTAGTTCTGCTCGCGATCGTACTGAGAATAGCCGGTGGTGAATAATAAACCAATGAGCTGAGAATTTAGTTGGATAAAGTTACAGTTTGCAAACTGAACGCTGCTAAAACAATCACATTTATTTTCCCCGACCGTTCTGTTCAGTACGTTCAGTACACGTTCAGTTCGTTCACTGAACGAGAGCGCCGCTCTTCCTCTCGGTCAGTCAGTGATTCATGTCGGAGCTCCCGTTCAGTTCTCTCACTGAACGAGAGCTCCGCTCTTCCTCTCAGTTCGTTCAGTGAACGTGATTCACGTCGGAGCTCTCGTTCAGTTCGTTCAGTGATTCACGTCTCCGAGTCACTCTCTTCCTCTCAGCACGTTCAGTGAACGAAACACTGACTGAACGTGAACGAGCGAGACTGCGAGTCACCAGCCTCAGTCACACACACACACACACACACACACACACACACACACACACACACACACACACACACACACACACACACACACACTGTACTGACTGAGGAGAGGAGGGAGGGCGGGCTTTGAGCGACTCTTACGGTTTAGAGAGAGAGACACGAGACGGGAGAGAGGAGAGCGCAACTGAAGTTGAGAAATGAAAGACTCTTTTCAGTAAGTGATTCAGTTCAGTTCGTTCACCCAGATGATTCGTTCGTTTTGAACGAATCGTTCACGAACTACACATCACTAGTAAATATGTAGTAGGGCTTTGAGCATGTCTGAAATTAATGGGTTTTTTTTTTATCATGATTTATCGCATGCTATTTTGTCCCTTTAGGTGCTCCGTAGATGGGCTTCCTCAGAGTCTGTAGTCACATTGATGGAAACGAACGACACTGCAGCACCTTTGAATGTCTCATTTAAAAAAAATTAAACTGTAGCCATTTTTTCCCCTGGCGTGGTTAAGTTAATGTTATAACCTTCGATTCACCAGAAGGTCCTTTCTTTATTTCAAAATAAAAGCAGAGGTGAATTCAGACAGCAAGTAAAGATCTCTCAGCTTTAAGACAGTAGAAAAAACTCAAAATAAAAGCCAAATAATTTTTAAATGCGATATGTCATTTCAAACATGATTAAAAATGTGATTAATTGCGATAATCATTTGACACCCCTAATATAAAGATATAAAAGCCTTGTTTGAAACAGTATTGAACAACATCATGAACAGGTATCACTGTTAATCACTGACACGTGATGGTATAGCTTCAACATGTCGTTGGATTCTGTCTTTACGTATGCCTGTATTGAAGCCATATTTCCAAACGGCAAAGGCAATCATGTGGTTTTGAATCACATGTAGGGAAAAAAAAAAGGGACTTATGTGAGGCGAGGAAGGTATTTTGGGTTGAAAGAAGCATCACAGAGAGAAAAGGGAGAGATGATGGATTGAACATGAGAAGATAATGAGGAGTGAAATACTCTAAAAAATGTCATCTCTCAGACAGTGGTCTAGGGAGCATCGCTGCCATTTCACCAAGATTGTTACTGTAGATGAATTTCACCTACAAAGACATCAAGTCCTCGGTTGCAGCATTTCCTGGATTTCGCAGCGATAGAGGCAGACTTTGAAACGCCAGCTTTGAAAGAGGACAGAGTGTCAGCCCCAATGAGGCTTCTTTGGCATCGAGATGAAGGATGAATAGGCAGAGAGTGCACACATATCTGTAGATCAAGGGTGCTTGCTATGAGCATTTCTTATTAGTGCAGCAATTCAGATCTCTAAGGCAGAAATGCCACTGTGGCTTTTCAGTCTTGCATCACAGAAGCCTGTGGAAAAACTGATCAACCTAAACACACAGATAAATTGCTTTGGCTAAGGTGTTTTGAACTGGGAAAGGTTATCTCTGACTCTGTTTAACCAGGATACAGCAGCTATATTTTGCTGCAGGATGAAATGTTTGAGCTATTAAAGAGTGGGATTGTTCAGCAGGGACGTTATGATCTAAATTGCTGGTTTTTCAATGTGCTTTCAAAGGCCAGTGAATGTTTGAGGTCGGCTAGAAGGCCAACAGGATGTCAATTAAGGTGGTAAAAGGAGTTATGCGTGCTGGTTTCTTGTGTGACTTTGAAAATCCGACAAAACTTTGTTCAAACAAGGGAGAGCCAGTGAGAGCCCCTAGGAAGGCACACAGACCACCACGCTTTTCAGAAAGCTGAGATGTTCCATTTTAAGAGTTCAAAGTGAGGTCAAATAACTGAGGGTCATCCTTCTGTCGTGGTAAAGAAAAAGAGATTACTGGCAAAAATTACAGGCCGACTCCTAAATGGAACACGGGCCTCCACAAACAGCATGGGGGAATGGAAGAACGCCTCGTGAGCACCAACATGTCACGTCCTTGTGATATCGTTAATGTGCTTTTTTCTTCAAACACCATGACCTTCCATTAACTGGAGAAAACTCAAGTTCCCAAAGCAGTACACATGTAATCTTTGAGAATATGAAAAGTGAGACAGGAGTCAGGTCACAGCTCAGTAATTTGCAATTATTTTAGCACTACTTTAAACCTCAGTAAAACATTATGCAGGGCACTTTAAAGACACTCTTCACTTGTAAAACCAAATGTAAGCACCCATTTAGTGAAGTCATTTAAGGTTTAGTGGAATGACATATTATAAGATTGGAAGGGCTTGCTGCATAAGAAGCTGAAATGCTATTAGGGCTGTTGTTAATTAGAGCACAGTGACTGAAGAGGAAAAAGAAAAGGTCAGCCTACAAATAAGAGTAAAACTAAAGTAAATTGTTATTTTCTTCTTTACGCCCACTTAAATTGATTATTTTACCTGAAAACCATTCTTTAAAAGCAACATACCAACAAATAAGGACTACAAAATGAGTTGACTGTAAGGTGGGTGGGTAGTAGCTGATTGCATCGAGGGCGAAAGACCTTTTGGTCTATCACTAGAGTCATAACTTGACCGATTCATGCACTCTTGAACTCAGTATGTTGTGGCATAACCAACGGGGTTCACGATTCAGGAGATGCAAACTTGTGAATGTGTTCAAACCTTACCGTGTCATATTCTAAATTTACTCGAAGCTAATTTTTTGAAAAAGTTGACGGCTTTAACTCCATTGTTTTTATCTAGCACAGTGGATAGAGTAGATTAGAGAAGTAGAGAAAGATTGGGGGGCCACATGCTTGAAAGAAGACCCAGGTAGGGCCACCCCCCTAATATAATGGTCGGAGAAACACTGGAGGTACATTAAGGAAATGTGAAGGGATCTACCTGACAAATTAGTGAAAGTTAAAAAGCCAACACTACTGCTGTGGTATCTCATTACATATCCTAAGGGTTTAAAAGCATGCTGTCCTTAAGTGAATCTTCACTTACTTTACTTTTTATACCAATGTTAAAGACATCAAGAAGAACCTGTGGAGTTGTCAGCTACTTTAACAGTTGTGACAAACTTGTCTGTTGTCTGTGCTCATATTGGATGTTTCCATGGTGTTGTTTACTGAAGCCTTCCCTTTAAGAAAGATGGCCTTGTTGATAAGCATCTGATGTCGGTGACTGGTCGGTTTTGTAATGGAGATTAGTTATTTTCTGCGTGCAGGTCACAGAAAAGTACAAGGTTGTACACGGCCTGAGAAAAGCACATGCTGAGTGTCTGTGACAGTCAGTCCGTAAATAGCTGAAAGAGTCCACATACACTCACGATAAAGTGAAGGAGTTGTGTAAAAAGGTTTTATGATGTGTTCACTGAGAATAGAGCATCTTCATTCGCAAAATTACCACATAGTGTCACGACAAGCATAATTAGTTAGCTAGTTAGCAGCCATGAGCTCGGCTAAAGCAGACTTAAACAGACTTAAGAAGCCAGAAATCTACAAGTTCGGAGGATGGAAACTGGTGAGGGACGATGTTATAGCTTATTACTTTATCAGTGACAAAACTTTAACTTTGGAAAGAAAACAGAGAGTGGACAACACAAGCCTTTTCTTCATGAAGAGCCCCTCTGTATTACCCCCAACTCTCAATATAGATTCACTAACCACATAGAGGACTACATACCCTTCAGAGGTGGATCAAAAGGATAGCCATAAGAAATTCTGGCCTCCCTGAGTGCAACGTAGATGGCATTTTATTGTTCATTGTAAGGAGGTAACTGAAATGATCCTGTATATAACACTCCTCCAATAGCTAGCAGGCTTAATCAAGTAATCCCTGCATGTCATGACATTGCTAACAAGGTACATTAACAAAGAAAAAAATATGTGCTAAAAGACTAAAAAAATACAATTGTTTTGACCAATGCGACTAGTCAGTGATGATTAAATGCGGTTGTTAACTGATATAGCTAACAAGCTCTTACAGAAAAAATACACATCACAAGTCTGTAGAGGTTGGTCCGATTTTTTCTCCATCACATTATCAAGCTGTTGTTGTAACTAGGGATGCACAATTTCATCAATTAAACATCTGTATCGACCGATATTGGCCTGTTGACAAACACCGGCCCATCGGCTAGTAATGTTGCATGAACTGATGACAGATGTTGATGGCATCTTATACTGTACACCTCACTGCTGATTCAGAGAAGAGGTTTTTTATTGGGTAGGGGGAGTTACCAGTTGGACCAGCTCTGATATGTTCTTATGGTCAAACAACAGAGAAAATGTTGGCATTGTGGGAGTCTACACCAACAAAAGTACTGAAAAAACATTGGTATCACAATTGTCAATCTTCTAAATTGGGATTTTAGGCATCGGTATCTGCCCTGATTTTTTATTTTTTATTTTTTATTTTACAATCGGTGCATCTTTAGTTGTAACTGAACCATCAATAGCTTTATAACTTTGTAATCCTATCCAACTACATACTGTATGCTGCTTTCACTTATAATACAGGGTTTTTCCTGCATAGAGAATTCTTTGGCGCCCCCCAAAGAGGCGCCCCCCAAAATCAAATCCTCTCTGAATGTATGTTAAAAATATCAATACATCAAACGACTGTTGAACAAGCAGAACATAACCTTAAATACGACGTCTCTGACTTCTAGCAGTCATCTCCCCTCTCATCCATTTACGCATGTGGCTTGCGCTGGATAGCCAGCTGATTGACTGTTCGTTTCTTTTGACTGGTTCATGACGCTCCGCTGACACCCACAAGCGTTAAATGAGGGTTGATTTTCCGTTTGGCGAGTTAATTTCAAAGAGTAATCCCCTTCATGGTGGTAAATATTTATCCCAACAGTCATGTCAAAACTATACTAAACCGCGTATGATGTAGCTGCAGCTACTTGGGACGGGTCATCGCGGGGGCACGCCGAGATGAGACACACCAACATACAGAACATGGCTGCAAACGCACACACACACACCTTGTACTTGTAGTGCAAATGTGCAACGGAACACGGTTGAACTTTTCTCCGTTCACTTCCACCGTGTCTGCTTTTATCAACAATCAATAACTTAACGATCGTAACGTCAGCCAGCTGTAGTCTGTGAACTTCTCCACACAGACTGTCAAACAGCGCTGCGTTATAGCCAGCAAATATATTTTTATTATTTCTCAATTTCCTGATCTGATCAAGTGATCCAAATTATCTGTGACTTAAATCTGTGATTATTTGACATAATACCTTAGTAACTCAAATAAATGTACTTAAACAAATGTGTATGTAAAACGAAAACACAATTTAAAGGAAAAGAGCAGCCATCATAAGAAGAGGGTGAAATGCAATGAGGATGTGACCTCCCCTCTCTCAATCTCATTACACACCTCTCCCTCAAAATCCCTCTCCTCCCCTGTTTCACTGTTACAATAAAAACAAAATCTTTACCAGATTTAATTGGGGTTTCAGTAACTTAAGCCTAATGATAATATTATTTATAAAATGGTCAGAAATAAAAGGAAATGCACAGATTTCTGTCAAATAAGGTAATACAGACTCAAACTATACTGTAATACGCGGGTCGAACGTTTACTACAGCACGTATAGTCACCCCCGAAAGGCCCATTCTGAGCCAGGAAAACCCCTGTAATAGGCAGCAGCATTGATTCACCACCGCAGTAATGGCAGCTATACGCAATCTGTTGGCGCACTCAAAGTAGTGTGTAAAACAGGTAGGACGGGGCTAAACTTTGGATGGCCAGACAAACCTCCAAATTAGCCAAACTTACATGAAAGACGAATCAAAGGCAAACAGTAATTTCTTTGTACCCATACTGCCTGTTGTAAACATTCATCAGTGGGATGATGGAAAGCTCTGATGTGATGTTAAGGAGTAATTTTAATTATCTTCCATTAATGCAGCCTAATTAATCAGGGGTACCACAGTGACTGAAATGGTAAATTAGCTAGCGTGGTAAATTGCTTAGCGCATCTTCCAACCCCTCAGTACAGGGGAGGAAAATAGATGCGTGGTTAATGGGTAAAAATTAGAATAATAATGGATTAATTAAAAAAATGACTACAGGTTATTATCATCCCATACTACTCCATACTATTGAAGGAACAGTAGTAAGCTACAGGGCACATTGCTGCAGGTGAAGTCCATTTAAGAGAAGACTTGGGTTGTTTGAAAAACAGCAAGTTACTATGAGAACAAAGGGATGATGGAGGGTTGAAGACATGGATGCATGAGAGAAAGGACTGATGGACGAGGGTATGGGAAGTGAAAGGTTTGATGTATTTTGTATGGATGGGTGTGAGAATATAATGGAAATAAATTGTTAAAGGTTTAGCTGAAGAGATGCATGAGGTATAGAAACTAAATGTAATGAATTTATAGGTTTGTTAAGTTTGATAGGAAATAAGAAATGGAGATATTTGATGGATTGATAATTAAAGGAGTGGTCAGATGGGTGAGGATATGGGAATCAAGGGTTGTTAGGAAATTGATGGATATGTAAATAAAAAAAAGGATTTCCTTGGGAGGCTAAACATTTGACTTGTTGCCTCCCTGTTTATGTCTTGTCTGGACTACGGTGATGTTTTATGCATGCCTGCGTCTTTACATGCTTACAATCTGTTTGTGGAATCTACCAATGGAGATTGTACACTTACAGTACATTGGTCTGCATAGTCTGCAAAACAGTCTTTAATATGAGTATATTCTTTCTTTCAATGTTTCAATCATAGGAATCCCTAAAACTTGTAAAAAGTGTTGGGTTAAGCCAGTGTGCTAGGTACACTTTTGTGTGTGCACACAGCAGGGGGTACCACATCAGCTTTATTTTCAACCATGGAAAAAGCTCTTCTTAAGTACTGAATTGGGGGGAAATCCTTGGGAGTTGGGAGTATCCTGCCTCTTCTTGGAAACAGCTACAAAATATTTTAACATTTGTCAGCAGGTTATACTGGATGTATTTAAACTACTTCCGTAACTTAGTTTTATTTTTGAATTAAAATTTGATCTCAATGATTCTTCGCTTATTATTAAACTAGAGGTTCAACAGTTTGAAAAAAAAGGATCTTTTAACAGTTTGATGGTAGGGTCGTTCAAGCAACATTATATTAGTAAGAAGTTAGCCAGTCTGAAGAGGTCAGCAGTCTACCAGAGGCCAGCTCTTTTTTGGAGAGCACAAACTGGGAAGGGACAATGTTATAATGTGTAAAATAATGGTCAGTGCTGGTTGTCCAGACATATAATCATTAACATTGTCACTACTGTGATCAAAATATAGTAAATGTGTTGGTGCAGGTAGATAGCTCTGAGAGTGCAACTCAGTGTTTTGTCGCCTCAAGATGGAGAAGCATTGTCTTTGATGACTTGGCAGGTTTTGTCATTGACACTTAATTTGCGAAAACATATGTATTCTCACAAATGTGCCAATCTTCTATCCACTCGCTGGATCCATCCTTTCATCTGAACACTCTCCAGACATCGTAATAGAAAGGAAGTACTGATCAAACCAACACTTCAATCAAACACAAAATGCAAATGAGCGGGCGAGCAGTTCATTATTTTTAATCCTTCATCTTATTTTGGGGGAAATCGTCTTTGCTGAACAATGAAAAAACTTATTAGCAGCCCAGACAAAGGAAGTTGTGATTGACAGGATTATATTTAAACAAAGCCAGTGGTTAATCACTTCTCCCTGCATGAGGGCACACAGCCTAGTATTTGTTCTTTATCTCTAATTAAACAGAAATACATTCCTTGACACACTGTAAAAGCCAGAGCGTGGTTCAGACTTCACAACAAACTAATGCAGAACATTTTCAAGGAAATGAGGTTCACAGAGGTAACAGACAACATCACACTGAGAGTCATTCAGACATGGTTATGAGGCGCTGTCATGACTCAGTGTGTAGTGGCTCTAAAACTGCAGACGACCACTAAAAACCTTGGGGGTTTTTATTGTCAATTTTGCAGTAATGGACTACAACCTCTGCCACTGCTGGGGAATTACCTTCCTTTATTACCACTTCTGTTCAATCTACAATGTCACTGATGAGTTTAGTTACCTTGTTGTTATTTAACACCATCAATTATTTCTTGTTGTGCATTCAAACAGTTTCCTTTTCCCAAACACAAGTCTTAGTTTCAGTAAACCACTCCCTGAATGCATCACGACTATTCAAACTGGTTGGGCTAAAGTGTAACTTCTCCAGCTACAGAGCTCTATTAGCAGTGCGGCTAATGTGCTAGCTGACTGTGCATGATGTCTGGCTCCGAGGACAGGGGTTGTGTTAGGGATGGAGCTCCGTTGGCCCTGCAGCTCTAAATCTCAAAGCTTCTGTAATTTTAGCATTCGTCTCTGGCCATTAAACTGAGTCACTTTCCCATCTGAAAGATACATTTATTCCCTCGTCTGCCTCACTGTCTGTCTTTAATAAAAAAAAACTGAGCTCAACCACAGGCCTCATGAGACAAGTTAAGGTTAAAGGAGGTCGGTTATCTGGGCATGATGGGAGAGACCAATCATAACTGGGTCAGTTTCATCTAAGGTGTCCGCCCCAAATGTGTCAAAAGTCAGATTTTTTTTGAGAGAAGGATCTCAACTTCTAGAGCTTAGCTATTCTACTAAATAGTGTTTTCCTTCAGTGGCTGCTTTGTGCGCAGGTGCTATTCTCTGGCCTCGCATATTGTTGTGTTTCATGATCAAAGTTGCCTGAACAAAATGGTGAATGGACATTGAGCTGTTAGCTTTTACACCGCAGGTCACAACTACACATTCACACACTGATGGTAGAGGCTGCTATGTAAAGTGACCATCAGAAGTAACGAATGTCTTTCACACACATTCATTCACCGCAGATGAAGCAGCGGGAGCAACTTGAGGTTAAGTGTCTAAGCCGAGGACACATCCGCCTTGTGGCTGAAGGAGCTGGGGATGGAACCCCCGACCTCCCTGTGTGCAGGAGAACTTGATACTGTATATGCTTGCAAGCATTGTTTATTGCCCATGCCACTAATGACATAAATATAACGCCATTCAATGTATCCAATTGGCAGTATTGGAAAACATGACCATTTTTAAGTTTCTCAAGTTGAGTTTTCATGGTCTCATTTGCAAATTATGCATGAATACTGTCAAGCAACACTTGGTATTGAGGTGTATAGATAACCTGCCAGTCTGCAACTGCAAGTATCTTTTTTCACTTGTAAATATTAAGAACAGTTATAAATATTTTAGTCTGTTGACAGCAGTTAGAGCAGGCCAGGAATAAAAGCAGCTCCAAAAACATATAGCTTCAGAGGAAAATTAGAAGGATGTAACTTGTGTTGGAATCTTCAGAAATGAAAACACAATATTTTTAGTGCTTCCTTTCTGTTTTTTCCATTCTGAATGCCACACAGGAAGCTGAATTTGTACAAGAAATAGTGATGGATAAGGTATGACAGGGAGATGACTGATAGCACTTCTTCAGAGAGGTGGCACCCGAATCAAGCAGCCCCCCTCGAATGACAAGGAGTGATAGAACGCCTCGGATCAAAACGGTTGATATTCAGTGCCATGCTCGGAGCCAAAACACATTAATCACTCTCACTGATATCGTCACCTATTCATCCTGGATGAACCTAAGATGAGTCACTTCCCACAAAACCGCACAGTAATGCTTTCAATAAGAGAATCCAAAGGAACATGTGAGACAGGAACTGCTTAACTCCAGAGGCTCAACAGGTACAGAACATTACCGCTCTGTGAGAATCGATTTCTCTGTTGTTTTTAATGCAGTGGCCGCCGATGTGCTTTACTTATTTTTGTGGTATGATCAACAGGAAGGTTGCCTCCAATCCTTTTGTCTCTACTGTGCGCCCCAACGATTCATGACACACTCGACGATGCTTTGCATATGTGAATATTCAGCATCATCACACACTGCTTTCAGGATGTGCTCTACACCCACTTCTCACCCTGTTTTGCACAGAATGAGCTCTCCCGTCCCTTCTCTGCATATTGAACTGTTGGTGCTGAAGGTCAGGAAGCTTCCAAATAAATACAGTTAAAGGAAGAATGTGCAACTTTTTGATCTAGTAGATGTGGCCTTTGAGCACCAGCATTAAACAAAAACAAATCTCCACTATTCTGAAGCCTCCGCTCTCCTCCAGCGAAACACCTCCAAACCACCTCACCTCATGAGAATGCACCGCAAGCGGCGGACAGAATTGTCCTTTTCTCGTGCTGCAATTGGCTGTTGTCTGCATTGTTACGTTTGCAGGCTAATGTTAGCATACTTTGGTTAACTCATAGCTTCACATTGCAGATAAATTGATGCAGAATGACCGGGATCTAAACACATTTACGTGACATCCAAATAAGCAGTGAGTATGTTATTCTTCTATTCTCTACTCCTTGATTAAGACACCTTTAAACACTAGGCCGTCCTGTCCATGTAAACATGATGTTAACACGGCTCTGACAACAGTACAGCTGGCGGGACTCATGCTTCTCACTCATTGTAGACAGTCATGACTCAGAGAGACATTTACACAGGATATACTTGATTTCTGCTGTATTCATGTGAAAAATGTCGCACATTCTTCCTTTAAAGGGAAAAACTTTTTTTTCTTTTTTACACACTTTTTCGGTCAAAAAGACGTTCAGTTGTAAACAGTTTACAAAGATAAGAAGCCATTTGAAATGATACAGCTCTTGTGCTTTATCTAAAGGAAATATACATATTTAAGGAGAAACAGCTCTAGTGAGGCAGACCATGGAGTAAAACATTGCAAAATGTGAAGTATGTTATTTGAGCTACATTAAGAAAGGTACTACTGATGGATAGAGATAAAGAAAACACACAAAAAAACCTACTGAAAGATGCGGAGCGGGACAAGCAGCTGTGTGTCAGAGAGGAGAGGTGCAGGTGTGTTTGGGTTTGTAGATTAGAGACGGAAAGGAAAGGAAAATTAGCAGATTCAAGTAATTTGCAGTTTGTGACTTCAGAAAATAAAAATGATAATTAGGGTTTGACCAGATTGTTAAATGTTTAAGAGTCCATGCATGTGACAAGACAATTGAAAAAGGGCTTGATAGTTGTGGCGCTGAAACAGATCATTTTGATTCCTTCACATTCCTTGAGGCGTCTTTCACTGGACACTGCCGTATGTAGCTCTTGAATCTCTATAGAAAGACTAAAAAGGAGACCTGGGGACTCTTACATCTGGTCTGAAAGAGTCAAACACGTGCAGCAGCACATGCACATGAGCAGCAGGGATCAAAGAGATTAGAAGTTTTCATCACCTGTGTGTCAATGAAGTGCACTTCACAGTTCACGCCTTCCACCTCTAAAATCACATTTTCTTCCTGAGATGATTGATGCACTACATGATCAGAGCTGATAGGAAGTCTCTTCGGATCTGTACAGGTATCAGACACCAAGACTTTAAGCAAAAGAACAGTACCATTACCAAATCCAGCTGGATTTTATACTATGAAAGTTTAACCCTTCCCCTTATGGTTACTAAGCCCTGATTTGCCCTACATGACCTCTTTCATGATGGTTTACAGACTAAATAAGAGGCATTTCAAGGTCAAGGTCACATTTGTTGCTAAGATCACGTCTTCCCTGCATTACCATTACCAAAAAAATTAGGTTTAGATTTCATATTGTTTACCATTCATAAAAGTGCATTAATGAAATAATGTGATACTAAATGATATATTTGCTATTAAAGGACAACTTGTATGAAGCTACATCTTCAGAAACTCTGCAGGGCTGAAATAGTGCAGATTCTAGAGTCTGTAGGGGCCCGAAGCACAGGGGACCCTCTCTAACAAGCCGCCATTGTCATTATGTTACAGTCTGAAACCAACTTTAATTTACAAACTTCATTTTGAAGGAAAATTGTGACACTGTCAGATCAGGCACTCTTATGGAAGTTTCCTACAGTGATTGCAAATCCCATATTTGCCTGGGGGCCCCAAGCAGTTGCCTGAATTGCTTGTTGACCAGCAGCCCCTCTGAACACTACAACTCTTCAGTCCACATGCTTATTAAAGTATTCAAATGAATGCGTTCTTTATTTGTGAACATGTATCTGAGGAACACTGAAGGAGATTTAAAAAAGACAAAAAAAAAAGGACAAATAGAGCCAATTATAATCATACAGTTGTGAAGAAAAGACACAAGTTGCTGGATTAAAATTAATCAGAATGCAGTAAAGTACATTTTTGGAGGTTAAGACTTGACTTACTGTCCGGAGAGTTCACAAAACTTTAGTTCAAAATAAAAAATAATGAGTCGGAGAGATAATTTATTTACCAATAGTAAATCAATGTGATGATTTGAAGGCAAAACAACTGCATTGCCAGAATGAACATGAGGATCTAATGTTCAGATTTAACTTGATTACGTCTGTTCTCATCTTTTCTTGTTGCAAGAAAGTTTAAAAAACATGTCCGGTATAAGTCACACACACACTTCTGTTTACAGATGCAGATCACTATTGGGTTGAACTGATAATGACGTCTCTTCACACCCCTAGTTCCTTGAATGTCTGCTTGAGGCTGACTTTACACAGTATCCCAACTTTGGAAGAATCTGGGTTTTAAATATTGCTGACCGTAGCTTCAGATTTTAGGCTTTAGAAGACTTTTTCACATTCCACTGGTAGCATTTCCCCCTCCTCTACACAGACCCCGATGACTGATGGAATAAACACAATGAAAAAAGACGTTTGAAATAAGCTATCCAAACTGTGGCACAGGACTTGAGCTCACCTTAAATCTAAAGTTGTCATTTGGCAGTTAAGCCTTACTATGAGTAATATCCAATTGAGTTCCGTAAAGAAATTATTATTAATAATTTATTAGTATTAATAAAAGTAGGCTTTCCTGCTTCTGCTCAAATAAACATCAGATGATCCAGCCAGGCAAATAAATTCCATTTAATTACAAATGATCATGTGCTTAAAGAGTCATTCCATTTAAAAAAGTCTCCAGTTTGGCGTTTGTGAGTTGCACATTGTGCATTTTTGTTTAAAAAGGGGCTTCAGGCAAAACACTTATATCAGCTATTTTACATTTCCTTTCATTTGGTTATGTTCCCCACAGCTCATACTCTCATAATGTGTAACAGGAGCCGTGACTTGTGGTTGATCAGCACAAATAGCAAAAGGCTGGAGCCTTCAAAGCGGCAATTCAGCGCTGAGGTACGCAGCTAAAGATAAGGTATGAGTTCCAATAAGAGCGCAATATGTGAGAAGTAGAGCGGCTAATGGGCTGAAACAAAAGCAGCACAATCACTTTAGATGCAAACAGAAGGGAAACAGGGGGCGAGAGAACAGTTAATGAGGACTCCAAACAGTCTGATGAGACGCAACTCTTGGCATAACAGCGTCCATGAACACGATCATTCCCGACAATTTGCCACAACATTAGTGCCATTACTTTAGCATAGTGGTGATGGCATTGATAATTAGATTGTTTAGATGTGTTAAAGTAGTGTCCAGAGGGTACATGAGTACATTTCTGTATGCAGAGGTGATTTTTATAGGTGGGGTGGAGGAGATGACAGCTCAGACTGGCTGTTTCATCGCTCTCTAACTTCATTGCAGAGCGAGCGCTGTGATGTCGGGTTTTAAAAGTGCCAGTGTCGATCGACTGACACCCAAAGGTGAGCCAGAGTGGCCTCAAATGATGACAGTGTAAGGATCTAAATTATAAACTGCAGAAATCAATAACCCTAAGAAAGAGAATCTATAGTAAAGTGATTAAATCAGACTTAGTCAAGCAATCATTTCAGACAGGATTTCACTAAAGCTGCTCTGGAGTATAATGACATTAAAAGAAGATTATAAATGTATGTATAATGATATAGTGAGCCCAATTTCCGGCATGCCTCCCCCTCTGTAGTCTTAGTTTTTGGCTCATGGCTCAGTTGGTCAAGTCGTTCGTCTGTTAACCGGACGGTCGAGGGTTCGATCCCCAGCTCCTGCGGCCACATGTCCGATGTGTCCTTGGGCAAGACACTTAACCAAGAATTTCTCACGCTGCTTCGTTGGCAGCGTATGAATGTGTATGAATGGGATTAGTCACTTCTGATGGTCACTTTACATAGCAGCCTCTACCATCAGTGTGTGAATGGGTAAAAATAGTCAAGTGCAAGCTGCGGACAAAATTGTCTTTGGCTCTATCTGCAATTGCCTGTGGCCTACATTGTTGTGTTAGCAGGCTAATGTTAGCGCTTTTTAGTTAGCTCGTACCTTCCCATTGTATGTAAATTTACACAAAATGACCATGATCTTAAATGCTTCCCACCTCGCTTTCTTCAGTGTTTTAAGATAATTATTTAGTTTCAGGAATTCATGCTCAAGTCTTTACAGTATTTACATTTTCAGTCTTTTAACTGACACTGTGAGCTGACATCTTTTATGTGCATTGAAAGGTTTTCCGAGGTACAAAGCATAACAATTTTTTTTTTTTTCTGCAGAGCTGTTTAATGTTCTGCATGATCATCTCTTGTCCCAGCAGTCGGTGCCGACATGTTTAGCCAATAAGCACTTGCTTCCCCCTTGCTGAGAGTGTAAAGACTTAGAGGAGGTTTGGTGGAATGGATTAACTGAGAGGAAAATGGCGCTGTGATGGGGTGATGGGATGAGATGAAGCAACAGCAGGTGCTGAGGAGGCGGACCGTCGAAAAAGAAGCTCCTCTGGGACTGTCTGTGCATTAGTTTCTCCTGTAGTGGTAAATGTGTCGGCGCAGGTAGATAGCTCTGAGAGTGCAGCTCAGTGTTTTGTCGCCTCAAGATGGAGAAGCGTTGTCTTTGTTCTGGATCACTTGTTAAGCCCTCGACATATGCATTACCCCAGGGACGAGTACACTCCAGACAGTGAGTCACATAAATAAAGCATGATGAATGCAAATAGGGAACAGTCCCTGGTGGTTAGAACAGGTGAGATGAGAGATTAAAGGAGCTTTGAATATCATGTTTGGAGCTAAGTTCTCTGGTTTAAGCATCTAAGGGAGAGACAGCGTCAAGGGAAGTGACATGTACAGTGAGCGTCTGGTTAGCAGTGTGACGTCGATGCTCCACCTGGTGCTATATAGTAAGTCATCATTATAGTAGTAAAGAATGAAAAAAACGACTAAACTGAGGAGGGGCTCTTTGGAGGCCCTACTTATTCTGAATGCATCCCTTGTTCCATGAGCTCTGTGCCCCCCTACACACTGCACAGCAATCAATACATGATGACGCTGAACTCCTGCCCTACTTCAAAATCAGTTGTGCAGCTAAAAAAATCGAGTAAGAATTGGCCTGAATTCGCACAATGTATTCCGGGTCAACTCCCAGGACTTCTCAAAGCTTGTATTTATTTCCTGAGGACTGAGGAGGGATCCTCGAAGAGCCAGCATTCAGGACTCACAAAAAGCAGACTTTATACCTTTATACCCCCCCCCCCCACTTATGAGCATCAGTCACTGATAGACATAACAGGGACCAAACTTGTGATACAAAACTGCAGTCTTAAAGTTAACAGATTTAACTCAACATAATTGCATCATAATATGTTATAAATTTTACTTGCCAAAAAAACAAAACCTGATCATTGCTATAGACACAATTACAGCCAAAGAGAGAGTAAGAGAAAAAAAAATGCAGTCATTTCATTCAGGGGGATAATCCCTCATTGTGGGGTCTGATAAGTTACACAATTTCAATTTTCTCTGACACTTTTTAGTTGTATGCTATTTCCAATGATCAAAGGACACTGCTATCATTTATGTAGTAATCAAATAATACATTCACAATCCAATTCAAATGAACTACAAACGAAGAAAGTGAAACATTGATTTAAAGACAAAGTGGTTCACAATGCTCCATCATTACTCAGTACACAGTACAATACAGACTGCAGACTTTGTTCTTAAGATGTTTGAGTCTATGTTTGTTACTTTGTTACTATACTGTACACACGTTTGCAGACAAACTCAGTTCAAAGTCTTTAAGGGTAGAGCTTACTACCAATCAATTCCTTTTACTGAATGTTTCAGAGGGAAGGCAACTCCCCCCCCCCCCCCCTGAAAAACACATTTCTTTATTCCTTGTCTCCTTCCATAGTTTCCTTGTGTTTCTCTGCATAGCCAGTAAGAGGGAGTGAGATGCAACAAAGAGAGGGAAAAGGCAAGTTAAGGCTAATGAATGCAATTTCAGAGATTCATTTGCAACCTCAGGCCTAGCTGTACAATATCATAAAGTGTAAATTAAAGACTTCTTAAATATAGAAAGAAGTCGGTCGATTTAATTAAATGAAAGGTAGGAAATAAAACAATAAAAAGAGGCTTGAACCCCAGGGTTGGTGCCTTAAAAATCTGCAACAAACCTGTTTTTTCTTTCACTCACAATACAAAAAAATCAATGGAAATAGGGCCATAAGCAGGGGTGCCAGTAGCCTAGTGGTTAGTGTGCGGAGTGCACCATGTATGGAGGCCACAGTCCTCCAAGCGGGTGGCTGGGGTCCAGATCTGACCTGAGGCTCCTTTCCAGCATGTCATTCCCCACTCCCACAAAAAACAAAGGCTATCACAGTCGCAGATACATACTTAGATTTTAAACACAGTAGGCTATCTATCAGTACCTACCTCAAGTGTACATGCATTCAATCAACATCTGAGAGGGCAAATATTTCCTACAATGTTAGGTAGCTCATAGGTTTTTGGTCATTACTGATGTATGAGTTGGTCAACTTTAACAGCCTGTGTGCACTAACACCTTTTTTGTGCTGGCAGCTCACAGTTTCAGAGCGCTTACTCAACAGCGCTACTTGTTGCTAAAAAGTCAACTTCCACTTCCCTGGGTAGTGAATGTTAGGTGTGTTTCAAATAGCTCTTCATGCTTAATATTGACTTTTATTCATGCAAATATCTCCAACAAAACATGAAAAACACTGAAAGAAATCCTGTCCTGGCATCAGCAGAAGCTCAAAGGCCTGGAAATTGTACTGTCAGATTAGTTCCTCGTCCACCATTGTTGCGGTTGTCAAAGGTGCCATCAGATGCCCCACCTCTCCTGAGTTAGATGGTTGGTCAGGGAGAAGTGATATTGAAGAGTGGAGCACGACAGTGTTTCAAAAACTGAACTATTTTCAAATGAGAGCTCTGAGAGTGCAAGGTCAAAAAAACTGCTGACGCTAAGGGTAAAAATGCTGAACTGTCCAATTGGAATTATACCATATATTGACTTTTCAATCAAACAGTAACCCATTTGCAGCATTTGATTTACATTATGGTTTAACCACCAGTGTTCATTTACTGCTGTGTTTTTCTCTCCATCCTTATTTAAAGGATGAGGCAAGACTCAGCATCAAAGATCCGACGGGGCGTCTTTGATAAGAGAAAGTGCCCTTTTGATATTCTCTGTCTTTCTTTTTAATGTTTCTTTTGAATGTTAATGTTGACATGGGGTGCATAATGAGATATTCTTGTGTTAACTGCATTCAAACTATTTATACAGAGTGTCTCAGAGCAAACGAGTGCTCTTCAGAAGCAGGACAACCACCAGCTACAAGTACGCCTTTGATACGATCTGGATTTGTGTTTTGATGCATCGAGGCCTGCAAAACACTCCAACTCAAAGAGCCAACAATAAAGCATTAAATACATTCTCCAGGGGAATCGAGGCTCCAATAGAAAGGATATGTTAACAGCGTTTGCCTGAAATGGTTATTGATTTTAGGCTCATGTGAAACAAGTACAGACTCTTTTAATAATTTCGATGCACAACCCCGAGATTTAATCTGGTCAACAGGCAAAACAATCGATACATTTTCATCTCCATCTGCTCACGGTTGTGTAATGTCTGCGCCTATTTCCAGCTTTCCTCATCTCGTCTAAATCCATATCTTAGCAAGATTTTCTCTGCTTCCGCCAGTATTATGGTTTTCATCACTTTTTCTACTGAGCTGTCGTTTTATTATTGCTGCTGTGTCACTGTGTGTGAGTATTGTATTGCTATCCTTGTGAGGACTGATGTCTCTGTTGTAGTGATGTAGTCAAGACCACCCTAACCGAGACAAAGACATACCTGAGACCAGAGTTCTCCGAGACAAGACCAAGACATTTAGGGATCGAGACCGGGTCAAGACCAAGCCCAAGACCAAGACCAAGGCACGGCGAGACATAAATATCAGTTATTTGTTCTTATAGAAAGAGCTGTTTTCCTTCCAATCAAAGTAATGATGTGGAAAAATAGCCTTCCAGTGGTGGTCTTGACCGGTTTTGATTTAAAATCCGGAGTCCACTCAGTCCGAGACCGAGACAAGACCGAGTAAAAATGCTTTCGAGTCCAAGGCAAGACTAAGACCATCAAAAAGTGACCCAGAGACTGGTCTTGAGACCAAGACTGATTTCAAGTACTATAACACTAATCTGTTGGGTAAGCAAGTTAGTGTTGCTATGGTTAGGGGTTAAGTTAATGGTCAATTATCATTATTATGAAAATGATTAAGAATAATAAAGCTTTAAGGCAGTTTATGTCAGTCGTCCAATGACAACATCAAATGAAGGTGCCTCAGAGTAAAGGAAATGCTAACTCTGGTAGTTGATGCTAATACTTTAACTAAAGCCCTTTTTGGGACTAGTTCAACATGGGCGCAGCTAGTATTTGCGGTAATTGAAGGGGTCCTCCCTCTGATATAAGTTTTGTGCAAATCTACAATGCTTGAAATTTGTTTCCAGTGCACATATCTACCATAATTCGACAAACACAGAGCTCATTTGACAAATTTAGTCCTCTGGGAAATGGAATCTATAGGATTTTTGCAAGGTTTTTGTTGACTCATCTTTCTTACCTTCTTACTTCTTAGTTGTAGAGTCTATGAAGGTTATTATAACACAAAGTCTTGACAGCAATTTGAAAGCTTTGGAAGCTTATCCACAACGATAGAAAACCTACCTAGCAGAGAGAATCACTCCCATGATTCTCCGCCAGCCTTGACGTCATCTTTTGTTTCTGTTTTGATTGAGAGCCCCCTAGTGGTGGAATTTTCATACTGTGCGTTTAAAGTTAAAGAGAAAATGTTTCTTAAAATAATATTTTTGAGATCTTAATAATATTTATTTTGAATTGCAGATAAAATGTTCGAGATATTAAAAGGTAATAACAACATGTTTACAGATGAAGACAAAGATGTCTGGAATCTGAAAAAAAAAAAGTTTTTTTTAGGCTGGGCTAAACTAAAAATGTTATGTTCTTTCAGTGGAGGCTCGATTTGAACACCCAAGGTTTAGCAAAACAGCTTAACCATTATTTTCCAGCAAACTTTGCAACTCTGTCATCTTCCTGTGAGCAGTACAGTCCAGGTTTGGCCCCACAAACCCACACAGGATGTTTACCACCTTTGCAGATTGTGGCAGTTGGATACACATGGCAGATACAGGCCTATAGTGGGTCCTTTAGGGGAGAAAGCACGAAAAATTTGGGGCAGCCTGAAATGTCAACGATGGGAAGCAACACAGAGAAAAATTGGGGCCAAATCTGTGGCACCATGAATCCAGCGAGGCAGCCAATGTACTGCCCACGATGGGCAAGAGCAGACCTGTTAGCTGGAACTCTGTCACCTTATGTATTGACTCTCTGTCAGTGTCTTAACACAATATCCATAAAGGTGATAATACACTTGTTTGGCAGGATGGTTACTATGGTTACCAAAGTTTTTCTTTCTGCAGATATGTCTCTCAGAAGTGTTGGTCCTGCCTGCCATCACTTGAACCAAACCACAATGTGTGTTAAAGATGGAACGGTAAGAGATGAATGGACAGACGCTTCAGTGACTGACTAGCACAGAGGGTACAGCCTCCTGATAGATGTTGGCATGTAGCCTCACCTCCATCTCTGATAAAGCCCAGCTTGCTCTCTGACTGTGGGGCACAAAGAAAAGAGATGCAGGGTCCCCAAATTGCCTCAGCTAACCTTGGCAATCTCCAGCCAGCCAGGGCCCCCTCCATTTACAGGCTGATAAATGACTTCCATCAAGTACAAGGGTCCCGGCTCACTGCACTAGCTACTTGGCCACTTGTCAATTATGATTATTAATCTGTTGTGAACCCCCCCCCCCCCCCATACCACCACAACCCCACCTGCCACTAGCCCCCACCTGCTCCTCCTTCTCTCCGGACTTGATAGGGCCTGCTTGTCAGTCGCTAAATTAAATTACTTCAGAATAACTGATGGCGTGTCCAGATCCATCGCTCCGATAGCAGCAAGCATGCTCCTAATCCCTCCTGCTGGTGGCTCCGCTGAAAACGGGGGGGATGTTTAAATCGATGAGGGCTCATATTGGTTCTGACAGGCTTGGCTTTTGTTAGGTGGGGCAAGATGACAACTCCTTATCGACTGCAGGGTGCTCTGAGATGCATTGAAAATGGTATTTCTATTCAGGCACCATTAGCTTCCTCCCTGCTGGAAGGCCATTTCACTGCAGAGACGACAGAAAACCGAGAAACTTTTGTCAGACTTTGTACCCAAGATGCTAATTATCGAGGGTCAACACACTAATGCATGTCTCCTGCACTGTTCAGCGCCTGTCTCCCTCCAGACAAATGTATAATGAAGACATTGCTGTTACCTAGAGCATGAAGCACGTTTCTTTGCTCAGTTCAGCCTCCCAGTTTTCAATCCACCACCCCTATCCGCCCCCCGAACGTGTCCTCTCTTAGATGTACATTTTGTAACTCTGTCACTCTGCTTGTTCTCCTTCAAACGTCCGCCTTCTCCCAGGAGCTCTCTATCCTGGCATTCCTGTCCCCAGCTGCCTCATTAATGAACTGTAAATACTTCTTGCTATGCAGCAAAATTGATTGACTGGTGAAGAAACAGCACAGGGAGGCTTTAGAGAAAACTAGGATAACAAGATGTATGTGCCGGAACAAGTTTTTTCATGCTGGATTCATTTACCACATGCCCAATTTAAAAATGTCTTCTTGGTGAAGATATTGGGAGCCATGAAAATCAAATACGATTGTCCTCGATGTCAGTAAAATACACAGTATATATAGTATCCTGTGTGAGCACATTCGTCTGGTATTAGCTTTCCTCTGTCGCCTTGTCCCTGCACACTCGGACTGCAAATCCAATTAATCGAACAAAAACCAGACTGCGTATCTCTGACAGGGTGTCATATTTACAATGGGCTGGCAGTCTGTGGCGTGATGTCTCCACAGCTAAGTCGGGGCCAGCCAAGTCGCTGTCAGGGTTAAGAAAGAAAAGCACATATTCAAAGCTCCTAACACCGTTGAACATAAAAGGAAGCTTGAAGCGGATCACCCTCAGGCAAAAAAAAATCTCAGCCTCCCTCTTTAACATGAAAATTCTAGTATTAATGATTGGGTAGCGTAACTAATCCCACTGGAAATTCATCAAATGTATATTAATCTTGTTGCATGCTATGTCGATGTAGATGTCTTCTGAGCAAACTCATGGAACTGTTGGCAATGGCTCCAACAGGAAGTGAAGATATTAGTTAATGAAAATAAAATACAAGGAAACTACAGTGATAAGAAATAAAGCCACTGCTCTAAAATGACCCTCTTAAAGGATTCCCCTGTGCATACTGATAGCTCCACTAATAAGTTTGCTCTCCAGTTGCATCTCAGCAACTGATACGTTTTTTAGCATGAGTTCCATCAATCCATCTATAATCTTACGCTTATCTGAGGTTGGGTCGCAGTGACAGCAGGTGAAGTTAAACAACCCAAACTTCCCTCTCCCCAGCATTGTTTTCCAGCTCCTCCTGGGGGGTTCCGAGGCGTTCCCAGGCCAGACGGGATATATAGTCCCTCTAACAATTCTGGTTCTACCCCGGGATCTCCACCCAATTGGGCGTGCCCCGAAAACCTCTAAAAGGAAGGCGTCCAGTTTTAATCAGATGCCTGAACCACCTTAACTGGCTCCTTTCCATGTGAAGGAGTAGTGGTTCTACTCCGAGCTCGCCCTCGAATGTCTGAGCTCCTTGCCCTATCCTTTACAGCTGAACCCAGCCACTCTTTGGAGGACACTCATTTCAATCGCTTGTTTCCGTGAACTTACTCTTTTGGTCACTACCCATAGCTCATGAGCATAGGTGAGGGTTGGAACAAGATCGATGGTAAATTGAGAGCTTTGCCTTCAGCCTCAGCTCCCTCATCACCACAACTATTCGTTACAACGCCTGCATTACTGCCGACACTGAGCCAATCAGCCTGTCAATCTCACGGTCCATTTGACCCTCACACGTGAACAAGACCCTAAGATACACAGAAAGGAGATATATAGGGAAAAAGAACAAGGAAGCACAACAAATACTGTAGATATGAGCAATTGCAATTGTAGAGCTTTTATTTTGTTGCAGTATTGAATTTGATTTCTTCAAACTATTGGGTCATAAAATGTCTTAAAAAGTCTTGTTTTTACTTGTGAGAGGCCTCAAATGGTAGTTTGCCATTTGGCTGATATATTTCTATATGTCTGACAATTCAAAGCATTTATGGGAAGCATTCACAGCAGTGTATATACGTCCCATTCACAAACTATGAATAAAAGAGAAAACGATAGAAGATGAGCAATTCCAGGGAATGGTTGACGGAGGCAAACAAAGATTATGAGGCGACTTGCGAGATTTGCAAAAAGGCTTTTAAACTTTGGTCGATAGGAATCAAAATTGAGTCACACATGAAAATCTAAAAAGCAAAGAGGCTTGCAGTGCAAAAAGTGTATAGATGTTTCAGTCTGGGTCTTTAGAAGTACTACCTCTGATTTTAAAAAGTGTGCAACAAAACCTGTTTGTGTGACTCCTACATACTGCACATCCATTTTCCTTCTAAAGAGCCAATATAGAGCGCCACAGGAATGAGTCCTAAACCCGGAAGTAAGTTAGCATTTGAGCGGCATGGAGTCTAACGTCTAAAAGTCAATGGGAATTTTGAATGGGTTTGTGGTTAGTGGCCTGAAATAAGGTCTATAGTAAACACAAGCTTAAGAGATGTTGACGTTTTGTTAGACCACATAAACTACATTCGGTAATACCCCCCCTTGTGAATTTTGAAGTTTTTACGCATCTTTAAAAAGGCGGTTGCTAACTGTGGCTAAATGTGACTACAGTGGTTATTGGGGACATTAAACGTCATTACGCCAGACACAGAGGCCGGGAACTCTCTCACTAGTCGGAGATGTCTCATGTAGGTTTAATCCCTAGGTGAAGGCAAATATTATGTTAGTAAACAATTTATTAAGCTACGCGGATTAGTTTATCAGAGATCGTCTGAAGCATAACGCTAGTGACGTCACAATCATCCGACCATGGTGTAGTTCGCTTGTAGCATAACGTTAGCTTTTTACTTCTGTCAGCCGCATTAACGCTTCAAACATCATAAAAATGGTGTTCATCTGTGAAGATTATCCTGCTGAAAAAAAACCCCTACGCTTCAGAAACGTGTGTTTGCCACAGAGTTTATTTTCTGCAATGATCCAAAATCCAATGCAAAAATCCCATAGGCGAATTCTCGTTAGACCCCATGGCGATGCTACTTCCGGGTTGGCCTACAAAAATATGTCATATGGTTTGTTCTCTATAGCAGTTGAACATAAAAATCATGCTGTGAAATATTTCAGGTTGATAAAGTGCCATTCCTGTTTTCAGGAGAATCCGCTCTTAGCTGATCCATTAACAACACATTTGTAGAGTATCATTTTTTCAGCTCTTAATAGCTCTTACAACCTACAAGCTTGTCATGATAGAGTAATGCCACAGAAACCACCACTCGTTGGCCAAATGTGATGAAAACCTTTGCAGACAATGACCATTACAGCTTTGTTTGAAAGGTTCTCCACACAGATGTTTGTAGTGTAAAATGATCTGGAGTTTTGTTGCCTAACTCACTGTGAGATTGACCTGAATGAGCTGAAACATGTTAACTTTATTGGGCATCTAATGGACTCAGACAAAAGATGGATACAGTGGGTTTAGTTTGCATTAAGGGTCATTTGAATCACTGCTTGCTTGGGCATTATACCAATGTTTAATGATGCTGTACCAGTATTCTGCACTAAATTTAAGCAGCATTTTTGAGGTTCAGTCTTTTGTCCTGCTGCTGCACTTTCGATTTCATGGCATGTGCTCGCATCTAGCTGCTGTAGCATGTCATCTCCGTGCAAACTTTCACAGCCTTATTAAAATAGCCTACGCTCTATTTGCAGTCTTTTGTGACAGAGAATTTAAAGAATAAGGAGAGTAATAAGTGAAATTTGGAGGTTTTAGTCTCGAACAAATGCGAGCTTTACAGGACAGCTAGACTTTTTCCACAGTTGTACAACAACATGATTTGTTTCAGACTTTGTTAGAGTGTACGACAGCCTGAAACTGACAGAAGTGCCTGCTGTAGTTCCTAACAGCGCAGAAATACAGTGTAAAGTGTAAAAAAGACAGAGAGGCGGTGATGATGTGTATGAATCTGTAATACAGTATGAGCTGTGAGGGAGGAATGTGGGGAGAAAGTGAGTGGGGAAAAAAAGAAAGCTTTAGTGCCTCACTAACAGATTGTCACCACAGTGTCAAACTGCATGTTGGGGAAAAGGAGTGAAGAAGAGACAGTTTGGTTCTTCTACTTGTAGTATCAGAAAGCGCACGTCAGGCTACGTGAGCTTAATGCGAAACAAAAGGCTTAACATTATTGTATTCTGTTACTGAGCTTTTACATAAAAGCCTACTCTGCCTTCTGGTTTTATACACCTTGAACATATTTGTGCAGTCTTTTACATTTTTATTAACCTCAAAGTGTTAAAATTTCAACAGAAAATGTTACATTTTCACTTAAAAGTTTTGAGTTTTTAAAGGAGCAATATGTAACTCTGACACCTGGTGTTCAAAATGGGTACTGCATGTTCAAAACTTTGGAGAGACCTGTCTCCCCCGTACAAAACGGTCATGTTTGGGAGCCTAAAAAAATGTTGCATGAAAGCCAGAGCCCCACCAAGCCCTTCCAGAGGGGCGTGGTCAGATACAGCTCTTTTGCATTGACACAGAAACGGACTGTTCACGGCAGGGCTGATATTTAGGGGCATATAGGCATGATCAAATGCAGGATCAGAGTGGATTTTGAGCAAGAAACTTTGTGGACCTCTGAGACTTATTTAAACTTGTTGAAAAGGAGGATAATATCTAACCATTCAAAGTAGAGACAGTTGTGATGAAGCTCAGGTCAGCAGGGTAGTTTGTTCCGGAGCGAAGGACCACAGGAACTAAAGGCTCCCTCTCCGGCTTTCATCTTATTCTGGGTACATTTAAAAAAGACCTTCACTGGATGACCTGAGCCCCCGGTTATGGTCGTAGTTTGTGAGCAGGTCAGAAATGTAATATTTTGAAGGTGATTCTGTTTTGAACTGGGAGCCAATGGAGCGTTTTAAAGACCAGAGTAGGACTCTGGCTGCTGAATTTTGATGAAGATGAAGTCTTCCTAAAGATTGTTGGGATAATCCTGCATATAAAGCATCACAGTAATCAAACTTATCACACTTAACATGTATGCATGGACTCATTTCTCGCACCTCTCCAGTGTTTTCATGCTGTGCACGTTCCAACAAAGAATGAACCGATGCCTCCTGGACTTATGCAGACCTTTGGCCATCTCTTGTGAGGTATTGTCCACAGCTGCTTTTCATCACATGGTTATTTTTGCACACTGGATCACAATCGATGGCGGTCATATTCAAATGTTCTTGTGGCTCTCCCAGAACTCTCCAGAGACAGATAAAGGTCTGAGTGCATCAATATACTTTGGTTTAGACTACATTTCTACAGTTATTTACATTGATATGTATTGATCTCCAAGTATAAGGGATGTAGTGGGAAAAGATGGTTAATGTACACAGGTTAATGTAAGTGGCTGACTTTGTTTTTTCATGCTTTTTACCCACAGTCTAATTTCAATGCAAAAAAAAATCTGTTTCCAGCTTGTGAATGCGATGCAGCACTGAACACAATTACATCAAGGTTCTTGTAGCATAAATTTATTGTCAACCAAATTTGCAATTGTTCATTTTAATAGCGTATGAGTGAATCATTTAGGGGGAAAAAAAAGTTTATTTTCATGCAGCTTGTGACAGCTCTTTACAAAAAATAGGCGACGAAACACAGTAGTGGGATATGACTATAGACAGAAAATGTCTTTTAAATGTATGAAGTCCGATGGACTCTGCAATTCAGGGGGAAAGATGCAACATTGTTGCATTTTTCATTTGGTTCAGTTTGCTCTCACGCTGCACTTTGTCAAGCACACCAAAGCCTGTCAAAAGTTGTGTACTGTAGCCGCATGCCACTAGTTGGGGATGTGGCTCCAATCAGTGGTCGCTGCAATCTGGCCTAATGCTGCACTGTGACCTGATAGTATCAGAGCAATGAGCAACCACATTAAGCACAGACATGTGGATGTTAACCTGCAAAGAGGATGGAAGGCTGGTGTTGTTAGCAATGCTAACGTTAGCCACACTCATTAAACCCTTTACGACAGTGTTTACAGACAGCCAAATTCAAGCCACAACCAACTGCTTTTTCGTACACTTGAAACAGAGTTAGGTTCTTTGGTTTGCACAAGACCAAACCCAACAAACTATCAGACAAAGTATAGTATAGTATAGTTTAAAGACAAACAAGAATTATTTGACAATATCTGGGGCCTATATATTAATTTTCTTTGGGGTAAAAATCTGTCACATATTTTGAGTTAGGATGGTAAAGAGTTGGTGATGTCTGTAATTGTGGTTGTTTTTGTAGAAACTGTTTTTGGGCAGAATATTTGTGATTAACAAAATCATCTATGGCAATGCACTCCCTTTGGTTATTTTTATTTCATATGGATAGTAATAATATTGTAGCATTTTGTATGTAGAGTTTTTGTTTTTAGTTTTGTATCATATTTTACCTTTATTCTTATTTTATTTATATTTGTGTATATATGTGCATATGTGTATGTTTATACAGTGGCTTGCAAAAGTATTCATACCCCTTGAACTTTTCCACATTTTGTCACGTTACAACAACAAACATAAATCTATTTCATTGGGATTTTATGTCATAGAGCAACACAAAGTAGCGCATAATTGTGAAGTTGAAGGAAAATGATAAGTGATTTTCAATTTTTTTTACAAATAAAAAACTGAAAAGTAAGTATTCAGCCCCCCTGAGTCAATACTTTGTAGAACCACCTTTCGCTACAATTACAGCTGCAAGTATTTTGGGGTAGTTCTCTACCAGCTTTGCACATCTAGAGACTGAAATTTTTGCCCATTCGTCTTTGCAAAATAGCTCAAGCACAGTCAGATTGAATGGAGAGCATCTGTGAACAGCAATTTTAAAGTCTTGCCAGAGATTCTCAACTGGATTTAGGTCTGGACTATGACTGGGCGATTCTAACACATGAATATGCTTTGATCTTAACCATTCCATTGTAGTTCTGGCTGTATTTTTAGGGTCGTTGGCCTGCTGGAAAGTGAACCTTCTCCCCTGTCTCAAGTCTTTTGCAGACTCTTAACAGGTTTTCTTCTAAGATTGCCCTGTATTTGGCTCCACCCATCTCCCATCAACTCTGACCAGCTTATCTGTCCCTGCTGAAGAAAAGCATCCCCACAGCATGATGCTGCCACCACCATGTTTCACAATGGGGATGGTGTGTTCAGGGTGAATTTTGGTCTCATCCGACAAGAGCACCTTCCTCCACATGTTTGCTGTATTTCCCACATGGCTTGTGGCAAACTGCAAACAGGACTTCAACAATGGCCACTCTTCCATAAAGGCCCGATTCGTGGAGTGCACGACTAATAGTTGTCCTGTCGACGGATTCTCCCACCTGAGCTGTGGATCTCAGCAGCTCCTCCAGAGTTACCAT